>NC_064670.1:117430331-118175331 GCF_943734685.1 Anopheles coluzzii | reverse complement strand
GGTTCAATGGTTTTCCGATTGCACTTTATGACCGATTTTTCTGTCGTTTTTTTTACTTTGTTTCCACTCCATCCAACCAATAATGTTTCCATAATCGTAAATCACAGCAATCTGCTTGGGGGGCAAAAATTAATGGATTGAAAAGGGTTCTTCGTGGTTTTGTTTTCTTCTGCTTTGAAAAAATGGAATTGGTTCTGAAGGGTTTTTGTGTTCTTGTCCCTTTTTTGTACGCTTCTTAGAAAAGTAACGATTGAAAAGCTAATTTTGTAATGTATGAAAGGAAAAATAATGATCGTTAATTGAAGAGATGACGATGCTGCTCAACTTTGGATGTCTTAAAGAAAAGTTGAGACAATTCATCATCAAATTTAGTTTTATGGAATTAACAAAAACGTTCCTAGTACCATGCAATTGCTTAAATGTCAGTAAATAAAGAAGATGGTGATTGAGCAGCATCGTTCAAACCATTCAAACTAACAGACGTGTTCTCAACCCAAAGCACAATACGTAAAATCACCCCAGTTCAAGTCAAACCGTACAAGGGGAATGAAAAGCCTTCCCCTTAGTGCAAGAATAATACACCTTCACAATGTGCTTCTGAGTTTCGGCAGCATGCTTCAACTAACTCGACCATCTTGTTTCTATGGCAAAAGTTTTCTTTTGAATTTTCAACCTCACCAGCATAAATCGGCATCATTACCGGGGGTGTGGAAGATTCTCTTTTCTCATGCTTAACCTGCTGCTGCTGCTGCTATCTCTGGTGCACCCGATGCTACACCATGCTGCGTAGGTGCACCTGTGTATTGTGTGCCGTTTTTTTACATTCCTTCGTTTGTGTTGGACTTTGCACTGCAAGTGGTAGTGTGTACACTACGCTCCCTTATCATTAGAGCGAAAGGTAATGAATTTGTTCAAGCGAAAGCAGATCCCACTGGGAGAAGTTGCACGAGCTAGCTGGTTGCAAGTTTCGACTGTTATGGGTGCAATTATATTGTAATGTACTTTCAACGCTGCTAAAGTTTGTCGTGTGACGTGCTGGCACAGCAAAACTTGATCACTGGAATTGGGCAGGGCAAGTAATTTGAAGGGGAAGACAGGCGAAAAAGAAAGGCAATCGTGTATTGCATACTTTAAGGCGTTTTACAGTGTTTCTTGACGTTGAAAGCACTGAGGAGGATTTTTTAGCTTCTTGGAATATACTTTGTTTTAGAAGATATCACACACCAAATGGCGTGTACAATGAAGTCTAAAGTTAATCTTGAGACTGAAATCAACAGACTGAAATCATTCTAAAACCAATATAATCACAATTAATTTTACGCATGACCTACAAATAAACCATAAAGAAGTCGCACACCATCATCGCTTATGGCAGCACTTAAGTAGTTGCAAAAATTACGAACAAGTTATAACAATAACTACTCACCACCGTACCACACCAGAGGTTACGGAAAAAAAGGTCAACAAAACGCTCGCGCACCACCACTCACGTCCCGGAACGGTCGAGCAAATGAACCAGAATAACCACCGAAGATTACACTTCCCGCCAGATAGGAATCTTTAATTCTTATTTGCAACTTATCACGTCTCCCTGCACCACCTCGTGCGGGTGCTTCATGGCGTGGCCTTGATCGTTCTTTGAATGTCTTACTGTCCGGCAGACAGAAACACCCTCGTGAAATTCCTGTGTTTCCTCCTCACCGTACTGGACCAAATGGACCCCTCGTATGCCACCGAGTTGCAAAGCACAATTTGACTACTTTCTCCCGGACCGAAACCCAGAACCCATTAAATAGCGTTGCGAGCGCTCGGGCCGTCTCAAAGCGATCACCGTTTTTTCCCACCCGCGCGTCCGACCATCGTCCTCGATAGCTCGCCGGGAAGGTTCCCTTCGCAAAAAGCATCGCTCGCTCTCAGATGGCGGTCGTTCATGCGTGATAAGGGTAAATAAAAGCTCGTTGTTAACTGCCTCGGACACTGTCATTAGAGCCACAGGGGTGGTGGCAGTGATGGTGGGAGGGTGGAAGGGACTTTAGTGCTGCCGTGGACTCAATCTGTACGGGAACCCTTGAACTGGGTGTCTAGTTGGTGTACGGTGTTCAGCGGGACAAGCGATGGGTTTGACTAATGGCTTTTCCTCTTTTTAGGGTTTTGTACAACTCCAACCACTCCGAATAATCCCGGGAGTAAAAGAGAGATAGAGAGAATAGAAAAGAGAGAAAGAGAGAGCTTTTTGTATATGCTGCTCCCTTGTGCAACCCTCCTTGGTTGCACTCCCCTAAACCAACGTGTGCAATCCCAAAGCATCCCGCTGCTGTTGATGAATGAAATGGGAACGGAAAATCACGAAGCTTGGTCCCGGTGGTGTCCGCTGCTTGAAATAACACGCTTGCTTCCAGCACCCGCGCTCGCTTCCCCGAGCAGAGCTTTAAGTACATTTCATCAATCACGCTGAAAGTTGAAGCTGCACGGTTTTAGTTACCTTCGTAAATCGTTTGATTAGCTGCCATGGGTTTCATGCTATCGATTGATCCGATCCATTACCGAAATTGAGCGCTGCCGAGTTCGAGTTGGGTGCGTCAGGTTTGGATCGTATTCGGGGGAAAGTAGAAGCAAGGAAGTAAATAAATAAAGTGTCGGTGGGAAGTGCTGCTATTTTGTTTTAGTAGCCACGTGAATGGGTAGAGTATATATTTACTTTTTTGCCAATAATATGGGAGTCCAATTTTATTGAATGTCCAACATCGGTAAATTTCTCGGTAAAAAGCAAGGTTTGTTATGCAGATTGCATATCCCCTTAGTATCAAGTTCAACAGCGCCTTAAAGTATGTAATGTACGCTTCACAAATAATTCGCCTTAAATTATGCAAATTCTAAAAACATCTGTTTTCATTTTACGATTCAAACCGTAATTTAAATTAAATTAAATTAAAAATTGTTTGTAGAATTTCTGGCATACTTAAATTTTTACATGATTCCTCCAATCTCAATAAAACAATAAACCAATCGAGTGCGCGTACCGATTAAATCCTTTGATGTGTTTTGAAAAACACGAGCCATGTTTTCAAACACTTTTAACGCACTTCGTGCGCTTCACTTCTCATCCAATCAAAACAAACACATTTCCAGCCGAAAAACAACATACACACATACGCAGCGCCTTTCACGGCTGACCGACACTTATAGCTCACTGTTTGCTTTTAATCAGCTCTGTTCAATCGAATCCATTCATGCGAGATTAATTAACGTTGTGATTGCACCGAAATAGCATTCGCCCGTTCCTTTTTCGTGCTCGCTCTCTGCATCGTCCCTACAATAACATCACAAGTGGTCAGTCAACCAGCCAGCCAGCACCACCATCTCAACCGCACGCTGCATCTTGACGCTGCATGGAGTGCATGCACCGAGGTGGTGTGTGTTTTGTGAGCTCGCAAATTTACTACCCGTGAGTGCAATTTGTAACGAAAACATTCGTCACTTTGCCTTTGCCAAATGAAACTGTGCGTGTCAGCCACTGCAGCGGAGAACGGCCGTTCCTGCGGTACACATCATGTGCATCTTTGCCCTGGCAGGTGGCTCAGGCGGAGAAGAGAGGGGAGCATGGTTCATGTCGACTGAGACGTCCATGCCACGATAGGCGGTGTCATTGGCAAGTCAAAATTCGTGACTGGCCACACGTTCGATTGCGTCAGTCCCCAGACAGTACCTACCAAGTCGCCCATCAGCTGATGCTCCATCACGCGCCAACCCTAAACGGTCACTGGATACGGCTCATTTCAGTAGTGTCAGGCCTCTCGGAGCGGGACCAGACGGAGCGGAGAAATATATTTATAGTATCTCGGCTCCGCTGAGGTGTGAGTATGTGTGTGTGTGAGTTTGACCACAGCAGTGATATGCAGCTGATGCCGCTCGAAGTGCCACAGCCCGCATTTAATGTATGTCGAACGGGCGATGGCAACTAGTAGGGCAATGCTGCGCTAGATACACGGTCGGTGGCATTTAGAATGTTTCCACGCTTGCACGCATCGGGTTTTGCCGGATCCTTCTGTTGGTCGGAATTGCAATTTTGATGCGGTTTTGACACCTCAAATTGACTAAAATGTAGATGACGCTTTGATGCAGTTCAATTGTCGACACCGCAACGGTGGTGGTTTTCAGTTCACGATGATGTTGGTACCATTGCACGAGCGAGACTGCGTGGAGTAAGTGTGAGTGTTTCAGAAGCACTAAAGAAATAATGTAATTCTAGTTGTTTGAACAACTTTATATACATTTAAGTAGTTCGTCTATTTAAAAAGTCATTTAAATATATATTTGTTGATGACATTAAAAAAAACATACTTTAACAAAAAGTAAAAAAAAGCATGTAATTACAAATTTCTAAAATTAAGAGTATAATTATTGTCAATGACAGTGAAAACATTATAAGAATAGATAACGCCCAACGTGGGGCTCGAACCCACGACCCTGAGATTAAGAGTCTCATGCTCTACCGACTGAGCTAGCCGGGCACGTTGGAAGAGGCAGATGAATTTTGTGTTTTGTTTTCGTAATTTTATCACATTATTTACTGAAAAAGTTTAACAAAAAAACGATATGAGATGTCAATTGATTAAAACTTTTTTTTATAACTTCAGTTAACTAGAAAGGGTTAACGTTCGGAAAAAATAATGATTTAATAAGAAGCATTATGAAAAATTGGTCCTTCGACCCGGATCTCAATGGACACTAAAATTATCGTAATTTCAAGTTACCGGTATTTACAGTTCTGTATTACAGGACAAATATTGTTTGGACTTTGTAATGATCCAAACTTATACCAGCTGAACAAGGTTTTAACGCTGAAAACCAAAAACTCCTAAGAAATACAGATTTATGGTGGAAAAGGCCGTCGCTGCAGCTTCCTCGAAACGCAAACTAATTTTCAATTCTAATCATATCTTTCTTTCTCGTCTTCCCCCCCCCCTCTCCCTCCGTCAACTTACCATTCCCCTTCATGAACCTACCTCCAACCTGCAGCTACGGTGACATGGTGCCGGAAACGATTGCCGGCAAGATCGTCGGTGGCGTTTGCTCGCTGAGCGGTGTGCTGGTCATCGCGCTACCTGTACCTGTAATCGTGTCCAACTTCAGCCGCATCTACCACCAGAACCAGCGGGCGGACAAGCGGAAAGCACAGCGGGTAGGCTACCGGATCGGTGGAGCCGACGATGACGACGGCTCCCTGTAAGTATGCGCACGCGGAACGGTCTGTTAACTGTGCGACACGTTTTTCCGTACCTACTTGTAGAAAGCACGCCTTGCCCGAATACGAATAGCGAAAGCGGGCGCCAGTGCGGCGTTCGCGAGCAAGAAGAAGGCGGCCGAGTCGCGCCTAGCGGCGCAGGAGTCTGGCATTGAACTGGACGACAACTACAACGACGAAGACATCTTCGAGCTACAGCACCATCATCTGTTGCGATGCTTGGAGAAGACTACGGTAGCTATACACAAACCACAACGAGCGAGCTGCTACATCGCTATTGATCTGTCTTTCACTCTCGCATACAAACACACACACACATACACACTCAGGGACACTCAAAGAGTACACTGCTAGTCTTAGGGAAAGGGGGTTTAAGGACATTCGAAGGGATCGATACAATGCAAACCCTTGTTCACGCTCTGATTTGTTCTTGCAGTTTCTATCGTTCATTTTTAACAATAGAATATTTCTTGCCTCCTTCTCCTTTACATCGAATGCTTTACTATCTTGTTGAACTTGCATTAAATTGTTCTATTCAGTACACACTTTCACCACATTTTGCACCACCATGTTCAGAAAAAGGGTACACGATTCTTCAAAGTATTTGTCTTTCAAAAAATAGCTTCAAACGTAGCTCCACTCCACCTTATTTCTATCTTTCGGTTAGCATCTTCAGAAGAAAAAAAATACTTCAACATTTACATTCGCATGCCTGCTATGCCAACCGATCATTAATAAGGCTTAGGCTCATTTGCTCCGCCACCACTGCTGATGCGCCAAGCGGTTCCACCGTCGCAGCGGGTTGCTGTGCAAACTTCTTCTTGTTCATTCGTTATCATTGTACCTACACTACCTTCACGCGCAATCACAACAATCACTCTTCTCATGCATGCCAGCACGTTTGTAATCGTCTAGAATTAGCCCCACCACACTTTACACGCTTTGATCCGTTCCCAACAATAAATGTGACGGTCCTAGAGCCATTAAAAAAAGGATTAACCTTCCCACCCATGTGTATGTGTGTGTGTGCGTGTGTTTAGAGTGTAGTACGTCGCCAGTAGCACACACACTGTGTAGCGTTTGTTAAAGGGGTTGCCCCTTGAAGAAGAAACAAAAAACCAACTAACACCTGCTCCTGATATCTTTCATGAACGGCGCTGCCACTGGAACAACGCTGCCCAGGACCGGGAGTTTGTCGAGCTAGAGACGCAGTACAACGGGCAGACGAAGCGGCCAGGATCGCCCTCACCGATGGCCAGCCCGTCGCACTCGGCCAACACGGCGACCGGAGCTACCGGATTGCTCCAGTCCTGCTGCGGACGGTGCTGCTCGCAGCGATATCAGGTAAGGCCGGCTCGAGACCTCTAGCGGAACGTAGCGTAACTTCCGGTGTCTGTTTGACTGGAGTGACTGTTGATTGTCGGCAGTCAAACAACAAAAACAGGAAAAATCGGACACTAACACACACCCAAACACAGCTAAACTGAAAAAACAAACAAATTAGATAATTCCTGGAAAATTAAATCGAAGTGTCTTAAAATAATTATAAAAAACACAACAATCCACTAAAATTAGTGAAACTATTAAAAAGGTTAATTTAAAAAAAAAGACTTTCTAAAGTTTACACTTTTTCTTACACAACATTCAAACCCACGAGTTAAACAAATATATTATATGATAAACATTAGGAAAAGTCAACTATATACACATAATACGAAAATAGAAACAGTAAAGGGAACATGTTAACTCTTTATCAATTGATCGATGTTTTATGTTTTCCAAATTTCGTATTAAAAGTAAGTTTATTTGACTACAACAACGAGGCGAATTCGATATGCAGGCTTTTCTGTTTGTATACGTTTTAATTTATACTACTCCAAACAAGAACAACTGCACATTAAACCACTACACCACACCCCTAGCGGCAACACAACCAATCTCCCAAATAAAACAAACAAACAAACAAACACCGTGCAGTACACTCACTCAACAATGCAATCGGTACTTTGCGACTGGAGAGTAACTCAAGTGCAGCTTAAAGCATAAATTTCCCGCATAAATGGGGCCGCGCAAATTCGAAACATTCGAGAGCAAAATTTGATCAGAACCTACGGAGGACGGTTAGAGACCAGCGAAAATGGGTGAAAACTAGGCGATAAGCACAGAAAGTAGTAAACTATCCGTGTACGGTCGCGGTTATCGGTCGCGGTTGGCCCACCCAACCGCTGTGTATGCTGTGTGCAGAATAAAGCAGAAACCAAACTACCCTCGTTCCGGCCAAAAGCCCGTGAAGTTTTTTGGAAATTGGAAAAAAATACGAAAGCACACCACCAAGCGCCTTAGGAGGAGGATGGCAGTGGCCAGTTGTTTTTTCTCTCTCTCTCTCTCACTCGGTCGAGTAGTATATGCGGTTGTTGCCCGGTACCAATTTGCTGCACCATCGATACGCCACATTGATCTGTGTCCTTGCGTGTGTGTGTGTGTGTGTGCCCGTGTGTGTGTGTGTGTGTTTGTCTAGTTATTTTCTTCTGTGTTTCATGTGTGCGTTTGTGTGTGTGTGTGTGTGCACTTTACCCCGCTCATCTTGCCGCGTGCCGTCCATCTCGTAGGAAAACCGGGAGTCTGGAAGGAACTCCTTCGAGGACACGGGCGACGAATTGGAAGAGGCTGTTGGAAGCAATGGGGACTGTGAGCGTACGGGCACCAGTGCAGCCAAGTAATGAACCATAAAATAATGATCCCTGATGGTTGGTTTTCTTTTGAGTTTTAAACAAAACATCAAGCGTGTGTGTGTATGTGTGTTTTTTACCCCCTTTCCCCTTTCGCCTCTTGGTTGTGTGTGTGTGTTTCTTCTCCATCTTCTCTACTGCAGCTGTGATTGTTTGAGTGTCTCTTTTTCCAACTCTCTTTTCCGTGTGTGAGTACATTCTACTGGATTAAATGTGTTTTCTGGGTGTTGATCAAAAAAGGAATTTCTTTCTGTGTTTTTAAATGTTTTTGTTTTGTTTGAGTTAATTGTATCGATATGTGTTTTGTATTTATGACTTTATTTTTCTTCTCTTTTATTCAAAATATGAACTCCTTTTTTTTGTTGTTCATATGTTTTTCTTAAATTTTTGTATGTTTTTTTCTTTTACACTATTAAATTAGATATTTTTTGGATTATCCGTAGTCGATTGTAAATTTATATACGTTTTTATTTTATACTGACATCCTTTTGTCTATTATTAATCGTGGTTTTGTTGTTGCTAGTAATATTTATCAGACTTTAAATTATCTCTACGTGTAAGTGTACAAACTGAGCCAAAAATAGTGGATATAAGTTCATAACCCATTCGTCATTCGACATCCTTACGCATCATCGATCATTTTTTAATGGTGTCTATCACATACTTTTTACAAAAACGCTCAAAACAATGTTTGTTTTAAGGTTGTTTTAAATAAAATAAAAGCCAATTTGGTAAAAAGGATAAACGCCGACATGAAACATTCGTCTGAAAGCAGAAGAATACCGCAAATGAAAGAATAAATAAAATAAGGTGTTAAGATAGTGTAGCTAAAAATAAAAAAACAAAGCATTACCAAGAGAAGCTAAACAAAAAACCAAGAGAAGGCTAAAGCTAAAAGCTATGTCAAATTAAACTCTAGCATTTCCGCATCGTTCCAAGTCATTCTGGAATATTTTCTAACTTAAAACAAATTTTCATACCGATTGGTGTAAAAAGCTCATCTTTTTTCTTTTCTTTTTCCTTTCTCTTTCTCTAACCATATTCATGTCTTCGTTTTCTATTGTGTACCAAAACCATTCGGTCACAAATTCTTCAAAATTCGCAAACGACAGTAATTCGAACCAGCATGCCTAATCCTTTGCAAGGTACCGGTGTGCGTGAACTAAATGGACCAAACCGGGCGGGTTTCTCGTCCCGCCTTACTACGAGCTTCCCTTCCCTACATCTCCTCTACACAACTCGCCCAGATCATTGCCATATCACATACACACATACATCTATCGTGTATGGTTACGAAAACTAATAACGTCTCTTAATTGCCTTTCTTGCGTACCACGACCGCGAAATAACAATGAAACCAATGAAAAACCAAACAAAAATCATGCAAAAATACCCGAAACCCGAACATGCAATCGTGCGTGTGTGTGTGTGTGAGCTGTGACTAATAATGATGAACGTTTCTCATGTTAGCCAAATCTGTGATTGGATTTTCAGATACAGGTAGAGTTAGAGTGTTGTGTTGCATTTCTGTATGCCGCCCCGCGGCGGAAGTATTCCTCTGTTTTGATTCCTTTCTTTTACACCGTTATCGTTTTCCCTGAACAGTGTTACAGCTTCCCGTTTCTCTTTTACTCGTTCTCTATCTTACTGCTAGGATTTTTTAATCTTTCAACACACATTCACACTCTCTTACACTTTTAATAAGTCCTTCCGATGATCTTTTCGGAAACACGCACACTTTTGCGTAAACATTAACACACAAACATTCACCATTTTCTGACATTCTTTTCCTTATTAGTTCCTTCCTTTTTTCCACTCCTGCTATATTACCAATAGTCACGAGCCGTTGATGAGCTGTACATAGTTTCGCTCTTCTGTACAAACACTCTAGTTCTATAAGCCTGCCTGGAAAGCATCCATGTAGTTCGCTGTTATCTTCTTTGTTCGCACAGCTGTACAGTATAGTCACTTAGGCGGTTTAAAATCGTACGCGAATCGTACGCGACCCATCCAATCACGGTCCTCGGCAACCACAAAGCGATGGTTTCCGCGCGTCCTGATACATAACGACACACATACAATCCATCCCAAATCGATCGATAGCGTAGGGGGAGGCCATAAATGCAGATCAACAGCTGCATTGTTGCACGAGTCTGCGAACGATTTATCGCTCGTACGCTTCTGTCTGTCGATTGTGGTACGCGTGCATGCCAAACCGAACCAAACTGTTGGCGGGCAGGGGACCATCAAATAAACAAACAAACTCGTAAATACTCGTTGACTCCTGAACGTTCCTCCCTGGACACCACCATGACAATCGGGTCGATTGCGAGCGTCCAACTGCCTTTCCGGTTGGCGTTTCGTGCCGGAAGTTCATCAGTATACCCTGTAAATGAGCATAAGTGAAATATTACACACCCCACACCGCGGTTTCCATCGCTGGGCTGGAAAATGCAACGGAACGTACAGTGTGCCCGATCGACGATGTGCATGATTCGAAATGAATAATATAACACACCACTCGAAAAATGGACGTGCTGCAGCAATCCGGAAACGCACACACACACAGCAATGTTCTCTCCTGTGTGTTCAATCGGGCACATTCTCGTATCGGCCATAAATTCAACCGAGCGGGTGAAGCAAATATGCTTCCAGCATTACGATGGGTACTATGAATGTAACAAAGTTTTCCCTCCGCAGGGAGAATTTACACAACGGATTCACAACAGATAACGCATACGTTGAAAAAAAAACATGGATGTATGCTTTATGGGTTTTACCCCGTTACGTGCATATGTCGATACGATGGCTCATGGGTTTGATGGAGTGAAGCTTTGTGTTCGGTGTGGTAGTTGAAACGGTACAACATTTGAGACGCGTTGAAGTTAATGAGCAAAATGTAATTTCTCTTCGAACATTTCGTGCAATTGTTCCATCGGCAATTTTGTTATATTTTTGCAACATTCTTATCGGGATTGTCCAAACGAAAAGCTTGAAAAATTACACGCCATCGAGTGCTTATGTATTTTTTTTATACAAGGAACGGACTTGCTGGAACCAAATGAATGTCAAGTCCGAGATTCTAGTGCTATTAGTCTTTTTTTTTGCGTAACGTCCTACGTAGACATGCCGGCAACGGAATGTACAGGATTTCTATACAGGATTTCGAAACGAGTCGACGATTGTACTACGGAACCGACCTGATATTAAACATCTTGAAAATTTACAAATCTTTCTCAGTTAACAATTCACACACACTTACCCCAAAACCAACAAACTGTTTAAATCGCTCACCCACATAACTTCGCTCACTCACTTACCATTACCTAACAGTGAACACGATCACTCAATCATCCTTATGTACTGTTCGATGTTTATGACACTTTCTTCACTTCTTAAGTGTTACCCGTTCTGATGGTGTTGTTGTTCGTTACTCGACTCATACAACTGCGTTTAGATATGGTTTTCCTTCTTTTTTTGTGTAAATAAAATGCTATACTTTCTACCGTTACGTGTTTATTTTCACTTGTAAAACTTTGTACTTTACCTGTTTCTCACGGAGCCGTTCGAGAAGGACTGTCATCGAAAGGTGGTTTCGAAATGTTTTCACAAAGAAACTAAAATGAACGAACAAATAAAGAAAACAATCCTAGTTATAGAATAATTTACTACAGTTTTATATTTTAGTTTTCAAACATTTGCCATAGGAAACCATAGGCTGAATGTAGATCGTAGTGTGTTTAATGGTTTCATATGCTATCGCTTTGCGTAACGCTGGCTTTGTGTAGTGTTATTTGTATGATCGAAAGAGTACATGAGCTTGAGTTGACCGACATCGAAACTCATTTACTACTTGCGTTTTATCAAATCAAGATGTAGCATTGAAACATAATCGGATAGTGCCCGTATTCAAACAAGTGTGAGACTCTACTACGAGAACTATTGGACGGTCGAGAGTTTTTTTTTTTGGGGAGAGAGTCCTAATTGTGGTTATTTATAATTTTGGTTTTGATTGTGTTGTGCTAGGTAGGTCGGTATAAGGGAAGCTACAATTGGCTGCAAACATTAGCTTGTTAGGTATCGTATCGCAGGCGCTATCGGTGTAATTGTGCTAGTTTTTTTTTTTATAGAAAGTGAAAAGAAATGAGCAAGCTATCGAAATGTTTACGAATGAAAAAAATACAATTGCTTTTAATCGAATTAGGTCCTGAAAAAAAAGAAATATTAAACTAATGCTAAAAGAACGAAAAAAATATCACCTGTATATAGCTGTATTATAAACAAATACCAAATTGCAAACTACCCAACCACACCAGTGTACAGTGTGTACTCCCTCCAACTGCACCCCAAAATAAACGATTGCAAAGCATTATACAGTTCACTAATTCGACACCTAGTCACGCCACGAGCATCCATCGTGAACTCCCAGTATCATACAATCCAAATCTTACAAGCCTGCACCACAAGCAAATTAGTTATACTTTCTATATCTCCATCTATTTTCTTTTCTCTCCCACTCTTAAGCAACTAAATACAAATACAAAATCACAAAAAAAGAAAACGATACAAAACGAAATAAAAACGATAAGAAAGTATTAGCGCCACTAGTCGACACTCACTTCTTGCTCCGTTTCTTTCTCACTCTATCTACTGCTCAATTTTTCCTCCAACCCGGCTCCCAACCGACCACTCTTGTGTCGTTTCTTATTCTTTCTTCTGTTTCCTTTTCTTATTGTGTTCTCTTCTCTTCTTATTGTGTTTTAGTTTTCTCTAGTAAGTTAATGTTTTCACATCTCTATTACATTACGCGTGCGTTTTTGCTGTGCCTATCGATCGTTTTCGATTTCTGTTTCCTTTCGTTGGGTGTTTATTTATTTCCTTTCCTTGTTTCAATGTGCTCTAGAACAGTTTCTCAGTGTTACTATCTCCTGTCCTGCTATTGGCAACTGTGAAAAAGGGAAGGAAGAAAACGTTCCCTCTAAATTAGATCGATGTAGAGTCGCCTCACCTTAACCTCATCATCAAGGTTTTCCCTATCTTAAATTGGTTTTGATGGTGATATGAAATCAAATATGTGTTGAAACGAACTGAAAACTGGTTTGAAATATTGGCCCGGCTGAAAAATATCTTATAAAATTACAAAAAAAAGTCTGTTTGATTTCCCTACTGTCACCAGAATAAGAATCTCTACATTTATTTTTATTGTCAAAATTAGTCCCTATATTCCTACTAAGATGTGTTTTCATTCCTCGTCATGAACCCACTAATCTGAAAACTTGTTTTTTCTTTCTCCAAAACAAACTGTTGTTTTCCATAAAGCAATAATTTTTCAAAAAACAAGAAACACCTCCATGATCACTACCTCCTCTTTATCGCTCTTTCAATGTATCTCTCCTAGTTCACTCTCTTTCACTATCTCTATCACTCTTACTCTATATTCTATCTCTCTTGCTCTATTTGTAACTCTAGTGTCGATTTCAGTAGCAACTTTCTTCTACTGCTCTGTCACAAAATATAACTACAACAACAAACCGTACTAATTCCACCACTTCTTCTCTTCTTTTTTGGCTTACTTTCTTCGCCGTTTCCTCTCATCGTAGAACTACACCTCAGCGAATCAATGATGCCAGGAGGACGATATTCCGCTACGGGAAAGGAAGAAATCATAATAAACTGCGCGCACCAGCGTAGAGAATATCGTTCTGGGTGACTTTTCTCCCCCGATGGAAAGTGTGGCGTAACGCAAGATCGTAACAGTAAATGACGAGCATAGCACAAGACCTATGGAACTGCGCGCAAACAACAACAATGCCCCAAAACACAGAAACGAACGCCACAGGGACGCTGAAGATCCGGCGAAGGATGCAGCTTTTCCCTTTTATCCTGGCTCATCTTCGGAATGAAACGGAAAGCGCCAATATCACGAAAAGATGCTGACCAATTCACCAGCATTCAAAGCAAAAAAGGGAGAGAACACAGAAAAGTTTAGAAATTAATCTTTTAATGTTAATTCGAAGTGATACCACCACCATGGTCAGATGCAGGACGTATCGTGGATGTCCTGCGAATGTATTTTGTTTTCTTCGGGTGGGGTCATGCGAATGATCATTCAAAAATAAAACAAAAAGATGCCCACGATTTGCAAAAACGACAAAACAAAAAACACTGCTCCATAGGCCCACCGTGCGGGGAGCGTGCGTTAGCTGTACGGTTAGGAAGGAAGGAAGCAAAACCAAGTGTTAGGCGTGACAACCCCATCTGCTAGGCAACTACTGTAAGCTGTGGCACTACTTTATCACAAATTACTACGTAAATGTACAGCGTTACTCTATTTCGCAACTCTATCTCTTATCAGACGAAGATTAAACACACAGGCTATTTTATCGAAGCAAAAAACCACACACATACACACATAGTTAAGCCAGGCAGCATCATATAGCAAGAGAAAGAGAGAGAGAGAAAGAGCGAGAAGGATAGAAAC
The DNA here is from genome assembly GCF_943734685.1 of Anopheles coluzzii. NCBI lineage: Eukaryota > Metazoa > Arthropoda > Insecta > Diptera > Culicidae > Anopheles > Anopheles coluzzii. Next base: position 118,160,876 of record NC_064670.1, on the reverse strand, counting down.
TGTCCTGTGTTTTGGTGGTTAAGCTGCAAAACTGTTACTGTTATAGCGAAGATCGTATCGTATTTTCGGTTGTTTTTTCTATTTACTACTTAAAAATGGTTACTACCCCGCATTATGACCAGTAAGCCCTGGCTTCATCCCCGTTACTTCGTGAACTGTTACCTGAAAATAACCCAACCTGTCCCAGTTTCACTCTTAATCGTTCTCTCCATCTCTCTTCCACACCCCCTTTTGAGGAAACGGTAGCATAGCGAAGTTAGCGAGGGAGCTACTGCAGGAGCAAACGAGGTTAATGGCAATGTTCTTCTACTACAACTACTATTATCTATTACTATTACCGACTATTACCTATTAGCTACTTAGGAGAGAAGCGTAGCACAATGCATAGTGTGTGGTTTACGCTTACGCGGTGAACAATTTAGGATAGCGCGTTCGATGAAAAGCGATACTGCGTTAGCTGTTTAACTGTCTCTCGAACCCTGGGGTACGCTACTTCCTGAACTGCACGGAGGTAACTGAACAAAACAACATTTACTCGAAAATGGGCAGAACAGAAAGGGAGAACACATCATACACACACACAAAAACAATATAGCTTTAAACGGATTACCAAAACAAACAAAAACCCACTCAGAAACCCGAAAAGATACATACGAATATCCCCTGTCTAATGAGCCAGAAACAAACTGCAACCACTGACAGCTGCAGAATTGCAATAGAAGAGAACAGAACCAGATTGGTTTTGGTTTGTTAAGCAAATCACCATGTTTCCCAGTGCTAGACGTCACATATCAAGTGTGAAGAGTTACTGCGGCAGTGACCGCAATTGATAGTGGAAGAAAAAGCATTACTAAAGCATAAAGACATGTTGGAAGGAATTTAGAAACTCAATGCAAAGGTAATGCAATTATTAAAAGAAGGGGAAACTAGATTAAAAGAAGAGAAAACTAGGGGAAGCGATGATAAAATGCAAATAGGTAATAGTTAAAGAACGCGAGGGGTTAAAGAATGAATGCAAAACAGCATTTAAATGTTGCGAAAAGTTTCTTTGTTCATTTCTATCTGTTCTGTTTCGATGTTTGGTTATGTTTTAAACAAAATTAAAATACAGAATACTGTTTAACACTATTGAGTTGAAGTTGGATTATTATTGCATTAACCATCTGATTTTATTATAAAAAACATAAAAAAGCAATATTTTTTTCTTTTTGACTAGGAGAATGAAAAAAAACACATCCATGTTTTTTCTACCCGACAGCATTCGATTTTAACTATTAGTCCTGCACATAATCGGGCAGGTGGTGGTAGATGATGTAAATAAGAATACCAGTCAGACACAAAGCTAACAAAATGAACCGTAGATATACCAAAGCATAAACAAATCTCCTAAAAGGATGCATGCACCAGACACTGGGCAGGGAGTTTCTTGCCTGACTTGCGGCAGCCTTTTCCTTCCTTTTCGCTCCATTTCGTTTCCACTCGCTTTATGTATCTTTACTCGGTCGAAATCACGAGCCACAAACTATCACTGTGCTCGCGTGTATGCGTGTATCTTTTCCAATTGCGTATTTTAACGGTTCCTTTCGCTAAACATAGAAACAAAACAAATACTACACGTTACTGTTAGAAAAAATAAAGCACCACTCTTTATTTCGAATCGTGTATGCATTAAACCAATCTTCCAGCTAGAACTGTGAATACTACTTTAATGAAAGGTAACTTATAAATAATCGAGTAAAGTGACGTGATTGTTGTTAATTGATAGTAGAGTAAAGGTGCGATGAACAGGTAAAAGAAAATAATTAAACAAATAAACACACACACACAAGCAAACACATTTTTAGAATAAATCAATGAAAAAAGAAACAAATACACACAAAGTGTAATGTGTTGAAGAAACGGAAACAGAACGAAAATCAAACAAACAAAACGAAAAGTAAATCACTAGAACGTAATTAACAAACAACTTACAATAGCGAGGCAAAGTAATGCAAAGAAGCAGAATTGGAAGCTCGTTGTCCAATATAAAAGAAAGTGGAAGAGACAGAGAATACAAGAGGATGGAAAACGAAAAAACAGCATAGCGTAAGGAAACAATTGTAAGGCTAATATCAAATATTGATGGATGTTATAAACATTATTGTAATACTTTTCAATACAAAACCAACAAAGAGGAGAGGAAGGAAAACCTGCTGCTTAGAAAAAAAAACGTAAATAAGAATAAATAGCATTAAGATGAGCGTACTCGATGGAAACAAACACAAGCAACCAAACTACAAAATACATTCAAATGATTTTCTTGATCTTTCGGAAGCCTGACGACGGAAGCTGGGGGAAGAAGCTAGCGACAAAAGAAAACTCGGAAACTGTTTCCGTGTTTTTTCGTTCGTTTGTTAAATTTGCACGCCAGCTCTGTGGCGTAATTTGTTTGCGTAACGATCCAGGATCTGCACATCAAGAAATCCTACGAATACAAATACGAATACTCATAAAGATTCTTCCCCATGCGCCCTCCAAGCTTGTGCATCGGAGTACGACGCTCTGTATGTATGTATGTGTGTGTGTGTATGTGAATGTTTTCCCTCCTCCAAGTAAACGGATAACCCGTGTTAAAATTCCCAGCAATCAAACGATGGGTAGCTGTAATGAAACGAAACAGTGAAACTTATGAAGTAATTGTAAGCCAGCTAAGCGAAGCATTGAACACAGTCTTGACAGTTGACCTGTAATCAATTATTAAGGTGCAGTGAACGTTATAAGTACTCTAGTGAATAGCCAGTGGTTCAACGAGAAACCTCTCAGTAAGCTAGACGACAGGGATGGTTAAGGACGGAAAAGGATATGATAATATTAAAAAAGAGCCGATTAAGAGGCATCAACTCATAATTCTAAACTACATGCGGAAAGATGCAGCAAAGAGAGCGAAAAAACGAATACAAAACGACAGAAGGAAACCCCTAAATTAATGTACCGCAAGAGAATGTTGTTTTCGTAAAAGCAGAAAGTGTAAGACATTTAACCAACACGTTCGTAATGAAACAAAGCAAAAATACTTTAATATGAAACTCACAACACGCTCACACATCAAGCATCCGGGCAGGAAGAGGCATATACATTTCAATCGTCCAAAACGATGGCAAGGAAAATGAGAAGAAGGTGAAATAATTAAAAAAAAAAAACAGATCATTAGCCCATGTTTTCAATGGGTATGGCAGACAGAATGGAAGCAAATCTTAGCAAAAACAAATCCAAATCGTAATAATGAATGTATTATATTAATATTATACTGGTGGCGGAATAAGAGCAATCCATACATCAATAGCAAAAGCAGCAAATAGAAAAGAAAAAAACACAGGAGAATGGTAAAAGATCCCATATCGCCAGGGCCATCTGACGTTCAGGGACATCGAAGATCACGGGAACGGAAACGACGACTAGTACAGCAAACGGGAGGGTGGAAATGATAGTGGTGTTTGGTATGTGGGTCTTAAATGCTTACTACTTCCTGCTGTTGTCACTATTTCTTGCGTACTTCCGGAATAAACTTCTGGAACTGGAGCCACAGAGGAACTTGCCAATATATTATGTTTTTATTCGATTTTCTCAAGCCCTTTTTCAATGCAAACAAGAGGATTTAGTGTTCTTCTCTCTTTCCATTAGAACTTTGTAGCAGGGATCGCCTATCTTAGCGGTGTGCCAGGATTGTTAGTCTCCACTGTATTAGCAAAAGCAGGGAAAAACATAAGCAGCATAGCGTGAACCAAAAGTAACACAAAATACAACAATACAAAATACGTAGATCGTACCGGTGTGTAGGTTGTAGCTTAGAGAAGAAAAAAAGAACTACATCACAATTAAAAAGCAAGCAATTAGAATACAAATCTTTACAAAACAGCAGTAAACTAGAAAAGAGAGAAATAGACACGCAAACCAAAATAGCAAAGAAATAATCAAAGCTAAGTCAAGTGTTGTGCAAGACAATTAAATGAATGGTAGTAATGTTCAACTCAACGAAACAGAAAGAAGAATGGTGAAACGAAGACGGAACAAAATGGTAAACTTTTGAAAGGATAACAAACGGCGACATGGGCTTCTTTCCTCGCTTCTCTAGCTGTGTTGGTATTTGGTGTGTTTTTATTGGTGTATTGAAAAGCAGAAGCGGCTCGGACTATCAATCGCTCTATGCTCAACGCTTCAATCAGGAAGGAAAAAAACATGCGTGAATTTTGTATCCATGCGAAGGATAGAAGAGTAATTGTTTACGGCCCAGTTGCGCCGATTGATAGTGATTGAACGTTTTCACACCATCTTTACTCTACAAACTGTTTGGAATTTCTTCTTCCAATGCGCTAGTAAAGTACCAATTGATTTTGAGTGAATGCTTGGTTTTTTAGTTCGATAACATCGTCCTGTACTTGCATCATCATCGCTTTACTCCACTCCCGGATCCATCCCTCGTGAACGTAATGCTAGGAATTCAGTGCAACCGTTCCACCAAACGTTGAACTTTGTGAAATCCTGGACGCATCAACAAGAAGCAACAAAAGGCCATTGCAAATTCTGCGCCATACCTTTAGGGGGTTGAAAGACAAACGTGAGGAGAAAAAGCAAGCATATGAAACAGTAAAATGAAAACCAATTCTTAATGAATCCAAGCGTAGATAGAATGTTTTAAGCGGTAGTAAACAATAGTGTAAAACGGTAAAACACCCTTAAACGCGTAAACGCAATGCGAGGCGAACACGGTTCCCCATACACACAATCACACCCATTAGTCGGTTAATCACACAGAACAAACAAAAGAAAACTCCTACACGAAGCAACACACTCCTTCTCCCTGTTTCTCATAGGTAAGGAGAGGAGATATGTTTTAGTACACAAGAAAACAAAAATGGATACAAAAACCAGAGAAAGAAGGAAAAAGCGTTTGAAACAACTCAAAAAAGGTAAGCAAATAAACAAGCAACAAAAAAAAACAAGACAGCAAAGCAAAGTATGAAATACCAATTAGATTTAATTACCCTAAATCTTTTGTAATAAACGAAATGAAACCAAAAACTAACGAAACCATATTCAAACCGATAACTGCCGGATTCAGCAAACAAAAAAAATGGAAGAAGAAGAAGTAAATAAGAACGCGTGTATGAGAGAACTAAACCTATCCTATAAGAGCAAACAGCAAAAGCACATAAAAATGGAGAGAAAAAAATGAATCGATGACACCGATGCTGAATTGCGAGGATACGTCATTGTGTTTTCCGCGATCAGGTGTAGAGTTGGGATTGACTTGACACCATCCCAAACACATCAACCAGGAATGCAACCGGCTTGAGCAAAACGAATTTACCTTCCAAAACAGAAGAAAACATCACACAGCTCACGACTTACTTACATTACCTATCTTTAGCTGCTTGTTTTCTTTCTTTGAAAATATAAAACAACGGATCAACAAATCAAGAACTTAACACAAGATTTTCGATGCATTTTTGGATTCTTCAGAAATGCCAATTTTTCAAAAGGTCTTCAATTTTTCTCCCTTTTGCACTTCACAACTTTACTCCTGTAGTTGTGTTTATGAGATTCTGTAATTCTATTCCTTGTTTTTTTTTGGTTTCCCTCTCTAACTTCTCTCCTTTCCTACGTTTGTTATCAGCTGTTTCGTCTGCTTGTATGATGACGATGGGTTTTTGTACATAGTGATTTTAATACCTAATAATAAAAACCAACCGCCTCCTATCCTATCGAAGCGACAACGCATACCGTTCTAAATAACGCAAGCAACACACATACACAACAAATACATAAATACACCCTCTCCCAACAAACCTTTTCATGTAAATATTCTGTTTTTGAATAGACCAAAACAAATGAACATATATATATTATATATACATTGACAGATTCTTAGGTTAAAACGTGGTGAGATGTGTATCGAAGTTGAAAGGGATAATAAAGTGTTGTATTCTGAAAAAAAAACGCGGTTTATCTTTCTTTTCCCTTAGTATGATTTACAGGTAAGAGTTCGGATATATAATCATCGTTATCATCATCATCAAATATCTCTTGTATCGTATAACATTGGTTTGCTTTATGTTTATGTTCATTGTTGTGCTTGTTTCTTGTTGGTAATTTGTTTCATTATTATGTGTGTTTCCATTCTTTCTTCTTTTATTTTAATGTCTTCTTCTTTTATGTTTTTACTTTTCTTCTGCTGCTTGTTATTAAATTTCTTCTTCATTGTTCCACCGTGTTCAAAATGTCTGAGATATAGTCACCTGATCTTCGACTACCCATAGTTCTATAGATTTTATTAACCTAACAAGCTTCGATGATAAGTTTGTAGCTTTGGTTTTTCATGTCATAGTTAATTTATCGTAAATGTTTCGTAAAATATCTGATCCCTAAGAAAGATATCAAATTATAAGGAGTTCTTTGAGCACATGAACGATTAACTATTCGCGCATCTTCGAAATTGCTCTAGTAAATATTATTATACATCTTCGTGGGCCCAGAAGCTAGTACATCGATGATATCTGACTTGTTGCTTGATGCTCTGTGATAACGTAAAAGGTAGATAAGGTAAATTAATTCTATCATCTATCTTGCAACTGTTTTTTTCACATTCAGATATTCATAAAGCAAATATTGTAACGTATCATCGGTTCATAGAAAAGCTCCATTCATTCTAGGAACGGTATTGCCGCCGAATCGTTTTTGAAGAAATCGTCACCACGATTTACAGCATATTAATCAATTTCAATAAATAAATTTCAATCAATAAATGAACAATTGCATAATTTGCTATATTATAAAACTTTACGAACTTATCTCTTTAATTGATGGATTGTTTTTATAAGCCATAATATGATTTTGATTTTGTATGATATTGATCAACTATGTATCATTACATTTGGAAACCTGTTTTAGTTTTATAAGAAAGAATTAAATGTATCACATAATATCTAAAACGCATAATCCTGTCCAAAACAAAACGTAATATTTCGCTGCATTTAGAGTAAGCTCTTTACACACAAAGTGCCAGTTGCAAAAAATTAGCTTTGGTTCTCATCACACATCACAGTCCCACTCCTCATCCAGTATTTAGAACCAATCAACGATGCTGCTGCATATTGCAAATTCAACGGCTTTGCTCCCCGTACGGCTTACTGTTGAAGTTATTGCCAGTCGCACGTCAACTCCTTCCGCTCCAAATCCTCCAAAATTGTACACACGCGAACATTTTCCTAACAAAAAACACCCCGAAACACACACACACACGCGTATGATTTTCATAAGTATCCCATTTCGAAAGCCCCCGACAAAATCCTTTTCGTCTTTTTTTTTTCTCTCTCTCTCCCCTCACTCTTAATCACACACTCGCATACCCAGCTTTTATACGAGCTCGCCAGTCGCAGTGCAACCGTACTGTTGAATTAGCGTCAAATATTTAATTTTACCATATCCCGCGGCCAGGCTTCATCATGTTACACGTGATATTGGTACTGGCGCACAATTTTATGTGATTTGCAAAATGAATTTTCTGGGATTTCGGTCCACCATTGCCACAACCACACGCCCGCCACAAACCCATCACAGCGATCGGGACTTTTCTGGGAAAGTTTGACGAACTGGCTCAGTTACTGGCGGGATTGGGCGAACCAACGCATACTGGATTTGATTAGCTTAACCTCATAAAGCATGTGCTGAGGAAGAGGATGGGTTTCATCACCATGGAAGGGGCAGTATTTCCCATCCACGCCTCTGTTTCCCCATTCTCAAGTCCGGATTGTTTTTTGGTTTGGTTTGGTTTCATCAACAAACAGAACGGTTACTATTAAATGGTGTGGTAAATGTTGTAGTTGTTTTGAATGAAATACAAAGCTTTTACAAGCAACAGTGTAAGGGGTCACAATCTGCAGTGTGTATAGCAAAATTGGATCAATGATGTTGTGTCCGGAATCGGGCAAATACTTCTCGCAGAATTTAACTGCCAAGCACAATCTTATGATGTTAACATGTAATGCAATTTTGAGTTTGATAAGGTTCAGCTCGAGAAATATTTTCTTCATTTCACAGAGGCATTCACTTTACATAGTTTCAAGATCATGATCACATCTTGTACATATTAATTTATCATCCATTTTATATTTTAAGCCAATAAGCTGAAGTTTCAGCTTGTCAGCGGAGTAATAAACATTATTCGGGTTGTATCCATTTGATAGTTACGGTCCGCCATATTGGATTGCAGCAATTGTGTGTACACAAAGATGTTTTTTTTAAATTGTTTTGTTTATTTTTAATTATGAGTAAGAGTACTTTTATTCAACACAAAAAATCGCTACAAGCAAATTTAAACATTTCTTGTCACAGTATTTATCCTTCAGATAATAATAATCAATCCTTCATGAGTCAACCTGGTCAACGAATCGGTGTTTGTTTACATATTATCCAGGCTGAAATAATCTAGGCTAAAATACTGAGGCTTGTTTAACGTGTGGGTTTGTATGGAGTGTTGACATGATTTCAACCACCAAGTATCAAACTCCATATAGAACAGGTAGTATGATAATGATAAAAAAAAATTGATTCTGTTTTCACATTGTTTGCTTTTGGAATGATAGCAAAAGAGTATGAAAGGTTTTGCAAATTGATACACATGAAGTGCCATTGTTTATCTCAAAGCGATTGTGTGATCATTTCAGTGAGATATCATTTCAAGGTGGACATAAAGAAAAGTTTTTCTTCTTGTTTAAATAAAATAAGTCGATTTTCAAATGCTTTAGCAGTTTACTCATGGAATAGACTATGATGATGACTAATTGCTGAACTAACATAAATCAGTCTTTTTTTTTTCAAACTATGGAACTCATTTCAAATGAGATTTGAACTTGCGTCCGGCATGACTAAGCATGTTTACAGTTTTATTTCTTTCCATTCGCTGAAGTTCCTTGTTATCGATCTTGGTTCGTATGGATCAGCAAGAAGAATTAGTTAACCTTATTTAGGTTTGGTTTTGACCCTCTGCTAACGTTGTTATGCCAAGTAAATTAGCAAATTAGCAAATTATAATGTTCTAATACTATTCGCTCTTTAAATTAATTACCAATTGTCTTAATTATAGTATGAAGCAGTATATGTTTTGATAATTAAATAACCCACCCGATTTGTTTGCCCGTTCGACCACAACCGGAACTTCTCGCCCCCCCCGAAAGTCCAACGGACGGCTTTCAAGATCACAGAAACTAGATACAACCCGCGCCAGCTTCTTTATTATAAGCTACGCCGCACCAAACCACTTGCGGCAATGTTATCGTTCCCGGGGAAATCATTTCACCGGCTGGTAGCGGACGGGGCAGAGATAGCCGAAGCTGCCAGCAGATCAGCTCTGATCGTTCTGCTCCTTTTTCTGCTGACTGTCGCACTTTCGCTTTGTTTCGCTCGCCAGCGTCTAGTTTCAAGCTCCTCGAGGATTATGATTGGATCTCAATCTTGGCGCGCTCGTACACACGCACACACGTTCGCTGTGCTCTCCCTCCCTCGCTCGGGGGAAAGAACAGGAAGTGAAGCATACATATACGCCGTGTGTGTGTGTGCCACAGTGCTGTAGGTACCATACACATTTCCATACGCTCCAGTGCAGTGACGGCCGGGGGGCAAACCGTTTCCTAGCTGGTTTTAGCGAGAGCAACCGACGAAAGAAGCAGCAGCACCACGAGCTCGGAAGCAAGAAGAATAAGTTTCCCTCCTGCCCTCAGGACACGCTCGGGCCCGGGCCCGCTGTGAACACACACTCACGCGATGCTATCTCGTTCACTCTATTTCACTTCACTTGTTTTATTCTGGTGCCCCGGTAAAGCCCTTGCGGGCGGGTTCGCTTCTCGAGTTTCTCGAGTTTCTTCCGAGGGCTCCAGGTTGCGGATCGCGCAGTACCAACGTACCCCCAACAGGGATCCCTCCCCTTCTCTCCTTGGCTTGCATAAAACTCAAACAACCAAAACCGTGTATGGTGCGAGGATACAAGCACACACAGCCAAGCGCGCGCGGACGGTTTGGGCGATTGCCGCAGGATATTTCAGCGAAAGACGGTGCGGCGTGAGTGGAACGGCATCAGGCGAGGCTCGCAAAAAAGGGAGCGAAATAAGCGAATATATTTTATACTTTTATATATTTATTTTATAAGAGCCCGCGGGAGCTTGGGAGCCATGCAATGAATTTCCATGCACGCCGGCCAACTTGCTCGTGGTGTTTTGAATTTAAACGGAGAACAAGCAAAAATCCCCCACCGCCTCGCCAGCACCAGCGTTCGTGCTTCGTGCCGAAACGGAATGTCAGGCCCGTATGTGTGCGCCATCCACGCTGCCGGAGGGAACCCGTCCCGAACCAGAGCGCACCAGTGGGGCGAGCGGGCACCGCACAGGCAAGTGAGGTAAGGCGTACGGGGGGAAACCTTGGTCGCCCGTAGGCTAAAGGCGCACGTTGATCCGAACCGCTCGCGTACCGGCCGAGTGAGCGAGTCTGTTGCGGAGTGTCTGCGAATATAATATATGGCCGCCCGGAGGGCAACTGCCCTCGGGGCTATCGAGCGCTCATAACATGCCACACGACAGCGGGTCTGCATCGTACGGCGCACTGCCCTCCGGCGGGTTCGGTTTGGTGGAATCGACCGAGTGGCTGTGTGTGTGAGCGATTGTTTCGACCCAGGGCAGCACCATTGTGCGCCATAGCCCGAATCGGAACTGTTTGGCTCGTTTTCGCAAACCATTTATCTCTCGATGGATTCCAGTCAATCTGCCCCACCACGCGGCCGCACGAACCTTGCACGCCCTTGTGGACGAAGATTAATGTGACGGCCGAACTGGCGGTCGTGAGGTACAGGTGATGGAATTTATTGTCTAATTGGATTCTAAGGGCAGGCTAGGTTGGGCCAGCAGCCATCGTTGTGCTTTTGGAAAACCCCTTTGCACACCGTCGAGATTAATAATACATGTTTAATGTGAGATTTACAAATTGTGATTTAAGCAAACAATTGTGATTGGTTTTGTTTAATATCTTTGAAAATCAATCAATTGTTATTGTCATGAAATTGCTGTTTAGAAGCTCGGTATTGCTAATTCTGTGTCACTCCAATACCATCAATTCATTACTACATACCTTTTCCCAAGTTGCTTACCAACCGAAACACCCTACACAAGGTGGCAAAGGAAGTTCGGAACGAGGAGTGTGAGTCGGAGGAAAGTATAAACAACATGACAACATAAACCTAAACAACGACAACGACAAGGGTGTTGTTGGTGATGGCGGAGTAACGACATTTCATGTTGCTTGCAGCGGGGACGCCTTCACCATCAGCTGATGGGCAATCTGAACCGGTCCCGAAAGCCGAAGAGAGCATGTCGGGCGTGAGATGGCGTGAGAGAACGTTCGATAGTGAGCGAGCAAATCGGTGAACCGGTTTCTAACAGCAAGTTGCTTGTCGCACTATGCAACTGGTCAAAATTTTGAATATTTTGTGTCGGCTTGCAAAAACTTTAAGAATTAAAAGTTACAAAATTTGTGAATGAATAACGTAATATAAAAGTAATCTTGATCTGATGAACCTCAAAACTTGAGTTTGAATCTAATGCAAAAGAAACATTTAATTTTCAATCCCAACATCCAAAACAAGTTATATAAAACATTCTTTTTTTCTTTTTTTGACTAAAATGTTTTTAAAGCGATTACAAGTGGTACAGGCAGGCCTTGACCGACAACGGTTGTTAAGCCAAAAGAAGAAGAAAAAGTTTTTAAAACGAATTTTAAAGCCTTATTCAAACAGGCAAAAGGACAGAAGTCCTTCAAATGGAGCTGTCTAACCATTGAACCACATGATAATGTGAATATTTAAAATGCTGGTGAATTTCAAAAGTAATTCTTGGTATAAACGTTTCTATTTCAATACAATAATTAATATGCAAACAGGTTGTAAAAACGTTATTGTTATAAACATTAAAAAAAAATCCTTGAAAATTTAAAATTGTTTCATTGGTTTTAACACTTGCATATGTTAAGTGTGAGATTTCTTCTTAATTTATGTTCTCTCTATTTATTTATCCTAGACCGATAATCTACTGATATTGGAATTTAATACCCAGGCAAGACTATATTTATGTCAGACCTGTCACTCAACCTGAGTATACGAAAAAAGATTTTACAATAAGGAACGGACATTAATGCAAACAAATATGACTCAATATTTTTGTAAAAATAAGACACCATATTTTACCTTGCAACGTCACCAGTCACCTGGCTCATTGCCCATAGTGCGGTTGTACCGGTTCACGTCTCACCGAAAACCGAGCTCACCCCTCACCGGTTCGTCGGTTCGGTTTCGGGAACGCGCGTGCATGTTTTGAAATCGGTGTAGTCGTTCCGGTCGCTTCGCGCCAAGTGCATTCCCACCAAGGACGGGAAACCGGTCGCAACGTTACGCAGCGTTACGCACAGGCACACGTTTGACGCGGTGTTTTGGTGTTTTGTTTCCGTGCGAACAATTATCGAGTGAGAATTGCGAATCCAAAACCAATTCTATTCAAAAAGTGCTATTTGTTTCGAAGAACGAGCGAGAAACACAGAGAAAGAGAGAGTGAATACATTATTTGCATACCGTGCGTGCGTGCGTACCCATCTGCGTGTCATTGGTGCCGGCTCAAGTGCAAGTGGCATTGAAGATCAGACTGGTGGTGACAGCGGCTGATCGGCGTTGTGAGTGTGTTTGGGTTGATCCGTGTGAAAGCGTGCGAAAATTGTCACCATTTTTCCGTTCGACATATTTCACCTGTACTCCGCCGATCTGGAGCAACGGAGCAGTGCCCTCGGCCTCGAGGCCAATTGCTTGAAAAGGTAGGTAAAGCGCGATGAGGGCATTTCTAGTAGGTTTAATAAAAAACCAATAAAATAGGACACTATTAAACACATAAAAAAGTCATGAGTTATTGTGTTCTTTAAAAGAAAGACTTTTATTAAAGCATCGATGCTGTTCTGCATCACAGCATTCGTCACAAAACAAGCAGAGGAAAAAAGCATTCCGAACGCTTCCTAGCGGCATGTTAAGAACATTCCATTTGGAACCAAGCAACAACAAGCGAAATGCATCTCAATTTCAAAAAGGCTCAAAATTCACATGAAATTCGTTCCTTCCTTCTCGCCGGTTCCGATACCATCACACACGCTCACACTGCACCGAAACAACGCGGTGCATTTCATACACATAATGGAAGCTAATTATAATTTTATGACAATAATGACTGCCGACAGATTAATTTTACGACCCTAACGGGGGGGGGGGGAGAGCATTATTTATTTATCAGCGCACAGGAGCGTGTGCGGGACAAAGAGCGAGCGAACGAGCGCTGATAATTCGGTCTCGCTGTACAGACAAAAGGAATCGAACATGGTGGGGAGACGAGCGCAAAAAAAAAAACGAACACTTCCCATTCAACTTCCGGCAACGCACACGAGGGAGGTGAAAAAATGCCGATGCACCTTGCTCATTCCGATGTCATTAAAGGACGATCCGCATCCAGGAGAAACACAGTGGGGTAACAGCAAACGCAAGCAAACAAACGAAACAGAAAAAAGTGGTTCCGTAACTCCATAACGAGCAGCGAGGATAATTAACAATCGTGCAGCAAGCGACGGTGATCTCTACCGAATGATGATGTTAATGGGAAAATTGCCTCCGGTCCGGCTGTAGAAAAATGATACACAATGGTATTATTGCTTAAAATGTATTCAATAATGAGCAGCATTTATCGGGGCGGGCCGGGTATGGGGGATTTTTTGTTTAATTAAACCTACTGCCGACATTGAATTGCTCTTGCTGAACATGCATCGATTTATGTTACTGCTGTTCCCTTTTAAAACTATTTTTTTAAGTTTTTACTTAAACCTACTACTTAAAAACCAGTGTACCCTCTGCAAGCAACCCACTCACAAATCCTCGTGCAGTGCCGTTTGAATGGAGGCGCCCTGTTCGCGCCGGAAGAGGATCATCCGATCGACGGCCCGCCGTACGTTCGCATTGTGATGCACCCACAGCAGGAAGCCCACGTTCAGGATCAGGATCGCGAACAGTATCAGCAAAATGAACACCTGATAGTTGTAGGCGTGCAGGGCGGTACAGGAAGCGGTCACTACCGGAGTCCCAATGGCACCGGTGGCGCGTTGATGCAACGCCCGCATCATTTCCTGCACCAGCTGCTCCGTCGTTTTGTTCATCTCCTGCATCATCTCCAGCAAACGATCGATGGAAAGCTCAGCCGACGGTGGCGCAGTGTCGATCGGATGCTCGATGGGTGTTACCACTGGCAGCACCGTGCTTTGGGAGCTCTTACAGTAGATGCCCTGCACGTTGGACGCATCGAGCGTAGTGCCGTACGATTTCTGCGGCGCAACGTTGATCGAGTGCTGCCGACAGAAGTGCACCAGATCGACCAGATAGGAACAGTTCCAGGCATTTGCAAACAGCCCCAGATAGGTGAGCGAGGGGAACATGGCCGGGAGCCGCCCGTACCCGACGCTGGTCAGATTGTTGCCGTCGATGTGCAGATGCTCGAGCTTGGCCGCCGCCGTCAGCACGGTAAGATCGATCGTCTGCAGCCGGTTGAACGACACATCCAGCCAGGTAAGGTTCGACTGCTGCGAGAACAGACCGTGCACGAGGGTGGTCAGATTGGTGGCTTCCAGATTCAGCCGGGCCAGTTGCTTCATCTTCAGAAAGGTGGTCAGTGGCAGTGACTGGAGCGCGTTAAACGATACGTCCAGTGTGTGCAGAAAGTTCAGCGCCGACACGTTGCTAATGTCCGCGAACAGATTGTGGGAAAGGTCGAGTGACTCCACCAGTATGTTCGAGTAGCTGACCAAAATCGTTGTCAGGTTATTGTGCGACACATCGATCTCAACCGGAACCGGCGGTATCTCCACGCTGGTAAGCTGGTTGCCACGCAAATGCACCCGCTGCCACGACTGAAATCGGTCCACCATGTGGACCTCACGCAACCGGTTAAAGTTTAGGTTCAGCGAAACGATCCGACTGTGGAAGAAGGTCTCCCGGTCCAGCACTACCAGCTGGTTGTCGTTGAGCGACAGGTGGGCTAGCTCGGGCAGCTCCCAAAACACCTCCTCCGGCAGCACGGTCAGCCGGTTGTGGTTGAGATCGAGCCGCGTCAGCGTCCGAATGTCGTGGAACGTTTTGTTCCGCACCTCCTGCAGCTGGTTGTGCGACAGATCGAGCCACTCGAGCCGGTCGCAGCCCTTGAAGATAAAGTTGTTCAACGAAGTAAGCTTGTTGCGGCGCAGAAACAGATGCCGAAGCTGCTTGGCGTTCTCGAACGTGAACTTGTTGATGTTCTCGATGCCCGTCTCCCGGAAGTCGATCGTTTGCATCTCGGGAAAGGTGGTGAAGAGGGCGCGCGGGATTTCGTCCATCTGTGAGTGCTGAAAGTCGAACCAGTACGGGCGCGGATATTCGGACGAAAAGTCTATGTCGGCCGCATCGTGCACGACGGTGACGCCGTGCAGGGTACAATGGCGCACGGTATACTCGCCATCGGTATTGTAATGATCGCACTGATAGATGACAGCCTCTGTCACGCCTGTTAGGTAGATGGTGGCCACTAGAATTGCACTTATTCTACAGAAAAATCACATACAAATCCACATTAAACACTCAAAATCTGAATTATTTATCTGGGAGTT
Source organism: Anopheles coluzzii (assembly GCF_943734685.1). Classification (NCBI taxonomy): domain Eukaryota; kingdom Metazoa; phylum Arthropoda; class Insecta; order Diptera; family Culicidae; genus Anopheles; species Anopheles coluzzii. The sequence goes on along the minus strand of NC_064670.1, from coordinate 118,145,141 downwards.
GCTCAAACTAACCTTAGATGATACATTTTTTAAGGGAAACACTATGGACAGCGCTCACGGGGAAGTGTTTAGTGCCACACTGCTAGGAGCAAACTGACGAACCCAGGAAGTGTAGCTCTTGATTGCTCTCAAACCGACTCGCATATGAGGGCGTTCTTATCAGTTTTGTCTACACTTTTCCTGCATCGAGAGCATCTTGGCCCTTGAAAAGTTGCTGCCATACACAGCCGCCCGTCAGCTGTTTGTAGACGGAGATTTTTGCATTGATAGTGATCTCTTCAAACCAAACATTTCCAAGTGACGTAATTGGAAGATGATCGCAATGAGTGTTTGCAATATACTGCGACATAGACAAATGAAGCCTCTCTGACACAGAAAAGCGAAAGGTGCCATAAACAAATGAAGCAACCCCCCCCCCCCCCCCACATCACTTGACAGTGAGCCACTAAAGCAGACCCTGATGCAATGCCGTTCGGTTTGCATCTTTGTGTGATAAGGAGCAATGCTTGGAGATGCAGAATAAAAAAAAAACTATCAACGAATCATATGTAGTAGCGCCACTGCTCTCCGTGTGTGATAAAGTGTCGTCGGACATTATTCGAGATCGTTGGTGAAACGAAAGAATCATGCAAAATAGCCGGTATGGTTGGCGGGTGTGAGTCAGTGAGCCTAGGCAAACTGATGATCATTGGATCTTGCGCGAATCGTAGCTCATGTAATATCTCCGTGCGCTGCTGGGATCTTTCATTTATGTGCAAAATTGCGATTTTTTCTTAGATCTGTTGGCAATGTGATAGTTCAGTCGATCTTGGATGTCCATGAACAGATTGGTCACAATAAACGTTGGAGCTATCAATCATTACCTTGGGTAGGAACGCTCAGTGTGCAAAAAATGTAAAAAGTCCATAGTTTTAAATGATAATGTTCTCTTTTTACAGTTGGATGTGATTTGAATTTGATTAACAAAAATTCGAATAGCATACTAAGTATTGGGTGTGCACCTACATGTCTTATGGATCTGTGTTGGTGTCAAATTCGTGGAAAATCCTTGTAATCTTCAAAATTCTGACTATATGAAACTTTAATTTAGCTTTCTCGGGTTCGCCATGTATTCGCGGATTAGACCGTTCTAAATTGTTGGTCACCTTAACATATGGGTGGTTCTTTTACATTTCACATCACGTTATTAATTGGATGCTTATTGGAGCATTTATGAGTTTTCTTTCTTTCTCTTTTTTATGTCAGACGGTTTTCGAATAATTTTGTGTTATTCAAAGCTTTGGTATAGCAAACATGATGCGATGGCGGCAATGCATTTTACTTGCCCCAAAAACTTCTCACCTTTAGAAAACTCAAACACATGTGTATGACTCTTCTAGTATAATGTAATTTTCGTATAATGTCAACGAATTACATGAAAAAGATTCTTTGACATACATTATGAAGCTTTAAGCAAATGTCTGAAATAAAATCATTACAATGAATTGAGTTGTTGTGTAAAATTGATTAGAAATGTGTAGCTTAAGTCAAACTACAAGTTGCAAATATCTGAGAGAAAATTATGTGAAGTTTAATATGTTTTATTTCTATACAGCCTTAAGATTAATTATGTGTAGTTTGCTGCAATCTATGCTCATGCAAATCCATTCATGTGCATCAATTCGACATTTTGCACTCCAAACTCTTCTTTATATGGTTTATCAAGCGTTCGATCATCGATTATGTTTTTTGGTTGCCTGAGCCTAACCAATTGCAAGATAGACAATACCGTGAATGCCGCATTGAAAGGAATAATAAAGATGTTTCGCTTTCAAATTAAACACACGATAACCTTCAATGCGTGAAGCTTCATCACACCTCCTTTCAACTGTTGTTCTTTTAACGCGATCGTAGGTATGCTTATCGCAGTTGGTTCCACATTGGCTCTTAAAATACGTCTCTTTTTTCAAACGTTATCACAACGATCATAGAAACTACTACTGCTGAAAGGAAAAGCGTATGGGAAAACGCATTTTATCACACATTCTCATTTTCCTCTCATTTTACGTATCAAACCACAACAAGCAGTTTAATGCACAAACGTAAGGCGCTCTTCTGTTGTTTTCTCCCAATTGGCACAGTTTATCTTGCAATGCACCATAAAATGCTTCACTATGTTTATCTTTTTGGTTTTATTATGCACATGACGATGCACTAGGAAGCTACCGAGGCAGCAAAGCACACTTCAAGTTGCAGAATATATCGAAAATCCGGTACGATCGAAACCGTGACTCGAATCGTTGTGTTAGACGCGTATCCTTCGCTTGTAGACATTCCACGGTTCCAATATGGTGTGAAAGTGCTAAGTGGACGTGTTGATGCAACGTTTCTGTTTGTTTAGTTTGTGAGTTTCTCCATTGCACCCGCCTAGTTCCGGATCAGTGTTGCTCAAATGAATTAGCCCATAATTACTCCATCAAGCATGCTGGAGGTGTAGGTGGCCTATTAAGCACCTTTATAATTAGATACGTGTTTGATTGGTTTTGTTGCTTTACGAAGTGATTCTCTTTGCTCTTTCGAACAGCTTTGTGCGTCGCTGTAAGATCCTTTCTTTATTGCAAACTTCTTGAATGGCCTGTGTATCGGTTGTGCAGCGGATTATCGTCATTCTACCTCGCGGCTGCAAAGCATTTCTTCGCCACGGTTAATGTCTTGAGCATTCGGGCGCTTGCCTCTTCTCGAACGGGACGAAAGATCCTTTTTTTTCGTTTTGTACGCTTGTTTTTTTTTTTGCTTCTTTCTCTCGTTGTTTTCTGCCCATCTCCGTTTTCTTCTTCTTCTTCCTTTGCTGTGTTATGTTGGTTCAATACCCTCGGGTGAAATTTTCGCAAGCCTACGTACTGCGATGTACACACAGCCACAACTTGATATAAAACATCTCGCAACTTGCGCTGCCTTTGGTCCCCGCCGGCATCTTTTTCAGTTCGGGTTCTCATTTTTCCTCCACGCAACCTTCCTTCAAGGTGGAACTAGGGAAGGGCACAGAGAGAAACAGAGAGAGAGAGAGAGAGAGAAAGAGAGAGAGAGAGAGAGAGTGGACTCTACACCGGTACCAGTTCCAGTGGAGTTTGAACTGAAATTCCTGCCCCCGTGAAGGATGATGCAGCAGAAGGAGAAAGGACAAACGGCTCGGAGGCGTTTTGCGCCCGGTCCCAGCACGTGGTCCTTCGTGCAGGAGTCTTTGCAGATGAGCGGAGACATCTTTTTGCCCGCTCGCTCGCTCGTTCTCTCGCGCCAACTTCCGAGCACCGGGGAATAGCCCGCAGGAAGAAAGCAGTCACACAGAGTGCGACCAGCCAAAAACTGGAGGAAAAGAGGGCAACAACAAAAAATTGGAATCCATCGTGATGTCGTTTTTGGTTCGAAGCAATCACACAACCTACCTCAGGGATGGAAGGTTGGGGTGGTGCTCTCCCGCCCGGGAATTGGGGCCCAAGTGGAGAGTTTGCTTCCTGCCGGAGGGGCTTTGCGAAACAGAATGCCTAGCAACGGCAACAAAGAGCGAGAAAGAGAGAGAGAGAGAAAGAGAGACAGTAAGAGAGAGTAAGAGAAAAAGCAAAAAAAACGGCCAAGCAAACGAACAAGCAAGGACATGCCGGTGGAAAAATTGGACCCGGACTATCCCCGGAACCGGCGCGGAGAAAGGACCCCGGATAAAGTGCCCGCGGGCCGCGTGCACGGAAAAGTTTTCTTCTTTCTTCCTCTCTTCCTCTTCCCCATTTCCCAGAGACCGGAGCGTAAAGCTCTCCGTTTGTGACGGCTTCCACCAAGGCAAGCTCGCTCTCGACTGCTCGACAGGCTGCCCGCGGGCAATGTTGGTGCTGCGTTCCTGTGCCGTGCCGTCGGGGTAGAGGGCAAAGGGAATTTCGTGGTCGCCTGTCAAACGGTGCAGTATGTTCGGGATCGTGCCGCCCGAAGGCCCGTGCACAATTGTGCCTCGGTGAGAGAGAATGTGAGTGAGTTTTTTTTTTGCCTGCCTGCTTGCCGCTTTGCCCGCCAAACAGCAAAAGACGTAGTGGATGGCCAAAAACTTGCGCTCCGCCCGAGGGCAAGACGCGAGACGCGAGCGTCGATTTCGGGTTCGCTGCACCCGGGACGGGTCGGTTTCTGGTGACGATTCCTTAAGGACACGGTGTTCATTATTTGGTGGACCGGTATCTAAACAGCACGCTGTGCGGCTTTTCGTATGCAAAACTCATGCTCATTTACGAAATCGGTCTGACCGATGCGCGCTCCCGACAGTGATGGGTAGTTTTGTTGCAGAGGTATGTTAATGCCGCGTTGACGGTTGTGTTTACGCTTTCGTTATTAATCATTCGGGAAGACGTTATTTACAGGGAAGAGAAGTGTTCAAAACAGGATCAATGTTTTTTTTTTTATTTTTTTTATTTACTGCAAACAATTCATTATGGTAGTATTTATTTCATTTTCTTTTCTCGTTGTGGTCATCTAAGACAGGCAAACATATGTTTGGCGATAATTTTGTTTTTTTTATATGTTAAAATAATAATCTTATACTTGCTAAATTACAAAACATGCAGAACTATGCTAAACTGCTAGTGGTTCAAAAAGAAGACCTGGAAACGGACGGGCGGTCCCGTGTTACAGTCATCAACTCGAACGACTCAATAACAAGCCCATTATGGGTTCATGAGTTCAAGTCTAGAAATGACCGTCCCCCCGTAGCAAGGATTGACTATCCGGCTACGTGGTAATGAATTAAGTCTCGAAACCCTGTATAGGCCGGCATGTCCGCGTAGGAAGACCAAATAGAAGAAGAAGACCTGGAAATGGAAACAAGGACCAACAGTAAATAGAGAGCATTGCAGTAAATTATAGCAACTCTATTGACTAAACCGAGACCAAGACAGTGACACTACTCTAAAACATTAATCAGATTTTTCATGTCATTTTTCAAATGTTTCAATATGGGGCATTATTATTTCAAAAGGGGCAAAAATCCAAACTTTTGTAAAAATGTAGCATCATCCCTCAATTGTGAGAACTTCAGAAGTTCAAAAGTTAGCTTATTGTTTCATTAATTGATCAACGCTCAGTACGGTATGGTGCATTTTGTTCAATTGCTACTATAAGAACATACAACATAACGTAAACGTGAACTAATGAAGACAGTTTTGGAAAATTAATTAGTATGAGCATGTTTTAAAACATTTTATAAATCAATGGTATAATTCACTCGATTCCTACACACTAAAACTTTCATCACATATTCTTTTCCAAGCACAGCCACTTTATGTTCATACTTTATGACACGCCACATGCTGCATCCTCTTTAAAAAAATACACCATTTAAGCATACCTCATCGGACCTATTTTGTATCCACATGCCTAACAACGTTCCAAAATTGCAACCGATAAATGTAAATGTTCTTTATTACTTTTTAATGAAGCAAAAACATCCCCTAAAAATAATATATACCTGTAACCACCCTTTTAATCACATGCACAGACACCAACTACAAAAAAACTCTTCACACACACACACACACACCAATGTTTCCGTTGTCCACATTGTCCCGAAAACATACTTATTATCGATTTTAATACCCTCGTTTTGCTCACTCGCCACGACAGCCGGAGCACTGGCGGCGCCTGTTTACTTTTACTTCGCGCCTCTAATGCTTTCGAAATGGCTTGCAAAACCACGTCAAAAACGCACGTGGCCGCGTTCGAGCTGTCCTCGGCGTAGCGTATCAAACACACAAGCGCGCCCTCTTCCCCCAGCCTGCTAGCTGCTCCTACCTCACCCCTGGAGCGATGAGCGCGCCTCGGAACCAGCGAGTCGTAAATTTGTGCGCCCGCAGGCACGCGAAAGGGAATGGGCACCCCGAATTGCGAAACACTTCTTGCATTTCCCCTCCCCGCCAGCGGACATTTAATCAGCTTGCACAGTGGCACAGCGAATGGGTCCAGCGATAATGCATCCAGGGCATGCACATTCAGTGCGTGTGTATGTGTTTGTGTGACTTTTTTTTGTTTCGGTCCTCTGTCTCACCAAGCGATTACGATCGTACGTGAGATCGTATGGAGGCAAACAAATCATTGCCTCGGTACATGTCGCTGCAGCTGCAGCAGGTAGTGGCAAGCTGCACCGTGCAATTAATGCACATACCCTCTCACACAAACACACACACACCCAGAGAGCAGTTCCCTGCCCTTGCAGTGAAACCCTCCGTCTCAGTGAGATGTGTCCTTTCGATGGTGTGGGGTTTGCACATGCACGCCCAGCCCAAGATCGGTCCCCGTGGTGCTCCAGAAGTGCGAGTACCGACCGAAGTGCACACCGATCGCAATTAAAAAGTAATTAAGACATCTTCCTGACTTAATTACAAAGTTTTAACAATCGAGCGATGGCATTTTTACGAGCTTATTTCGAGCTTTCCACCGGGAGACGGCTCAACGGCGCAGTCGCTCGTTAGGCGAAAGTGGAGTTCGCCCGGCCTAAGCGCAACGGGGTTTGGCGCGCACTGCTCACACTTTTTAATTGCCCGCGTGTGATAACCGATGTGCATTGTGGGTGCATTTTATCGTTTTTTTTTTTCCCCTTATGCTTAATACTTTTTCCTCCTTTTCGAGCAATTTCTCCCTGCAATGGGTGTAAATCAAGGTATAAAATATGGCACAAACAAACATTACTTTCTGTAATGCGACAGTGTGCAGTGCGGCAATAATTCATGATAACTGATAAGTTAAATAGATGTTTTGTTTCTTCTTTTGTGCATATTTATTCTTCTATTTATTAAGAAACAACATTTAAACTGATACTGAGATTTGATGACTTGCTACAGGAGCATTTGCAGTACATTCTTATAAGAGCAAAAATCGTTAATTATGCAAAGAGCTGATGAAATATCCAGTTTTATAATGTTCATGAGCTCTGAACGATGCAAGGATATTCAGGGGCTCTCATAATTATGAGAAAGAATGTCGGCTCTCTCACACCAGAAATGAGTTTGATGTGATGGGATGGCAGCCTTTTTTAGAACCTCCAAAAATCCCTCTTCATATGTTTTATTTCAAAATTTTATAATTTTACTTAATTGAATTCACTCTGCAGATTCATCCGAATTCATAAAACTGAATCCATATTACTTCATCTCTAAATACTATGGTGATGTATCAAGACTGTAGAAGCTACTAGGCTGTATGATCCAACCAAATTCCCAATTATAATCGACCTCAATACTTACAGCATAAGAGACTGTTCGCTTGTCAATCGTGCCATTCAAGCAGCTAATTTATCACAGGGTTACTTTCGATGTGTATTGTACTTTTCCAAGCTATGAAATGGAAACGATTTCTCGAAACGACACTCATTCAGCATTTCTCCACAAACGCAATCTAACTTTAATGTCGTTTCTGTGATTTCTCTGGAAATATAATTCACCACAGTGTAGTAATTTTACTGCGAAGCCGATCGGCTCACTGCCTAAGCAGCACTCCGTCCAACAGCGCTTACACACACACCGGTCCGTGGAAAACTTTTCCACAACCATACACGCGAGCCCAAAGGTGTGCCTTATATCCGGTCGGGGAGTAAAGGGAGGCTGTTATACCAAACCGCCCTATTTCACCTGTGCATGCAAAGTGGAGGACATGCTGCATTCGTCCCCGCCGCTTCCATAAAAAGGAACAACCCTTCAGGCATTCGATACGCGGCCACGCGGGTTTTCCGATTTTCAATTACCGAATTGCTGCAAAATTTTACCTGCCCTCCCTTGGCCGCTCCAACCCTTCCAAAAACACACAATTCCAATTTTGCAAGCCAATAAAACAAACCGCAACAACAGGCTCGTTACTCCTGCCGCTTTCCTTTCAGCTGGCTTCCTCCCCAAAAAGGGCCCACGTAACACAGACACTCACACGCCTTTTGCATAGGAATGCATACGACTGAAGCAATGGTACGCGTGTGTGTGGGTATGCACGTGTATATACGCACCAATCTCAACCCGTCACACTATCAGAGCCGCTGCCAGTTCCACTGGAAGAAGTAACGATTGCAATCCAGCTCAACCATTTGCTCAAAAGCTCGAAATGCCCAGCTTTCGGGAACCAAACTGCCGAATATAATCGTGCGCAGTGAGGAATATCACATCACTGCACGCTTGCACAAATAATTATTTCTACTCGAGAGCGCTGCCGAGCGGTCACAACCATAAATCGAATAAAATTTTGATATTTTGAACCACTGTACCTGAACATACACCGGAGGAGGGTGGAAGGGTTAGGCAGTACCGAATGGGAACGGTTGGAACGGGTTTTGGTAGAACAAATGAAATGGAAATAGTACGTAATGGTTAAAATTCACACACCATTGCGTCCAGGTACTGCCAGCCCTTAAAAGAGCAGCAGCAGTAGCAGCAGTGTTGGAATCGGCTGCAGTTCGGTGCATTTCCCCCAGTGCCATCTGTATTGCCGTGTGTTTGTATTCTAGGTGGCAGCATTTCGTTTGATCCTGGCGTGAAAAGTTTGACCCCACGGTTTGGGAGCGAACGGCCAGTTTGCACATAATAGTTCCAGTTCCAGATGTTTGGTGTCTGTATCGGACGTGATTGGGAGGTTCTAACAGAGTTCAAAGGTTATTTTGAGGACATTCTGTGGATCTTGCGAGTTAATAAATCGATTTTTGTTAATTTATATAATATTTTACGCTTATTATATAAATCAACCAACTTAAGTTTAAATAAACTAATGCAACACTCACGCAGGTAGAAAAAAAGTAATGTAACAATCCTAAACTAGGACAACCGGTAAAGTAAGTCACCACGGTGCCGTGACCAGGATATGCATCACTAGTGGTAAGAAATTAACTCGATGCTCTGCTTTACGGAAACTTTTAAAATTTATTGGCCTTTAAGGAGCCATATACTACTCTCCAAGGAGCTTTTTAGTTTTATGCCAGTTTTAAACACTTAAAAAGAGTCAAACTAACGTAACATTCCACTCCCACCCATGCAGACATAATCATATCGTGAGCAACCTGCCACATCAAGTGCATATAAATCACACCATCCTGCCTTAAACCATGGTGCGATTTTTTGTTGTCTGGGTATGTGTGTGTGTGTGCTGTCTGTGAAAAGTTGTGTGCAAAACATTGCACGATGCTGGTGCTTTCAAGGGAAAGACACATCAAAGCGTAACTTCTTTCGTGAAAGGGCTCGAGCACAACAACAGTTTAAGCGCAAGCAACCACCACACACCTGGTAAATCTGGTTTCGAAACAGTACTCATGTAACGGATCATAGCTGTGCATTGAGCCCCTTTTTCCTTCCCCCCCTAGCTGGTGCCGTGCAGCGGAAATGAACCTCTTTCTCCTCACAATCATGATACGGGCAACGATAGCACGGCACTACCGCACTACAAACGCATGCTGATTACCGAGTGCGAAGCTATGGAAAAGGATCGCTTCTCGCGCTTGCCTTTCGGCCAACTGATTCGACCAGCCTTCTGCTCCCTTCGGCGGCCTGCTGATGTGACTTCGGAGTAGGGAACTTGCATCAACTCCCTTCACCGTCGGTCTTTACCCACCCAGAGATGGGTCGGTGATGATAGGCGCCCCAGCATGCTGCTTATGATTGCACCCGTTGATAATAATGCATAATCGTCAATATTAGCTGAACCGAGTGCACATCGGCTGACTGACTGGTGGGCATGTTGCGAAAAACCGATCCATTCTCCCGCATTGCAATAGGGAAAAGCCTTTCCGGATACACCACGTCCCTCTCGCCACATTCCACCACAGTTACAACAGCATTCGATGCCTCTCGGGCGGTTGAACCGATAAATGGTGGTACGAACGCACAAATCGAGAAATTCTTATAATTTTCCACCTCATTATGCAACGGCGGCGGCGGTGGTGGTAGTGGTACACACGCGAGCGTAAACGGGCAGCGTGTAACTAGCGCGCCAACGGGAGGTTTAATCGATTCCATGGCATCTACGGCAGAATGATCGCTTTCATCTTTTCCTATCAGCGCTCTGCCCCAATCGACGTGGAAGGATTAGTGTCGAATGAGAAAAGTGAGCATCATTTTAAGGGGAGCAGAGGAGAGGCTATTGAGTTTGACAGGTATTTTGATTTGTTAAACGGCCATTAAATGTTGTGTGAAGAATGGGTGGGCCTTTTGATACGATTTGCGTTTGGTTGGGTGCTCTAGAAAGAGAATAACCGATCTTTGTTGTAACTATTAGCAAAACATTGCATTAGTATCTAACACAGATATGTTATCCAGCTCATTCACATTCATTCATTTCACGAACTCATTTCGTTCAAATACATTTAATTTTTTACTCTCCTTTTGATTTTTACTCCTATGTACCAAAGACTGGAGTAAAGGACTGTACAAGCATTTTGTTAAAAAAAACTTATGATTCATTATTATCTCTAACAAAGTATTTTATTATTTTCTCCCATATTTTCTCGATCGTTCGTGTAAAATTATTAATTATTAATTATCAATTTTGATGCATTTAGGGTCATGTGAAAATTAAATTCTAAATTTATGCTACCATCGCCATTGCAATTGAGCTGTATCCTGCAGTGTATATAAATGTGTATTACATATCGCTACATTTGCGCTGTTACTGAACATCGTTTGCATGATAATCATTCTGTTGATTGTATTTATATTGATGTTGGTCATGATTTTCTGTTAAAAGATTTAAGAATTTTAAGATTTTTGTTGTCAAAATACTTGAAAAACCTGAACTATGTAAAACTTATAATTTAAAAAATTATCGTTTAATGAGTCGTTGTATATTATCATTCTCACGTTATAGATATTTATTATTGTATATTGTCAACCTCTTATGGCTTGATTTTACTGAAACCCATCATAAAGCCCTTATATTTCCTCAATTCGTATGATTATGGTCCACCATTTTCACAAATAAAAAAGGTCGTTCGGCCAAACACTCACACACAGAGACACACCCGCTTTGGTCAATTATCAACAGTTCATAAATTACGCCACTAAAACACATGCCCAGCTGCGCCGCTCTTCATCGACTATCGTCAAGCGCCAAACTTCCAACACAGATACGAACAGTAGCAAAGAAAAAATACAACGCCAAACAGCTCACAACCCTTGCCCCGTATAACGTGCGACATCTACATCTCGCAACGAGCTTCCTTCCAAGGGTTTTGCGCGTTCCCGCCCATTTCGAAAGTCATCAATTTTCCTCTCCACTCTCCCGAAAGCGCAACAGGTGTGTGTTGAAGGCCAGCAGAAGGTTTCGGTTGTCGCCGGTTTGTTCTCGAGCAGTGTTGCCGTCTTTTTCTGTTTGTGTTTGTGTGAGTGTTTATTGGCATGGCGTTTTGGCATTCGTTCAATGGGAGCTTTTTACGTTTTTGTGATATTAACAAATTTATTTGTGGCGTTACTTTGTGTGCGAAAGACATTTTGTACCAAGGAGATAGCAAAAAAACACACACACATACATACACGTTTTAAAAAGCAATTTTATCGTTCGCGTCAAACGTACGGCTCCAGATATGCCGGTACGGAATCGATCACCTATCAAAAGGATCATTCTGCAAGCCCACAGGACACATCAAATCGATTATCCTGTCCCTTGCTGATGGACCATCAACTGAACTGTAGCGCCCGTTACAACTTGTGCCGGATAGGTAAACAAACAAACAAACAAACAAACAATGTACACACGCAGTCTCTCCAGCACTACACCCCATTATCATCTCGGTTCGATTTTCCATCACCCTTTCCCCACTGCCGAGGAAAATGGTCTGTCTGTCCGCCCCGGGAGCATAATCGCATCCGTACAGGACCATCGTTACGATAGTTGATGATGATGATGGACGCAGTAACGGGCTCTGGTGCATTCGCAACCATTCGAACAAACCACTTTGCGAGGTATGAGATTTTTTCTTCGGTTGTTTTTTTTTTTGTTACTCCAACTCTAGAAAATATGATTTTTATTTCCTTCCTGCAGCACCAGTACCATCATCATCATCAAGTGACTTCACCTCACCGTTTAATTTACCACTTTGCTGCCTTTCGGGGGTTTGGCGGAACAAAAAAGAGTGCTTACTTTCGAGGCACTCCGTACCACACAAGCGTTCCCCTGGCGAGTGGGTTGGGATCGATCCGCTCGATGTATCTGTCAATTGATTGAAGTATTATTGATTAACAACGATACCCATCGGCAAGTAGCAACGTACGCGCACACACACTGTGGCTGATAGCAGCAGTTCGCAGTCTGCACTCGATTTTGCACCGCCGAGCGACTCTGCCTGCGAGCACCAAACGAACGGTTATTATTTGACGTATTCAAACCGAATCACTGTCACGCGGTGCCGCGCTGTCAGTTGCCGTTTTTGGGGTTTGCGGGTTTGATCTTAATCGAGGCGAAGGGTTCTGTCCGCCGCCGGTGTCGCCGCGACGCGAGTTGTCGCGAGCGATTTTTACCACCGCGGCACTCATCGTCGTCCTGCGAGCTGCGTTATCATATGGCTGGTACATTGTGACATAAACCCCGACTTAGGTTGGTTGGACATAGCACATACATACACACACACACACACACACACACACACACTCGCATATCATGCTCACTCCGAGGTACAATCACTCTTGGTGGCAGAGGGCGGAAGACTACAACGATCCAGATCTCTCGATGGCTTGTCCCCCACCGCATGGATGCTTGTGGGAGCTAAAGGCGCACACAGATTCACAGACACACACACACACACTAAAGGGAGGGTAAATTATACGTAAATATAAATCCACGTCGATGCCAGAACCTGATAATGTATGGCGTGTATATATTCACATTTTATCGGCCCCGGGGTACGGCACCGGAGCGCCGTCGGGCACGTTGGGACCAGTTTAATTGCATCTCTTTTCATTTCATATATTATTATTTTATGGTTAGAAGGTATTCCAACCCCTCGCCCCTCCTCCCCCACCTACTCCCCCCCCCCCTCTTCAACGGCACCGTCATGCTCCATCATCCCCTTGCGTTTGGACACTGTGTGACATCGCAGGGCGCACCCGTGTGTTTTGCGAGTGGCCCCACCGGCGAGGAAACGGTGGGCAGCGGTGTACACACGAACCAACCCGACGCCGACCGTGGTGAGCAGTGGTACAATATACCGTCACTAAATGCCCGCAGGACCTCTTTGCAGTGCAACCGGCAGTGGTGCTTTGTGGCGTGACGTCTGCTAGTTTGTGAGAGGCGCGACAGCGTGCGGCGACCGTTTTGCATGGCACTGTTGCACGGGCCTGAAAGGTTGGCGACTTTTGGGGGTGGCGTTGTGCTGCCTTTTCAGTGGTCGGTTCGGATTTTGAACCGATTTTCGCTCACTGGCTAAGCAAGCAAAAGGCACGAAAGTCACCGGCGTCATACGCAAGGCTTCCGTCTATGTATCTTTCCGTGCCGTTATGTGTTTGTTTTGGCAAACTCCGACAATTCTAGTCGACAACTTTGACATTCGGCAAAAACGGAACAGATGGGACAGGGCAAACGAGGCTAGGGGTTTTGCCGATTCCGGTGAAAGTATGCACAAATGGATGGAGAATGCACGTGGTACGAGTTGTGCAAGTGTTTAGAAAGCGAATTATTGGGAATTCCTAACTGTAACTTAAATGTATATGCTCACAGCTCGCCAAACATTACCTGGTGCCGTGACCAGGATATTGGGAAGCTAAAGCATCGCACGCCCTACTTATTTATTCAAAAAAACTGCCACCGATGACAAATTGTGCTCCCTCTGTTTTTCTGTCCATTACTGTTGCCCCGGACCGAAATGACGGACTGCCGGTCCCGAACGAGCCCGGCGGGCGTTTTTGGGCGAGCGAGCGAGCGAGCGAGAGACACAAACCGAAGGTGCGTCTCGAGGGGCATCAGAAACCGGTACAAACGGCGGCGGGGTGATACGGCGGGGGTATGATAGAGCCCGGCACGTACCCGGCGGGCACACTGGCAGTTGAAATGAACCGGCACTGGGAGATAGAGATAGAATGGCTAAGCGAGAGAGAGAGAGAGTGCGAACGGCACGAGAGAGCGAGAGAGAATGGCAACGCTTAAAACATGTTCACATACACAAGTACTCCCGGAACGCTGCGGACACCATAGCCCACGGGGCTCTGGCGGGTATCCGGAGTGGCACTGGGCCCATACACACTCACAGACACACAGAAACATCCGAGCAGTCTGGCCAGCACACAGGAAGAGCACGGAAGGTTGGAAGGTCGCAAGGTGCAAGGTGGCGGGAGGGAAGTTTATAAATATATTGAAGTTCATGAAAAATAGCTCCGTGATAATTTAACTTTTTTTTTGCTCCATTTTCCACCCCGCTCGGCAAAAAGGACGCCGAATACCAATACACTCACTCGATCGGTTTTGCTATTCAATCTGAGCCTCGCGGCTTTCGAGATCCGGTCGGGCGGCGCCGCCACCTCCCCAGCTCACAATCTCCGATCCTTGATGCTTGCTCTAGTACCTGGCCATCGTTGTCTCTTCGTTCGCTTCCATCCGCACCATCAGCGCCGGGTGATAGTGATAGTGATATCCTTTTTACCCCCCCGCATTCCCGATGGATTCCGCCACAACCAAGGGAATGATTTGCGAACGCGCTCATCAAATGCTCACAAGCACTGCTGGCCATCGACCATCACCTCCCAAGCGCCACCATTGCCCCTAACACGAGCACCTACTTTTCAGAACCCATTTCCACCCCATCATCACCCGCGGGAGCGCTTTGGTGAGCCATTGGCCGGTGTAGATGTTTTGTTTTTTAGTGTGTCTCTGTGTGTGTGTTCGGGTGGCCGTCGGGCACTCGTCTCAAAGTAGCCTGCGGCGTTCCAGGCCATGCCCGAATTGCACACGTGTACGGCGAGGCGAGGCAACACGAGAGCGAGTTTCGACGCTTCCAACCGTCTTTTTCCCTCCGGCCGCCGGGAGAATGAGCTGAAACAGGGCAGGACCGGGTAAAGCTTTGATAGGGTTCTGATGAGGTACTAGCCCTCTGGGGCTTTGGAGCACAGCGCTGGCGCAACCAAAATGGAAAAAGAAAAGAAAGAGAAAAAAAACGAACCAACGAACCCTAGCAAATAGCAGATTTGAACTTTGATGCTACGCTGACGGGCATTTGCGAAGCGGGAAGGCAATGACGAGGGTAGCGAGTTATTTGAAAATATAAATTAAAAAAAAAGTATATAAATGTTCAGCATCACTTATACAATCAAAGCAACAGAGCAAAGTTGAAAAATGAGTAAAAAGAATAAAACAAATACAGAAGAAAAAACACCTGAAAAGATGTCCACACAACTAGAACAAGAAAATAATCAACCACCCAAATACATCAACAAAATAGAACCTCATAACATAACATGAAAAAAAATACATGATTAAATATGCTTTTCTCTAATGATTTTGCTCTCAGAATCAACAAAATTAATTAATTTATAACTCTGGATGTTTCATCTTGTTTTCTTGTTCTTTTTACTTAAACCATGTGAGCTATTGCTTACATTTTATTGATTTTTTTACTTTTAGTTTTTAAGGTTTAAATTATTCACACTTAATATTTGATTCTGCTTTATTGTTATTTGATTGCACTTTTTTACATTTCTTGTTCATTTTATCTGACATACATTTCTCTTTTTTCGTTTTTTATTTTTTTGTTAACAAAAAAACATCAATTGTTTTACGCATATTTTTATATAATTTGTTTTGCGTCTTTTCTATTTCATTTATCACTTGTCCTATTTTCACTGTTCCATTTGCATTGTTTCTCTTTTGTTTTATGGTCTATAATGCTCGGTTTACTGATATTTGTGTGCTTTCATTCTACTGTACACACGTTTTGCTCTCTAAATACTTTATTTATTACTACTAATAAGGATATTTAACACACTCCCATCTCATTCAGCAACCGAACGCTACTCGACCATAAATTATCACTCAGTCACCCGTTACTGTTGCGGGTGTTGCACCGTGCGTTCTCACCTTCCTTGCAAACACACAGAAACACGTACACATTATACACGCCTTTCACACAAACACCCCATAAAATGCCACCGGGATAAGCGATGCGCTCAGCCCCGACAAACCTGTGGTAGAAAAAAAACCAAAGCAAAATCGGATAGCAAAAAAAAAAGCACCCAGCAGACCAGAAAGCTCCGCTCCGGGATTGAAGAAACGAACCCCGAAAACAACACACATACACGCAGGGGCTACAGAAAACAGAACCACCCCTCCGGGAAGGGAGGTGCAAAAGGATGAAACTACAGGTTAAAAATGGCGTCTTCTCCAAAGGATGGTTTACCGATTAATTTATATCTCTGTGACCGGCGGGCACTCCACTCCGAGCCAGCAGCCTGTACACTTGGGCAGGAGGATGAAGGCGGGGGGAAAGTACCCGCAACGCCCCTCGAAGCGCCCCAGCGGTGTGTATTGCGCTCGCTTAGCTCCGTTCAAACAATGATATAATCTTGCCCTTTCGCCATTGGAAACGAAGGAAACGCTCGTCCGGGCTCTCGTCGAGCACGGATCAGCGCGGACGTTGGCGGGTGGCGCCGGGTAACAGTCCCTGTCTGTTTTCGCATTCGGTAAAACCGGGGTACACTAGCTCGGGGGCTTGGACTGGGTTTGAGGTATTTTTTTCGTGCTCCGTTTATCCTCTTCTAACCAGTACACTCTCGCACACACACACCTGCTTCCTCTGCACACACACGCACACACAGTCATGGTCCTTCGATCGGAGTGCTCCACTGGTACAGCTTTCCTTGGGGCATCATTTTTTTGTGTGTGTGTGTGCCTCCCATCCCCTTTTCCCTCATCCTGAACCGAAGTGAAGAGGCGTTTTTAGATGTGTGCTGATGGGAGTTGGGCGTCCGCGACGTGCAATGTGGGAGTATATTTGTACCATACCCACGGGGAGGATGAGTAGGGTGGAGAGGAAGGGCGAGAGCCCACCAAAACCCAATGTACCCCTCCGAGGCAAACTCATTTCGTTCCAGCACTACAGGCGCTTTTTTGTCGGTCGCCTCCATCTTTCCCGGCTTTCCTGCTCTCTCTTTCTCTCTTTCTCTCCGTCTTTCTCTCGGTGCCGGCACTGTTTTTGAATGGCTCGGGGGAATTTTACATTAAACAATTTCTAAGCGATTCTCTGTTGCGTCCCAACTCCGAGGCCCCCAGTGCCGCCGCGCAGTCCCTAGCCCGGGCCCGTTGGAAGGCTCAAGGCTGGCTAGATTCGCCACAGATCCTGTTTGCCCGCGGCGATCGCTTCTTTCTAGGTTCTCCAGCAAACCCGACTGCCATCCTCCCCCCCCCCCCCCCCTTTTCTCACCCCCTCATCCCATGTTCGGGTTTCACCATTCGAGCCATTCGTGTGCCCTCGGGCGGCTCCACTTCATACTGACTTCGACTTGGGGAGAGCAGGCAGGCAGGGGAAAAAAGCTCGACTCGACTGAAATCGAGAGCAATGGAAAGAAATAACTTCCTCGGTTGTACTAGCGAGTGGAGCGCTGGAAGAAGAGAGCGTCAGAATACGTACATCCGGTTTCGACGGGGCGAGCAGCGGCATGACCGACGCCAAGGCAACTTTGAAGTTCTCGGCAAAAGCGGAACATGTCCTGCAGTGAATCGAAACGCCAAGAAGTCCAACCCCGTACTGGTACCGGATGGGCTTTTCCTGCCCTCCCTGCTGCTCCGTCCCGACTTTGACCTTCCACTCGGGGTTTTGTGCTATTGCTTGAGGGGGGAGGTCACAACGCCATCCGAAAAGTTCACATCCAGTGGCAAGCAGCAAGCGCCAAAAGGGAAACAATCGACGAAACGGAAGGGAGTGTCCGCCCTGCTCTGTATGTGTCCGCTGGCTGGTGGTATTTCAATTTTAATTCCCATTTGCTACAATTGGTCGGATGGGGCAGCACGGAGTGCGCTGCGGTAGGAGCTAGCCACTCGATAGGAAATTGGCAACTGGACTGCAAAGTCTGCCCGCTCAGCTCGAGAGGAAGTCGTTCTCAAGGAACGCTGCCCCACGTTCTTTCCCGCAAAACCGATCCAAACGTCACGTGCTTAGCATAACGATCTGGCTCACCAGTGGGAGCTGACTTTCGGTTCTTACGGTGGTACGGCAAGGGGCATCAGGCTGGATTTGAATAAAGAAGCTAAGCCTAGTCTAGGCCGTGGCCCGCAGGCGTACCGGTCGTGATGGGAAAGCAGCATTTCCTGTACAAGGTGGCCAGCAGCTCTCTCTCTCGCTCTTCGGTGGTAGGTAATGCGTTCCTTCCAAAGGGATTCTAAATTTTCCGATCGAGCAGGTTGGAGAGTGATGACCATGAGGAGGAGGAGGAGGGGTTATGGTAGGATGGATGCAGCATTGGAATAATGAATTGTTTATGCTGCCAGCTGTTCGTAGCTTTCCTGATCTCACCTTAACTGTTTTGGGATGCCCTGGGGTGGCTGGAGGATAAAGATGATTATTGTTTTTTTTGCATGTGTTGTGTAATTGATGTTACTTGTGTGTGTTCCTTCACAAATCTCTTACTTGTCAGTATCCTGTTTACTGAGATTCTTTTGACCCTTTTCAACTCTATTGTTTTGCGTAATTTAGCATTGCACAACTCTTTTTTTGTCTCAATCTTAACAGTTGTTCCTGATGTTAAATCATTTTTTATACTTTTTGTGCCTAATCATTGTACATGTCTAATGGTTATTTGTTTGTAAAAATACGCTGTTTTCATTCAAGTATTACTTAATGTTTTCAGTTTCTTGTTTTCCCTTAATTTGAACTCATTTTCTGAATGTTTTACTTTTACTATTCAGCTCTTTTTAGTTATTTTTTTTTTGTGTATTTTACTGAAACGTGATATTAAAAAATTACATTATTGTTTCAAACGCCTTATCTACTATAGTTTTACCTTTTGCAGTTTTTTTCTTTCTTTTTTATTTTTAGTTTACTTGTTCCTTGTTTTTTGCTTGTTTGTTTTTATTTTCTTTGAGTTTGTTTTGTGTTTCTTTTAATACAATTATGAAATAAGCCTAGAGCTCTTACTCTCTTAACTGACAATTTTGTTTTTTTTAGCAGAACGTTTTTCATGTTTTATGAAATCAAAATAAAATTTAAAGAAATAATCTAAAACATCTAAAATTATATGACGTTAACCGTTTTAAAATTTACAAATCAATTTATATAAATTAACAAAAAAAAAGTCTTCAACATCCTACCCTAGTCATCTTTTGTAACTTTTGACCTCTACACGATCCAAACTACCAGAGCGTTAAAAATGTTGATCAATATAATCAAAAAGGGACAGATCTCTCTCTCTCTCTCTCTCTCTCACTCTCACTTTGTGCCTGAAAACTATACTTTGTGTCTCCTTCAAATTAAATTAACATACAATCATTATCCTACCATTTCCCCCTTCGTCCCACCGGTCCACAAAACGTCTTACGCATTCCATCCTTCGGGCTACGAGTGATGCCCCGCTCGATCGCATTTCCTTGGAACCGGCATTGCGCTAGGAAGCTGCCCGCTCTGCCGCCTGCAATCGTGGGAGACATCTCGGTCTCGGTTGCGATCCCTTCTTTGCGTTGCGATCCCGAGCGCGATCGGTCCGAAAACCCCTCCCGGTCGCTCGTTATATGCTTGCCATTCGGCGAACGCTTCATTTGCTTGCCGCGGCATCACATACCTGGGAAGTGCCGGAACGCGACGCTCCCAAAACGCTAGCATGATGTGCGCCCTGCGCTGCAAGCAAAAACAAAACAACACAGCAGAAGAATGAAAGAAAAAAACGCTGAACCCAACGAATCGATCGCGTCTCGTTTTCGATCCTGGCCGGGGGGCTATTCTCACCGCCATCGTCTTCGGGACACACACACACACACACACACAGACAGCAAGGTACACTTGCGACTTGGTGCCCGCACCGTCACCGGTACCGTACTCTGTGAAGATTGCCGAAAGGGATTCGCATGCGAGAAGCAGGTCGGTCGGCGAAGCGCATGCCTTCACAGCCTTCGTTCCGTAGCAGGGCGGGGAAGCGAGAGGACGTTCGGAGTGGCAAGAATCGACGACAATCGGCCGCGGCGTCTCTAAAGGGAAGAGCAGGAGAAGGAGAACGAGAAGAGGAGCGGGAGGTTACGACCTTGTTTGCACTGCGCGATTCAACCCCTGGAGGGTAAATCTTTCGAGTGCGGAGGAGAGCGAGCGGGCGCTAAGGAAGAGGGGAAGTGCCCGGGACAGGGGATGCAGGGACCGGCGGAAGCCCGAACAAGCGAGAAGTAACTGGGCCCCGGGCGACAACCGGCAAGTACGGTCCAATGGTTTCGGTTCTTTGGGGACGCGGACGCGGCTCGAGGAGCTCGAGGAGGGAGCGACGGATGCCCTGGTCCGCTTATGATGCTCGAGGGCGAAACGTCAGAACTCATTCCCTCATTCCTCCCACGGCCTTCGCCATCCGTCACTTTTACTCCCCCGCACACACACACACACACACACACACGTGTGGGGGAAAACGGTTCGTCTTCGGCACGAAAAGACCCGCCGTCGCCGCCGCCGCAGTCACCGCTATCGTATCCCAATGCCGCCGGTCCAGATCCGTTACCGACGGCCGCCCCCCCCCCCCCCCCCCCTTCGGACGACGGTCCGCCTGTCGTGACCCAAACGAAACTAAAATTAAAAACGCTTTGGGCGGTAATATCATCATCATCCACGTCGCCCAGCACCAAGCTCACGCGCCCTTCCACTTCAGGAGCACCTCCAATGCCATTCCACTTCATGCCTCCCGTCAAACGTCACTCAACACATTGCGATGCGACTGCGGGGAACACTGAGGCAGAATATTCACCTCCCAAGGATGGTGAAAAAATTCTCTCCCACTTTTGTGTCAGTGAGCCATGGAGACAATGAGGCGCATGTAATATGGTTGAAACATCACCCCATACCTAACGGCACAGCCCGGCATCGGCATCTTCAGCGTTATTGTTGTGAATGATGCACCTGCAAAAGCTCCACCATGTGAACCACGGCTATGAACCACCGAATGAAATTGTAATTCGGTCTCCAACAATCAACTTACCTGATTAATTACAACTTTTAAATCACTTTCTCGTAGGCAGCGCCCTCACAAGGCGTAAACAGCATTAACACTTTTTTAACCCTCCTGTTTTTGCTCTCCCTTTTTCTGCCTCATTTCAGGTAATGTGTTCCGTTTCAATCGGTGTCACCAGTGTCAGTTGGCGGGCAATGGAAAGCATCCTCCGATGGTGATGATAGGTCCTAACGTCCAACGTCCTAAGAGCGTCCTAACTGTACACGCAATACACACGTGAGCGAAAATAAAGCTCGAAACATAACAAAAATAAGGAGTAAAAAAAGCTTCTAGATGATGAAAAACTAACGACTTCACCCGTTCGTCCGTACGGGAGGGAACGGGTACAGTAAGGAGTACGGGGATACCCTTCCATCGGGCCACCGGGTTTCCATCGTGTGGCAAATAATTTCACTTTGCACTTCACTTTTTAATATTCATACGAATTTTTCCTAAAATATTTATTTAACGATCATATCATGCATGTTATGAGTTTTTCCGCCCAACCCGCATGCACACACACACACGCCCAAGCTGTGTGTATGTGTGTCTTGTCTCGCACAGTTTCGCTGTGGTGCTGTGTGTGTGTGTTTGACTCGCGAACGGAGGTAAACTTTGCCGGAGTTGCTGAACCGCCCCCGTACCCGTACACCTCTTTTCCTCTTTAGTTTGGTGTTGGGCTCATTTCGAGATCATCATCATCATCAACATCATCAGCCGCATCATCTCATCTGGCAATATCCTACGTCCTGTTGCACCGAGCACTCACGGATCGCTTCCTTTTGCCTTTCGCACACACACACACGGCCGGGCGCGCTTACACACCGGACGAGTTTAGCGAGCGCACGCTCTGCCGTATCCCTGGGCGCGGGTTGTTTACATGAAACTCCGGTATTAAATTTGCCTGCTCTATTTACATTATTAAAAAGGCTCACTTCATACGATGACGGGGATGGTTTTGACGAGGGGTTCGTCATCCCCCAAACCGTCCTTTTTCTCCCTTTCCTCACCCACATCGGCTTTATTGCAGTGTATGCGCCGAGGAGCGCAAGCAGACACTTTCATCCTCCAAACCCCAATGAAATTGTGGTTCTAGTCGTTTTTCTGTTGTTGTTGCTGCCCATGCTTTTGTACTGCAGCTTTTGCAGAATGCACACTGTCACTTGCCGCCGTGACACGCACACTCAAATGAAATGTGACGAAATGACGCTTTCACCCTCATCCCAGCCTTTGAACAAAAACAAAAAAACACACCAAAACAGCATAAACTGCCTTCCGAATCGTTTCCGATTTTGTTTTGTAGCATTTCACTGACACGTTTTCCCCCGCTTGGAAGGATAGTTGTAATAGTGGTGCTGTAGTTGACTGTGTGCTGGGGGTTCGTTGCAGTGTATGCACACACACACACATATCGCTATATTGCAAAATAATCTAATTCACCGCGAAAACACATTCCTCCAGGGCAGAGAGCGAGACTGGTTGGATCATAACTTTTTGAGTGATTTTTTACGTTGCGTCTGCTCTCAACCGTTTCGAACACAAATTTACTTTACATATTTAATATTGGATAGAATTTTGCATTTTGTTGTTGTTGTTGTTGTTTTGATTTTGAGTTTACTACGTCTCTTTTGCTAACCCACAGCTTTCAAATAGAGAGAAAGAGCAAGAACGGGTAAACTTCGGTTGATCAAAACATTTAAATCTCGTTGCTGTGCAAAAGATGGACAGTCATTTAATGTATGCCTTAAATCCATTTAAATATTTTGTGTTCTAGGTTAAGTGTGAAAATTATGAAAAAAGCGATAAACATGGCTATTATGAACTATATTTTCACTTTGAAAGATGTATGGCATTACTCCTATTTTGCTAGGAGCAGCACTATAGAATATAAGAGAATTTAACCATCTTAGAATCGATTTTTACGAAAAACTATCATTCATTTTAGTGAAATCAGAAAATCATTTTTATGCATCAATAATGAAAATCGAGACTGATCAAAATAATGCCGCCTTGAAAAGCTTTTTTTCGAAGAAAGCTTCACATAAACATTGCTCGTATGGGATTGACCGAAGTGCTCTTTGGCCCTTCCTTTATAGCTTCTATGTGAACAAGTTTTACAGCCAGCAATGTTAACCGATCTTCAAAAACTTTGGATATTATTTACGTAGTATTATGATATGTGTTTAAGAAATTATATTTTTGTAATAATATTTAATAATTAATATTTCTAGAGAAATACCCTTGTGGCATTTTGCAAATAAAAAAGTTCATTTTAGCTTTTTCTGCCATGTCCTTGTGTGTCCATTATGCCTAATTAAGATTGAAATGTTCGTTAATCTGGATCTAACCTAATCAACTTCTTCGCAATGGCCAGTACTACCAGTCAAATGCAAGATGTGACGTAAATTAAACTGTAGTTTAGGGGTTTTATGGATTTTTGGTTGATATAAAGTTTTAATAAATCAATTAATAAACAAAACTATCAAATTTGTGAAACATGAGTATCCCCATCTTTATGATGGTGGTGATGATGATCAATATAGCGTGGATAAAGCGAAGAAGCAAACAAATAATCAAACATATAAGCTATTACAGTCAAACTATAAAGACAATAATTATCAACGAACCTAGGATATTCTTAATAAGTGTATGGCTATCTGAGACCAAGTGATCATTATTGCAAAGAACACGATACAAAGATAACAAATCACGTAAAGACGATCTCAAACCATAACCGACCTGATGATAACAGCAAAAAAGGCAAATAAATTGTGTAAGGAAACTGAATTGGGAATAGGAGTTGTTAAAATTTCGTGATCTGTTCGTGATTGAACGCGCTGGTCCATTTCCTAGCCATTGCCAGAGCATTTCCGGTCCCTTTTTTTAAGAACCACCGAACCAATGCTCATAAACCTTCTCACTGTCAAAGCTAAAGGTGTAGAGAATAAGCTGAAACAGTTTCTCACCTCGCCAGTATCCCCCCCCCCCCCCCCGCTCCACCCCCGATTCACAACTATTGACAGGTTTGCGAAGGTTTATTTCAATTAACGGTCGTGTAAAGCATAACTCGTTATCATGTTCCTCGTGCAAGCTCTTACTATCCTCGCAGGCAAATCACGTCACGCGGGCGCGGGGTGTTTTGAAAATCTCATTTTTTCCCAGACAATTTATATCTTTGCGCTGTGCAAAGCCCGGAGGGGAACTCCCGAGCAAACCGATGGATCACGCGTTGAATCAGGCGGTCGCGCTTTTTTTACCACGTTTGAAACACACCGAACTTCGATCGCCGAACCAAGCACCCAACACGGCGGCGGGGCCCGGCAGCACGTCTTCGCACGTTCGGCAATCGCGATGACGACGACGACGACGCCCACCCACTCAGACGCCACGACGCGGTACACGGCACGTTTGGCCACGGTTGACACGCTCGTTCTCTCGCGCGCTCTCCTCTGTCAATTATGTTTGACCGCTGGTTAAAGCGATTGGAATGCGTTTTATGAATTTATGCGTTTACGCGGAAAGGTTACTAAACATCTTTACACTCCTCTGGCTCCCTAGGGGTGTGATCGGAAGAGGGGTGGAACTGTGTGGGAATTGTGTATCGAAACGATTAAAAAGTCACAAAATGAGATTGAAACCACACAAGCGATTCTCCACCGTTTGTTGTCCCCCGCAAGGCAGGATCACAATCGTTTTCGCCTTACGCCTTACATCTTGAGAGATGGCGAACTGGCAAAAAGCCGTACCAAAACAGAAAAAGCACACACACACAACCGACACCGTCCAACCAAAACGGCCAACACGACCGGAGCCCTACATTTACCTACGGGCGAAATGCGTCAAGCTTCGTACGCTTGGTGTGTGTGTGTATGTGTCTTGTAAGCCGTTTTCTACCAAGGATCACCAAGCCCTGGCGGATGGGAGACACGAGTGTGGGCAGCGCAGAGTGGATGCCCACCCTCGCGTCGATAATTTCGAAACCACTGCGACGAGGGTCCGGTTGCTGCGACCGCCTCAACCAATGACGTACATGACACGCCGGCCAACCGAACCGCCCGCCGGCAGTTGGAAAATTTTCGTTGGAATTTCGAACCGAACGCTTCGCTTTCTGCTCGACCACCTCCCTCGAGCCAATCGTGTGGTGTTTTATGAGAACATGCTGCCGGCAACGTCCGAGATCGGGGCGAGCTGTCCGTGCACCGAAATGGTGGAGTGTCCGAGGGTCTGTCCGAGTGGTAAATGCAACGCGGCAGCCAGAGGAGCCCCATATCGGATGGATCGAATGTGGTTCAACTATTGTTTTGGCGGAGCGGAGCGCTCTGTGTCTGAAGAAAACAAACCTGGTTAGCTGGGCGAAAGTCAAGGAAAGGCCTTTGGAAACGCTCCCTTTGGCCGGGAAGCCTCGCTTGTACTGTGCGCGATCGTACACGAGCTCGAGTAAGGATTAGGAAGCTTGCAACAAAAGGATTGGCTCGAGTCGGTCAGTTAGGACACGGAGCTGAGTTTGTGTTTCGGGCCGAAACAGCGTCTCCCCGCTCTCCCTAGTGCGTTCTAAATGTTTTGAAAACGTAAACCGGGAAGCCTTCTTCGCTAAAGAGCAGATTTGATCCGATAGCTCCTTTGACGTCTCTTACAGAGGAAAATTCGACAAGCAGCCCTTAATGATACCGAATGTTCCCTCAACAGCACAACCACCGGACAACATTTCCTTCCAATTTTGCTCGTATGGGGCGTAACTACATACTCACAAATTCCTAGCAGTACCCTGAAGTACCAACAGGGCATGTTACTTCCTCCCTCAAAACCGGGCAACTACAACCCTTCCATTCCTTAACACAACAAAAACAGCAGCATCAGCAACATCAGCCTCATCATTTCTAAAATGTTGCACTCCCGTTTTTGGTTGATTGAGTCGAAGTTTGACAGGTTTTGTAAATGCTGAAAAGTTTGTTACGCTAGAAATGGGAGCTAAAAGTTGCCCAAAGTTAGCCAAACCCTGGCGCTGGAACTGGCCGGACTAATTAGGTTGAAATTAAATACTGGCAAGCGTCAAGCCACATTACCGTTAACATGACAAGCGGAGCCATCGCCATTGTAAGCTTTCGGGGTGAAAAATGTGTGGCCCATAAGATGGCCGGGGTGTTTTGGACTGGGCCCGGTTACCAATGTTACAACGGGGCGATGTGCCTCACACGCCAGCGGCAGACAGGATTTAATTATTTTATGAAAAGTTTGAAAGTTTGTAATATTTTCACCACGTGTCAGGTGTTGAGTGGCGGGATGATTTTACGATGATGTTTCGATTTGAAGGGAGCGTAGTTTGGGGGAAACGTTTCCATGCTAAAGTTGTATGGAAGTCAACTTTTTTATCTGCTTCCGTTCGATTCGTATTACTTTGCAACTCTGTTTGATATGATGGTTTCATTTGATGTGTTTTACTTGATGTCATGACATATCAGGCATATCTTCCTTAGGAGATTTCTTTGCAGATGTCACATATCAGCGAGTTCAGCGCTAAGCTCTGAGCAATTCTTGTCCTTCAAGGAAGGTGAGCTTGGTCCTGTAAATCGAACCGACATCTTCCACGGTTGCATCTCCAGTATTATACGCGGGTAGAGTTCTTATAAATAGCATAATGAAAGTTAAATCGATACTTCCAATTTTTCCTTAGCATTTAGATGTCGGCTTAATATGTCATTTGGTCGTAATATATTTCATCAAAGTATTGTTTTATCACTATACTACAAACTATAGCTATGAACTAATGTTATGAAACTATTGAATTTAGCAAACTAGATACCAAAAGTTATCATCAAGTTCCTGATTATTAATACATGAAAGATCATTATGATAACAACATTTATTCTCATTTTTATAGATTATTTTTCAGACAACTACAGCAATTATCCGCAGTACGCGATACTCGATATACGCGAATTCGCAGTACGCGATTGCTCTAAATTTGACAGCTCCATGCGATTTTTGCAAATATTTTAATACTTTGAAATATTGTATGCTCTTTTTGAATTTCCTTAATGTTCTTTTTGCATTTTGCATTAAATTTGTGCAAAAGATACCTGTTTTACAACAAAAACCTTTAATGCAAAACTCTGTGGCGATATTTTTCAACGCTCGAACTGGTAGTGTAAACTATTTTTCCATACAAATCCGCTATACGCGAAAACTCGAGATACGCTATTGCGCTCGGTCCCGTACGATAGCGTATATCGGATAATGACTGTATATCCTTTTTCACTACAGACTTCATGTTTTCAAACTACAGACGATGAACTAAAAACGATTAAAGTACATCTAAAAATTATTGATTTCATGTATGGTTCTTCTTCCTACTTTTACTCAACAAACCTAGTCATTCAAGGCTTGTCAGACGAGGATGTAGTTTGGATATATGACAGGACATCACTGGAACAATATTCATCATTCTAGTTGTATCCATTTGACAGTTACATTCCGCCATACTGTTTTTCACCATTTATGTACCAACAATGATGCATTATAAAACCGTTTTGTTGTTTTTCTGTTTTAAATGATTTAAAGTCCTTTAAATACATGTTAGAGTATCGATTAAATCGGTTTTTAACATTTCTTGACAAAATATTTAGGCTTCAACAACAGAAAAATCATTCATAACCTAACCTGATCAAACCCGCGACGAAATGTCGTTTGTTTGCATTTTTAGGCTTAACGAATTTTGGCCGAAAATCTAAGGCCATCTTCGCGTGTGTTTTTATATGGAATATTGGCATGATTTGAGCCACCAACTATCAAACTCTATATACAAATTGGCTAGTACCGTAAAACCTCTCAATGATTTTTTTTTTAATTTTGACAGCTAACTATTTAAGTTCTAACTATAATGACAACAAGTAGTAACAACTAATGGATCAAATGACGACTTATTTACTTAAATCTTTTGAGAAAATAATATATTTCAATCAATTCTTATCTTATGTGTTAATCAGTGTTACCAATCAACTTTTAATATTCTATCTATACCGTTCTGTGAAATGCTTCAGTTTTACGATAACTTGAAAATTATTTCACTTGAAACATGGCTATAATGAAGCATTAAACAACCATTTTTAATACAGTCTACCGTTCACCATGGCATAGAAAAGCGAACTTAAATAATAGCTGCCACACAATGCCACATCCACGGTTACAGCTCAACCAGCCAAGAGTAAGTGGGGAGAACGGTAGGACGCAAAAATGTCCGCGAGCCATTACGCCGACCAGGAGACTAAGTTGTAGCCGGACGGTCGATCCGTTTTCATATTCCTTCACTATTCGCGTGTCTGCGTGTGCACTGTAGAAAAACAGGACCCGGCAAAGGATTGAGAAAGGTCCGGAGTAACGCAGGGCAAACACTAGCCCGCCTGAACGAACATGTCTCCTGCCGTCCCGTCCTCTTCCCCTCGTTGAATCTCTTTGCAATTGAAAGGAGAGCACATTTTCGAATCTTGCCCGCGGGCCAACGGGTACCGAAAAGTTGCCCGCCGGCTAGTGAGATATAGAATGTCTGATTGTCTTGTTTTACATTGCACCGTCCCGAGACGGGGCGATACGGTTCGGGTTGTAAAGATCCCTCGCAGGCCGCGGCCTGGCAAGAGGCACGGAGACAGGCACAGGCACAGGCTGGCGCTATTGGAAGCGCTATTGATTCGTCTTGATGCTGTACCATTCCCTGGAGCGTGTACGGGGGTTTTGGCAGCAGGCTACGGTGGTCTATGGCGTTGGTGTGTACGGCCATGCGAAGGATAAGAAAGGCCGTTTGTGCTGGAAACCGTAGCAACCTACGGAGCACGCAGGCTTTTGCTCCAGATGCTAGACCGACCAATCGACCGACCGACCGATCCACATCGGTTCGTGTGGTGTACGGGCTCCCTTACACTTGGTGTGAAGGGCAGGAGGTAATCGGTTATCGGTACAAGAACGTACGGGGCGATTGCAATAGAATAAGGCAACGATGGTTCGATCCAATACTCGGCCCCGGCAAGGGTGGGACGGGTTTCGGGACAGCAGAAAGTCAAAGCCACGTGAACATGGCCCGCGGCTCCCAAGAGCGTCCGAACGTTTGGGCGAAAGCGCTCCTTTTCTGAATCGAGTAGAGAGAGAGAGAGAGAGAGAGAGAGAGAGAGAGAGCAATCGAGCAGCGAGAGAAACGGTGAAAGCGAGGCGCGCTGAGGATAGATATGCCTAAACAGCACCGTTCATACCGTCGACGGTACAGGTCCGAAAGGAAAAAAGCCCTCCGGCACGCGAACGTTTGGGCTTGGCGCTCGTGTTTAGTACCGGCCGCCGGTGCCGACCCCACTCTGCGCGTCGCTGCGTTGTTCTTCCACGAGACGTCGTCGACGGTGCAAGTTGCCTGGGTGATAGTGGTCGGCGTTTGGGCGGAGGAGGCGGTTGGGTGGATGGGTAAGATATTTGCCTCCTGCAGCTTTTGCATTTCACAACGGTGGGGGTGGTGGTAAAAATGGACCTTGCCTTCGGGCGTATCGTTCGGCAAAGATGCAAGATGATGGATGGCGGTGGATGCAAATGATCTGGGTGTAGTGGAATGACGGGAAAATCAAAAGTAGAAAAATAGACACTGCACATACACACACAGACACAAGTGCACCAACTTTACTGAATAAGGAGAACGTGGCTGCATTGTTACTGGGCGGCCGCGTTTGATTGGAACGTTACAGTCGGGGACAAAATTGTTTTTAATTCTAGGTTTGATTTGTATCTATAGCGAAAAGATGGACTGTTTTTAATAAGACCAGACTTAGAAACAGCCGGTCTCGTAGTACAGTCGTCAACTCGTACGACTTAACAGCATGCCCGTCATGGGTTCAATCCCCAAATAGACCGCGCCGCAATACGTAGGACTGACTATCCTGCTATGGGGGGGGGAATCAATTAGTCACTGAAAGCCAAGCCCACAAGTGAGTACAGGCAGGCCTTGACCGACATCGGTTGTTGAGCCAAAGAAGAAGAAGAAGAAGACTTAGAAACAAGAAAATTGTTGTAAACTATTTACTGTAGGTGATTTAGCTGGTGAGAGCATTCAATTTTTATGAAAGTTTTGAACTTAAGTCCCAAAACAAATCACCTTATCATTAAATATGTGACGTTAAAAAAGATTCATCAATACATTAATATCGTCTGAAGTGAGTTACAGGAGAAATCAATATTTTTGTGGGGTCTATTGAACTATAAGCCAACAAACTTTTGTTTTGAGCGAAGGAACAATGGATAGGAGAATCGTTCGAAATCATGTGTGTGACGTCATAACATCAATCAAATATGCATAAGTTAGGGTTTATTATTTATTCTATATTTTTGCTTTTTTTAGTAATAACACTAGCTTTAATCAGCACATTTTAATAGTGATTAGAAACCTTTTTACTATTAATAAATAATGGATTTTGGTAAATTTATTCATTTCATAAATATTATAAATATGTTGGGGTATACAACAAAAGACCGTTTCTACTATGTATTGCTTATAATACTTTACTGCTAGGACTTTTTATTTTGTATTGAGTGTTATCTTCCATTCCACCACAAGAGCACACATATCAAAGATTTGAATCTGTAGTTAATTCAACTAAAATAGAGTTAAACATTAAAGAAACAAGATTGTAAAAGAGTAACATTATGTTAAGATGAAATAGTTCGGTACAAGCGAATAATAAACAAATCATGTGAAAGAAAAGCGAAATAAAAATATTCAAATCATAATTCTTTCTTACAAGGGTACATTCAACAAAACACCATTATAAACAGTTTTACACGATTCAATTACAATGGCATTTACAGTATATTTTGTTATTGTTGCTACAACAGTATTGCAGAATCGTGTAATTGGAAATATATGGTTTTATTCGTTTTTTCGAGTGATTGATTTACAATGATTAACAATTAAAATGAAAACTTTGAAAAGATGTACATAACTTGTAATCTTGTATTGTTGGATTATTCAGAGTAAATGGAAACATTTAGTGTGTTACCGATGCGCGAAATCAATTTCTAGCTGGACGCTGTAACACCAAACCATTACAAACCGCATCTTTGGCATTAACACAAACTCTTATGCACGCACACTACCTACACTACCTTCCATCCTATCTAAAATGCATTCCCCTCACTGGTCTCTTCTACTCCATGTTTCTATTCTCCCTAGAAGATAACAAAGTAATGATAAATTTTGCCCTCGCCCTTGTGCTCTACGCATCTCACATTATTGTTCACTGGTGCCGTTCGACGTTGTTGGCCACCCACCAATGGAAGATCGCTCCGGGAACGAGAATGCAGCGCAGGCAGCGAAACTGCAGCAAGGACGCAGTTACCCATGCAGTTCGTCCTAGTCTCGGCAGCGCACCAGCGACAGCGACAATGTCTTACGGACGCTCGAACATGGCACCCTCCGGGGACCGAGTGCACCCATTTACTGACACGAAACGAGACGTTCTTCCCCCGTTCAGGGGAAAACTCTCCGTCGCCTCTAGGGGGGAAGGAATGAAGTGTAGCTATTGGGGGAGTGATAAATTATCGGCAACGAGGCAGAGATCGAAACTGTACTACGTACGCTGCTACAGGTCGCTTCCGGCGGTGAAGGCCCGCGGGCAACGGTTCGGATAGCGCAGCAAAACCCAGCCATCTCTCCGAGGCAGCCGAAACTTCCGATTTGCGTTCTGATATCGGTCCATCGGAGAGCCCGCCGCGGGCCGACCAGCCACACTGAAACCGTTGGAGCTCTCCGCGAGATGGATTGTTTGCTTTTGCCCATGGTTTGGGTAGGATTGGGCGCGAGCGGGTGGGGTTTTAGCGTGGCTGTTGCTGCTGCTTCAAGTTTCGCGCCAACGAAGCCTGCAGCAAAACTAATTCCAAAACCCACGCACCCACACAAGGGAAGGGTGGTGGTAGGTGGTGGTGTTCGTTGGTCGCTGGGTGACGCTATACACACAAGGCTTGAAGTTTTTTTTTTTTTTTTTGCAAAACGAGCACGCACATAAGAGAGAGTGTGTGTGAGAGAGAGAAAGAGCGAGGAGAACAGGCAACGAATAAGTTTGGGTCCTTTTGTGTGCCGCAGGCTTTTACATTTATTTTAATGGCTTTCTGTGCCCGAAACTCGCTCTCTCTCTCTCTCTCTCTCTCTCTCTCTTCGTCTGCCACCCCATCATCTCCACCCCGTGGAAAAAAGTGGCACGTTTCCTGCGGTGAAATTTAGAGGACAGCCAATTTCAGGCGATCCTTGTAGGCTTTTGTGTTCACGTGTGTTTTGTTTGTACGCGCATATGTATATTTATTATACTGTTTTTTTTTGTCGTTCTGTGTTCTTTTACCTCCATTTTTTTCCAATTCATCCCTGAAATGGGTTCTGTGCGTGGTGTGCTCCTGATGAAGGCACGACGTTTAGCTTTATTTTTGTGAGTTTTTCACTGGCAGAAAAAAAACATACACACATTTCCCTGTGCAAGCGACCCAAACGGTGACCGTTTGATCCACCCGGTCCCTTATCCCGCCGTGGTGCAAAATGGTGCAAATAAAGAGGCTCACCACAAATGACACGGCGGTTCCCATTTACACGCGCACTAAACCGAGATTTGCGGTTGTATGGGGCAAATTTTTTTCCGCTCGTTTCTTTTCCCCGTTACAATCAAACAATATGCTCGTTTAACCCCTTGGCCGAAAGAAGAGGGTAAACAAACACACGACCCGGACAGATCCCTCCAAAAACACGGTGTTTTACAAACGGCCCTGGCCCAAAGCCCAATTTCACGGAATTCATCCCCAAACGTAGCCGACCCCGACTAAACTCGCCCGAATGATTCAATTTTCGCGCAACAGTTTGGCGTACGGCGTGCGCTGGGCAAGGGTTTCGCACCTACCCCGATGATCCGCGGTCGGCCCGGACACGGTCCAATTCTAAGGCAAGCAAACAAACGCACGCACACGTACCGGGCGGTGGGTGGTGAGCCGTACGTTCATACGAGATGCCCCTTTTTTGTTGTGCTCCTCCATCCTTCGCAAGAAGAGCGTTTTATCTTTGCAGTCCCATCGAGCGAAAATGGTTTCTTCAAAGCCGCACTGCACGGAATTTGAACGGATTTCCGGACCGGACGACGGTTTATTTATTCGGTGTTAGTGTTCGCGTATGTTTTACGCGTAGAATGAGGTGGTTGTCCGTTTGAGAAAAGGATTGTACCGACATCGTGCGCGACCAGACTGACCGACATACCTGGCAGCAGGAACGTTTTTGGCCCTTTTGTTTTCCTTTGCAGGGATGAAAAACCCTTACCACGCGTTTGTGTCTTTGAGCTTTGAGGTTGAACGGTTTTTGGCAGTTTGACAGAAGGACAAGAGTTAAAAAAAACGCAAATGCTGTAGGCAATGGCTTTTTTTTACGAACCAAAGAAGTATCTGAATGTTTTCTTGCATTTAAAAATTGAAAGATTTGTTTTATGTTGCTTATTTCAATTAATGTACAATCAGAACTCATTTATATTACAACGTCAGGAGTTTATTTATGACTGATTGGTGTGTAGTTCGATACAGAACAGTCCCTCCAGCGTACGTAACGCTCAGTTAATTTGACATATAGATCCAACACGAAATGTTAGGACATAGGCATGATGAGTGTTTTGAGCTGACAGTCAATTAGAGTATTTACTTCATTCAGAGCTTTTTATGTAAAATAACACTTCTATTAGAACAAAAACACTTAAAATTCAAAGCTTCAAACACAAGGCAATCGGAAAAGTTGAATTTTATATTATTTTTAAACCGTTTTGTCAACAGCATACACTAGAAACAGGATATATCTATCTTTTTTCAAAGAAACTTGGAAATAGATTATGTTTGATCTAAGTGCACAAATCATGCAAACAAATTGAAATGTATTTTGATATTTTGAACTGGCCGAATATTAGACTCCACGACCTACACATAATTTTCCTTTAATTTCTATAACCATCTACACGGGTAGGTTCTACTGATGAATTTCAAACTGATGAATTTTTACTGATGGAGAATTGAAACGATTCAAAAAATCGAAATGCCTGTAAAACTTGTTTTCTAACATTGGACTAAAAATCCAAATATAAAATTAATTTAATTTAAAATAACCTATCAAACCTATTTGTACCCCTTACTAATAAAAGCACATACCTGGGTAGGTTATACATGCAATAAAGGGTTTTGGTTTCGGTTTAGCCGATAATTTTGTAAAAATTTGCATATCATTGCATGTACTAATGTTTATAGTTTCTGTTTCAAATGCTTTCTGGCTCCAAATTTTACTCTAATGGTATATAAATTGAATTATTTGGGCCTATAGTCAGGATGACTTGGCGATCAATTAGTCGCAGTTGAACTATTCTTGTTTTTTCACAAATAAAATTTGAAATTCCCGTTTAAATTGTATGGTCTACCCACGAAGGTGGTAATAGAAGTAAAGGTGTAGTTTTGTTTATATTGATATGAATAGTATGCATTACACGGTATTATATCTAGCCTCGCTATTTATAGGTATCGTTCCAGTTGTGTTATGGAAAAATCAACAAAGGTTTTAATTTGCATAAGTTAGTGACTGCAGTACAACCTTTGTTGTACGTTTAAAAGGGTAAATAAAAGTAATCCTCATAGTTTATAATTGCTCTTTGAAACGGTCAGAACAAACACTATATTTCAAATTTTTATTTTTTTTTTAATTTTCACATGTTTTTTAGATATTATTTAGCCCAAAAAGCAGGAACATGTGTGGTGTAAACTAAGTTTATTTCAAATGAACGCTTTATTTGTTCTACATACTTTCAAAAGATATTGTTTGCTATGCAAAGCTGCATAAAATTCATGTACAGATTTTTTACTATACAATCCCCCACTCTATTTGCAAACATACCATAGAAAACCACACCTGGCATGAAGTATTGGGTGCAATTTTCACAAACACACACACACATACACACACACACCTGTACAACATCCAATTCCACCGAAACGCTCAATCCCTGCCTGGTAGGACTGGAGTAGCGGTGGCTTAAAAATGAATTGTTTACGCCTCGCTGTAGCCGCCTTGCTCGTTCTGCCCAGCGAATACAAAATAAATTAACTTACACGTTAAAAATTAACCCGTACTCGAGCGCGGCCACCATTTCGCTTGCGTGCGTGCGCGCCCGCGTCACGTGCGATTTTGCACTAGGATTTATTATTCGCACAAGTATTTCGCACAACTGTGAGCCTCGATGTTCCCTCCGTACCCGGTTTGGGGCGGGATGGGCATACGTTGGGAAAATTCAATCGAGAGACGCTCATACACGAAAGAACCATGGGAAAATGGT
Organism: Anopheles coluzzii; assembly: GCF_943734685.1. Classification (NCBI taxonomy): domain Eukaryota; kingdom Metazoa; phylum Arthropoda; class Insecta; order Diptera; family Culicidae; genus Anopheles; species Anopheles coluzzii. Next base: position 118,109,662 of record NC_064670.1, on the reverse strand, counting down.
TTACAACGCGCTGTACGGCAAGACACGTTAAAGCGTTTTCCTAACTTTTACCTGCGCAATGGAAGCCGGGAAGCGGTGCGTGGTTGGGGAGATGCGCGAAAATCTCCGGAAAATCTCCCGACCAAACTCCTGCTGCGGTGAGCTGAGAAACGGTGGCAGCGGGAGGGCAAAAGGAGAAGGGAAGCGCTGTCCGGCCGCTGTACAGCGTAGGGAAATATTTTTGCAGCCATAATTCACCATTCGATTCCGCCCCCGGAGGTAATATATTTTGAATAAATAATCTAAAATGTACAAATTTATCATGCACTATTTATTGGTGTGCATGAGCGGGTTTTGTGGCCGCATCCTACATGCACACACACACACACACACACACACGCACGGACCGAAGGGAAACACGATCGCTCGGGATAGTTTATGCAAAGTCACATAGCGCGCAGGCGGACAGTTTTGGAGCGTTGCGAGAAATGAAACCGAGCGGTGACCGAGGGGAAGGATGTGTGCAACGTGCAGTCGATGCAGTCAACGACGTAAAATCAAATGTGAATTCCTGTTGGCCCGGCTTTTGCTGTGTTCCCCCCGTCAGCCCCAACCCCACGGTTGGGCTTACCCGCGACACTAGAAAAACGGCCGCCGTGGCCATCGTATCGAAAATATCCATTTAAATGTACACCCCCGTCTCCAGGACCATCATCAACCTTCCCCTCTCACTATCTCTCTCTCTCTCTCTCCTCCTATAGCTGGTGCACTTTTGGCCGCCATGTTGTATTCCAGCTTGTTGTGCTCTTTTTTTTTTTTTGGTTGGGAAAAGGGGGTAGAGATGAGACTGCACCACCGCACCTGCATTTAGTACGCGAGGATTTCGATTTTCGGAGTCCTGCTCGAAATTTGTGTTTGTGCGGCATGTACATACTAATTTTCCCGGGCTAGTTTTCTATTTCCATACACCCCAAACTTTTGCTCCCCCGTTGGCACTATTTGCACTGCAGCCCGGCATGAGGAGCGAATGTTTAACATTTAGCAGGGTACGAGCGAAGGGGAAGGATTTAGTTTACCAAAAACGAGCGACAAACAGGATGCGCGAAGAAGTGTGGGGATTGTGGCTCCTAAAACTATTTAAATTATGAAATGATGAAATACGGCATTAGGGGAAAACGGCACAACGCTAACAACACAGGCAAGTCGCAGGCAAGTTGCAGGTGGTGGGGGGGGGAGGGGGAGTTTTCAATAAATGGAAAACAAGTGTTATGGGGATTGGGCAGCGAGAATATAACACGGAAATTGGCCTGGAAATGGTGCACCATTCAGGGCGGTTTAGTTTAGGGAAGTTCAAAGTGCAGTGGGTTCACGAGGGATTATTTCCGTCACAATGCAACTGTGGGTGAATGTGGTTTATTGGGATGCTGGGTGAAACTAAATTATCCTTCTATCTTTTTCTTCAACAGCACAACAACTGTAAAGGCTTATCTAGCATCACTTATTTTTATCTTGTGTGGATTAACACTCTCAATAGGGCTCGATTCACACCAAACCGTGCGAATGATGTGTTCTTTTTTCTACGTTATGTCTTATTTCGATGTTTGATTTCACAAGCCATAATCAGTCTAGGCCTGTCATAAGCCATTGGTGGGGTTCCTACGAATGACTTGATTAGTTTATACAGGCAGAATTTTTAATCAACAATTATTGTAGATTGGATTGAATATCCGAGAATTGTGTTTCTACCCCAACATGAACCAGCGAATACGTCATTATATAAATGAGAAAGGAGTAGTTTTTGATATGTTATAACTTTTGATATTTTTTATGTCATTGATTATTCAAAGAGATCAAAATTTTAGGCTTTATGTTATGTTTATGTTTATAATGAAGCACTCAAAAGCCTGAAAGATTAATGAAAGGATTTCATAATTTTCTTATATTTTGTGTTATTAATTGGGTTATAAATCCTTTCCTTCAATTATCTTTCATTGATTACTGCATAACATAAACATTCTGTGGTATTACAAGTGTTGCTTTTAAAAGATACTGTCAAATTGATTAATTCTTAGAAAAGCATTCTATGTATTCTTTCCTTGGAACGGGTTGAATCACTCATGAAGGATCTTTTGGTTCTGGTTGTAGTGTTTTAGACCGGTCTCGTAGTACAGTCGTCAACTCGTACGACTTAACAACATGCCCGACATGGGTTCAATCCCCAAATAGACCGCGCCGCCATACGTAGGACTGACTATCCTGCTATGGGGGGGAATCAATTAGTCACTGAAAGCCAAGCCCACAAGTGGGTACAGGCAGGCCTTGACCGACATCGGTTGTTGAGCCAAAGAAGAAAAAAAATGTAGTGTTTTAGGAGTGCAAATGGGTCAAAACGGAATTTTCAAACTATTTTGATGCAATAGTATCGTAGTCATAGACTATAATAGGCATAATTTATGCTCTTCATTTCTAAATTTGGCTCCTCACCATTGAAATTCATTGAACATTTTTGTAGAATTTGACTCTTTTAGTCGCAAAGTTAGCCGACCGCTGCTCTAGGATGAAATCAAACCTTATTCGTGTATCCTACTTCAGTGTTTCGGTTTTCATTGGTCCATTGTAAGTGTAAAGGACCAAGATAAAAGGTAAATTGAACAATTTTAGTTTAGCAGTTTTTGGTTTAAATACTATTTGAAAAACACGCTCAAATCTTCAACGTGAAAACATGCCAAAACGGCCAGTGGTTATTCCGTACCGTAAAACGGAAATAAACACAAAGGATGAGAAATGTTCAACCATCACCACCAGTAGCAGCAATGTGTTGCCAAAGCTAATATTTTCATTACTCATTTACTCCGCAAAGCATATCGTAGCTCCTTCTGAATCCAGAAATCTCCCAGAAAAACAGACACTTGCCAAAAGGGAAAGGGAAAAGTAGATAATCAAAATAAATGCTCCCTCTCAGCTTCCCCATTCGAGCAGGACAAAATAAGCCACAACGCACGAAGCACGCTTCATTGGATTTGCTTTTCTCCTTCTTTTTCTTTGCCATTTTCTATCCAAACACCTTACGCTCTGATCCTCCAAGGTGCAAAGGGCACCCTATCCTTACGAGAAAGAATAACACCGGCTGCAGTTGTTTTGTTATTGTAAAACTATTGATGGTCAGCCTCGGATCGGTTTCGCAAGCTACTGATCCCACAGTCCCCATGCATTGCCGGAGCGCTTCTTACTTGCGGAAGATCACCTGTAAAAACATATGCAAGTAAAGGAGGAGCGTAGTTTGTCTTGGTGTAGTGTCGGGACTGTCTTATCTCCGAATAGGATGGCGTTGCGGGGGTAATTTTACAACAAATTAAAACCAAACTTCATCCCATATTTAGCCATATGGTTTGCTTTCTTTTGCTTCGGACATGGAGGTGTTTTGCTAAGGAAGTTTCTTTGGTTTTTAGTTACAACTGATGGACGAGCGGACGGTTTGGACATGCCTGATACCACCGATGGGCACCGGACAGTCATCTTTGCTGTGTGAACGTTCCAAACCCGATGAACCCGTTCGGCGTCTAAAGACCCAATGGAATGTTTATTTAGAGAGAGGTAGTGAAAACAGAGCGAGTTATCCGGCATGTTTGTGCATATCAAACGGCACTGAAGTGTGTGTTTTGAAACTATTTTGATCATTTACAGTGGTTGTGGTCGCTTTAATTTGGTAGGAGATCTCTGAGTTCTGTGCTGCTGAAGTCAACAAAAACTTGTTCAATATTTCAAACATGGGCAACCGCCTTCATAACTCACCTTCGCGTTTAGCACATTGCAAAAGAAAGGTTATTCCACATTCAACCTTTCATCGCCATCCCCAAACGCTGCGTCCAAAAACGGAAATCGTTTCCTGATTGCCGGTTGCACTGCAATAACGTTAATGTGCGCCGGACCCGAGAGCCCGTCCGAAATTAATCGCAATGATTTCAATATTACCAGTGGTGGCCATTTTTCTGCTTGTCCTTTTTTTCGACCAAAAACCCAACCCCACCGCAAGAATAACGGGTTCACGGTAGCGCCCGCAGACATTTGGTGCGACCTACGCGAAACAGTTTGCCGCGGCTGCATCGTGCGCTGGCCGTGCGTGCGAGCGCGAAAACACAACAACAACAGCAAAAAGACCCGAGCGATGATGAGCAACGCCCTTGTCACTTCGCATGCACCCATTGGGGATGTGGGGTTCTTTGCGCTTTGTTCCTGCGTTCCTTGCGAAATCATTTCTACCCCAAAAATTACTACGCGCGTATTTACCTGTTGCTAGCGGTTTGCCGCAGGGTTGTGTGGTAAAACCGCGCGCCACCACGATCATCACCAGGGCGAAGGAAGGGCCGCCGTTTCGAAAAAGGAATTCATGAGCTGCCCCCAAGCCAAAGTGTACTGTCAAGCTGCAAACGTAACCCCTCCCGACGCTCGAGAAACGAAAGAAAAAAAAAATTATCCAAGAGTGCACTTTTGGACACTCGGCAAAGGGTGCAAAGGGGGCGAAATATTCACTTTGAGCCTTTCCTTCCTTACCGTTCCCTGCACAAAAACCCAAAAACCGTGATATTGCGTACCGCCTGGAGGGAGCTTGTGTTGCGGTTTTTTTTTGTATATTCATCTGCATACTTTTATTTCTTTTTCGGTTATGGTATTGCGAGATGAGAAAAAAAGCTTTTCTCGCTTATTTTCCAACCCTGCCCTGTGTCAGATGAACGCATGAACGCGCCTCGGCTCCCCGGTTATATCCCTTGCGGGCACATCGAACGATCGCGGGGCGAGGGATTGGCGGTGGGTAATGCAATATATTTATAAAATTATTTCGCCCCAAAGAAGTGCGGCCATGATTTAATGTACCGAAAAACAGAGCGAAAACAGCAACAACAACAAAAAAACAACAACCGTCACGGATTTGTAAACGACGACGACACTCAGAACATTTGTACCTTCACATACACACATACACACTCACAAACAGGGACTGGACGCACAGCTGGCCGAGCGAGTTGGCTTCGAAATTAGCCGCGGGGCGAAATCTGCTGCTCCCAAAAAGCACTCCAATTCGACTGTGTTCTGGAGCAGTAAGCAGGCAGGAGGAAGGAAGAATGCAAAGTATTAATTATATTTTTTGATAACTTGACAACAGAACACACGGCACGGTGTAGGTTGAGGTTTGCATTGCCCTCCCTTTGAAACCCTGCAGGGCGATTGGACCACGGACGGTGCTCTTCCACGTCTCCGACACACCGTTGACACTTAAGGACATCCTGCTAACGTTTCCCCTTTCCGCACCTCTGTTTCCGTTTCGCCCGCAGAAGGAAATGTAACAGCGACATGGAGCGGGACCGTGATCGTGACCGCGATCGCGAACGTGACCGGGCAGCCGAGCGGGACGTGAAGCCGCTCGAGCCGCGCGACCTGTCCGCGACGCGCCTGTTCACCGCGACGCAGATCAAAATCAGCACCTCGCCCACCACATCGCCGACCATCTCGAACTCGTCGTCGCCCACACCGACCCCCCCGATACCGGCCGTCTCGCCCGCGGTGACGGGCGTCGGCAGCGGGTACCACCATGCGAACCACAAGCAGATCACCGGCATACCGTGCGTGGCCGCCGCGTCCAAGTATACCGCACCGGTGCACATCGATGTCGGCGGTACGATCTACACCAGCTCGCTGGAAACATTAACCAAGTAAGTTGTTCGGGGCCGGGTACATGCGGAGGGGGTAATTGAATTGCATTAACGGTCACGGTGTCTTTAGAGGTCCGGTTCGGTACTTTAGCATATTAGAAGAGTTCTGTCAGTTGCATTCAGTGCGATATGGTATCATTGTGTTGTTCTAGTTTGATCATTAAGAAGTCTGAAGAAGTCTGATCATTAAGAAGTCTAGTTAGATCATCAAGAATTATTCCAAATCAGTAAATGCAATGCAGTATGCAATGAATAGGATACATCCTGATATTTCTTCGCAAGATAATATTTAGAATAACAAAATTTTACCGTCACGACCATCCATCGTTTTAGAAAGAAAATCACAAAACTAGCAGTTTTAATAATCAGGTAACAGATCAGTTACGTTTTGCTGTGGTTTTCTGAGGTATTACTGCAGACAATATTCTACTCGCTCTTACAATGATTTTGTATCTATGAACTTAAATCAAATCGAATAAACAATCTATATATATAAAAATCTCGTGTCACGGTGTTTGTCGCGAGCAAACTCCGAAACGGCTGGATCATTTTCAACGAAACTTTGCACACACCTTATGGTGGTATGAGAATAGGTTTTAAGATTTAAAAATCGTTCAGATGTTACACTAAACTTAATTTAATAATGATTTTCTAACTCCCATACAAAGCTCAGGATTGTTGTTGTGTTGTATACAGCACACTCGATGATCGGATCCTGAGGGGATACGGGCACGATATAACTATCCCAAGTAAAAAAGCAATAATGGAATATTTTAGTTTTTTTCGGAATAACTCAGTTTGTCGGGCCAGCTAGTATTCTATAAAAAAGCTAACAGATTTATTGTATATGTGCAAGCGGTTTAATGTATACTTTAGAAAGTAAATATTTTTAACATCTCCATCAATTTGTGCAGCCTACCGAAAGGTGTCATTTTCTGTCAAAAAAAAAAAATTAAAGAAATGTTAGAAAATTGTTCCAATTGAGGGCTATCCATAAAATACGTAACGCTTACGGGTGGAAGGATCAAACTCGATTGCAGAATGAGTTACACAGATACAACTAAAAGGAAAGTAAAGACAAAATATAATGAAAAGAAACCACAGAGGCATGCATAGATTATCTTCTTATTCTTCTTTGGCACAACAACCGTTGTTGGTCAAGTCCTGCGCCTGTATCACCCGTGGGCTTGGCTTTCAGTGATTTATTGATTTATTGATTGATAGCAGGATAGTCAGTCCTACGTATGGGAGCACGGTCCATTCAGGGTTTGAACCCATGACGGGCATGTAGATTATCGGGCATTCGAAAAACATTCGTACAATCGATCGAGCACATTTCTCATTGAGAGCTAGAACGTATTGAGGACGAGTTACAGACCATGATTGGTTGAGAACGCAGCTGAATAGTGTGGAAGTCAGAATTTGAAAGCATTTTTAAGCACAATTAACGCAACAAACCCAGCGATTAAAGCAATGAAATTAAAACATTGGACTTATATACTACCTGACTCACTATTTGACTTCAACATCAAGATCTCCAACATCAGTTAACGATAACAACTTCTTGCCCCTTGCAGATATCCCGACTCGCGGCTAGCCAAACTCTTCAACGGCTGCATCCCGATCGTGCTGGATTCGCTCAAGCAGCACTACTTCATCGACCGTGACGGTGGTATGTTTCGCCATATACTGAACTTTATGCGCAACTCAAAGCTGCTCGTGTCGGAAGACTTCCCGGACCTGGAGCTGCTGCTGGAGGAGGCCAAATATTTCGATATTGTTCGTGAGTATAACCTGCAGCCATTTACTTTATCTTGCGTTGAAGGAGTTAATGTTGAAGGAGTCACTGACATTTACTCTTTCTCTGTTCCTTACAGCTATGATCAAACAGATCGAACTGCTGAAGAAGGAGCGGCAACGCAGCGGGAATGGTATTCCACCGTTCGGCGGGGGCAGTCGGAGCAAATGTAAGGGCACGGTACAGACGGACACGGCCAGCCACGACGTGGTGGCGCTGCACATCTCGCCCGACCTGGGCGAGCGCATACTGATCTCGGCCGAGCGGGCCGTCCTGGACGAGGTGTTCCCCGAGACGAACCAGGCGATTCTGGACGCGCGGACCGGCGCCGCCTGGAACCAGTTCGACGGCCGGCAGGTGATACGGTTTCCGCTGAACGGATACTGCAAGCTCAACTCCATCCAGGTGCTGACCCGACTGCTGAATGCGGGCTTCAGCGTGGAGGCCAGCACCGGCGGTGGCGTCGAGACGCAGCAGTTCTCCGAGTATCTGCTGATACGCAAGAGCGCGATGTGATAGAGTACTTTCCAAAAGCGTTCGCATCCTTAGCTTTCGAAAAGCCAGTGTCTACGCGTCACGTATCGGGGAGCTGATTGCGCTTCTCGCAGCTACAGTTTTGGGTTGGGAAAGAGAAGAACGGAGAAGAAGACAGACAGACACACACATATGTACGATGTGAATCGTAATCGCCATGATCGTTACACTTTAAAAAAAAACTCTACGTATTAGTAAAACATTGTCTCCCCCTAGCAAGCCACCTTTTTAAACAGTCTTTTCCGCCTGCCGTATTGTGGATTGCATAAGCGCAGGCGTAAGTACTCTAATAGTAAACACAGCAACAAAAAAGCGTAAAAATAAACATAAACAAAAACATAATCGATGTAAGTGGTCCGAAAGCAAAACAAAAAAAAACTGAAGAACAAACCTATCCGGTGAACCTCCGATGTATTAAGTGAAGTATAGCGTAAAGTCTAGTTAATTATATATTAGTAGTGGTAGTAGTACCCTTTCACATTAACTTTATGTTACCTCTTTGTATACTACGTAAGCGTGTCGGGACCCGAATCCGTGGACCGATCTAATAAAAACCAGCTCCCACCATGAAACACACCATCCAGGTACGTTCATCCGAAAAATGATCACATCTTCTCTTCCGAATGCAACTGCTGGTGAAAGAATATGCTCTTTTTATTCCGAAATATTCTCCCGGGCAGAGAAAACTCGGCCCGATCGATCAGTTAAAGGTAGGCTTCGCTCGTCGTCGCATTGACATTACGCGAGTTGGCGTGCAATCAGACGGTCGTGTGTTGTTTCTGTTTCTCGTTCAGCATGGGAAAGGTTATCAGCGAGTGTTGGGGAATACCCATACAAGCCGTCATGGCGCTACTGGTGCTGCTATTAATTCAACAACCTTCTGAAGTTGCTGCTTGTAATTCTACACCGAGATAGGGAAGTTGTGCTTTATATTAGTAACCGATTAACAATATTTAAATTTTAGCAACGTGTGGCGTACGTCGTCTTTCCCCAATGGGACTCGTCACGAAAGGCATCATAGCTGAGCCAGGAGATTGGCCTTGGCATGTGGCACTGTTTGCCCACATGAAGTCTGAGAAACCAGCATACAAGTGTGGTGGATCGATTATCAGTCAACACTTTGTGCTTTCCGGTATGAAACCCGCAGGAGCGCATCCTGATTGTCCTCTTCATTGTAATGTTTCGTCCACTGCTTTCTCCCACAGCTGCTCACTGTATAAAGGAACCGAACCCCGATCACTATTTCCTGAAGGCAGGCATACACCATCTCAACAACGATAACGACACGAGCGTGGTCGTTTACAACCTGTTCGAGATCATCCTTCATCCAAAGTATGACCGGCACACCTTCTACAACGACATTGCCCTGATGCGCCCTGATCGAGCGATCTCGTTCGCTTCGTTCTCCATCTTCCCGATCTGCTTATGGCCGACGCACAACGCCACCCTGATCGACGTTCTGAGCCGGTCCGGCATAGCCGTTGGGTTTGGATTTGATGAGACGCACCGTATCAGCGAAACGCTTCAGCAAGCCTCTATGAAGGTAATCGAGAAGCAGCAGTGCATTGAGCAGCTGCCCGAGCACGTTCGCTTTCTGCCGCAGGATGCGGGCAAGATGTGTGCGATCGGGACGGAATCGGGTGCGAACGTGTGCTCCGGTGACAGTGGCGGAGGGTTGTACTTCGCAAAGGATCAGGTTTGGTACCTGCGGGGCATTGTGAGTGCGGCGGCTCGGCGTGATCTGGACACGGGTGAGGCTACGTGCAATGCAGCCCTGCCAGCGACGTACACCGATGTGGCGCAGTACACGACCTGGATCAATGCGCACCAGCAGTTAGTGGATCAGCGCAATCTGCTCAAGCTGGAGGACTGTGGCGTGGCCCGCAACTCGGAGGTGCAGGATGAGATGAAGAAGCCGGTGTTCAATCAGTACCCGTGGAATGCGCTGCTGGAGTTCCGGCAGCTTGACAAGGTGCAGACACATCTGGTGTGCAGCGGCATTCTAATACACCCGCGATACGTCCTTGCGGTGGGGCACTGTGTAGAGGGTGTGTTCAGTAACTATAAGCTGTATGTTGGTCTTTTGCTTTGTTGAAGACTTGCAGGGAGTTGTAATAATACATTATGTTTCACCCGGCAGGCAATCGGTTCGTCTTGGGGAGTACAACATCCGCTCGGTGGAAGACGCGGATCCGAACGCTCCGGCCACAACGATCACATCCCAATCGGTGGACATCGAGCAGGTGTTCTTCCATCCCAACTACAACAAACCGCAGTATGCCAACAATCTCGCTCTGCTCAAGCTGAAGCACAACGCAGATACGAGCAAACCGAACATTAAACCCATCTGTCTGCCAGCGGTCGACGATTACAAGGAGACGTTCCTGACGGTGAGCGGCTGGAAGCGCAATAAGCTCATCTTTCCCAAGATGGAGCGCGACGCAATGAACCTCACTTCGTCGATAACCTGTCGCAGTGAGTACGAAAAACTTGGCGTCGTTCTGCCTCCCACCGAGGATGTGCTGTGTGCGGTGTACAAGACACGTCCGAAGGGTCACTGTCACAACTACGCCACCGGCTCGCCGCTGCAGTACATCAAGCGAGTCGACAAGGTGCCGCGCTACTTCTTGGCCGGCCTGATGGTGTTTAGCTTCCCGCACTGCCGGGCGGAGGGAAGCGAGATGTTTGTAAACCTTGAACGTGCGTGCGACTGGATTAAGGACACGGTGAAATGAGTGGAAGGCGTAACGGTTTCGGCATTGCTGGAAAGATGCAATAAGAGTGGTTAGTTTTGTTTGGTGCCTCAAGTTTCAACGACGTCAATGAATTAAATCAAAACTATGTGAAGTTATGCTATGTATATTTTTGATCGAACAATATCACATTCTTTACATCTCACACAACGCTGAATGTAATTAGAAACACTTGAAAGCCACAACTGATAAAGTACATATAAAATATAGGAGTTTTGAAACGATACAAAGGTATTCAAGGAACACTCATATAGCATATTTCATAAAGGAGAGCCAATAACGTAGTAAATCAGTACAAATTCAATTGAATTTAAAATAAAATCAAAAAAGTGACTCGTTGATTTTGCTCTATCGTTCCGCTCCTCACTAGATGTCGCTTTGCGTGCTTCAGCTTGTGTACAAGGATTGCTTGTGTGTAAGATTGCATACAAAGCTATCCCCATTATTGCAGTTACTGCAGATGGCACAATAGCAAAAAAACATCCCGCTGCGCAGATTCGAGCAGTTTTCTGCGTAGTTTTTTGCGTCGTTTTGTGTCAAAAAATACGCAAAAAACAGCGCTGGACTTCAGCCGAAACTACGATGCCCGCTGCGCAGATTCGAGCAGTTTTCTGCGTAGTTTTTTGCGTCGTTTTGTGTCAAAAAATACGCAAAAAACAGCGCTGGACTTCAGCCGAAACTACGATGGCTACCGTATTTATTGCAGTTTTCAGGTGCGGAACGAGCGCCATCTGCTGAAGGAATGGATGAACTATTTCAGACGGCGGAGCAAAAAAAACGGCCGAAAAATTCAAAAAATATTGGCGCCCATTCCTTCCTCCTCTTCCTCTCACTCCCTTTCCCCTCCCTGCCATGCCTTACTTGCGCTTCAGCCCGTGCCTTTCGCCGTCAGCTGATTGTGTGTATGCGTTGGTATATATGTACATTGCGGTTGTGTATTGTTATTGGTGAGTGTTAGCATTTATTTATTGTGTGTGACCTTGACGATACGGGAGAAGCTGGTTCATTTTGGGATTTAAAGTGTTATCGGTGTATTGATGGTTTATTTTATTTCGTGCCGCTGCTGATGAGACCATACGATGCCCCTGCCAATTGAGGGTGAAGAAGCCTATTTAAAACAAGCGTACGAGAACGTCTAACACTAATCTAATATTTTTTTTAATTTGAACATGTTTGATGCTTCAACGACCTTCTAAGCATCATGTAGCACGGTGTATAGTGGCAATAAATTTTTTTTTTCAATGTGCCGGAATTTGTCTCGAGTTTTCTGGCCACGACACACACACACGGACACACACACAGCGCGGGGAAAGTGATCGTCCACTCTATCATGCCGCGATCCCCCTCCCCTCCCGGTGCTTTGAGTTAGGAACCAGCCTTTCTTCCGATAAGGTAGCCGTAATCGATCATGCGGGAGGGGGGGGGGGGGGGTGATGGGGGGTGTGTGCTCGCCTGCGCGCTTTCGTGGGTGCGTGCTGGCGTGCGCGCGTACGTGCATTCGTGCATTCGTGCATGCGTGCATGCGTTCGTGCGTGCACGTGTGTGTGTGTGCGTGCGGGAACCCCAAAACTGTTTGATTCTGATGCGTGTATTGTCACCGGCTGCGTCTACACACTCCATGCATTCTTAGAAAAAGCACTGCACGCCGCCCGATCGATTACCGCTACCTAGGAGACAATACAACCATTTAATTGGCACCACCATCTTTGCGACCGGTTCTGCTGTTGGGGGTATTAAAAAGACAAACGATCGAAGCAAACGTGCGTCTGATATGTAGCACATTTCTTTCCAATTCAGCTAGCGGATGCAAGTGGAAACAACATTTTCAATTGAATCCATACAAAAGAGGATTCTGGATTTGTTTATTACGGTGCGCGTATGGTGCTGCATCTGTTCGTCCAGAATTCGGCGGCTTGTTGGCTCAGAGTCGATATCATGACGCCGAGCGACCGGCACTGCCTTGGAAATGGGTTCGGCTCGGTAGGTTAATGTTTTGGTCGATTGCATTCCGTGCATTTGTCGCGTCACAGCGGTAACACGGCAGCAACAAAGATAAGCCAATCTCTTCTCCGGGTGTGGGCTGTTATGCTATGTTATTCCTCTTCTTCTTATTATTATTATTGGCGTAATGGCCTACGCGATCATGCCGGCCTTTTCAGGACTTGAGTACCACGTAGCCGGATAGTCACCCCTTGCTACGGCGGACGGTTCATACGCGGTTAGAACCCACGACGGGCATGCTGTTAAGATGTGCGGAATGATGGCGGTGCCGCGGGCCCGCTCCTATCCAGCGGGCAACTTGCATACTGCCAAACTGTATCCTGCCCGATGCATACGCTGCAGGCAGGGGGAAGGATGCAGCTCCACAATAAAAAAACACCGTCATGAACACCTTCCTTTCTTTGACCGATGGATCATTACATTCCGGAAGAATACACATTTGGCGTCAGTGTTGCACACACACGCACCCTCACACCCTTGCGCAGACGGCTCAGCCTATCTATGTAATCTACGACATACGAAAGGAAAAGCATAGTGTCACATAAAGTTATGCTTTATGCAATTAGGTTTAAGCTTTCCTATGCACGGCCATGGCCACCTGTGTTGCGTGCGCTACTTCGAAATAGGGTTCTGCGCGTTGCACAGCCAACCCTCCAGCGTGAGCTAGCGATTCGTTAGTTATTTTTACATTGCAGCGATTGAACTCATAGCGCTTCTTTGGTTTGATTTGTGAAAAATCAAATGCAGCGCCGCAATGTTTGTTAACGGTTTTTTTAAGCGCCACAACAGCTCGCGACCATTGACCACACGCGTGAAAGAGATAGCGCTATGGAGGGAAAAAGCACGGACGACGACTGACAGCGATTGGCCGTCTGACGCACCAACACATCCAAACCTTCGACAGCGCGCTCAGGCGAGGGGTATGAGGCGGTGCCAGGGACGGGTAGCTCGAAACGCTGCTTGACAAATTTGCCGTAGGAGGGAAAAAGAAAGCATGAGAAAATGCGCGAAAGGGAATGATTTCTTCCGTCGCTTTGCACAGGGGGTTCTTCCGTCGCTTTGCACAGGGGGATAGTGAGTTGAGGACATTTTGTGAAAAATTGAAGTATTTTTTCCCCCGAGAATTGAATGTTCAATAAACACAGATGCGCCATGAACAACTTTTACTTACAAGCAGCCAATTCTAGGACACTATAACTGTAATAACAAGCCAGTTTCATCTGATTCACTTCGGAAGATTCAGTCAAGCAGCTCTTAAGCAGCTCTTAAGCAGCTTGTACGCATCCACTAGATAAAGGTCAGTTAAAAAGATTATTATTTTTAAGAACTAATTTAAAAAAATATAAAGTATTTCAAGAAAAAATACGTGTTACTCTGCCTAAATTTGGTTTGTTTAAAAATTTTTTTCCTATTGTGTTACCATATTTTATGAATCATATTTTGAGTTTCAGCCCTTTTGCTACAGTTAATTTTGTCACATTGTTTCTGTTGATTCACTTTATATGTTTTATCTTCAATAAAACATAATTTTGATATCAATATTTAAATATGAACCATCATGCAGCGTTTCAAACCAAAAAGAAAGCTTAATCATCAAATAAACTAAGTAACACAATTAAAATAGCACCGGGGCTCATATTTGTTCATTCTATTTAAATGCCTTAATGTCATGTCTAGATGCTATTATTCTAATTTAAGGGGAGGAATGTAAAGAAGTGAATATATAGAAATTAATCCTGGATAAATGGGCTCAACATTTTGTGACAACACACACATTTATCGTGGTCTTACAACAACAACCTCTGGTTGATGGGTGGCTATCAGCCTACCTGAGATACTTCAAGATGTTTTAAAGTATTTTTCTATCAAATAATGTTTTTTTTTTATTTAAAGCAATGTAGATTTTGTGATGATTATGATTGTCCGACAACTCGATATGTCTCTTGTTTGATATCTCTGTTGAGACATCTCGAGCAATATTCTGTAATACAGATACAATTTCTGTTTGTTTAGAGTGCGTTTCTTGGATATTTTGAATGTAAAAAACATCCGTTCCGTTGCTTTTTAAACATAATTTTACATTACCATTCACAAGACTGTAACACACAATTACCCTTGCACAAAATGCAACAAAACTGCTGACATTCAAACGATTCCCCCGGTCCGAGCGAGATTCCTTGAGCCTGTGCATCGCGATCCATACATTACAAGCATCTCTACACATTTTGCCAGGATTTTAATGCGAAATATTTCGCCCGAAAGCTCACCGAACGGACTGAACCATACCTTCCTGCACCAGCAGTTGGGCCGAAATGCAACACGAAAAATAAAACCCGACACACATTCCCGTACTGTTCACGCATTCACACAGTTGAGCGTCCACGTGTGTTGCAACCGCGTCACTTAAAATTTTCCACCAAGCAGAAACTATGTATTTGTTGGTGGGGGGACTTTTTACTGTTTTTTCACATTTTCCACACTTGCGAAAGCAATGGACATGCAGGAGGTGTGTGTGTGTGTGAGACGAAGAAGCGTCCCCACGACGCACGCCCGGTACACGCGCTAGCCGGCGGCAGCTCGGTCTCACAACCCGAGGGGAAGCCGTTGTATTTCCCTCCGGAGAACGGGGAAATGGCGTGCATGGCGTGCAGGGCGGGGAGTTAGTTACTGGTTGTCCTGGCAGCGGTGGAAAATAGCCGACAGCGGCCGGCTAGCGCATGGCACTCGCACAACACCGGCGAATCGTCGGCCGCTCGTAACGTTCGGGTCCCGCTCTCAGTTCGGTCGTGTTTCATAAATAAACAAGCCGCCTTTCCGGATGCTGTGTGTGCAAACGAGCAAACGGCGGAAGCGAAAAAGCGTGCTGGAAAAGCAGCGCGCAAACTCTCCGTCTCACGCAAACACACACACACACACACACGGTACGAATTTCCCGGAGCGCGTGAGCGATGAAGAGAACGATGAGAGTGACGCTTTTCCATGTGAACTAGGTTCGTTCTCTCGCTCTCCGGCTGTTCCATTCACATGGCGCTTGCCGGTGAAAATTCGCCTCGCCAAAGCTTCCCTTGAATCCTTGATGGAGGATGGTGGGAGGAGGAGGGGATGAGCAATCCAGAGAGCATCCTATCAACGAACCCCCTTATCATCGTCATCGTCATTCGCGTCATCATCAGCCGTCGCGGTCGTGGTCTCGGTTCGTTCGTGCTTTCATTGACGGTTCGTCTTCTCGGCGCCCTCCTAACCCTACCCCCCCTGCATCCCGCTGCAAAATTTCTGCTCCCAAGAGCTCCTTCATTTATCTCCCTCCTCCCCCCTTGTTCTAACAAAAAGGATGTCTTCGTTCGCCGCTAAACCATGGGCGGGGGGGGGGACGCAAAGGGGGGATGTTCACCCGAAGAAAACAGGCGACCCGACCCGATACTCTCCGGGTGTGCGCTCGGGTGCCGACCGCGCTGCTGCGGACGGTCTGCCAGATGCGAGTAGACGTTCGAGGCCGGCAGATCGCTGCACGAATTTTCGCACGCCACGTCGTGTGTGTCGGAAAATTCCCCCCCATCTCAAAAGCCGTGAGTGTGCGTGTGTGTGCGTGTGTGTGTGTGTTGGACCTGACATTACGCGCCCGCTGCTCCCTGCTTCCATGTGGCGGTGGGTGGGGTGAACCACTCCAGCTCCCGCGCCAGTCCGTGTGCGTTCTCTGTTTGTGTTTGTGCATGCACACCAACAAGCACACGTGTGCGGTTCGGTGTCCAGTGCGTTCCTATTCGCTTCGAATAAAAATCCACCCAAAAAGCTCCAGCAAGCAGGTTCACGTTCGAAGCAGTGCCAGTGCCAGTGCCAGGAAAAGCCAGTGGAAAACCCCGGTGGCATTAAAAACGGCGCTCCACCGTCGAACAACGGAAAAGCAGCGTTTGGTGTGCTGGTTCGCATAGTGCTGGTGGTGCTGTGTTTGTTCCGCTTCCGGTGAAGCACAGGCGGAAAAATCTTCAGCTTCATCTTTCCGGCTTGTGCGTCTGTGTGTGTCAGCGTAGCAGGACGGTTTGGTGTTTGGCAAACGTTCGGCAAAGCGCAGAAGTAAGTTTGTCTCCGGTTTGACGCGAGGGCGAGGTGGAGCATCCTTATGGGGAAGGGTTGGACGTATCATACGTACAGCTGCGGGAGCTATCAGAAGTAATCCACCACAATTTGTGTGAACAGTGGAAGTGTGTGCTGTACCAGTGCGCTGTAAAGTGATAAGTGATTGTATTCTGGAAAAGATTCGGTCCAGAAAATTGCGCAAAGTGTTTGTTGTGGATGAGAAGAGGAGGAAAATTATAGTCTTTCTGACTAGACAACAGTGAGCTCTAAAAGAAAATTGTGACTTATAAGACCAATTGGGGATTTAAATTATTGTTTCGAAAACTTTATATTCTCTGTGAAGAGTGCCTAGGACAAGAAATTGTAATATATTGAACTTATTTTGAAATTAACGATCAAACGATTTGATCGAAACTTCTACGTATTTTTCGTGGTAGATTTTCATTGTTCTTAATTCGAAGGATATTTGCAATAATAGGGAAATTTGTAACGATTTTCAAAAATTTCAAGAACACAACATTGCAATGAGCCTGTTTTGCCAGTAGCCCAAACCCAGTACTGCTTTTTGTTGAAAACATGCTATTTTGAGTGAGATAGATGCATTTTTTACGTGCAAATGGAATGACAGATTGCAAATATTGTATGACCATTATCAATTGCAACTTTTTCTGAGATGATCTCAATAATTATATTTTAATACATTTTGGAACTTTTATATGACAAAAGATGACAAAGTGTGAAGTTTAGAACTTTATTTCATCAAGATCTAAATGAACCTGATCGTTTTCATTAACTATTAGCTTTTTATTTTTGTATGTATTTTAGTATTTATTTTATAATTAATCAGAGAATCAGTAATGTTGACATAATATTGGAAGAATTATTTGTTGTGTTTTTTTTCTTTTTCAGTATTCAGATCCGTTAGGTGATACAAAAAAGGTTGAGAAAAGTGAACAGTACAAAGCATAAACGTTCCAAAAACATTACAGCGCATTGTCTCAATTCTTCAACTTATAAAACTCAACACTGTTTATCAACCTTCGAGATAGTGAAGCTCTTACCTTTTAAATTTCAGTTTAAGTTATTCAGATTTGTGAAATATGGAGTCGTTTTGTCAAAACAAGACCTTACTTTTTTTGGTAGACTATCTACGTATAACACAAAAAAAAATATTTGCCAATAGGGCACCAGCCTTCTGGGAGCTCTAGGACGGACCGTTCATGTTCCAGGAAGAATGTATGATATATTTTACAAAGTTGCAAAAAACAAAAACAAACCAAAAAGCATCTTCCCCCAAAACGACAGGATGTGATGGTTGGGATCCCTACGAAGCGAATGAATCCCACAGAATTGCAAAAAAAGACGACACCTCTGTCTGACCTGCGTTAGGACGGCGTGCTGCGTGCTATGATCTCATTTTCGGAACAAAAGTAGCCAAACAAACGAACCCCTTCCGTTCGTTTAGTTTCAAAAATAGCTTGCCTGCCAACTTCCCACTGTGCTGCTGGAGAAGGAAGGTTTTTGGAGCGCGTGTTGTTATGTCCCCCCCTCTCAGATGCTTCCAAACCTACCTCACGCGTGCATTTAAGCAAGATGTGCCTCAGAGATGCAGACTTTGATGGGTGCAATGTGAGTGCGTGTTGCATTTAGCAAAAAGCCTAAGAGAGGGAGAAGAACAAAATAGCAGCGACCACTTTAAACAAACCTTGACTCCACCGTTCGACGTGAAAGACGTATTGCTTCCGCTCGATTAGGGTGAATGTTTAGCTAGCTTGGTCACTATCCGGTCACTTCCTGCTCAAACTACTGCTGCCCCGCTGGAGGGGAGTGCGATGCATTTCTAGGACCCGCGAGCGGCTAGAACGCGTTAAGGCTAATTAAAAAGTCAAATCACATCACAACCAACCTTCTGATGCCTGGCGGGTGGAAACTGTTTAATTAGTATGGACGAGTGGCCGTGATGGCTTGTGGACGTGTGTATGTGTGTGTGCATGTGTGTGTTAGTTTCAAACAAGCCGTGGGTGCGTGATAATGGATTAGAAGCCGTCCCCTTCTTTTCGCTGCGGACGAGCCTTCCTGGCGCGACAAATGTCTGGCAAATTATGTGCTACGTCATCAGCTGAAAGCGACCCTATCCGGGACCGGGGGACGGGGGTCATTGCATGCATGAGGTCTTTTGCCCACCCTCAACGTGTCGGGGGTGAACTCGACCCTTCGGGTGAACTTTTACAGCACAACACAACAACAACTTTATTGAACAACCTTCCCAGCAGTAAAACTAGGCAGAAAACAGAAGAAAAAAAAAACTGCGTATGTCTATGACGTTGACGTAGGGACGCTTTAATGTTGTTTTCTTCCCCATTTTCCCCCCGATCCCACACACCCCTCCTTGCAGCAGAACTCAACCGTAACCCGAAAACCTTCCCCGGATCGCCGTTTCAATGGGTGACGGGGATTCAACGCAAAAGGGGGAAAAATCGTACCAATTTTCTCTCCATTCCACCCGTAGGGAGGTTCCGGGCACCGGAATCGTTTTCCCTTTGTTTTGGTTTTGGTGCCCAGCTCGGGGGAAAAGGTCATGCTTTTCCTTCTTCCTCCTCCCTTTCCTCGTGGGTGTTCTATTCCCCCCCCCCTCCCTCTCCTATCGCATCCATTTGTTTGTGGTTGGGTGAAGTTTTCGGGCGGCAAAACAATGGACGATGGAAGAGAATGGCTCTTTTTTTTATTGTAACGGTTTGCGAGAAAAACTTGGAAAATGCATCATCATTTGACGTTAGAATTGTTTTTCATTGCTACGGGCGGGAAACCCGTTACGTGATTGGTCGCATTCTTCCTTGATTTTAGAGCCAAAAATTCAAACCAACCTAGCGAGCGGGAATTAAATAAAAGCATTAAGGCATTTTGGGTTTAAAAATCATCCTTTGCCGCCCGCGGTTGAAATGGTCTACGGTGGTCGTAGCAATCGCTTCCACAAGTTTGATCGATTCCTATTTTTTTGTTTGTCTCTGGGACAAGCAAAGCGGGAGATACTGGGAGTGCTTTAAAAAATCTGGCCCTATCTAATCTGAAAGCGATTAAATGCGTGTGTACAAACCACGACAAGAGGCAGCGGGGAAGAAATGGGCAGCACAGCAATTGGAACTTAAAACTCGTAAAATAATTGTAGATTAAGCGGACAATATAGGAAAGAATGGAATAAAAACATCTCACAAGAGAGCCCTCACGAGGGTTATTTTTACTCTTTCCTATCAATTTCCTTTCTGCTGGCCTGCTGGCTTGCACAACTTCGACTGCAGGCTAGCGCAATTTCGTTATCATAACCGACGCGCAGCATAAAACAAATTCCTGCCGATACGATGACGCACACCGACACCCGCTGCCATGATCCCACCAACCCTCACTACCCCAATACCATCTACATTCCATTCCAGTCGAATATGTGAGTGTGAGTGTGGGAACGAAGGGGCAAAGGGTTAGCTTAGCTATCGGACCCCTCGTTCCAATGCACACACACGCACACACAAACACACGATACAAAAACGAGAGGGGTTAGAAGAGAGTTTCAACCTGTTGTCCAGGAGGGTGACGTTTTTTTTTTTTTTTTGGTCGTTCACACACGCTCTCTATGACCGATCGCGCACCTTGAGAAACACTGAGTTTAAAGGGGCTGTTTTGGTTTCTCTTTCAATGGTGGCTTCCTACACTACCGTACTCTCTCGCTCTATAGCTCACTCTCTGTTTTCCTCTTGCACACTTGCTTTGTAGGTATGATCACATACACCCACACTGACACGCACTCGCATACGAAGCTGTTCGATCGCTTGTACGCGGGCTGTCATGACGCTGGATCGATCCGTTTGGAAAACAAAGGCAAACAGCAGTGGGAGAGGGAAATAAAGAGAGAGAGAGAACACAACAGAGAGCAAGCGGAGGATGGATGCAAAAGTGTTTGGGGGCTCAATAATGTGACGGGTAGGGAAGTATATAGTTAACGTTTAGGTCGTTTTGCATGTTAATGTTCGTAGAGACTTTGAGTCAATTTGGCTTTATTCAACAGTTTAAATAATCTAAACGCCAACGGGAATCAAATGACTATTATCATAGTTCTACTTTTAATTTGATTCGAAAGAGAGTACAGGCTTATACAGTAACCATTTAAGTGAAGCCAGAAGTATAATTGTTGACAAATATGGAAGAAAATTTGCAAATTTTTGGTACACAGTGGTGAAACAAGTAAAACCAATCTAAATATTGTCTATAAATGGACAATACAGCATTACTTGGATTAATTAAAAAAAATTAAAGTAAGAGACAATCTGTGATATATCATATCGTTCGTAACGCTCAATCTAGCTTGTAAATCTATTTGAAGATGATTTTTAAATTATGTTTTTAGATTTTTTAGTTTAAAAAAAACGCTAAATTGAGTAGAATCATATACATCGATTATTTTTAAAATGCAATAAAATAATATTGTATGCAAAAATGTGTTCTTTATGAGATCATATATCATTTATCCCCATATTGCCTTTTACTATACAAATTCATTCATACACATGTTTAAAATTATCATTAGCTGTGTTTTGGTCCTACAACCTGCTGTGAAATTGCAGTCTTGTGCTAATGAAAATGATTATTATTGCGTAGTTTTTATGCAGTGCTTTACTTCAATGTTTTGTAAAATAATAAATAAAATAAAATAATCGCACATTATTTAGCTGCTAGGTTTACCGTGCAATACAATAGTTAAATACTAAAAAGACATTTAGAACTCGACTAGTTGTATCGTTTTCGAATGATGGTTTTTGTTCTCACACCTTCATCGTACTTCGTGGATGAGAAAACTCTCATCAGCACTAATTGTTGTGTGAAAAAGAGAGGGAATATATGTAATAAATAAAAGGCGTTCACAAGTGTACGATAGGCTCGCTTCTTGAGCGTGCGCCCTTCAGCAATGAACTTTCCAGCCAACCTACACAACCCTCGAGTGTGCAAGCCGCTTGCATCGGCGCTCTCACGCTACAAACCGAACTCGCATGCTTTCCTCTCCCACTCCTTTCGCTCACACTTCATTCTCTCTCCATCTCTCTCGCTCTCACACCCAACCACACAGACCGTACGCTGAAGCGGCTTGACCGGTCCCAAACAAAAATCCAAGCCCAAGAGGGTACCCTCAGCGTCAGCGTGATGTCAGCGGCAATTTTAGTTTTTTTTAGAAGCCGGTGTGATTCAGACCGCAGTGTGTGTCGTGCGCGCTCGCGTCCCATTCGCTCAAACACGCGTACGCGTCAAGCGTCTATCCGTACGTCGTTTCCGGTCGTTTTGAACGGTGCATCTGGTTTTTAACAATCCTACACTACCCTCGGTCAACATCAGCAGAACGTCGATCGAGAATCTAGCTGCGAGATTACCGTGGATCAAATGTGCGTGGGGCAACTCGGTGCCCGCCAATGCAAGGGTCAAGATCACTTTCTCTTTCACCGGTCAGTAATGGCGGGAGTCTCTCTGGTCTCTAGGTTAGCTACACGCAACGTGTGGGATGCTGTGATTGAGTGCATTGGGTTGAGGGCGGTGAGGGTGAGCTGGGGGCCGCTTCATTGTGTGATTCTCCCGGCCCGGTCCTAGCACAACACACAATCGTCCATGGTGATGGCGGTACGGGTGTTGTTGCTGGTCGTGTGTGCATTCAGATAAATAATCATTTCCGCCATTTCTGACTCGCCATCGTGTCTTTTGAATGGGAAGAACAGGGAAGGCCCGGGAGAACCACAACATGAACTTTTGATGAGGAGGATCAGCAAAGAGGGAGAGAACGAGGGGGGGGGGACTTTCCTATCTTATCCCCTCTTCTCCTGCAGATGCGGTTGTGATGGTGTTTCCAGAAATAGAAATAGAATCGAGAGATTCTTTCGCGCGCACTGGAAATTTATTGGATTCCATACCGGGGGCGCACACAAATGGTGACGAAAGACACGCATTTGCTGTTTCCGATTGTTTGTATAGCTACTATGCGCCTCTGCGTGTGTGTGTGTGTGTGTGTGTGTGTGTGTGTGTGTGTGTGTCTTTGTGCATGTGTCTATAATTAAACAAAACAACATGATGAACAGGAACGTTGGGTGGGAAGGTCTTCAGAGCTGTCAAAACGATGGCCCGAGGGCTGTCAGCCGACTCCCCAGATACCACCAAGTGCCGATCAATTGATCTAAGTAGGCCTGTTCCTGTCATTGGATACGGAGTCCGTCTCGTACCGTTTCTCATCTAGATGGCCATGACTGTCATTCTAATTATTGTTTCCACTTCATTCTCTACTTTACTCCAGATTTGAAGACATCCGCAGCGAGCAAACCACACCGTGAACCGTGAAAGAAGCCACTGAATGGCTGCACGCAGACGATCTCCAAAATCCGAACCCGAAGTGCTTACTATCAAACTGTTGTTGTGTGCTGCCAATCAATGCAAGTGCAAGTGCAAATCCAACGCAAGTGTGTGAGTGCAAAAGGTGTGAACCAATGCTGTTGATGAAATAATCACGCCTGTGCAGGAGATTGTGTTACGCGTACCGAAAGTGCAGCAGCTCAGCTGTCCTCCATTTTTGACGAACCTGGTTGGACGCGACACAATGGCCAATCAATTGTGGTAGCCATATTTTTTTGGGTGCAGTTTTGGTAGTGCGAAATGTTACCACCAGCAGCAGTTGTGTGGCTCTTCCCGTTAGTGTTCCGTAGTGGTTCTTCTTCCGACCGTGAGTTCTTGTAGGTGAATTTCAAAGTAGTTAAAAAAATATTCAAACTTCTACAAAGTAGTTACCGAAACAGTTTCTGTTCGCTGTGCACGTTTCGAACGCAATGGCTACTAGGGTGCAATAAATTCCTCAACAATTGTTTGCATGTTCGGTGGCACAAAGTGTCTGTGTAAGATGGTCCCGTAGGGCAGATGAAACCCGCGTAAAGAGTTAAATATACATGTGGGAAGCATTGGAGATAGCTGGAAAACCCATGCAGTGAGCAAAATAAGTTGGCAAGATCGTGATCATTTTGATTCCAACTCAAATATGTACGTGTGTGCGTGAGTATGAATGGGTTGGTTAGTTCCCGATCGAGTGAGTTTGTGCCATACATCAGCTAAAGTTGAGTCTAAATCCCTACCACGGGTGCGGATCGTGAGCGGAGGTACAAACGAAAGATTTAACACATTTGTGAAGTGTTGTTCAGAAGCGAAAACCTAAACCAAGAAAATAAAAGAAGAAGAAAAAAGGTATTGTTAAGCCAATACTGCACAAAACGAGCGGAAGTGCGAGAAAAGTGGTGGCGTTGCAAGTGGAAAAGTTTTTTGTTTCCCTTCCAATTTTTGTTCTGTGAAAATCAAGAAGCATACGATTCACGTTTTTTTCTTTCGTGTGGGTTTTGTGTGTGTGATTGTCTCTGATACGCGAGTTTGTGTACGAGTTTAACACGTTTACAGCGCAGTAGATGTAAACACAGAATAGGGCACTAGCGTCAGCATGTTGATGATGGTTGTGGTGTGAAGAAAAAAGCGAGAAAAATCGAAGGCAAAAGAAGTGAAAACCCGAAACCAAAGAAGCATGAGTGCGTTATATTAATGGTTGAATAATTCGTTTCCAAATTCGTGTGTCGTGTCGTGTACCAAGCGTTTTTTTGGGCAAAACCTCTGGAAGAGTTGAGAAGTTAAAAAAAAGGCTGTTGTTCTTGGTGAAGTGTGAGCCAGCAAGTGTTTTAATTATTCTGTGTCAGTGTTTCATAGAGGGAAGGGTTTGTGTTGGCAGAGCTCGGAGACCGGGCGACCCGCGCTTGTGTCGATGTGTTGCTAGAGCTCGGTAGGTGTTGTTAGCTCGATACTGATTTGCTGCAGATTTGATACGACCGATTTTCACGGAACGGCCCCAACGATGGATATACTGCCGAGCGGGAGCATTTTCCGGGAGCTGCAGATCATCCACGAAACTGGATGCTTCTCGTCCGAGTCGTCCTTCGAGGATCAATGGCAACAGGTACGTTCGTTACTTACGAGGTTTTTTTAGATTTAATTTTAAGCTCTAGCAACATTCTTCCCCTTCTTGTGGTTGCAAGAATTGGTTTGTTTTGTGGCTTATCAGTTTGCAGCCCCCCGCACGCCGCCCCGAGCGGCAAGCAATCATTCTGCAGCCATTTAATGTGTCACCTTATCAGTGATTGTGTGGATTTAATGAGTCAACTTCACTGGAACTATCTCATGTCAGCGTTGTGTTTGATAATTCCGTTCGACATGAGACCCTCGATTGTGCTGCACTCTAATGGGCATGATGTCACAGGAAAACCAACGCTCCAAAATCTTGATCTGTTCGATCAAGAGAATGTGATAAAGATTGCCATTCATTGGTTGTGATTTGTTTCTCCCAATCTCCATAATGTCTGATAACATAGTTTGATTCTGTGTGTGTATGTTTCAACAAAGCTTGCTCTTGTATTGCCGGATCGATAAATCCCAAATCTCAAGAACGTTCAAGAACGTTTCATTTGGATGTCGTGAGAAAATGAATGGCAGCTCAGCTTCATGGAACATAAAACAGTAAAATTCAACACTCGAGTGAGCCGAGACTTCTTTCCCTGCTCGTTCCTACTGATTTCCTCCAATTTCCCAGGCGAGAGAAAGAGAGCGAGAAAGATGGGTCAAATATTGTTTATGATCGTCTTTCCTGTGGATGGTAGACGTGGTAGACATTTTCCAGAAGGCATCGAGAAGGCAGACAGAATCGCGCTCTGGTTTGATGTACCTTGCGCCTCCCCTCGCACCCTAGTTTAATAGGACGGGGACGTTTGGCAATCAGATTTTCCCGTGAATTTTGACCACCCGGGAAACGTAAGCGTGAATCGCAACCGGATATCAAACCCCGGGGTATGGGAACGAAAGGGCCGCATTGGAAAGATTTACTCATCGTTCATCGTTGAACTCGGGCATCGGACATGGTATCATGTGTTGTGTTGCAAAATACGGGATGTGTATGTGTATGTAAGCCACGCTAAATGGGAGGCAAAACGGAGGTTTGGTTTGTTTGAAATTGTGCCAAATATTAGCCCACATTTCGTGCGAGCAAATTCAAAATGTTTAAAGATCAGCAGTTTAAAGAAAAGCAATCACAACTGGCTTATCAAAAGTTTGCTTACACGATCCGAGAATATGATAATCGAGGAAAGAAAGTAAAATGCTGTGGTTCAATTTCTTATCAGGAACTTAATATCAACGAAATGGTGAACGGTTTTGCAGCCATGTCCATACGTATTGCCAATTAAGAGACGTTATTTCTTATTCATGGTTGTCTGGTATCCTTTAATGGAGCGTTGTCTATAACCACGTCCTTATAATCGTAAGACTACAGTATAAGTGTGGGCTATTTTGTAACGAATTTAAAAAATGAATGAGAGAAACATTGAATTTTGCAGGACCTATTCATTGGAAGATTATTTATGGACATTGGATATTAAAGATATTGGAAGCAATGTCCGACTGATTCTATATTTTTGAATATATCTTGAGTAATTTCAAAGTTCAGATCTTGCCTAAAAGCATCGTAACAAAACTTCAGAATTGGAGTTCCGACCTTGCTATACAAGAAATCAATTACAACCTGGTTAATCAAAAATTAATTTCAGAAATTGGAATTAAAGTTTAGGTGTTGGCAGAGGAATGAATTGTTGTAGTTCATTAAAGCTTGAATACATTCTTGAAGTTGCGCAGACTGCAGTACAGAGCGCTAATTAATTAAAGCTCTAGATGTTTCGCTTCAGCATCATAACATGTCCGACATGCTTTTCACACACTTAATATTGCCTTGGAAAATCTTTAAGTATCCTATTCATGCTCGTGATACATTGACTATGTAAATCTCCTGAAGTACATAAAACAAAGGTTGCTTTCCGCAAGGTCGGTTTCCGCCATGTTTCGCCAAGCAGTCATGTACTTTGTTCTTTTCGTTTTTGTTGTAATCTTACGTTGCTCCAGTCCTGCACCAGCATTCCTTAAACGATACATCGAGCATGCAAGAAGAATCATCGAGCCCCTCCCCGTCAACACGCTTCCTGACAACGTTTTCCACAGAATTTCTTTCACCATGCTGTGCTAATGACGTGCAGGTAAATGTACCTGTCCGCAGCCGCATTAGTGTGTAGCCGCCGCTCAGCTTCCTGTATGCGTGCTACCGTTCCGTGCTTTGTTGGTCCTTTTTGGACATTAGCTATCCCTGATTCATCGGTGCAGCATCGACGCGCGGTAGAAGGGCAAGCAAATCTTCCATGTGTTTCACTCGCGCTGGATGTTTATTTTGGGCTGTACTTCCCAGCTCCCCATAAAACAGAAAAGCAAGGAAACGGATCCTTACCGAGGGATACGGATTGGGTTGAGGAAAAAAAAAGGTACCGGAAAGGCGCTGTTACGCCATCTTCACGGTTTCGCACTTTTTTCGCCGCTAGCTATGAGAAGACCCTGTGCTTTCGTCTTCGTTTCTTAGAGGCGTCCCTTATCTTTCACCCTGCACCCTGCACCAGCAAACCACCGTGTACAGCGAGCGTGTCTAAAGTAACCGGAAGTCGATCAGAAAGTAAACCAGCATCATCGTTTTCCATCATCGCCTCAGCATCACCACCACCACCACCATCATCATCATCAGTAGTAGCAGCGACAACAGCGACATCGTCATAAAAGATGGCAGGAAAATCTTGTTGCGAAAATTCCGCCCCTTCCCTGCTGCCCTTTCTGTTTCTGGTTTCTCCTCTCGCTCGTCCCATTTCGTGCCGGTGTAGAAAGGGCAGCAAGACGATACAGGCTAAAGGAATAGGAAAACATAGACTGCGATGAATGTAACCATAGGAACCGGCATCATCATCCTGGCACGTCCTTACCAGTTCACTGTGTGTGTGTGTATGTGTGTGTGTGTGTCTGTTTGGGTGTGTTTGGGTTGTATTTTGCGCTTACAACTATCCGTGTTTTCCACTGCCGGGTGTCTCCGCCGGCTCTATTATTTCTTGCCACTTTGCCGGCGACGAACTGGCTACCGAGGGCGGCCGCCCAAGATGGAGGCGCAAGACGGAACGATGGAAAACATTCCCGCTCCCTTAAACAAGCCATAATTTTCTGACCCGGTAGCATTGCCCGGCTGCGAGGGCAACTCGAGGCAAAACTCTCGTTCCCTCTCGATCACTTTTTCTCTTTCTGTTTCCTGCTGCAAAATAGCACGTGGAAACGTGTGTTCGAGGGTTTGGAAAAGGCGGCATCGTCTTGAGGCGGGGGTTTTGTTTTTCCCTTTCCCCCCTTTTTCCCTTTTTGAGGGGGAATTGGGGTGCTGTTTCTTGCTGGTTGGAAAACTGTAACCAAGCACACGCACACAGCATGGGAAAGCTGGGGAGCTAATATCATTTCGAACGAAGCTTGCGTTGCGTTTCGCGCACTTCGGCGGAACCTTACGGCCCAGCGCGTGTTGAAAAGGTTTCCGAGTTCTTTGCGTTGGATTTTCCTCCCCGTTTTTCCCTCCTCTCACCCTCTCTGAGTAATCCAACCATGGTTTAATGTTGTGATACGATGAAATCTAACAAAACCGAGCGGGGGAATACATACGCAGCGCCGCATACAAACGAAATTTGCCAACCTCTCGCGGTGCTCTCCCGCGATATTTTCCTTGCTGAAGTTTTCACCTCTTCGCAATTTTCCTTGGAAGCCTAATAGAAGCACAGCGTATAAAAAAAAATGATAGAAATGCGACCGTTATCCAGCGACCAACTCAGCGCCGTCTGAAACGTTGGAAAAGCAAGCGCGCACCGTTTACTTCACAAACTCCGTCCATATTCGAGGCTTATTTTCTTCCGCTGCTCGTTAAGGGCTGGTTCGCCCGCCACGAACCTTGCTGTGCCGTTGCCTCGCCCCCCTCCCCTTTAACGGAGGGTAATATTTTCCGGTGCTTCTTTGCCTCACCTCAAAGCCTCTGGTTCGCCCTCCTGTTGTCTATTGCGTTGCAGTCTATTTGGAAGGAAAGGCATTTTATTGCCTTCATATTTTTGTAGGGTCTCTCTTTTGCTGTTTACTTTGGGTGGGTGGGTGTGTGTGTGTGTGCGTGCTCCCGTTTGGTTTGGTTATGGTTCATCGGGTCACGCGACATGCAAATTTTCCCGCCACTGAGCAGCGGGGCTGGAATGCGGGGAGCAAAAATGAAACGAGGAGACGCACGGACATTCGCAGGGGTTTTTTTTCGTGTGAGTGTGGCAACCTTGGAAACGATTTTTCATCGGTGATTTTTCCGCCTGGCTGTTTTCCCAGCACACCGGCACGCGGTTGGTGGGCTAGGTTTGAAAGGGCGGAGGGTGTGTTTGCGTACAGAAAAGTGGAATACAGTGGAATACAATGTCACCTTTGCTTCCTTTTCCCGTCGATCGGTGGCGGGCTGGGCTTTTCGCAATGTGCTCCACCACCGTGCCTGGGATAAACAGTAGTTGGAGTGAGCAATGGGCCCTGACCGTTGCCATGCCGAAGAACCGGTCCTTATGATCCAGTCTGATTCCTTCGGTCACTTCATTGGTCGTTCCTGTGGCAACGGTTTATCTTCATTTTTTTTCTCTCTCTCTCTCTCTCTCTCTCTCTCTCTCTCTCTCGGTGTTTTTCTTGGTTTATTTTTTCTTCAAAAGCTTTTGTTTGTTGTTTTTCTCTTCCCAGGCAAGTGAAACTCATGGACGGCAAATTGGTTTCAGTCTTGGAAAACATCCGGTTTGAAGCTTTCTTTATTATTTGTTCTGTGTTCTCGTTCCAAAATTGTTTGGTTGTGAATTTTGCGCGTAAAAAAAAAAAAAACAAGTCAACCACTCAAAATACAGGAGCACGTTATTGAATATTGGCTTACACCGCCGCAACTCGCACTTCCACTCGCCCGATAAACAATGCGTTCGATTAGAGAGTACATAAATTGGGGGTTGGCTACGTTGCGATTATCATAATTTTTCATTACGCAATCTGGTCGCGCTTTTGTTGGCAAGGAAAATTTGCTGCCTGCTTTAGCTTTTCTTTACTGCTCTTACTCTGACCCGCTACCGTACCGTACTGTGCGTATTGGTTTTGTCGGTTGTCGGATTGGATTGCACTTCCGGTGTGAGCGGGGAGGACATTTTCAACTTGAGTTTGTTCTTCTCATTTTGGTGCCAAGCGGATTCAAACAGAAAAGCCCTGAGCAATTGAAGAAACGAAATCTGCCTGCAAAATAGTGTCGGCTATTTCAAACTAGCCGAAATGGCAGGAACCAAAATTCTGCGGTTGATTTACATGGCTTTCCATCGTGCAAGAAGGCAGGCAGCGGCTGTTGTGATAAGAAAACCTCGTGCTGCGCTTTATTACTTTTACTTCTTTGCACATTTTCCCGGAAAGTTGTAAAGCTCTGCAAACGCGCGCGTAGGTAAAGTTTTTGTACAATTGAAGAAAATAGGAGCCAAAGAAAACTCTAATTTTAAAACGCCAAAAAAACAGTTGCCCTCCAATGCGCATTGGAGGAAAATCTGTATCCTGTTCCGGTCAACCAGATCGGTGATAATGGGGAGGGAAAGTTGAGAACAAAAAAAAAAGCTCGTCCTCACCCAAAATGTCTGCGGTGAAGGAAATGTCCGGACTTTTCATTTTTATTTCATTACTATTTTAGCTGTCTTTTTCCATCCTCCGTTCACCCTGTGTTTGCGCGTTGTGGGAGACTGTGAATGGAAATTCAATTAAAGTTTTCCTACCCACCACACCGAAACTCGCTAACGAAGCGCGCGTCCTACCCATTTGTTCCTTCTTGACGGTTACCGGGTTGGAAATGGATTTGAAGAGTTGAGCGAAAGAAAGATAGAGAGATAGAAAGACACGCAATTAGCTATACCATTCATTCGTGAACTTAGGGGAGGGGGGGGGGGGTGTGCAAAAGAGAAAAATCCATTCACAAAAACCAACCAGACCACACACACACACACTATCGAAACATGTGCCGGTCAAGCAAGGGAAAAAGTTTCACCCGCAGCAGGCTTTGCAAACCGCAACCGGTGTGCCGATAATGGAATTACTTTGTCATTTTTCACTGGACCTAGGGGTTTTCCCGGAAGCGAGGAGCTCGTTGCATCCTTCAAGGCTAATATTCGTTTCCATTGCAGAAGGTATGTCGGCATTCGGTGGACCCGCAGCACACGGTAGTCGGTGTGGATTATAATAAATTCAATTGTACCTTATCAGCAGGGTGGAAGATTTGTGTGTTTGTGCTTCCGTTTCGGCTTGGCGTGACCGAACGAGAATTTCTTTTCTTTTCCAGGGCTTTATGACTTTTTTTATTTTTTCCCTTTGTCAAATGATACCCCGAAACACTGCACCGGGCACGCTGACCACCCATCACCAGGCTAATCAGAAGTTTATTCAACGAACAAAAGCGTTTCGGTGGAAAGTTTTCGCTGTCCCAGCTTTTCCCTTGGAACCCGAGAAAACCCGATAAAATGTAGCCCTTTTTCCGGGAGCGGGTAGGAATAGAAGGATAGCTGACAGATTTTGCTGCTGGAGCCTATAAAGTTTAAAGGTGTGTGTGTGTAAAAGACAAAAATAATTCTTTTCTCTTGTCGGTCTGTGCCTGAGGACATTATAGGAATTGTGTGATTTTTTTGGGGAATTTAATCGTCTGTAACGTTTAAGACTTTTTTCTCAAAAACAAAAAGAGGAAGAGAAAACTCATCCCTAACCGATGGAGCTTGAGCTCGAGCTTCACGTCACGGAACAGTGTGCAAAATGATTGCCCAAAAAAGCCCAAAAGGTGATAAAGTTTTAATAAGATTTCACACCTGCCAGCGGAGCTTTTGGGGTAGGTTAGTGAATTGTTTGACCGAAATGGTTTGTCACTCTTCCTCCCCTTCCTTTCCCCTTCTCCGCAGATGGCGGGTCAATCGTCTGTTGTAAATGGATAAATTATGCATCATTTCCCTCCTCCTCGGGACACTGTGCCCGAGCTGTGGTTTTTATTGGTGAATATTAAACTCACCTTTATACGACAAGCTGGATTTATTGCCCGGTCGGAATGTGATTCTGTGGGGGGCTAGGGTCGGCTCTATTAATTACTGCCAATCGGTGACCCTTGAAGACACCTCGCGGGGTCTTGCCTAGCCCTTCCCCAGGGTATCGTTTGATTGAATTAATAGTTGTTAATTTTTTCAAGACGCACACACACACACATAAACACTTTCTTCGTCGCTTCGTCGTTTTAACGGGAACGTTTGTGTGGAAGTTTTGTTCATGTCTCTGGAGCACTGTGGGGTTTTAGACAACACGCCAACAGGTCCTGTCGTTGCTGCGTTGCTCCTGGCGAACGCGCTTGGGCCGGGCAGGGCGGCCCTTTGTGTGCGCGGTTTCGGTTTGTGGTCGCCCAGGCTTGTGGCAAAGTTGCCCATTTCCGGACAATTCGTTTCGCCCGAGGGTTGTGGCAAGAGCCTTGCGGTCTCTCAATGCTCTAAATCATTCCACCTTCAACTTCAACAGTCTGTGTGTGTGTGTGAGTGTCGTTCCTTGCGTGATGTCACCCTTCATTCCGGTCGGTTGAAGATGAATGCTAATTTCCTTATTTCCTTACCACACACAAACAAGCACACACACACACACGTAAAGCAAACACGCAAGCAAATAGTTCGGCTCGCCAATAAACGGATTTCGGCAGCTCTTGGAAGACAAATCCTTTCTAAGCCCATTTTGTCGAGTTCCCTTTGGGGCGGGGCAGGGAAGCAGAAAAGGATATCAAAGGATATGTGGTGATGGTGGCAATCAATAAAACTACAACTTCCTTTCCCGGGCCTGCCAATTTGCTTTCCGCAAGCTACCCCAAACGGTGGAGGGAAAGAGAGCAATAACGGGCGAATTGTAAAACTTCTTCCGTTTCCTAAATGCCACGTAAACCTACGCCTGGTGGCTGGTGGTGGTGATGGGCGGAGACAACAACTCCAATTTACTAAACCTCACCGACGTCGACGTTTCTTGAGGACTTTTAATCATCGTCTCGCTCGTCATCGGCCTAGTTTTGCTGTCGCCCATCGATAAAGGGATGGCTTTTATTTGGGGCCTCGCCGACTCCACTCGCTCCCGTTACTGGGAAAGGATGCACGATCGTGTGTGTATGTGTGTGTGTGTTAGTGTAAGTGGAGGGAGGTTATGTAACATGAGCCTCACAGCAAAACAACTGCCATTATGGTGACAAATCGACTTGCCTTTTTCGACAGGCGCTTTCTCTTTCTTTCCCTCTTTCTCCACCGTCTCTCCTCCGAACGCCACAGTGACGACGCACTGGAGACGCTGACAATTCTTCCCCGCACACTTGGGATTGCCGCTCGCGTCCCAACGGGGTTGTTTGTTGTCTGTTTTTAGCTTCCCGAGGGTTTAGCTGTTTCTGTGTTTCTGTTTCGGTGTGACGGGAAGCTGATGGTGTTTGGTATACTTAAGGCAACTTAAGAACTCTTTTGCTCTTTCTCTCCCTCCGTCTCTCGCGCTTCCATTTCTATGGGCTGATGGGAGGCTTTTGTCGCACAGCTGAACTTTGCCGAACGCGCTGTGCCTTTTCTATTGGGTCGTAATTATTCAGCGTAACGTTACGTTTTTCTTGGGTGGTTGGGGTTGGCCAGGAGTAGAGCATGAAACTAGGATAAAAAATGCGGGAAGAGCGAGATGGTAGAATATGATTTGCTGCCTAGTAATCGAGATGGCAATCGGGTTGGGACAACGGATGGGTACGGTTTGCCAGTCAGCAGGATCACCATTAATGTTCAGGAGGGAACGGGCAAAGGGCATGAAGCGGGAATAGCAAGTTGTTCGCAAAGTTCTGTTTTGCATCAATGGTTGTACTTGTGTCAGTTATGAACTCTTGCACAATCATTTAAGCGCCGTATAACGATTTAAATAAATTATGACTTTTAAGAAAATGTAATGTCTGAAGATAAAGAATAAAGTTCTTTCAAACAATGTTTTCAAAATGCCACTGTTGGAAAGGAGATCTAAAGCATTAACATATGCAAAACATAATATTGAAAATTGTTACCGAAAATTTTAAGAACTTCTTGGAAACGTCAAATTCCATAAAGTACATAATGTTTGCGTTAGTATAGCAAGTAAAAACCAGTCATGAATTAAAATTCAAACGAATTTAAAACATGTGAATTAATTCTTGACAATTTTTTTTTTGTTAAAATCTAGATAAATCATAATAAGACAAACAAAATAGATAATCTATGAAAAAATCCAAAGCGCTCTCTATGTGGGGAAAATTGAAGAATTAATAGAAATAAAAATGTAGAGAAGCATAAACAAAAAACCAGGAAGAAAAGACACAGAAGAATCAATAAAGAAGCATAAAATACAACCAAAATAGCCTCGGTGCCTGAAGATGCTTTCTCGTAAACACATTATTTACGTTCTTAACCACACTTTCTCTTCTCGCTGCCGGACAATGTCATCCTCAATTCCGGTCCCGTCTCGTTGTGCCCCCTTCGCAGCAAGTGCGTCATTTTTTAGGACCCCGCGCACGTGTGGAACGCACTACGTGTGCGTGTTGCGTATCTAAAACCGCGCGCACGATGGGAAGATTTCACCAAACAGAACACACAAAAAAGGACGCCCCAAAAGCGGAACGAAAGGCATAGCTAAAACCATCGAAAAAAAAAAACTCGGCCCACAGCCAAAAAGAGAAAACGCGCGAGAAAAGAAAGCAAATAAAAATGCCCCTGCAACAGAACCAGCGTCCCCGGTACATTCAATTGAGATGATTTATTATATTTAACGATCTTTTTCTTGCATCCTTCCTCATGGTTCGGAGTTTCTCGCACACGGAATAGGTGTGGGTTGAATCAGGGGGGGTCCAAAGCAAGGAAAAATAGAAATGCCCGCATACCGCAACGGAGAAGGTGTGAACCGGCGGAGTACAGAGGGGATAAAATAAGGGACAAATTCACTTCGGACGAATTCCACCAAACACGGAAGGTGCGTAGGTGTGTGTGACCGAAACGAAAACACTTACGAGTGTCACTTGCAGGCACGGGACTGTCCGTTTGTCATCAAAACATTGTACTCGCTCAGCGTATCCTTTCGATAGATCAAGCTTCCGATCCTCGTATCTTTTTTGTTTTGTTTGTTTGCTTCCCTTTGCCCTACTTTAGCTCGAACCTGGGGTGTCGGGTCTCTTTCATCGGGCGATTCTTTTTATTCAATTTGCACTCATTGTCCCCCACCCGCTCCGGGATTATATTTTGCGTGCCCGCGGGGGGTGAAATGGCCGTCCCTCTAGGTCGCTGTTGTTTATTTGCTGCCTTTCGACAACTTCCGACACCGATTTTACGCCCTTGCAGACGGGTTGGGACACCGGAAAAAAGGGTTTTCTTGCCAAATATGTTAAATAAGAGATGAGCTTCGACAAACGGCAATGGCACCGGAGCGTTTCACTTTCGTAGGTCGATATGTTTTTTTTTGTACGACACCAACGACGAATCCTGTTTTACACACCACTCGGGGGGGTATCACTTTGTTACATTGAAGCTTTTCCAGTGTGTCTGACACGGTCAAGCACACGGTGAAAGAAACACGGCAAAAACCGGGCAACAGGGCACGCTCCAAAATATTCGGGATGTAATGGGATGTAGAATTTAGTGTAATGGTAAGTTAGTAAAAGGTGTTGAGCTCCAGGGTAAAAGAAAGCAACACCAACCAAATGGGGTTAAAATCGAAACCGAGCTTTGGGTGCACCGAACCCAGGAACAAAACAGGAACGTAAATATTAACGGGATAGCGTGCAAAGGAAATACCGCCACCGAAAAGGGACAGTTGCACTCAATCATCGGGCGAATCTTCGGTTTTGTTTTGCAAGCTTTCCGCCTGCTCAGGTATGAGGTGACTCAAATGAGGTGATTGAAAAAGACGATAATGTGTTCATTATGCGGTTGTTTCGAGTGTAGTGATCGGCGAAAGTTTAATTTGAGTGAAAACAATGTTATGCTGGTGCTGAAAACAAGAATTGCAGTCGTAAAGCAGGCGGGAAGGGATTAAAGATTCAGCGCAATGGTAATGTTAAGTTTTAATTAAAAGTGGAGAAGGTTCAATTTGATTTCGATTCCTTTTTTTGTTAAATGCTTGCTAATTAGCATGATGTTTGAATGATAACATTTTTCATTCAATATCTAATTGGGGTGTTAAAATAACACAATAGGAAGAAAGTAAAGGTATGTGATAAAATACCATTAAAAAAAAATATTGAATTTACCATTCCGAAGTTAGATGATATCTTAACTAGATGCAAGAGATTGTCTGTAATCATGACCTTTCACCGTGATATTGCCGGAAAACCCTGTTTAAAGAGACAGAATACATGATTGATTAATCTTATTTATGAGCTCATTGTCTGCTGATGCATGCTGATTATTCGGGATGATTTATACTTCATAGCAATTCGTAGAACTATGACCATTTTCACACACATGACTGTTCATAACTATTCTAAACAATGACTCAGAGAGAATAATCTCATGAGAGGCTACTATATACCTTATATAGATACATTGTAAATCCCCTCATTGTGGCATTAATGAACGAATTTCAAGATTTCAAATTCAAAACTGAAGATTCAAGATTCAAGGTTCAAGGTTCAAGATTCAAGATTCAAGGTTCAAGATTCAAGATTCAAGATTCAAGATTCAAGATTCAAGATTTAAGATTCAAGATTCAAGATTCAAGATTCAAGATTCAAGATTCAAGATTCAAGATTCAAGATTCAAGATTCAAGATTCAAGATTCAAGATTCAAGATTCAAGATTCAAGATTCAAGATTCAAGATTCAAGATTCAAGATTCAAGATTCAAGATTCAAGATTCAAGATTCAAGATTCAAGATTCAAGATTCAAGATTCAAGATTCAAGATTCAAGATTCAAGATTCAAGATTCAAGATTCAAGATTCAAGATTCAAGATTCAAGATTCAAGATTCAAGATTCAAGATTCAAGATTCAAGATTCAAGATTCAAGATTCAAGATTCAAGATTCAAGGTTCAAGATTCTAGATTCTAGATTGATATTCTCTTAAGATTCTATAAATCTTGGACTTTTTCATGGTAGACGTTGAGAATGGTATAAAAAATTGAGTTCAGTATGACTCGATGGCTCCTTCAAGTTCAGATTTGTATCCACTACTGGTTAAACTATCCTTCGCTTGAACCACGTTTTGATCTGATTATTCAGCCAGGTTGCAAAACAATGTTCAAGCATAAAAGGGTAACGTTAACTTACACCAACAAAGTATAGAAAAAACGGAAACTATGGAAACCAAATCCACCACGAACAAACAACAGGTTAGGAAGCGTTTGTCCCTTTGTGTTGCTCCTGTTCCACCGACCCAAGTACAAATAACGCTTGGCTGATAGCGCGCCCCCATCCGAAGGGAGTACACAAAGTGCACTTACACACAGGTTGCTCTTTAACCCTCCTGTGTTATCCCCTATTTTGTTGTTATTCTACAAAACAGGTCCGGTATGCCTCACCGGCACACACACACACGACGCTAACAAAACAGGGGAAGAAAAGGTCGCGTGCCCGGCGTGGTTTCAGATATCACTATCACTGGTGTACTGTGGACGCACCGAAAAAGGGAAATTAGTCTCTCGTGAGAGACCGTCGTAAAATGTGGGAATCGCAGTACGGTCGGCAAAACTTGCAGCTTGAAAAGGGTTTGCGTTGGTTAGTTGAAATTATGCCAGCCAAAACACTCACGCCTGGATCTGTTGGGCTTGCTTTCCTCAGAGGGATAAGGTTCATTTATTGTCCTCTCAAGAGTTGGTGTTGTTTTCTTCCTTCTGCAGGACAATGGGGGCGGTTTCTTTTACCGTCTATCCTCTACCGCCGACACACGATGCCCCATTTTATAGACAATTTTCCCTCCCCATTTTGTCGCACGGTGTAGACGCACAGAATGACTCTCGGATACCATTGTGCTGCAACACCAAAAGGGGGGAAGCAAAGTACGGGCGCAATAAAAAAATGGGAGGGTTTCGTATTTATTTTTCCAGCAGGGCCTTTTCGCCTGAACGGCGGTTGCTTGTGGTTTTCATTCGCACGCTTTGCAAATTTTCTCTGCATCAAGCCATGACCACGAGGGCTTCAACCGTTTTCGGCACTGTAGCGCAATAGCGAAAAAGTAATTGCGAGCGCGTGCGGTTCACTCAGCACTTGGTTTTGCTTGGGGCATGTCGTAAAACAGTTTCCTTCGCATGCTTGCTTTCTTCCAGACTGTGAGGCAGCTACAGACCAACCAAAAAAAGGCGCAAACCATCACCAAAGAAAAATGTTCTAAAAAAGGAAAAACCCGATCCTATTTTCCTCCCACAGAAGGCGAAACGTCTAGCTGGGGCCGTTGCACAGACACGGATCGCGCGCGCTTTCCGGCCTTTGTTTAAGTTTAATTTTCCTGAAGCTTATTCCTGGCAAACCTGACAGCCGTTTGCCGAGCAAATCGCACACATTCTCCCCCGTTGGTGCGTTTGTGTGCTGTTTTAATGTTTGCCACTCTACGCCTTACCTCAGCACCGTGTCTTTGTCTGGCAGGAAGAAAATAGGAACTTCTTCTGCAGCAAGCGACCCCGTAA
Source organism: Anopheles coluzzii (assembly GCF_943734685.1). Lineage (NCBI taxonomy): Eukaryota > Metazoa > Arthropoda > Insecta > Diptera > Culicidae > Anopheles > Anopheles coluzzii. Next base: position 118,071,178 of record NC_064670.1, on the reverse strand, counting down.
CTAAAGGCCCGTGAGGAAAAGGGCGAAACAGTCGTGAAAAGAATCTGGCAATGGAAAACTTCACCCCCTCCAGCCAGCTCTTCTTTTTTGTCCCTCCTGGTTCGAAAAAGGGTTAAGGTAAATGAGAAAAGCAAACGGTAGAATGTTTTTGTTTTGATTCCATGTTAGTCCTCCTTCTCACTCCTGGCACACTTTTCCATTTTGGTGGGTTGGAAAATGTGCGTCAAAACCCCGGATCCAATCGTTTCCGTCCATTGTTATTTTTTCCCTGCTTTTTGCCCTGCGCTTTTTCCTTCTACTTTCCATCCTCCCGCCTCCTACCGCATTGTGTGCGGTTCGTGTTTGTTCTGCCGACGGTATTATTGTTGTGTTATAAGCTTTTAAAAGAAATGGGACGTTTTCTTTTCCTCCATTTTCTTGTTTGAGGTTCCTTAGAAAAGGCTAAGACATTCGTCCCTTAAAAGTCTTGGAGAATGTAACACACACAAACAGAAAAAAAAAATCCTACATGCGGGTGGTTTTCGGCCACCGTTGAAAGGGCTTAAAAAACCCGCAACCGCGCTGGTGTTGAAGCGAACAAAAAAGAGGACCTAGTAAAGAGGGGCACGAACGGGACCGGTGAAACAAAAAGGTGGGACTCCCCGAAACAAATCTGACACTTTTCCGTGGAAAGAATCTTTTTAATTCAAGGGTAAGGATATTTCACGGTAAATGAAAGTAAAGCGAAGCAAGTGCTTGGAAAACATTACTCCGGGACGGTAATGCGGTGTAGGATAATCGTTTTAATTAGTTTTTATAGGCAGCTTGACAACCGTATGCTTTCACCCTGGCCGCGCGGAAAGGTATGCAGCTCAAACTAAGGGGCAACTCTTTAATGTGGATGCCCTCCCCCTAGCAGATAACCCTTTTATTGTGCAAAACTTTTCAAGAAAATGTTTGACTGTCGTTTCCTTTTTAATCAAAGCAAAAAATCCCCATTGAGCAATTCGTATCCTTACGAGGTAGGTTTTACTCGCTCGCCTTCTCTCTCTCACTCTCTCTGTTGTTGCTATTTTCAAAGTCATTTGTCCATTGCGTGTGGCGCCGGGTTTATGGTTGCGAGACACCCGGTCCGGGCAATTGCTGCTATGCTGGTCGTCGTTTTTTTTCTTATTGCTTAAACCCCCCGTTTAAACCCTCGATTTTGCACTTACGCTCCAGAATAGAATTTTCAACCCCTTTTCTGTTTCCGAAACGCTCCATTCAGAACCGCTAGGCGAACATTTTGCGGTAGCCATTAGAGGTTTTTCGGGTAAGGTTTACTTGGAGCGAGACGCAGCGAAGGCAGATGGGGACCCCCTGTTTTGAAGGAGGCAAAGCAGCAGTGAACGCTGTATCATGTGGCTAGACGGCGGGGACGTGAATAAAATTGCGAGTACGGGGCAGCCCCAGAGAATGGTCAAATTGACCACGTCGCCACGTCATTTTCAACCCGTACGGTCGGTAGTGTTGGTAGTGGGATCGATTGAAACCAAACACCGGCTCTGGCACACGGGCTAGGTCGTCATCGTCTGGCGGGGAAGAAATTAGAGCCAAACCACCTTTTTATGCGGGCCAGCCTTTGTGAATTAAAACACGAATTAAATTTGCCCTGCGCCGTTCGCAGCAGAGTACCGTGTAGGTACTAGGGAAGTGAATAGTGGAAATAGGAAAGTGCGAGTTCGAGTAGGAGGTTTTATACTTTGGAAAATGTTTTTTTGATGTTTATAAAAGGTTATACTGTTTCTGATGCTTGAGTAAAATTGTAGTTGCAAATTGAAGATTTTTTTTTTCTATAATTAGTCTTTGATATCTTTTGAGTGTCTTTTGTGTTAAATTGATCAAATTTAACCATCAGAATCAGTTAAATTGCAATTGGCCTGTTGAAATATAACTCTCTAATGAAAATGGTTTAAATTTGACTCCTTAATGATTGGATCTGTTCAATACCGTTTAAAATTGATTGGCTTGCATTTTCTTACTCTATTTTTATTTATTAATTTTTTTTTCGGGCAAATTATGTCCTGTGCTGCCACATACATTATTATCAAATAGAACAGTTTATCCTTTTTTATTTAGAATTAGCTGGAATGAAGAATAAGCATTTAAACGGACACATGCATTTAAACGAATTGTGCACTTTCCACAGGTTTATCTGATATTTTGCTCTTTTTTTGAAAAAAATTGGTTAAAAAATAAATCTCTTAAGTTGCACGTTGTAAGTTGTTATTCCATGATTTCCAACCGATAATGGTTCCGTGTGTTTACTGCTTCACACTATCGCAAAGCAATTGTAGCTTTACTACATCGAATATCTCCATTCCCTTGCTTCCTTACTGCACCATAAAAACGCATGTAGCAATAACAACATGTTGTACTAGCAATCTGTCCACCATGCACTCGCTCCACTCGCTCCATTCGCTTCCCAATTGTGTTGTAAGGTGTCACGAGCATTGCATTTCATAACACTGCACAAGCCAATCTTGCTCACAATCAAATTCGCTGTACACATCAGGTAAAAATCAACAAAGTGCATCATCCCCCGTCGAATGCATGCCAGCAGAAGATGAACCCAGCAGCGATGCCCAGCGGCCGGTTCAGGTATCCTTCTGCAACACAGAAGGCACGCCTCGGCAACAGCAACCGACACCATGTTCGTACGCCATGTATCGGTGCCATGTTGCGGATGAATGTTGTTTCGGGCGCTTATCTTTTCGGCTACATGTACAAGTGTAAGTGTGTGTGTGTATCGAGCGGAATCGGTGTTTACAACGTTTGCAACACACTGACGCGTTCACCTCGGCAAAGGCTCGTAAAATATTGAGCGGTGGCAAAAACAAGCCTCACCTGTGCATAATAACCTCATCGACTTGCCGGACGGCCACCCACACGCTAAGGGAGGGTGGTTGGGAGGCTCTTTTTTGGGGATCGTTGGATTTCTGGGATAATGTTTCGGTCAGCCGGCAGCCGGTCGTTCAGTGCTGCACGTGAGTGATATGCCGATGCTCTCTTTCCTTCCCCTTGCTGGAAGTTGCTGATTGGCTGCCAGTTGCGGTACGGTTGGATTGAACCGAAAGCCATGAATAAAATATGTTGAATGCATTTTTAATGCATTGAAGATAGTGGGAGAGGAAGGATACGGTAGCTCCAAATGCAACAATACACCCTCACACAGCAACACTGAAATGCGCTATTGAAGGTGTATGAGCGAGATATATCACAAAAAGGGGTATGCAAATAAACGCACACAACATAAAACATAAAACGATACATTTTTCGCGAGAGTGACACAGATGGAGCAGTGTCAAGGGGAAAAATGAAATAAAATAAAATAAAAAGAAAAGTAATCAATAATGAGCTGCATGGAAACCGCCGGTGACGAATAATGCATTTTGCGCAGTGGTTGTTGGTGGTGTTGGTGCTGCAAGTGGCCCCTTTCACCCCGGTGCTGCAACATATCAGGTTGGCGGCAGTGGTGATCGTTCTCTCCTTTTTTTTTTGGCAATGGCAGGCATTTTGGCTGCTTTTTTTGTGGTTTGCTTTACGAGTTATCGTAAAAAGTAAAGCCCCTACGTGGCGTGTGATCGAGATAACGACATGTTGATGAAGATAACGTCCACGCAAGACAGCTCCACACAGATGGTACCGCTTAAACTGCATCGTATGACATTTATGCTGTTTTATTCGTGTGTATTCATGCCCCCTTTTGGTCAGTTGAAGCATTCAATCGCACAGTTGTGCCTTTTTTCTTCAAAAATAATACAAATTACATTTATTGTACTAAACGCTACGTGCAAAGTGATCACACACTGATAGTGGGGGCTAGCAGGTTTTCTACTAACGCAATCTCAATTTACCCTAACCGTGTTCGTTGGTTCGTTTTGTTTTTAATCCAAAAAAACTCCCTTTCCATCGGGTCGTTCCGATATGTTTAATTTTATGTTGTTGAGTATGTTTTTTTTTAAATTCCTTTTTATTATTTCTCAGCTCAATATGCAAATGAAAACCAGCTTTACCAGCGCCGCTTGCATTGCCTGGCACTACCCGCTGCCAACTTTTCGCAACGACGCGTTAAACACGAGACAATAATTCGAACCGAACCCGTCCGACCGACCCGATCGTCGGTGACTCAATCCGGTTCTGTGAACAATATATAAAAAAAAGCAAGTGGAGGTGCATTTATTGCATTTTTTTGCTTGTTCTTTTTTTTTTGCCGGTTCCCCACCATTCTACTGGATGCAGTTTGTAGGTTATGGTTCCAGTGCCTCCATTGCCTTCAATGCTCCCCCCTGCAGGCGGTGGCAGGGCTGCTGACACGGCACAAATTTGTAGGCGCGCTGGCGGCGCTTTATGCACGGGCAACTTTGGGGTTCGCTTGTTCGCTCGTGTGTGTGTGTTTGTTCCATAGTGACGCCAGTTTGGTGAGTATGTGCAGTTGGAAAAATTTAAATTTCATCTCACTCCTCACCCCGAGGCAGAGAGGGGATGGGTGGACCGCAACAGATGGTTCTAAAATCGATCCGTTCGACTGTTCGGCCTCCGGGGGTCGGATTTCGGTCCGGTCGGCTTCCGCGCTTTACAAAAATTACCGTTTTGTGGGATCGTTTTAGGGGGTTTAGGTGCGCAAAAATGGGCTTTCTGCTTGCATGGCTGAAAACGAGCAGTAACTTCCCCGGAGGGAGGGTGTATTTTGTTTTTTTACTAAAAAGAGCGAACCAAAACAAAATTTCAACTTCCGAAGCCAAAAATCGATTTTAAAAAGCCCTTTCCGGGTCTTGCGGGACTTGTTTTTGGCGTCAGGTTGTCGATGGATGGGCTTGTCTCACACCTCATCGTGTGCTAGCCGCAAAAGTTATTGGTTGTTGACGTGTTTCTGCTTTTACGTTTTGTAACTCCGTTAGCTTCATTTGCGATCGATTTCTTTGAGTGAAACTGAATCTTCAACCGTTCGCAACTTTATTCAGTTTATTGCACGCTGGCAAGCACACACGGTTGGCCCAATTTGAATGCCACCTGTCTCCGAAAAAGGCAAAAAAGCTATCGAAAAAATCAACCTCATTTGGTGACATAAATGTAGGAAGGAGAAAAATACGACAAAAAAAAAACTCTTAATTGCTCGATAAATTTAAATCACTCCCCTGTACATGCGGACGTAATCGAGTACAAAATTGCCAGTAACGATTAACAGCACGATTATCGATCGCGGTGTGCGTGTGCCTCACACACCGGCGTGTTCTATTGTATCCGTATTGCGGTCCCGATTTTAGGTGGTGTAATTGAGCACGATTAAAAATGCACTTCAACCACATACACAGGGAGGAAAACCCCCCCGAAGGGAAACAGTAATCGATCTGCTGCAAGTCGGCTGGAAAATCGCAAACAATCATCATCCAGTTGGGGTGGATATTGTTGTGCCAGGGACGAGGGGCGAGTAACATTTTTGTGTTTAAACACTTGAAATGTGTGATGCGATAGCAAGCTTTGCCCGTGCAGCAAAAAGGGCCAAAGAATGAAATCGAAAGGAAGTTGAAAGCACCGCAAGCTGAGTTGGAGAGCTTTTCAGCGATGGAAAACACAAAAAAAAAAAACATTCACAATCCGCGATTAAGCACGCATTCGAACGCTGTTGCACTCTCTGTTGCAATTTGCTGCACCAAAGCCCCCCCCACCCCGTTCCGCCTGAAAGGGGGCAATTTAACACCGACGCAAATCAATCCATCAACCATCCGTCAGGCTTTTTCTTTTTCTGTTTTTTTTTTTGGTTTTCGAATGCTCTTACAACCCACGCTCTTCCAGCAAGGGGATAAAATAAATATTAGGCAGCTTTTCCCTTCTTTTTAATGAAAATGCTCATGTGGTCACTTTATTGGATGATGAACGTGTGCGTTTGACTGTGTTTGCCTCTTTCCCATTTGCTTTGGCAGTGTTTGACAGGTCTCCTGCCCCTTTATCGGGTTTGTAGGCGGGAACGGAGCGCTCATGGTACGAGCATTGAACACGCTAAAGCTTGGCAGGGAAGGTTACGGAAAGGTCCTGACCCTCAGCACCTCATCTGGACGCTTTCGCCGCATACGAAATTGGTGAGAGGTGAAAAGTTTTGCAAGTGACGGGTATTACATTGCCTCCAAATAGTGGTTGATGGGAGGGATTGTTCAGGCGGGTTTTTTTCTACTGTTATGACCTAACCTGCACACATGTGAGCATAAAATATGAACACTTCTGTGAGAATAAACACTACGTTGGTATCACCAACCCAGCTACCCCAAAGTAAAGAGAAAAAGAGTGAGAGAAATTGGGCTTTCACATGGTTCTGCCGCTTCCCTGCCGTTCAAAGCCTGGTTGGCTGAGCTGTGTAGCGACCGAGGATTTTCCATCCCAATTTAGATCACCAGTCCAAAGCAAGGGGTTAGGCCTCTCGTGTAACCACCACCAAAACCAACTACAGCTAGCCCAGTTCCTGTGGCGGTACAATTTTCGCGTACATAAAACATTTCGCCAGCAGCGAGCTTTCGCTATTGCGCGCTCACGACCAGTGCATTTTTTTCCGTTAAGGCATACATTTTTATTACACATTTCGGTGGAAGCGGCACATGAAAACCCGAACATTGGCCGCTCCTCTCAGTTAGTCCTGCAGTACCACGCGTCCTACGCGGTGGCATGAAGTGTTGCGGTTTGGCGCGACCGTCTAAACTGTGCTGTGGGATATGAAACGGATGGTCCCACATTCGTAGCAGTTGGAAAAGTGGACCCCAGTGCCGGATGTTCTGGATGTGTACTGGCGGGTCCTGGCTGGCTGTCAGTCGTGAGACTCTTTTGTTTCGTGCGGTCCTGGTGCTGGATGCGTCCGGGCATTTGGTCCCGTGCATCGGTGGACGGGCAACGTATGGTTCGTATTTACATTTCATCTCCAGTGCCGTCGTCCGGGCTGCTGATATACTTCTGCGGAGAGGAATTTCAAGGGAGCGCGGGAAACCCCACATGAAGGAGTGTCAGTGTGGTCCACAGACAGAGATGGTTTGATTACTGCAATGGAGGGGTTTTGTGAGTAGATTCTGGAGTAGATAATGGAATGGTCGGTGCTGGTTTTGTGTGTGTGTGTGTGTGTGTGTGTGTGTGTGTGTGTGTATAGGCCATTGTTAGGGAGCATTGTTTGGCGCGGAGCAAGATAAATTCCCCGGAACCAAGCTGTCGTATCATTAAAGAGCCTCGAAAGGTTCGGGGGAGATTTTCACGGTATTTAGCATCCGTGGTTATTCGTCATTAGAGTTTGAAGTCCCTAAAAAGCACTCAACAAACCATGGTTTTTCTGAGCTGACGATGGTCATAAGAGTTCAATTTATAAGCTTTAAGAGTCCACAATCTTCAATAATGTAATATAACTCCAGCAGATGGTCTAATGACCGAGCATTACGGACCGTACTTCGTCATCGCCATGTTTTCTTCATGCAAATCAATGTCTTACCGAAACAGCACAATAAACTTACGCTGCACGTCCATCCGGGGCTTTTAAACCACTCGCCGATTCGCCGAAAACATTACACGCCTGTCCTGTACGATACCCTTTGGCCTGCGAAGATTCCGTACGACCGACGCCGCAGTCAATCCTTCAAACCGACTCCATAAATGGTGACGGTGACCGGTACAAAAATGGCATAAGACTTTCACCTGCTGGCATCTTCGCGTGGTGTTGGATGCAGGGAAGTCGTGGCCGTTACCTTTCGCACCCTAAAACCTCGGGAAGATCCTCTTACCCCCCCTCCGAACTGGCCGAACTGTTGCCGAATGTAAGCAATTAGCATATGGCGTACGGTTTTCGGGGCAATAAACTCTGGGGCGGCTGCACTCTTTTTCTTCTGATTTGTTTCCCCTCTTCACCACGCGATCTCATATTCCAAAACCAGCGTTCATGTGTCCAACCGCTTTCGGTTATGCCCTCGGGAGGTCGGGCCTATCCCTCGTCCATCCCCCTCTTTGGAGGATATTGTGTTTCGGAGTGGAATGTTTCTTATTTGCCGGCTGCAGACAAGCCGGTGGAAGAAGGGGGATTGTAAACATAAACAACGTATACACACGCACACACTCCCTGCTAGTACGACACACTAACACCGCTACTACTTACTACTGCTCGCTGTGACCCAGTATGGACTTCGACTTCGGTCCGGTTGCAACATGCCGTAGACCGCAATAGGGGGTTCGGATGAACTCTCCCGCGGGGCCTGCCAGAAAGGAAAAATTCCGAACCAAGCTGAGCTGAGGGCCTGTGTGTACTCTGTATCTTATCGCCGCTCGCTATCTAAATCACTGTCTTGTTACGCCATCCGGAGATTGTCGTCCACGCACGTAGCAGCCGCGGATGGGGACGGCGAAAAGCGATTTGTTCGCCCGGCAGAAAGCTATCGGAAACGCTCTTTGAAGATGGCAAGTAGGTTGGGGGGGGGGGGGGGGGGGAATGAGTTTTGCTTGTGGTTTGTGTGTGTGTGTCACGGCTTTTTATTTACGCTTTACGGACGTACCCATTGATCATTAATCAAAACCTTACCGGTTGGGAACGCGTCGTGTTTGATAACTCTATCGTGGTGCAGAGTAGTGAGCGGTTTGTTTGGAGCTCATCGGATTTTGAGCTCATCTAACTCGGTGAAGGTGAATCTTGAAGTGTGGAACTCTGAAGCAGCGGATACGTTTGTTTACTGCGCTCTGCTCATGTGAGTCATCCTTCGCGACCTTCCTCGTCGCGGCAATTAAAGCTGTCCAGTCGGCTTCTAAATGGATGTCTATTTTCTTGGAAATCCTACGTGCTTGCATCATTTAGCGGTCTGTGAGCAGTTTGAGCTTACTGACTCATCGGTGAACGGGCCTGATATACGAGCTAAAGGCCAAGATGCAAAGCACGTGTGTGCTGACTGTAGTAGGCATATGCAACGATGCAACAAACTCCCCACTTGTTGGTGTAATTATTCCAAGGTTTTCGTGTATGTGTGTTTTTTTGCTAACGTCTAAACGACTTCTAGCGGAAGCCTTCTCATCGAATGGCCTAATTGCACGGCCACGGTGGATGTGATCACCGAGCGTACCTTCCACGGAGATCAGTTTCCAACCCAGAGGTCAAACCACTGTGGGACGAATGTGTTCTTGTGGTCGGCTCCACAGCATTCCCATGCACGGGTCGCATCCTCCTGGCATCAATTATTGCGCTCTGAAAAGGGGTAACCGTTTTTGTATCTCTTCCCATCACGTGCAGCCAAGGGCTGTTGCTCACTCATCCCATGAAGCCTTACAATATTGGGAGACGCTCCGATGCGCTGTTAGTGCTGCCGCTCATCATGCTTCCTCCGCCAGTTCAATGTCCTACAGTACGAACCGTGGGCGGAACGAGTCTCCGGGACCTCCGAGACGCAAGGGCTAACACAAACGCACACACATACACGCTCGATTGCAGACAACAATCGGTGCCATCTTTTCGGTGCGGTTTTTTTTATGGGAAACGGTCCTACGCATTTTATGTATCGACGCATGGGACGGCATCCCAAGAAGATGACGATTGCGCTCGGCCCGGTCTTACGGTGGTAGGTCCCGCGCGCTGCGTAAACTATTCAGGGTGCAGTCTGGCAAGACGTGACTTGCCTTTTTACCCGCGTTCTCTTCCTCCCGCTTACCGCCGTTGCTGGACAACAACCGGACACAATTCTGTGGAGTTGCAAGTTGTGCAGCAGCACGGTTTGCATTACCCATTGGCAGGGTTCTGTAAATTGGTCTGTCACTATGCCCACCACGTGGCTGCCAGCGTAGCAGCGTTACTAGCGCTTTGCCCGCCTGTTTGCCCGGCCACTGCTCTTCCCTCCGTTGCGGGGCGAGGTGCTAATCGATCGAAAATTTCTCCTCCCAAGCCGAAAATGTGACGTGCTGGTGTAATTTGTTCCAGCAGTAAAAACGGGAAGCGAAAGGGCCCTTTATTTTGGTTTGGAACGCAACGGTACGGCGGTAAAGGATGGAGTGGAGAAAATCTTCCGGTGGCCGGGTTGGTAAAGCGATCTTCCCACCGGGCCTGGTGGCGGAACCGTACCGAACCGAGTTTTATTAGCCCTGCAAGTTAGCAGGCGCTTAATGAGCGCCCGGGTTTTGCGGGAGGGCCGTAGGGTAATGTGTTAAGAGGTCACGTACTACCTGCTCTCTGTTACACACGCGCTACATGTACTCGTATATGTGTTTGTGTGTGTGCGCGGGCAAACAATCGTAAAAAGCCTTCCCCGCCACCGACCGAGACATGTTCAGATCCGGGGAGACGTGAAGATGAACATTCGCGGCTGTGGGCTCTTCACAATGTATCCTCCCGGAAAGTGGCCGTGGGCTGTGCGAGGACGAACGTACGACGACGGTGAGCAAATAGACTTTGGGTACCGGTTTGGTTCGGTTTTGGGCCGTGATCGATCGCGGCAGTGTCGACGAGACGGGGGCTCACAAACGACGACGTGTTCGAATTTGGTGCGTGTTAAACCTGGGCCCTTTTTCCCGGTTCTTTCCCCGCCACACCACAAAAAGGGCGAAGACGCTGTTGTTTGGTTAGTTGTTTTCTTCGAAAATAGCTGTTCATTAGAGCCGGAAAGAAACTGGGGATCGAACACGGGCAAATATGACTAACTGGTACGTTTAACTGGCCCCGGCCGGCAAACGATCCACTTTCCGCCTTCACTCTAATTGCACTGCGAGGGCATGGACGCGGGTGGTAATAGGAAGGGATATGGGATTCACCCCTGTTTTTATCGAGTGCGTACGGGGATGGTGTGGCTTTTGTGGCGCTTTTTCAGGGCGAGGATATTTACACACGTCACAAGTGTTTGTAGGAGCAGCCGCTTGTCGTGGCCTAATGTGGAAGAATGAAGTGGAATTTTCTCGCTCAGAAGACATCGGTTAGGGTGTACGGGAATTGGTGCGTGTTTATTTATGCTGTAGGGAAAACAAAAATATCGATGGTACATGTTGAAATGCAAAGTTCGATGTACACACAGTGTAGGCTGTAGTGATGTGTCAACAAAGGTGGTTTGGACGGAGTTTATGGATCGTTCAATGGAGAGTTGCTTATCACTTCAAGTACATTGTTTAATGACATTATTAATCGGAATCACTATGGGAGGAATTTTATACTTTTAATTTATTCATAGACAATAAATAGGAATTGACGGACAATTTTGAGCAATACAATTAGTGATAAAGGGTATAACTTTGTTTATAGAGTTGAATCAATGCAGGAGTGATGTGGTTAGCGATAATCTAATAGTTGATTCACTAATTGATATTCATTTAAAATGAATCCTACACTAGTAAGTCTGTAATTGGCACGGAGTAAGCGAGTGACTGCGAAGATCTTAACAACTATTCGTATAGAATTGAATCAATTGCAAGAGACAAATGATTCATTCACTTTTACTTAGAGCACTCATCTCTAATTGTTAATAATAATTAATAAACATTGAAGTTGTAAGGCTTCATCCCCGAAACCTCTGATTTTCTTGTGTCATGAATGATGAATGTAATCCTTGTTTTCAATAGCTTTTTGATAGTATTATTTTGATTTCATTATTAAATATTTGATGTGCTGCAAAAACATCTATTCATGCTATTTCCGTCGTTGCACTTGCTTCATATCAGAATTGAACCAGTGTGTAGTAGTACTTATATCGAAACGCTTGTCACGAGGCTGTCAAATTTGTCCAGCATATTAATGTTAGTTGTCAATTTTGTGTTTATCCTTCTGTCAGAATAGTTCTCATAACTTCACAAATTGCATTCAAAAATGACCTTGCATAAGCAAAATAGCTGATTAATGATCGTAGATCATTTAGAATATCCAATTCACGCAATTTCCCGCGAAATTTCAATCTAGTGATGTATTTTGCTTTTCGAATAAAATGAATAAAACGTTCTCATTCGATTCCCAGCCATCTCATCTACATGGAATGATGTAATGTAGCGAATTTTCTCATCGCGATGCATTGGATCGCTTTTGATGTTGTGATACTGTTGATAAATGTTTCGGTCAAATGGCAGCCGGATTCTGAATCAAGAATTGAATATTTATATACGCAGCTAAAAGAATCCTCTAAAATGCTAGCGTCATGCGAAATATTGCACATTTGCACCATCGCCCGTGTCTGTTGCATTCGTCACGCCTGGCCCGCCCGAATCTATTCAGCCCGTTTGCTTTGTGTGCAACGTTATGATTGAGCGACTGTGATAAATCGAAATTCAATTAGCAACACGGTGATCATCGGTCATCGGTTATCGGACGCTCTAACCAACGCCATCATTATTATCATTGTGTCCCCATCATCTACAAACACGCACACACAAGCACACGCACTGGACAGTTTATCATTAGCCGCGTCAGCATCACGGTTGAGCAAACAGCGAAATCAAACTGGCCTGCATGTTGCATCGCTGCACCGAATTGTGCCCAAATTGTGTTTTACCGCGATAATCCAACCATTCCTTTCCCGGCAGCACCGTACCCACTAGCCGTGAATTCGGCGACAGGATTATGTTGTGGAGCGAATGTGGCCACACGCACACGATACGGTTCAATAATCCTGGTTCCTGGTTTTAAACCACCCATGGACTGATCGTTTTGCGTGGGAAAATAGGAAATGTTGTCGTTTTTTTTTGTGCTTCGATTTCCCCTTCTGGGAAGCCGTCACGGTGACATGGACGTGCAGTTCTCAATTTTATTGGCCTTGGCTGACCGGGGTTGGGGATTTATTTATTGCGCGCAGTGTTTATGTGCATGCGAAAATTTTGGGCACTGGTCAAGTGCATCAAATAACAACTCGAATTGCCCCACCAGGTGAGGTCCACCGCCAATAATTATTTGGTTAGCAAATTAGCGCATGATGATGGAGCGCTCGCGCGCGCTCACTGTCGGTTTAAATTGATGTTTCATAATGAAGTGACTATGTAAAACTCTCACATAGTCAGCAGCGTTTCGAGCAGGTCGTAATAACTCACGTCGACCACACGCTATGAACTAACTATTGATTGACGTATAATACTCAAAATTTTATGAAACCGATTCAGCGAGCCAGCCGCGGAAAAGGGTTCACACGCTGATCCTTCATCGAAATTCATTACCCTTGCCCGGGGCCGCCGTCAGCAGGTGGAAAGAAAGGAAAATTAAACGATCGTTTTCTCGTCGCTGTCAAAACAAAGCCCGCACCGAGACCAAGGGGGAAAACATGGATTTATAGCCGTTTTGTTGTGCCGAAGCCCATTTTCCCGAATCAAATGATAATAAAAAATTTAGCAACAACCTTTCAGCAAAACTCTCAACCCACCGGCACGCCGAGCCCAGCGACAGTGCCACGCTGCCGTGTTTGCTACTTGTTTGCTTGTTTTATTCGCTCGTTTATTTTTTGTTTGCTTTCGGTGGCGTTTTGGGGCGCTACATTGATTGTCGGTTGAAAATTAAAATTGACATCTTTCCAAAGTGTGGCCACACAGTCTTTCCTGCGCGTGAAAAGGGGGCCAGAGGATCTAAAGTTTAACGACTGTTTTTACGTCGGCATGCAATCCGTCCGTCCGTAGTGTCGGTACCTATTGGGAATTTCACGAAATTCGCGAAGTTTGAGAGGGCTTGCTTTGGGCATTGGGTGTTGTAGAGCAACAGATTGTTGCAACAGTGCCAATTTTATGGGAGGGAAGAGAATGAACCCCAAGCAAAGACAAGGGCAAGAAGCAACAATATTTGCGTGTTTGGAAGATTGCGAAGGTGCTGGAAGAAGGGCACCCGGGTTGCCCACACGAAATCCTGACTGGTGGTACAAGTTTTAAACTGTTGCTGTGGGATTGTGGGGTAAAAATTCGGTTGAAGATCTTCGCCTTTTATTGCCCTTGCTATTGCGAGCGAGCGCGCACGGCATCGCGTGAAGGAATGACCGCGGTTTTTGATTTGTTTGAAGGTGGAACACGCCCTCCCGAACTAATTCTAGCTTGTTTTGTACGTCCTGTACCTCCGAAAAGCTAATTATTGGGTCGATGTGTCAATCAAACAGTCAATCGTGGTGGCGGTTGATGTGAATGTAATCGTTATTTTTAAAAATTCCACCGCTCTGTCATACAACAATTCGCGCCAAAAAGAAACGCACGTCGAATTTCACCGGGACGCGAAATACCGGCGTCCGTTTTGACCGTTTTGTTTGTTTGTAAACCGGTACCCACTCTCCCGGCTGCCGGCGTACACACCAATGCTTCCCTTTCCCCCCGGGGTACGATGATCATCAAAACCGGTTTGTTTTTTCTCTCTCCACCATACATTTTACACTCGCGATCATGCAAAGCCCACGCACGGTTGAGATCTTCGTTGAATGGGCATGGGGATGAAGGGCCCAGAAAAAGCATCAACCATGGTGGTGAGGAACGTACGGTGTGCTCCGTTAATGCCTTCTATGGACGTGCTTTTTACGTCGGTTTGTTGTTTTGTGCTAGCAAACCCCGACTGATGCCCGGCCTGAACCTGTTTTACCGTCTCGCGTGGTATTGCGATGGCGCGATGCGGTTCTGGCACGATTACATCACGCCGCGTCCGCTTCTCCGCATTGAAGCTTTTGGCGGGAAAGTGTCACGTTGCAAATGAATAAACGTCGCGAATTACGTCATCGGCGAAGAATGGCGCGTGTGGTTTGTAAAAGGGAAGTTAGAAATTAGACGCGGAAAAGACCCTGCAACATACACAATCTTGAAAAAGCAAAAATGAAATTAATGTAAACCATAATACAATAAATTACGGAGCCCGAAAGTAGCGGTCTACCTTTTTTGGACGGTAATCGATCGGAAGAGGTTTTTTTTCGAACTTCTTGAAAGTGATGTAAGAAAATTGTGTTTTTTTTTTGGTGCAGTACCTTGTTTCCTTAACGACCGGATTTAACGACGCAGATCCCACACACACACACACACACACACACACACACACACACACACACACACACACACACACACACACACACACACACACACACACACACACACACACACACACACACACACACACACACACACACGTGCCAGGGTCGCCGTCTTGGACAAATAACGAATATCCTAAGCCCCTCAAGGATTAGGATGTTCGGCCAATCCTACGCCGATGAGGATGTTTATTCCGTGCTGGATCCTCAAACGAAGAAAAAAGCAACTGTTAGGCGGAATCAAAACACACCCAACACCCGTCTGTATGTGCGTCCGTGCGTGTGTGTGTATGTAACCCGTAACGACGCGCGATTTTTCCGGCTTTCTTCGCCCCGGACTCCGGATAAGCTTCCTCGGTGGCGGCTCGGTTACGCTTATCCTTGCGAGGACCAAAACAGGACCACCGAGCGAGAACCCGGCAAGAAGATGCGTTGCTGTGCGTTCGGTTTCATCGTGGTAAAGCAAGCAACATGAGCTGCTGCTGTGCCCTCGCCTCCCGTACACATCCTTCCACATCTCCCATTTCCATATGTGTGCGTGTTTGTTTTGTTTTTGGAGGATGAGGCACCGCTTAGGAGCGGGTTGTTTAGAGGGCCGATGGTTTGGGGGGGGCGCACGGGAAATTGAATCAATTTTCTCTGCAGCTCCGTTACCGGTTGCTCTCATCCTCTCTCTCGCTTGATCTCGCTATCTCTGCCTTCCGTTAGCCTTGAAACCGTTTAACGCAAACAACATTTGAAAAGATGTGAGCCTGAAGTAGGATGAAAAAAGCACACTTGCACACGCAAAGCAAGCAGCATAACATAACACCGGATCGGATTATCCCTATGTTGATAAGGATTTTCGGAAAGGGCGGCAGTGGTAGTGGATAAAATTCAGGGTTTTTGGGATCGTTATGGGGATTGCTGTTATTTTTGTTGTTGTTGATAGTGTCTTGAAGGTAAAGTGAGGAAAATCACACAAACAGTTTTTCTTTTTTTGCTGTTGCTGTTTTTGTTTTCCCCTCTCGCTCTATCGACCGAATAAAATGTATTATATACGCACCAGAATTTCCTCTTGACCCATTCGTGCATCAATCGATAACAGAGCCTGCGTTCGATAAAGCTCCAAGAAACCGCACCCTGCCATAACATCAAGAATCAATGACAGTGAAGCGAGAGCGATTGGAGCAGAAAATTATCGAACAATCTTGTCTAGTAGTATCACATCACCCAAGGATGTTTATTTCCAAGAATTAAGATCAAGAAATCTTGAACCGCGTAAGCTACTCTTACTCGGTTGCTTTTGCTAATTTGGAATCACCGGGAGTGAGGAGATGAAGTGCTGTTCAATCCCGACAGCAGTCGTTTTTCCCCCTGCTAGAGTTTGAGGGACAAACATCCTGTAAACATCGCCACTTCCAACCATCTCTCCATCCCTCGAACGGCCTTGAACGGCCTAGTCAGTTATCTTGTCCGGGAATCGAGATGGCTTGGCCTACACTGCCCTGTTTCGGAGTAAATACACGATAAACAACAAATCCCGCAGACGCAGTACCGATTTCGCGCTCGAGCGTCTTGTGATTGGGACTGTTCCAGCTCCTTTCTGCGTGCCTAGATCTGCTGCGGCTTTCGAAATTGCTTGAGTCGGCCCCTTTTTTCTGTTATGATTTTTTTCCTCCTGTCCTCCGGGTCCTGCCCAATCCACTTGCACTGGGCTTTCGTACAGAACGACAATGTCCTTATCGTACATTCAACTTCAGCAGCCAGGACTGGCGTTTACCCGCATGACGCCACTGCGGCTACTAAACTTCCCCCTCCAATCGCCCCGTTTTGGATGTCTCCCGAAATCAGTAAACTGCGATGCGGAACAAACGGACGGACGGATTTTATCGTACGTCGTAAGCCTGGCGGGGTGAGCGCGTTCTCTGCCACCGAGAACCGAGAACGAGCGCAATGGCCTAGAAACACACTGTACCGATGAGGTTTATGAGTTTGAAGGTTAGCCCTGATTCCGTTTGCCAATTGTGGGAGTGTATTGTAGTGGTGTTATAGAGGGCAGGCTACCCCAAGCGCGCACACACACACACACACACCAGCAATGCAATCATGTAAAACCATGCGAGTAATGTGAAAAAATGATGGCCAATGTTGTTATTTCGAGCCAGCGTCAGCGGATGTGTTCCGCACTGGTTTGAAAGGATTTGCAGTTGGAGCTGTTTAGAGGCAGAGAAACGAAACAGCCAAGAGCCTTCTCGTCAACTGCTCAACGGCAGGCGACAAAATGGCCTCCGTCATGTGCTCTTTCCAGTTTGCTCAGTGTCTGCGGAGATGTGTAGCATGTAAATTTATAATGCAACATTGAGTTAAGGAGAGGCAAGTGCACTGCTTGGGGATGATTGGCTTGGCTCGGTCGAGCGAACCGAATGACGTATGCGCGCGGTACGTCAAGAGATTATGAAGTACGCCAGAACAGAGCCCAATCCTTTCGGCATATGGTGTAAGGCTTTTATGAGTTCAGCTAGGAGCACTTTTGCCAGATCCATATAAGTGGGTTATGTTATACTTCTCTGTGACTGTTTTTTTCTTCATTTTTTTGGAATGAGATTGTACCTAAGACTCAATAAAGCCCAGCGCTATGGTTCTAACGCTACGCTAGCTACTAAGGTACACTCAGCACCGTAAGCAGCTTATTACCCACCTTTAATAGGTGACTGATGATTGTGAAGAACTCGCGCGCAAACCCTTGAGCGTTGCCATCCAGAACCGCCACCTTCAACCAATCCGCAATGACCGCAGGGCCTAACGTAGTTATCGCGCTTATTTTGTTCCATTTTTTCCAGCACTTTGTTACCTTCTTTTTTGCACAACCAGGCAACCTTGTACGTTGGACCTTGAGGCGAAAATAAAAGTTCGCCTCATTTCACCTACCCTAATGGCGTGTGTGTGTGTGTGGCGTCCTCTGTTTCACCCGCAGCGGTTTCTTCATCTCAGCGAATGGCGGAAATCATCCATCCCGCCGACATCGAGCGTGGAAATGATTCTAACCGCAGGGTGGCACAGAGTTTCCGCTGATGGTTTTTCTCTTTCTCTCCCTCTCTTGCTTTGTCTCTTTCTTTCATCCACCATCTTTTCTCATCTCAGTCATCTCGTGTTCAGCTCAGTGTTTGGCTTAGTAGTTTCGCCGTAGCCGATGGTGGCTGCAAATGGCACACGCAAATAATGCCATTTCCATCCTTTCGGTTCTTGTGCCTCCGGCGGTCGGGTTCTCGCCGTGCTTTGATGGGAGAGGTACTGTGTGACTAACACAGAACTACACACACACACACACACACACACACACACACACACACCAACTGGAGCAAGACGAGTGGTTCGAAGAAGTGGCACACACACAAAGCCCTTGGACGACGGGCGGCACACCGCAAGGTGCCCACCGCCGTGCGGAAGAAAGAAGTCAACACTTCTCCTGTACACCCATTGAAGGATATCATATTTCATCATCCTTTCACCGGTTTCGTCCTCTTGGCGGGTGTGCATCCTTTTCCCGGCAGTGCTTACACACAAGCAGAGGGGCGTAGAAGAGAAAAAAATATCCATCGCGCACAAAAGAACGTCAATTGGAGCAGGTCGTTTCGCTGAGGAGGACATTGGTGACGAGCGAGGACGCTTTGTTTGCGTGTGAGATGTCGACTTATCCCATTTTTGTTTATTCACAACTCACACAATTTTCTCGTCAGCTCTCTGTTCCTACCTCCGCGAACCTTCTAGTTGTTTGCGGTCTATGGTGGGGTGGGTTTTTGTCCCGCGGCAGGGCACGGCTGAAAAGATTCACTTTTCCAATTTGCCGACGATAACCGGTGCCTGAAGATGATGTGAATGTGTGTGTGTTGGGGGACCGACCGGGCCATGTTTCGTGAGGACAGGGGCAATCACTTTCCACACGTCTACGCTCCGACTCCGTCTAGTGTGGTGGCCTGCGGCTGGTTAGGCATGGTTAGGCACGGTTGGCCTGGAATCATGATTTCTGCACCAAGAATGACGAAACTTCCACCTCGCTCCATTCCAGTGAAGAGGTTCAGTCTCTTTATTCTCGCGCAATACAATACGGCACGATGTACTGGTAGCGTATGTGGACATGTGTGAAGATTGCCCTCAAGGTTCTTGCCGGTCTTGATGGTCTGAAAGAGCTCTTCCTTAGTTCTGGTGGACACTAGCAAGTGCAAAAAAGAAACACAAAAGCGCTCACCATATGGTTCGGACGTGGAAGCAACCAGGCTTCCCCATAGCGGCACAGGAAACTGTGGATGATATGCCGCTTCTGTGCGGGTCCTTACTCTGGTACGTGACGTTACTTTTTCATTCGCTCACTTTCTCTCTCTCTCGCTCTCTCCTTCTTCAATGATCCGACATCATTCCGGTTACTATCATGCTGGTTGTGTAGACAAATGGTATGCTACAGGATATAAAGCTTAATAAAATCACCCATCTTCTGCGATCCGGGTGAAGATGTCTGGACGATATGAAACAATTTCCTTACAGATCAAGATGTTAGTCGGTATAGTTTAGGTCGCATTCTGCACTGGAGTGGCGAAGCAATTACTCTTCCAGCGTCGTGCCGGTTTTTAATTCCCGACACGGCTCGCACCATTGAGGATCATCACGTAAACGAAGACATCCAAAATTCTTTCCCATTTTAATTACATGCCAATACCGGCCACCGACAAGCACTAAGCTGAACCTGCAATGAGAACTTCCTCCGATTGTGTTGACGGGGGTTCCGTTCTTTCCATCTTCTGCCGTACCGGTGTGGTCATTAGATCGGGCCTGAATAATGATGTTAATTTTCTGCATCCTTATAGTATTGTCCGGTAAAAAAAGCTCGGAAAACGCCAACCATATTTAGCCGTCACGAAGTCGGCTTATCGCTGTGTGTTCCCAAAGGGCTAATGGAGGGTACGTGTTCTGGAGTGCAAAACAGCGGAACAGGGATGAAGAAGATGAAGACGAAGTTACGGGTTCGGTATCGGTAAGCCATTCTACACGGTAGGTTGATTAATGTGTCCGTGAGCCATCCGCAAGCCGTGACGATGACACACTTCCCTCTTTCGGACACTTGGCCAATGAAAGTCACGTTCCATGGGCAGCACCAATGGAAGCTGGTCCGAGCCTGGGTGAAACTTTGCCAACTAATACTTTCTTGAAAACTTAATTTATCATTAGGGTTGGGATGTTTTGCTGCTGCTGCCGTTAGGGTTACGGACAACCAGGAAGCGTCCCAGCCACTCTGGAGTATCAGGCGGTGAACTTTGGAGACCTTCTGGACTTGTGGGCGCTTTTTAGGACCTGGTTTGCTGGAAGTTGCTCAGGCAGCGGGGACTTCTAACTATATCGGGATCAAGGAGTTTTGAGGAGTTCTGTTCACAAAGACGCCCCCAATGTGGTTCCCCTTTTTGGTGCTGAAACGGATGACGATGTGCTCGCTGTGGATTATCCTCGTGTAGATACACGGGCATTGAACGATAAGAAATCAATCTCATCCCTACATTTGCAGCTTTAGTCGTCTTCGTAGCGTCTTTTGGGTAGACGAGTGTAGCCTGCTTGTGTACGGAGCTCGCATTCAGTAGCACCGATTACAGTCAACGATCATCGGCTTTTTGGCATTCCACTTAGCAGGCAGTGTGACGCTTCTTGCAATTTTGTCCCAACCTCATCGAACAGTGTAGAATTGTAGGTTCTGATGCGCAATTTGCATTCATATCGCACCTTGCGATACCTTGCCACGTTGGCGGGCAAACGGGCTACACTGAGACTGGTGAGACCGAAATTACGATCGAAACTTTTTGCTGGCTGGCTGACAGGACCAACTTCAACCGTCAACCATTAGGGAACGTTGACTTTTGGTTGGCTGCCCGATCATCCTCGGTCAGTGTGGGGTGAATCGTGCTTTTGATAAAATCTTCACGAAACCTCGCACCAAAGCAACGTACCCGCTACGACCGAGCTCTGGTAGCTTTCCCGTGTCGTAACCAACACTTCGACACAGCCGATAAGAAATCGCATTTTCTTGGGATTTTGCCGTTTAACCGCTGTCCGTGTTCTACTCCGACCGTGTGTCTCGTGTAGCTGCGGGTTCCTCGATAAGCGATTTGTTGATAGAATGTTTCGATAACGGTGTGGTGTCCCGGGGCCGAGGGGGTCTATCAGTCGAGAAGAAGGAGCGCATTGGTTGCACAGGTGGCGGTTGGGGATAGTATGATGATGATGATGATACGCTTACCCCAGTCGGTCATGTCTCTCGTTCGTCACGCGGACAAGCGTGTTTGGTGAGATATCGATAAACGGCGAGCAAACACGCGCGCCCTGTGCACTGTGTACGGTTGATGGAGTCTTAACTACTCTTTCAGGTGTTTTTTTGTTGTTGCTGTAACTCGTCATACGGGTGAGGGATGAAGTATGAATACATGAAGGTGAAGCATTCGTTTCGCTCGTATCATCTTCGTGGGGTAATCTGTTACACAATGTTTAATTTTGTCGCACTTGGGTGGACGCGGTTGTGGATTCTTTTCCCTGTCTGGATGGTGAGTGTTTGCGAATGGAGGTTCGGTAACAATTTTTAATCATTCTGTTTGCTTTCACGTCACAAGTGTTTCGTTGGGATTTATTGAATGTGAAGCAGCAACTTCATGATGTTGTTCAAGGTGTTGTTGTAAGATGTACATTTAAATCAAGATTTAGTACTTAACTACTGCAATGAATGTTCTTGAATATGAATTAATACTGAAGACAAAGCAATAGAGCACAGGTTCTTTTGAACCATTAAAGAATTTAACTGCTTTCAACTACCCGTGGAATCGTTAAAGACAATGGCCTTGGTTAACTTCCAAAATTCAAAATATCCCTAGAGCTCTCTTACCCGTGTATACTCTCATGCATCATCTCTAGCAACAATTAACTTAATTTAAATGCGTACAACACAGCAACCGACAAGCACGCATCCGAGTAACGCTTGCAACAAAATTCAATTACACTGGCGTCAATGTACCAGGCACTGCACCGCGTTACTCCGAAACCAGTGTACCCTACAGGTCTGACTGCACCACCGTTACAGCCCCGAAGGTAGCAGCGAATAAATATGCTACCTTTTTCGGGCCACGCGACTACCCCGACCGACGATGACGACGACAACGACGACGACGACGACGACGACGACGACGGCCACTCATCAGTCTCACGATGCCGGCGCGCTGCTCATATGAATTGTTTTCGCCTTCCTGTCGCCACGAGTGTCATTACCGTCGAGTGCAAGGCGCTACCGGCGGTGGACGACGCCGCCTGGCTAAGTGATTTCTCAACAACAGCGCGAGTGGTGTGTTTGTGGACAGTGAAGATGCGCCGCACGGTGGCAAGAATAATATATCGTATCGATTTGTGAACGTGCATCGTGGGAGTGGTCCAGGCATGGAGTGAGGGCCCTGAGGTTCTTCCGGTTGAATTGTGACGCGGGACTTTAAAGTCTGTGTGTCGGTGTTTGGTCAAACGAGTGCATCAGGCGACATGGACATTGCGGTCGTTGCGATGCTAAAGAATATGGCCCACCACGGGATGTAGAGCGCTGTGGACGGATAGAGAATGGCAAAAGGTCCACTAGGCGAACTATCAAGAAGGCAGTGAGACAGGGACAGAGAGGTACGAAGCGAGGCGGCCAAGTCACGGATGCAATTATGTGCACTCACTGTGAATAGAAGGCGAGTACGTGATTTCGCAGTTTATCGCACTGCCATATAAATTTATCACCCAGACACCCACACATACCGACACATACCAGACGGCTGACGGAGTGTGTGGCCTTGGGTCGTTTAGGAGATTGTGTGTGTGCCCCGTTGCACTGAAGTTTAAAACGTAAGTAAGAAGGAAAAAAAAAACCGGAAGCGTTAGTCTGTTTTCATTTCCACTCGGTTTAGTCTGGCGCCCGGGATGCCATTATTATTGAACGAAGAAAGAAGGAAACAAATCGAACTACGAAAGAAGAGCGCAAAGTGCAGTGTGAATGATAAGCGGCCCGGCCAAAGGAACTGACCACTGCACCATCGCACACGGTGCTTGGTGGACTGGCAGGCGGAAGAGGGCGCGCACAAGCTCTCGCGGGCACGTTGCAACTGTCAGCGAAGCGTTATTTTTTCTCCCCCTCGATTGCACTTCTCGGACAAGGTTTGAGGTTGGTTTTTCGTTTTTCGATCTCACCACACCCAGCCCGGGCCTGATGATATTGATGCGGTTTACGTGCCGATTAAAATTAAACCTACTTGCTGCTGCGAAAGGCTTCCCGCAAAAGCGATCGATTGGCTTCGGCCCATAATTTGCACGTAAAATGCGCTAGACAGCGCTGAACATACGTTGGGGTTGAATGGAAGAATGAGCAAACAAAAAAAGAAGCGCTCCATTAATTGCTTTCGACGGATGGGTTTGCTGGCCCTTAGCCGTTCCGCAGCTCGTTACAGAGCTCGTGGGTGGGTGTCGAAGGTTTTGGAGGTGGTGGCGTTAATTTTTGGCTGTCCGCTTATCGGTTGGTGTGAAAGCTTGCAACATTGCAGTTCGCTTTTGATGCTGCTCGGGACTGTAGGAGAGCGAACAAGGGCTAGCGGTGTCGAAGGTTGCAATCGTTTGTTAATTAACGTACGAGAGGTAAAAAAAAGGTTCAGTTTTTGGACGTGATAAGGTGTGATGTAATGAGCGGATGTGGGAGATGTAATCATATTGCAGTCAGTGTGACAATGTCTGTCCAAAATGAGACAGAAATGGGTTCATTTGAGAGCTCACTATTACTGGGGAAGGACGAAAGAAATATTTTTAGTGTGCGGGATACAGTCTTGAGCTTGGGTCAATTTTGTTCAGTTTAATTATCGCATAACGAGACTCGTTAATTTGTAGATTGTTAGTTTGAATGGCAGCGAAGTGAAGTTAGGTCGAAGACTTTTGGAGAAAAAAATAATCATACAGTGATCCCAAAAGGTCTAGCTAGACTAATAGCTAACTATTTTACACAAAATGGCAAATTAAGGCTGCATTAGGCATGGAGCAGTAAAAGTAATGTTTTGGTCCGTCAAAAGGACCATTAAAGCACACGTTTTGCTAAAAAATAAGCATTAAAATAGTGCAATAGCAGCTCAAATATTAAAAAAAAAATGTATAAAAAGTCATTTGACAGGCGCATAAAAAGTATTCGTTTATCTAGCTTTTGAGAAATTTGTATCGCATTCACAGGTAATGGCAAACATGTCATAATAAAACAATGTACAGTTATGCAGCCATTTATGCAACGATTGTTTTGATTATTTTAGATTTTCTTATCCAAGTGAACAATTTAGAATTTTAGAAACAAGATTTAAACAAGGTTCAAACAAGGCGACCATTGAACTACAAAATAACTATTGTTGCGCTATATTCCTTTATTTTGTGTTATTGATTCAATTCCCACACCGAATAGCTTCCTTGTAGATGTGTGAGTGTGTGCTTTGCACCTCGCTTCGCACTGATTCCCCCACCAACATTTTCCACCCATTCCAAGAATGATTTGACCAACCGTTGTGGCGGTTGAGAAATGAATCAGCAACACACGCCGCGCTAACATTCTTGCCCTCGTCAATGGCAACAAACCCGTCACCGATCAAACCACCCCTCCCTCCCCCTGGTCAGACTGGTGTTCGATTTAATAGCCCAAACAAACCACCCGAAAGGGACGTGACTTAGAATTTGCACACTAACCACAACGCAAAGCTGCCCTGAAACGCCCTCCTCTCGGCTACACCAAAATGGCAGTGTGTGCAAATTGTGTGCGCACAAATCGGTTTTGCGGTTGGACCGGACCACCGCCGGTCGCCCGAGATGCCGGATGGAGATTTATTGACTTGGACGCTGGATTGACCGTGCACACCTTTGCGAATGTTCCTCCCCCGTCCCGATAGCCACAAAGTAACTTACTACGCGAAGGGATTGATCAGCGATGGGGGGGTAGTGGGAGTTGATTTTGATCTGGACGCCCTAATTCAACCGGACATAATATGGGTTTGGGGTGGAATTTCGCCATGTGGCCGCGGTTTTTCCGAGTGACCTTTACCGCGGTGGCTGTGTTGGAGAATTTAATACCTTCGCGGCCACGGAATTAGAATGTCGTCGTCGTGTGGGTTCGACCCTACTATGCAAAGCGTGGCGGTGTTCCGTGTTGCTTACAATCGAAGTGTGCGCCAATCGCAACTTAGAATCGGCTTGTGTTGCGATTGTTCTATACTTAGCCCGAATTTATCTTGTAAATCAGAACCGAGTGCGCTCAAACATCCAGCGCACTCCAGTGTGCTTGTGCGGTGTGTGTGTGTGGCTTCGGGCCCGCACATGCAGCTGCAGCTGATAGTCATTTTTATTGAGTTGTTTATGGGAAGCTGGCAATGCTGGCAATGCTGGCACTCCGTGCAGCATGGCTTGGCGTTGCTGAAACGACCCCCACACAACACGCAGCGCCCGTGTTTGGCTACACTGTCCGCGCACAAGTGTTACATTGTGCCGGAACCCCCGGGTGTGTTGGACTATTTCCACTTCCTGACTTGCAACGGAAAACCGGCTCCGAAAGTCGATCGATGCAAGGCACGCATACCTCCCGAACGGGAAACGAGAGCACGCTGCTGGTGCTGCTACTGCTGTTGATGCCGGTGAAGCTATTTACCGGATGTGATTTGTTTCGCGTGCGCGGTTGCATTCTTCTGCAGGCCTCCCTCTATTCCCGCTTCTTTGGCGTTCGCGTGACTTTCTTGTTTGCGGCGGAAATGCCGATCGGTAGCGCATGTTGTTGTGTGTCCGGGGAAGACAGGGGTTAGTCATCTTCCTTAGCGGGAATCCAAAAAAAAAAACCGGCCGGGGTGCGCTGTGATGAAACTCAACTTGCTTTCAACAAAACGTCTTGCAGCGGTGGGGTTTGGTGAAATAAATCGCTCAGCTAGAATAATATGCACTCGCGAAGAGAAAGCCTTGCATCCGGTATGGTTTCTCGGAATCTAATTTGGTGAGCTGTTAGAGGAGTGCGTTTCAGGCCCGTGGATGCAGATGATTGCTATTATTTGGCGTGCTGAGTGCAATTCTAGGAAGAGGTAATTTTAGTCGTTGCTACAATTGTGCTTGGCTGTGTTAACAAGACCTTAGTCTGTGAGTGATGAGAGAAACATTGCTAACTAGTGTTGAATTTGCTCGTATGATTCTTTTTTTCCTCTTTCAATGACAACTGACAAGTGATAATGACGACTTGCAAACATGTCGAACATTGCAAATATTACATGCAGGCAGTATTATGTGAAATGTTTCCCATTAAGCCTAAAGAAACGCATGAATTTCAGGATTTGTTTCTGGTTTGTCTCTAACCAATGACGCCAATCATGCAGCCCGGGAGTTCCATATTCTCGAGAAAAAGTTATCATATATTTTGCGCTTCTATTTCAATGGTGTTTTCGGAATATTTCAACTTCCTACTAGTTTTGTGAAACATCAATAGACTGCTAAAGGGGCCTGCCACGATATTAGACAGCTTTTTGTATGGATTTTGACACTTGTCGGCTGAAATCATGGGGGAAGGAGGAATTTAACTAGCTTGCGATTTTCGGCCAAGATTATAACAGCCTCAAAGCTAGAATAAGATTCTAGAGTAGCTGCTCGAAAAAATGTCAAATCAAGTTCGTGTTTTTCATTCATCCCAAGGTGCATTAAAGATATCAAAAGGTGGAATCTAGAATCAAAGAGTATGTAAACCAGATGGTCTCGTAGCCTGTTTTCCCATAACAAAATTGGAACGTCACTTTTTGACAGGACAAAAATTGTATTAATCTATCAAATCGAATCATAAAACCAAAGCACGTGGATGGAGTTAAGACATTCAGACACTTTTAAATGACAATCTTTCTTTTAAATTGAAGTAACTGGCAACAGTTGTTCCAAAGATTTTACATTTAGTTAAACATTTTGCACGGGCTTTTGGAAATGGTAACCATCGCTAGTAGTTCAAACATTCAATTTTATGTACAATCGTCTCGTCATTGAATCGTTAAAAGAAATAAAAAACGTTTTACAAATGTTTGGTTCGCATATTTGTGTTTCTTTTTTCATTCATGTTACTTTTACATGAGTTTGACATCATTGTCTTAATCACCCAATACTTTGAAATACATTGCAATATGTACGTATGTAAAAAGAGTGCGCTAACCTGAATCCATTACAATTAAACAGTTGAACAGTTACTCTTAAATACGCTTTGCTTGCTTTAAATGACGAGCTAAACGTTGCTGAACAAAGTCAAATTACAATCATTATCAGAGCTCCCGTGCACGTTCACCTTCAAAATGACAGTTACCGAAGCTTACGCTCTGTTTGCGTAAATTTCCAAACACACCAACTCGGATTAAGGTCGGATTACAATATAAAGCATAAGCAACATTCTCTTCCCTTTCCCCCGACCACACGAAAAGTCAACATCCAACTAATCCCTGTGCTGGCTTTTAAATATGCATACACAAAACAAAAACAATTAGAAACTACCATTGCCGGTTCTCGGGCAGGAGGGTGCACACACCCTCCCACCGCCCGATTGGTGCAAAGTTTGCAATCAAATAATGCAGATTTGGCACAGCTAGCCATGGGAAGCGAGCGAGGGAATGGGTGAGCGCTAAGGGGTACACTACCGACAATACCCATCCACTTTGATTCGGTAGACAAAACTGACCAATAAAAGAAGCGCGAAAGCACCCCGTATTTGGCTTCCGCAACAGCGGGCTGCGTCTATGCCGTCGAAGCGATCGAATCGAATTGCTCTCGACATTAGCCAAAAGCAAAAAGAAGAGGACAATACTAACAAAAAAAAACTACCAAAATCTCCCGAACGGTCTGTGCCAGCTGTGCCAGCTTCACCTTAACCGTCCCGTACGGGAAGAGATCAAGTAATTACTTTAATGCTGCAATTTCATACCAACACACTTTAGTTTTGCAGTGGCAACTTTGCCCCTGCCCTGAGCTAAAACGGAGGGATAGAACTTTTGCGGTCGATTGTTTTTGTGGCTCCAGCGCGTTGGGTTGTTTTGTTTCGTGCGCTCAGTGCCGCAATGCTCTACGTACGTAGGACTAAGCGACTACAGCCCTTAGACCGCTGTCCCGAAAATTGCATTGCCCCGACTTCTGCAGAGGGCCACTGCACCAAATGCGAAGCCGGAGCCGATGAAAGAACCGTTTTATTTCGCTATTCAAATGAGGATTATCGTTCCCAGACATCTGGCGAGTATGCCCGGCTGGCCCACTGATGTGTGTGTGCTTGTTTGACCATTTCGATGTAGTGTGAGGGTCGTTATGTGCAGTTATGTGGAGGCATACTGTCGCGTACGAAAAGAAGGTCAAGAAAGCGTCCGCTGGGGTCTGACGCTGGAGTGTGGTGAATGGTGGACGCCGGCAAGCGCACCAACATCAAGATCAACGCTCCGTCAGTCGCAAAGTGTGCCGCGAGATGGATCTTCATCGCTTGTTTGTTTGCAAAAGCGCGTGCGTGTCGGTGCGGGTAGTGTTGGTAAGTTACAAATGCGCCCCCTTATA
Organism: Anopheles coluzzii; assembly: GCF_943734685.1. Taxonomy (NCBI): domain Eukaryota; kingdom Metazoa; phylum Arthropoda; class Insecta; order Diptera; family Culicidae; genus Anopheles; species Anopheles coluzzii. The sequence continues at coordinate 118,042,622 of NC_064670.1, read as the reverse complement.
GGTACAGTGAAGCCGATTCATGCTGGTGATGAATCGGCAAACATATTTGGTTTGCATTTGGAGCTTGTTTAATGTTTGCCGTTTTGGGGTACGTGCATGGGCCGGCAGGGGCGCTTTGACCTCGTACGCCTATCGGTAGGAGAAAATTGCATAAAATAAAAAGTTTAAATAACGATAACTATCGCATGGGTGTGGGACAGTTGATATGGTTTGGTTTTATTATTCATGCGAAAGAATTCTGGTTTATACGGCAATAATGATAATAAAATAAGAGTTGTACTTTTAAATTAAAAAAAATGATATCTTTATCTTTTAAATTATACAACGACAATGATGAAGTTTTTAGCATTAATTAAACATCATGATATCTGAACAAGTACCGTTTCAATCGATAAATGTTATGGAAAACTCGGTTGCAAGTCAAAACAAATTGAAATAGCAAGCGGGTAACCTTGAAGGATTTTTAAGCTTATATCGCACAATTATCAACACCTTAGACATGAAGAGATTCGAACTTACTACTGATGTTGCATTGATTATAGCCTCGTCTCGATTATAGCCAAAGAATATTTTTTGTCTTTTGGTAAAACTATTTTCTATCTTTTTTTTTCAACTATTTTCATTCAAAAAAAAAAAACTATCCATGACTATTTTATGGACTACTTTTAGAAAACAACCTATTAATCAAAAAGTAGAAAAAACATTATCTTCAGCATCCCCCTGCTCGTACCGTACGGGACACTCGCTCGCCAGAAGCAAACCAGCCTAACCTAGCCAGCATCCTAGCCTTTCTACCGGGCTAGTTTTAATGTAAAACATGACACAAGCTAATCCAACTATAAAATCTCGCTCAAAGGGACATAACTCTACCATACCAGAGGAAGGTGTGGGTGCATAATTGGCGCATAAAAGTACCCTAATTAGTACTGCTCGAGTATGCAACCTTCTCCATAGAAGCACCATAAAAGAAGCCCCCAAAAAAGGCAGCAAAACAGTGCAGGGGAAAATGAAAAGAATGCAAAAAAAAACAAAATGGAATAAATTTGTAACCAAATGATATAAACTTCGCCCCTCCCCCATGTTTCCCCATAAAACCGGTGAAACCAGGTGAATTTGTTTATCCCCCGCTAGCAGCTTTTGGTTGCATCCCGCTTCTGCTCTGTTCCGAAAGCATTCCAGCCATACTGTCCCTGGATTGGTTTGTACTGTCCCGCAAATCGGTTCCCATTTATCGTTCGGAAAAGCCACCACCACTGCAGGACAAACACATGCTGCAGGACAAACACATGCTGCTCGTACTGCTTCTTCGTGGAAAACAGTTCACCTTTAGATTAGGAAGGAAACGAGCAACGAAGAGATGTGGCGGAGACAGGTGGGGTGGAGCAGCTGAGAAAATAATGTCATGGCCAGTTATGTTAAATTATTTCCTTTGACATGTTAATGCAGTGTAATTTGATATGGAAAGATTTTCGGTTCGGACTTGGACCTGGAGTGGAGCAAGCCATCCGTGCCACGTTGTGTTTTTCGTACCAGTCTTTAGGTGGATGTTTTAAGTTTCCTCTTCATCAAGCTAATCAAAAGGGGAAACTATGCCTGCAGGCGTTGTCTGTACCTGGCTGCTGTAAAAGTGCTACCTGGCCAAGTTCACCCGACCTGCCGTACTGTTACGATTTAACCAGTATTCTCCCACTCATCTGTCAGTGGCTGCTGCCGACTTTAAGTTTCACACGGCCCGGCTGGTGTTGTGTCACACGTACCCTTGCCCCCTTTGGCCGACGCTATGGAAAGGGGGGGAACTTTTGTGTGCAGGAGAAAATGAATATTTTTCCGTGCACATCCTTTCGCCCTGCATGCTCTATGCTAATGGAAACACACACAAACACTCACAAAAGCGGCAAATCCGGCTGCAATGACTCACCGGCTGACCGGTTCGTTGTCCGTTCCAGGGTTCTGCACATGCCAGACACAATGGCGGGTGTAGCCGCGTTCACTTCCGAGGGTGTGGGTGCCGTGAGTTTGTGTTTTTTTTTTTTTTATACGGGACTCCACTTTTTCTGCATCTTTTCTGGGTACGTGTGTATGTGTCTTTTGTTTTTATTTCTCTGGTATTGTTGTAGTTCCGTTCCCCTTTGGTACCAGCGAGTACAAGAGCCCCCCCACACACACACACACCTACACGTATGCGGAGGGTGGTAGAGCATCCTTTCATTATGCACTTTTCGGTCGTTTCGCTGCTGCGCTTTTCGTTCCGCCAGCAGCACAGAAACGGAACGTGTGTGAGCGCATTTCGTAAGGATAATGGCAAGAATGCGAACCGCCGTTGTACCCGCACGGAACAAAGCGCTACCGGGCAGCGTTAATAAACGGTGCCGCTACAGAGCGGCGCTACGGTCATTATCACGTCACACGGCTGTGCTATGCACGTGTGAGGCCGAACGCCAGGGAACGCCATCTTAGCGTAACGGAGGATATTTATGGTCAGCCCGGGCCAGCGGGGAACTGGCTGGTGCTTGATTTACTGCTATTGCTCGACGCTTTTTGCCCGGGCGCTTTATAGTCCTGATTACGATCAGGAGTTTCGCTTGCTCGCTCCTGCCAACCTGCGCTCACTGGCGATTTAATAGAAGAAGCAAAAAAAAAAAACGGGAACAAACTGACACACTTCGGAGCCTCTCCGCTCGCAATTAATTAATAATCAAGCACAATCGTAGAAACGTTAATTGATTTATCATATTTATTATATCTGCCAAGTGGGAAGGTAGATCGGGAGGGGGGGGGGGAGCCCGGTGGTTCACGTTCTACGCTGCGTTAGAATCTCGCCACGCGTTAATTTCCCAAGACACGGCGGGGCAGCAGCAACAGCAGCAGTGGAAGGAAAGGGCCTGCAATTAATTAGCGAAATTTTGATGCCATATTTACCGACCCGGCTCCCCCGGAACAAGCCTTGACGCCTTGCGCCTATCCCACCCGCGCAAACCGAAATCGCTAGCCGTCTCCGGTGTCGGTTGGCAGTTCTGTTTAAATAGTTGAATCAGGTTGTGTACCGTTTGGTTTCTTTTTTTTGCTTTTTGGTTCGTTATCACCACTACTCCTAATTATGCAACGGTTTTTGCAGATCGGGCGTGGGGGACAGGAATGGAAGGCAAGCCAAGAAGGTCTCATCTGCCTGTATTTAGAATAATTATTTAAGTGTATGTGATTAGTTATTGATTTGATGTGGCACAGGGCGAGCGGAGAGGGCAGACTGTTGGCGGTGTATTAAACCCGTCCACCAAAACCGGGTGACCGGTGGGACTCAGACACACAATTTATGGCAGTTTGCGCATTAAGTCATTATCTCATGGGTATTTCATGGTGTGTGTGCCTTTTTTCGTATTGCCATATGCTAATTTGATCTGCAATAAATTTAACATCAATCAAAGATTTTTCCAATTGCTGTTGAGATTAGTAATCGCTTACTGTTAATAGATCTCATCTAAGCTGCAATGGGCCGGGGGAAAAACTTGCAATTTGGAGCGATTTATTATTTATAACCTACTTCTACTAGTACTATTAATGTGTTACCTAGTGCTCTTATAGGAGAAGCAATACCCTGTATGAGCCTAAGCATTCACTGTGGTCCAGAACTATCATATTGCAGCACAAACAATTGAATCTTGAATCTATTGTAGTCTAGTGTATAAAGATATAAACGATAATTTTATCATTTTCTATTTTTATAGCAATAAAATAAAACTTATAATAAAATCAGAGGAAACTGTTTATTGCACAATTCAATGGAAGCAGTCTAATGTAAAAATAACCTTTGGATGAAGCCTGTGGTTATTCAGTAGGTCTTGCTCCCCTTCGACCACCAGGTGGCAGGAAACTAATTAATTTTAACACCTTTCAAAGGATTCCAATCTAATCCGGCCGATGGATTACTAAGCCACCGAAAATAATTGCCTCCAAACAATACACGAATAGCCCGTTCGCAAGCGTTTATTACGCGGCCCAGGTAATGGAAGACTCCTCTCCCCCCCCCCCCCCCCCCCCCCCCCCCCCGAAACTCCCTCGTCTAAGCAGAGTACGAGAGCACATTAAAGCCTTACATGTGCGCTGTGAATGGCTGTGAAAACTCCAGCCCACAAACCTTTATGGCGCACAGCATAGGTGCACTCTAACTTTCTGAGACGGCTGAAACTGCCGTCCCGAATAAAGAAAAGGACACATGTGCACATACACACCGCTGGTAAAGTTCAGCGGGCGGCTGGTAAAGCAGGGAAGGGGAAGTCGAATTGTCCGCCTGTGCAAATGCGATTTATGCTGTAAAGCAGTCGCTTCCTTTTATCCCCTTGTGCGCTGCAGCACACAGTCATACACAGCCACACACATATGATACGCAAGGCTCTTTCAAGGGTCGGGATCGGTTGAAGGTGGTCCGCAATCCGCATACACATTTCGTTCCGGCTAAAGAGAGCCCCATGTGTGCGTGTGTGAGTGTGTGTCAGAAGCGACAGGGAGTGAGATCAAGTTCCGCATCGTTTATGCTACCACTGCGACAAAACGCGCCACCATTGAAGTAGGGTTGTGTGTGTGTGTCTGACAAAGAATTTAAAAGTCTTTTTAAATTCCTTTTCAGTTTTCTCCGGTTTCTTGCTTCGTTTGGAGGAAGGTTTTTTTTGCAGTTGTATTATTCCTGTCTTTTCCAACTTTTTTTTTTGCACATTCGTTCCACCCTTTTGCCCAACCTGCTGCCGGTGGCTGTGTATGGTTCGGTGAGTTGCTTTATTTGATTTCGTTTCGTCCCGTTCCGTGCATTTCCATCCCTCCCCGCCGTAATGTCGTTTGGTTGCTCGTTTCGGATTTGGTCAGAGATCTGGTGCCGGTGGAAAATGGCCATCCAGAACGAACGGAACAGCGTACCGGTGTACACGGACATGTGTGAAGAAACATCCGGAAGACATATCCTCGTAACAATCGTGATTGCAATAAATGGTGCACGTAGAAGGGCGAAGTGAAGGATAGAAAAAAAAGACAAATTCTCGCTGCTTCCGGCCAGAAAGGGATGCAGCCCCATTTCGGGCTTGTCAGACCAGAAGTGCCACGGTTTCTCGCGGCACGATTCTTCAAAACCGACGGCACAAAAATGCTTTTCTTCACTCCGTGTGTGTGTATTGGTAAAACAAATGAGCGACCTAACGGGAAGAATTAACGGTCGAGGTGGAAAATGCAGTCGAGCAAATGGAGGCGCATGGTGCGTTTGTGCTTGGTGCAAGCGAACGAGACATTGGTACAAGTGAGTGGGTTTGTATGTGTGGGTAAAGAGTTAAAGATTGTAAGTGGGAGTAACGTCATAAGAGCAGACTGTGCCCCCAAAAAAGAACTCTCAAACGAGCCAGTCTAACCTTTTTTCGTCTTCTAAAGTGATCCCGCTATGATGTTTCTCGTTTTTTCTCGTGAATTCTTGTCGCTGAGAGTACATGGTGTCTTGGTGATGAATTTTTGATACTGGCTCGTTAGAAGAGTTTTGGAAGGAATTTGCTGCAGTCTTTTTCTGATGCTCAGATCTTAATGTATTTCAAATTGCTCGTTTCATTTAGCTGACGTAGTTTGGTGACATTTATAAAACTCTTTTACTGCAGTGTAAATTTGGTCGAAGAAACAGCTAACATCTTGCTTCTTTACACTATTTGCCACCGACTCTTCAAAACATATTTTCCGTGACATTGTTTTTCTTCTCTCCACCGTACGTCATGGCGATCATTGAACCAAAAAATCGCATCACAATCATGCGAAGGACTCCATTCAAAGCAAAAAACCCAACGCGAACGTACAACCGTGGACGAAAGCGCACGAGCTGAGTGGCCATCTCGCTAGGTCACCTTCTCGACACCCAAGAGCTCCAAGTGCAATAGATTCGCAAACAAAAAGCTGCCTCATACGAAACGATGCACCGATCAAGAGCTACCCACCGATATGTGTGTGTGTGTGTGCGAAGCGTATGCAAAATTTGTTGGAAAAACAGTTCACCCGAATTGCGTTCAATTTTCCGTTCGTCCCGGGCACGCCGAGAAGAGAAGCCAATTTTCAGCCAGCTTACGTGCGTGACAATTGCACATCAAAATTGCATTGGTATCGGCATGCCGGCATGGTGCCGTACCAGGCGCTAGATGTTATCCCGTTTCAGCCTGTATTAGGTGCAGCGGAAAGCCGGGTCCCAGTATGATCGATGATGCTGCTGCTGCGGGAAAATGCAACAAATTCGACAAACCGTCAGCGGCCGTTCGTTGTTTTCTGTCTGCCCCTTGGCTCTGCGTGGTGGTGCGTTAGGATCGTTTTGCTGCTTGCAAGACAAAAGCGCGAGAAGAGAAGGATGGTTTCGGACGCATCGGTGCTGTACGGGGCTGACGGTGCTGACGTCGTTTGCGGGTAAATCAACGGGCAATCCGACATAAATAAATATTGGATGTTTTGATTAATTCATTATTTACCGCCGTCATCGCTTTTCGGGTGACATCGAGCGGTGGATGCAAATGGAGCGAAGTCGCGGGGGGCCGGAATTCGGTTACCGATTGCGCAAAAACACGGAAATGAGGGAGCAGATTTGGCGGGCGATATAGAAGCGTGGTAAAATGTGTCAGCGCAGTTGTGTTTAAATTCTGTTTGCAATTGACAGCAGAGTAGCGTCCTTGTGGGAAAAAAGGATATTTTGTACACGTTTCACGACTGGAAAAATGAATTGAAATTATGATTAAATATGAAGTTGCTTTAAAAACTTGGAGTGAAATGAATTTTTATCCCATGAAAGCTGCCTTAAAGAGTAAACGAGTACCTGTGTAAAATGGATTAATAATTCTTACCTGACTGAAGACTTCACGTCCCCGGTCGATGGCCGCTGTCACGCTCGAGCATAAAGAATTTGTCTTTGCTACTTTAATTCAATCGTAATATATTCCATTTTGTGATGAAACTATCGCACAGAAAGGACTCCGAACCGTCTGAACAGCATCTAGCAACAGCCCGAACGTCACGTTCACCGTCCGGACATTCGGTGCACCCGCACGAAGTGGTGCAGGTTGTGCATCTTCCATGTGGGATTTCAATTTGTTTCGAATCGTGCCCTCTGCCGAGCCACGCAGCCAGAAACACAGTCATTTTTCGCTCCCGTCTGCGTCCAGCCCTTCCTTCAGTTCGTGCAATTGCACCACACATCACACACACACACGCGCAGACATCCATCTATGCGCGTGGCTGCATGATTCTCGTTGAAATGAATGAATTTCATCTCCCAGGCTTCCCCCGTTTTTACACCAAACCGCTCGAAACAAAAACCAACGAGCTCGTTGAATTGCAGAAGCACAAAATGCAATATTATGTGCTTTCGCTGCACTCCACCCCGCACCTGATCCCTCGGTAGCCACACGTCATATTTTCCCATATATTTTCGGACACCGACAGTCCCCGGGGTTTGATGGATGAGAACCAGCTGGCAAACGGGGACGGGCCGCGTGAAAAGACCCTCGAAAAATGGCATCCCCCTTTCGGTTACACGGCTCGTGCTCCTCCCAGGAGTTAGTTCATTAAAAGCGAACCTCGGCAAACGACGCGTGCAGATTTATTTCACCATTACTCACCGGCCTGCCGGTGCGTGGATTTTGAAGAGCGTGTAAGAGAGAAGCCAACAATAATAAAAAGGGAAGAGAAAAAAAACAAATGATGGCAGTACTGGTTTTCCGCTATATTAAGCTACAAGTAGGATCGTTGCAGCGTTGGTTGGTGACGTTTTGCATAATGTTAAACGCGCTACCCCACTGCCTGCAGGACAGAGTGACTTTAAAGCGAAACACTGAGGTGTAATGGGTATTCGGATTTCGATTGTTTTTGGGGCGTTAGAAATGGCAATCGAATTAAAATTTTAATCGAAACGAGGGGTGCTTACGTTATGTGCTGCTGCTAATTGTTGGTAGATGGCGCCACTTAAAAAGGATAATTGACTATTAAAAGAACTGCATCAATAGTGTGTACCATATTTATCAAATTCGTTATGATTTTACTAATTTCCTGCTCTTTTCTTGTTCAATTCACAGGTACGTTTCAATGTCGTTGTCTAACTTGGGATACTTTACATGGCATGTGAGTAACAATTTCTTACCATTGAATAGGAGCCTATCTGAATGCTCCAACCGATCTCGAAAGAAGTACATATTGTTCAATGCATAAACTTCAATTATCAATATCGTTACAAAGAACTAAAACGATCAGAAACACAATTTCTGTTCCATTCCTTCGAGAGTGCCTTCAATTGCAACAAATTCCTGCCAAAGCTCGGATGGATAAACTTTTCCGCCGCACTGTTCGATCCGCACCATTCCACCACCACCCGCTGGAAACTTGGTGCAAATTTGCACGGATTTACCCATATTTGCACGCTTTGGTGACGCCTGCCGAGCAAAAAACTTAGGCACATGGAAACACCTCTTGAGATGGGAAGAAAACGGTGCCTTTTTTGTGTTGCTCGTGAGAGCCGCCGTGTTTGGTGTCTGTTTTGTTTGACATGTTTCGAATTTCCCATACATGCGCTAACTCAAGCTGGTGGTGGTGGTGGTGGGGGGAGGGATAGGAAAAATTTGCTCAAAACGAACAGTAAGAGGAAATCGACTCTTAGTACAACCCTCGGCAAACGCAGGCAAAACAGTAACGATGTTGACGAAGCACAGAAACTCATAGACACACACACACTCATCACACACATATGCGTCAAATTCGTCTACCGTCGCCGTCAGATGGTCTAGGGAAAAACGAGTTTTTTTTTGTGCTGTGCCTCAACCGCCCCAACGCAACCGCCGTAATCTGGTCGCCTGTGTAGAGCTCGGCTCACACACTGGGAGCTCGGCACTGAGATGGTGTGAGATTCGTCTGTGTATCTTTCTGTTTCCTCCTCTGCTTTCTGCATACGATTATCTAATATTCCGGAATGCTGTTTAGCACGGCGAAAAAGTAAACAGATAAACCGCAACCGTTCGATGAAAACCGAGCAAATGTTCGAGCCTCGTGTGCTCGTGTTGGTGAGAAAATCAAACAGCAGCACCAAACAGCAACAGCAGCATGCTTTATGTCTCGCTCTCCCACTGGCGAGGGAGATGTTAATTTTGGAATTATGGCCATTTTTTTGCTGTTGGTGTTTTGTTGCTGGTCGTTCAAGGACGGTACCACAGTTTGGTGGAAGTAGTTTGGAGGCTAGGAATTTCGCAACCTCCCTAGTCGACGCTGCATGACCTCATGCCTCTTGGTGTGTGTGTGTGTGTGTGTGTGTGTGTGTGTGTGTGTGTGTGTTTGTGTGGAAAAAGACGCTTCAAAAATACGGAAAACATTTCAAAACATAGAGAAACGTTGCACCGCTGAATGGAGTAAGTTAAACTTCCTGCAAAGTCGGCCAATTCTTCTTGGCGGAGTCAGGACCTACCTGGGCAGTTTCTCATTAAAGTTCTACTGTGAAGACGTCGAGTTCTTTACATCTTACACTTACCCAGAAGTTTGCTGCTCCGGAAGGTCTTTTACATTGAGATTCCTAGAATGCAAGAACTTTGTGAGATGTTACGGTGCGGATATTGCTAAGGTTTGGCGAAAGTTTGAGCATGAAATCTGCTATCGCAGGACCTGCTCCACATACCACAGCGCAAGTTTCTCGTCGTCCAGAATAGTTAATGGAACATTCACGGGTGTAGGTTACTTGAATGCGAGCTACTTGGCGGACAACAACGGATACCTTCCCGAGTAGTGACTTCTCCAGTAGTTTCCAGTAGAACCCGGATGCCTAACCGATTACGGGCTCGTTTGAAGCTCCATAGAACGCTTTAACGCGCTCATGTAGGTGCGTGGTATGTATGTGTGTGTGTGTGGCATTGCACCTCTGTTTACATTTGCATATAGATTAAAGGTACAATCTTATTAATAAAGTTGTAATTAAAACATGAATTGCTTCCCAGCTTTGCCACGGTACCGGAAAGGTGTTTAAAGGTATGACACCGGTTACCGGTTGGACGCCTTGCGGTCCATGCGACATTCTCGACGGTTATGTGTCGTCCTGTGTTGTGCCTTTTTATGTGCATTGGAGCACGTTTGGGCAGGTTCATCAAATCACACACGCGCTGAAACACACACACATCAACAGGGAAGATTATTAAACCATTTGCCTCCCTTGCCCTGTGTGATATGGAACGGCAACTCGAACTCGCAAGCATAATATGGCGTTGATTTGTGTGTAATTTGTCACGGGTGAGCTGTTATTTCGGGATCTGTTTCGCGCTGGAAGTTGTTTGGATGGGTGATGCTTGTTACACACCCAACGTCCTCATTTCCGTCTGCCAAGATAAAACGGAATGATCCACGCTTTTAGTATGAGATTTAAAGCGCATCACTTTAACAAAGCTTCTGTTCCACCCTTCGCACACTATCCTTTTGTAAAAGGAGTTCGAAAAGGCCCATAGTGCGAACCACACATTCGGGGAGCGAGGAAAATGAAGCCAGTGGCAAAGTTTTGTTTGCCTTTCAAATTTTCGGTTGAAGCTTTACCGAGCAAAACCTCATACCACTGCCACCGTTCTGTCGTCGTATCGTTTGCACTTTAATGTGGTTTTAAGATTTATGTGTGTATTCTTTGCGTCCGCCATCGCTCGTTACCATCCCCCAAACACCAAATGGATCATCTAGATCCTTGGTAGCAGTTGGAGCCGGTGCGTGGTTCTGTGTCAACTCCGACACCAACACAGCCGAGGGATATGATGCTCCGAAGTTGGTTTGAATTTTAAATGTAATTATTGTTTCCTTGCGAGCTTAATTACAGCATAACCTACCAACCTCCGCAAAAGTATCGTTGGTGCCTGTTATCAGCTCTCGCTTTGCCGTAGACTGTTGGTGTAAGTCACCGAATTGTCACCGAACACTGGTGGGTGCGCTCGAGACGTTCTTCCCTGCCACCGCATTGCCGGTACGGATGGGATGCGCTTCTGCGTTGGAGAGGAGACAGAAGGCAGAGACGAAAAGAGGTTGTCACATTGCCAACCAGCAGCCCGAATCTGTGGTGGTAATTGCTAAACTGTATCACAGAAAACAACCCTTTCCGTCACCTTTTCTCCGGGCGTTGGTGCATTTTGCACACACACACACACACACACATACACAATCATCAGAGAAGAGCAGAGGAATAGATAAAACGTTTATTGCAACACATCCTGCAGCAGCACAACTGCTTGGGCGGGGATACGAGGTTTGGCGTTCGGAGCCGTCCCCACATCACAGTCTATGAATGAAAGAGTGGAGAAAAATGATTGAAGACCTACGAACATGTCTCTGAATGCGGAAGCCGCCCGCAGAAGGCCAGAAATTTAAACTCAACATTAATGGAATTATGTAACAGCTCCCTGGTAACAGTTCCCCCCCTCGTCAAGAACTACCCCTCTGGGCTGCAGAATGAAATGAAGAATGGGCCAAAACGGCTCCGGTTGTGGTTAGTTATGCAAAATGGATACCCACCACCGACTACGTACGGAGATGGATCCTGCTGAGGTGTCCGAACCAAACGGGAATCCGAGTTTACGAAAGGCACCGTATCCGATGGTTTCTCATCGGCAGCACCGGGACGTGTTCGTGCATAGAATTTTAAATGGTGCAATTACTTGCAAAATGCTTTCCCCGATGCTTGTTCTGCTCTTCTGGCGAATGGGACCGGAGCTTGAAAGGAGCTGCCAGTAATAAATCCACTTCACGCTTTCTACCAGCAGGCAACACATCCGATGCGGGCTAAATGGGTGAAAAACGGATTAGGAGGGAATGCTGAATGCCTCGGCAAATGGCTACCATTGGCGTTTGAGAAGCACCCACAATGGTGTAGAATTTTCGGGACCCAGCGCCTGGATTTCATTGCGGTGCGAAATAATTTTAACAAAACGCGTTCTCGCTTCCCCCCTCGCAATAATATAGGATTACGGTGGTAAATTTGAGATTGCTTTCCAATTTGTGTTTCAATTTCACCCCTTTTTGGCCTGGGTTAGGTTTCTTCGGGGCACGAGTTGCGCTTTCTGGCGCGTTGCTTAGCTGCGGCATTGTTTTCTTTGGCCACGCTCCCGCTGTTAAACATCAAACGGATTCCAGCACCGGCGGTTAACAGGTTTGACATTGGTCGGCTTCCACAGCACAAAAACCGTGCAACTGGGACGACGATGAAGACGCCGATGAAGACGGTGGCTCAATTCTTCAGGTTTCTGTGGCAGGGTGTCAAAAATAGCAGTTCGAGCAGATTATCAGGACGGATCGAAGCGAGCAAAGTTCGTGCCGCCCGGACTTGAGCTGGCTTCACAAAAGTGGTCGGTCCCGGCATGCCACAGTGTGCACCAAACATCATCTCCCGCTTGCTTTTACCGCTTCGCCAACTTACAAGAGCCGACTTCATCGCCGAGGTGTTAATGATAGATTATTATCCAATCACTCAGAAAGCGCATTATTTGCGGCGCAGTACAAATCTTTCTACCGCTACCGCAAGAGAGAGAGAGAGAGAGAGAGAGAAAGAGGGTGTTGAGGGGATCGTCGCGTCGTCGCCGCTGAGATTGGACGACTGTTGGTAATCGGTTGTGCCGAAAATCCAACGAGCGGTTCGGCACGCACGTTCTCGCTCGTCCACTGTTTACCTTTTACGGGTGCTGCAATCGATCGGCCGTCGAGACTGGCGGAGCCCTGAACAACGGTATGGCGAAGCGAAAGGAACGCTCGCAAAGGTTCGCTTCTATCGATTTGGGAGTGAAAAGAGTTTTTTTTCCTCCCAGTGAAAGCATCTTTAATGTGACGAAAGGACGACGGTTTGACAGGGCTCTTCATCGATGTACGCTGCTCCCTACAGGTACGCGTTTCATCGTAGAAGCAGCTTTTTCTTTCGTTGCACTTCACTTTCTACCGCTCATAATGGGAAGCAATTGTACGCTTCTTCCATCAAAGTTCTAAACTCAGGAAGTTAATTTTCATATTTTAAGCTGTCAACGAGCATGCGAAAAAACGGAAGCAAAGGAGAAGCAGCAAAGGGCAACAACCGTCGCAGCTACTTATGCTAATGTAAGTGGCATCGGTGAATGCGGAAATGAGGGGCGCGAGTGCTACACGAGACAATGTTGTAACTAAACGGGAGCAACAAATTGAGCGAAACAGATTGATCATTCACGGATCATTTCGCTTTCAATTTGCATGCTTCGTTGTGTATGTGTGTGTGTTTGTGTGGAGCCGGTACAAATTTTCGGTTTCGCCTTTGTTTGGATAGCTTTTTTTGTAGCTGTGTTTGGTTTTTGTTTTGTTTCGATGTTTGTGTTTAGAAATCAAAAAGCCTTTACGGCGAGCGTTTGATTAGATAGGGACTGACTTTTGCCACATTTTTAAACGAAGGTCAGTCAAATGGAACGTTTTGTTATGGGCTGTCAATGACCGAGCTGTATTGATTAGTTGATAAGCTTTTATAACAGTTTTGATGCTCTGCTTATGTTTAAAATGAGATGAAATCGATCACTTTTGCACAATGATAATGGAAGACTTTTTAGAAAGTAATTATTGATCAACATATTGATCATGCTTGAATGGTAATTCATAATCTAGGAGTTTTGATTGACTTCAAATTAACATTCAAACTTCACTATAGTAACATTAACATTATCTTCAAACTTTATTATTTCAATCAATAAGATAATTTAACGACCAGATTGTTTGACATCCTTATGTTGTTCGTTTGTCCGTCCACTATTAGAATTAGTAAGTACGTCTGGGCCTAGAATTCTTGGAAATTAGGCGTTGTAGGGCTGAGATTTGCTTCATAGCAGGGTTATTGTTGGGAACGATCGATGATCCGTGTTTAGTGCTTAATCTACGTTTTACAGTCCCGCTTATAACTTCTAGGATCGTCAAATTCTGCACGAAGCACGCGCCAACACTCTTAATGACATTATCGCACAACTCAATGCTGTTATGCATAGATTCATTAAGTATTCCGGTCCGTTTGACTTCATCTTGTACATACATACGATAAGTATTTGATGTAGAGACTTTTTACTTCATAGACATGTGAATCTCAAAAGAGGCAACGGATATTTCGACAAAAAGCATCTATTTCAGGTGTCAAAACCTTTTTACAATATCCATTTGTTCATTGTTTACACTGCCTGCAGCACTTCCAAATGATACATTATTGTAAGATTCAATTGACAGCACTCGCAGCAATAAAACACTCAATACATGTCCACAGCACCCAGAGCGTGAGAAATTCCACTAGAAAACCGAAACATCACGCTGTCTTGCGAAAATAAACCATACGCATAGAGCGCACACTAAACAATAACCAAATCGCACATGCTCCTCCAGTGCTGCGTTCCCTTTGCGAAGCTCATTCCGGCCCAGCCGTCGCTTGATTGAACGTCGATTTGCATAAATATTTCATTACTTTTGTCCCGATCCCGAGAAAACAAATCGTCCACCCCCCGCAAGGGTTTGGGCGGCCGCCTGCACGCAAGGGCTTGCAGGGTTGTCCATTTTTGGGGAGAGGGACGCACCATCGCACCCAGCGCAAGACGCATACGCAAATGGTATGTTTGGCTTTCGCATTACACCGTTCCGCATGTGGGCCTTTGCAGGGGTTGTTGTGACGACCCCCATTCCACCAACCCACAGCATCCAGTATCGATTGTCACTTCTTGACGGGGTGCTTTCCCCACTCGGTTGGCATGTCCCTTTTTGTACGCACCAAACAGGTGACAGGCGTCGAGCATTACCGAGCTGCTGGAAGGTTTTTATTTTTTATTTTTTGCACTGTGACCGATCGAAGATGTCCCGGGTTTCGTTTTCTCTCTCTCTCTCTCTCTCTCTTTCTCTCTCTTTTTCTCTCTCTCTCTCTATCACACCAATGCACGTCACCCTTCTGTTGGGTGCCGGCGCTTTTCCTTTGAAGAATCGAAGCAAGCAACAAGGACGTGATGACGCGTGCACACACACAGACATACAGGCCCGTAGTGGAGACAAATAAAGCAAGAGACGGCCCTAGAAAAAGGGAAAATACATTACTGCGTGCAGGAATTTCTCATCAACTCCGAGCGTTGTGCGAACGCCATCCTCAAGACGCGCACGTTGCATTCTGGGCGAAACATTCCTTCACTTCTGCTCCAGCGTCCAGCGTCCCATCGGGTTGCTCCCATCCCTTTGCTTTTCCCGATACTCAATCATCATTCGATTGGGAATTGTGCCTCTTTTTTCTTCGCTATTTGCTTGGGAGTGTTTTCCTTTCCCTTGCAGTATTCAAGTCTCGATCGTTGCCGCTGAAGCTGCTTCTTTGAAAGGTGGATTTTTCCATCTTTTGTTGTCATTTTCCGGAAGGCCTCTCTCTCTCCCGAACCAGGCGAAAACCATTTGCTGTCGATGTTTGTGTCTGTGTGTACGGTTGCTTCTCTTGTGGAGGACAGAAATTTGTTTTCGAGCCGGAAACGGAAACAGAAATGCAAAACAAAATCAATCAAAATGACAAATACGATTTGGACCCTCTTGCTTTCTCTCTCTCTCTCTCTCTATTTCCCCATGGGGCCTGTAAGAGTTTTTCCTCCGGCTCGTTCTACAGACAAACATTCAGTAGGCGATGTTAACAATGCCGAAATGGGTCTCTGTATGTGTGTGTGGAGAAAAGGAAAAAGCCTTTTTTGTCAAAAAGGAAGAGATGGAAATGGAATGCGTCTTCCTGCTCGGGCAGGGACAGTCTCTAAAGGCTTTCTCGGCAACAAAACGAGTCAGTAGTAGCAGGGGGATGGGCGCGGGTGAGCTTCAGCGAGGACAAATTGAGGTTAACCGATGACGGTTAAATTTTCAGTTGCGTCTCCCTAGCGAAAAGAATTTGCTGCTATTGATTGGTGCTGTGCTTACACAATGTAAAAATGCGCATTCGGGTAGCGTGGCAGCGAAGGATCTGGGGAATAATGTCAATTTTGGGGTTCGTTTTAAGTGTCGAGTTCATTATTAAGTATTGATTGGAATGATTGGGGGCGATGGGAGGGGATGTGTGAATTGCAGCGAGATAATAGACGATGGTGATGATGTTGAATGAATTTCGTGAAGAATTGATTGACTGAGCAGCTCATCAAAGGGGTTTTTTGTTGAGATATTCCCTAGTTCCATGCAAAAATTGATTTGCTTCAAGAGCTTATAGACAGAGTATTGTTGTTTGTGTCACTAGATGGTGTAATTTCCAGATGTTCTTCAGCCCTGTGCTAGCACTTATATTACAGGTTTATGTTTAAGACTTTTTTTATATTCCAAAGAAACGGCAAGGCCCTAACACTTGCGCATGACATCCAAACGAAAAGTAAAAATTGTATAAAAGTATTTCTATCTTCAGTATCCCTTCTCTCTGCACAAACAAGCTACTGAAGATGATGATTGACATTGACTTCTTCATAAAAGAGCTGACAAATGTGAAATCAGCGAGGAAGGAAGCCACCATCGGTTAAATAGACACCATCCCCCCCCCCCATTTTTCGCTTGATAGAGTCATTCGGTTTGAAGTTGTGCATCAATTCGGGGTTGGAATTTCTGGCCATTTGTTTGCCCGCTGACAGCATCATGGTGCTGCACAAATAGCAACCCTCCATTGTCCTGCCCTGTCGTTTTATATCACGTCGCTGCTAACCTCACGAACAGTCGGAATCCATCGCTCCGGAGCTCTGGGGATCTGGGGTTTAACTCACGTAGTAAAAGAAAAGGATGCATTGTGCAACTTATTCAAATAATGCTTTGGGTTGGAAGGTTGCCTGTTTTTTTTGTTCGTTCGTTCGCTTGAGCCGTTATTTGCGCGCTACGCTTGTAATCTACATGCAGCATTCGATGTTTGAAATGCATAAGATGGAAGGGAATGAAATAAAGAAGCAGAACAACAAAAAAGGGCCACCGGCTTCCAATGGACTACGGTGGCCACCGTGTGTGCTGACTGTGTGGCGGCGACTTTATGACCCCACGTTTGTTGTATGCAACGACCCGTTTCTTTTCCCGACCAGAGCGCACACATTGCACTCCGTAGCGGGGGGTGTTCAGGTTTGCCAACCCGGTTCGGTTGGCGAGAATGTCGATGTTTGTTTGCTATGGTGGATTAGTTTTTTTGTTGTTGTTGCTGCTACTTGCTGCTCTGTCTCATTCCTCTCACTTGACACACACACACACACACTCACATACCTCTAGGAGCAACCATTTTAAGCTCTGGAGCGCTTAGCTGCAATCATCACGTATCGGTGCGGTGTGGAATGCGCGGCATGGCGCAGTTGGTCGCGGCCACCACATCGCTACCACCAGCTAACCAATGAATCACGTTTCGCAAGTGCACATACTACGCGCATGCTACCATTTACCGTTCGTTCGTCCTTGAGATGCACACAAACACATCCTTCCTTGGCAAGATGGTGGTGGTGCTGATGCTACTGCTGCTGCGAGAAGTTTATGAGGAATGCCAAATGCCCCTGTGTGGTGTGGGATTTGATGCTCTGCGGCTGTTGTAGCTGCCCTCTGCCCTCCGCCAAAGTTCGCGCAAACAATTCGCTCCGCTGAGACGGGGCTGACTGGGGCTCTAATTAGGGAAGAGGCCAAACGAATCAGCAGTATCTGGAAGTCATGTTCGGCAAACAGCGGGCCTGATTCCCAAGTGGTGACAAATGGTGATGGTGGTCGACAGAAAGCCGCAACTGCCCTGGAAGATAGATAATGCTGACAAACAACATGGCCGTGGCTCAGCATAAGGCTGGAATACGCTCGATACAAGATACGCTTGTTTGCAGTAGCTTAACGATGCTCAAACAAAGCAATTGAGCAGATATGGAAGCATTTAATGATGTGCTATATAAATGTTGAGGAAGTACAGCGAGTTGTCGAAATAATGCGAAAATCATTCATGAAATTTTGAGCAGAATGTTGACCTGCTAATGCATAGTCGCATGGCCGCTCTAAGTTCTTAGCGGACCAATTAAACCGACGCGTTCAACCGCTCGACAGCAGATGCACATGTCGTCTGCACAGCATGTCTTTAGAATGAATTCATGTTGCATGTTCCATTTGTCGGGGCTGGTAGAATTTGTGCAGAATCTACTTTTTGCTGGGCTTAAGCATGCTGAGTGTAAGCAACTTTGGTTTTTTTATTTACGGCACTGCTGGAACTGCTTTTGAGCTTCCTGTATTTATGCCGTCCTCAACTGCACACGCTTTAGTGACGCCAGAAAACGCCTTCTGCAGCTCAGTGTGCAGCTATTTGCCTGCACTAGGGTGGTACAAGACACCGATGAATCGAATGATTTGCTGCATTTTTATTGTTTTAAATTTGTTGGACAGCTTCAACCGCTTCGTACGGGTGCCGTACGGCGTCTGCCAACCCTCGAAGCTAAGCTCCGATAAGACTGCACACATATCGAGTAAGCTCTCCATGCATAAGTCCGTTTTGGTATGTTTCGCCGAGCTGCCCCCAGTTCCGTTTGGCAGCCACGATAACGCAAACCGTTTTTGCATGTTTTGTTTGATAAAAATAAAACAAACCACTGGCGAAAGAGGGAATGCGAGTGAGAGGGAGAGATACAGAGCAGGACAGAATAGTCCCCGAGGAGCCAACGGCGTTTGTAGAAACGAGCAGATAGCCAGAATCACACTATCAGCCCATGTGGTCCTCCCGACCGATGGCTGACGTAATGGTTTTGTAAGCGTTTCCGATATCGTACGTCGCTGCAGCGTATCGTACGTAAATGCAAAAATAGAAGAAAATAAGAGATATGGTTCCGGTTTAATCTAATCGGGGGAGGTTTTTTTTCAGAGAAATGGCATAAAGAAAACAGTAAAGCAACAGGATGTTAACATTGGTTATGGGGAAATGAGGGAATGAGTGTTAGCAAAACCAAAAAAAGACAGGAACAGATACAGTCGTAGACTGTTGCATGCACGATTTATTGGAAGGTTGCAATGTAATGGTTCCGTTTGGTGATTCTTGCAGTGTATAATCAGTTGAGGGGGCATAAGCTGTATTGCAACTAGACTGGTTTGTAGATGGACAATTTTCACTTTAGCTAATTATCATTGAGAAGTTTGGGCGATTTCTGTTCTTACTTTCTTTTTTTCTTTCAGGAATATAGATTTCTGATCTTTGTTCTTAGTGAATCAATTTTGATTCTTATATTGCTTCAAACTATCTAACAGAATATACTTATATTCTTTTATTTTTCAGGAATATATATTTCTGATCTTTGTTCTTAGTGAATCAATTTTGATTCTTATATTGCTTCAAACTATCTAACAGAATATACTTATATTCGGTAAACATCATACACATTATTCCTATTAACACGTACTAGCGCCCCCTATGATACTATGTTTGAACTACTTTCAACCATCCTGGTCACGGCACCAAATCGGAAGGCATCATTTAAACATTCAAGAGAAAGAGAAAGAATGTGGAACTTTATTATCATTAGAACTGTTATTACAATCACTCGTTAAAAGTGTCGCGATTTACAGCCACACTTCAATTCAATGATCTTGCATCACTGACAACCTCATCACAATCGATTGATCGAGAATGAGTAACATCCTGGCATCGTTACAAACAGTTACATAACGCAGCAGAATTTGCACACTCGTACAATCGATATTGGGTGCAGGAGGTTGGGTTGTTTTTCTTTTTCATCATTATTTCAATTCCATTGCCGTAATGTGTTTACACTGGGGATGATCTTGCTGCCTTCCCTTCCCATCGCTAGCTACAACTCATCCGGCGACCAGTTTCGAACACGTTAAAACGGCACCGACTGTTGCTTGCCTTGATCATATCTAACCGATTGGTCATCGTTCGGGACCGAGACAGTGTGTGCATCAAGTGGCTCGGAGGGCATATATGGCCTGCTGTGTGTATCGGTGTGACCGTCCACTCTTCCCCTCCCCTTTCAAGATTCGATCGAGAACGTGTTGTTCGAGCAAAGCGAAGCAGGCGTCATACATCACACCGCAACAGCCCTCGCCGCAGCCCCGTCTTGCTCGGCAATGTAATATCGAGGTCATTCATGTTTGTGTGGTGTTTGGCGAGTGGTTGGCGATTGCAACAAACAGCAGGCAAAAACGCAGCCGACCCAAGCTGCATCGTACTACCAGCATTACCACCCACCCACCCTTACTACCCTGTCTTCTAACGGAAGAGTGTGAGAACTGACGCTGGCGTCACTTGCACTGACATTGTACAAAATAGCTTCCGAAGCGTACGAACGCAAGCCTATATGTAACGAAGCCTAAGGTTTTTTTTTCTGTGCCGTTTGTTTCTGTGTGTGAATATTGGCTACCAGCTGGGTGGGATGGATCGGGAGGGGAAAGATGAAGGAACTGCTGCTGACAAGAGACAAATGAAATGTCGGCAAACAAGTTGGTGCCTGTGCTGGCCACTGTGAGGGTGCCATGTGGAAGGGGTTTTAAGAACGTTTTCCTTGTTTTTTCTCTCTCTCACTCTCTACCGATGCTGTTGCTGATGATTCTGCTTTGAAAATAGCTCCAGAAGCCTTCTTTTTTTCAGTCACAACGGCGGCCAATTGTGCCAGCGGCGTCACTGTACAGCACACGATAATGGAATGCACTTGACGGAGCATGCACAATTGCATCGGGTGGGCGAAGGGTGACGGGTGCGGGTGCCCATTCACCATTCATGTCGCGTACAGCGCAGTGGCATAAAGCAAAAATGCTCTCGGTGGGTTCTGCCCGCCGGCGGGGTGTCATCATTTTCCCATCTTTGGATCAATCATTCGCTGCTGCCGCCGCTCTGCAACACGTGTGGTACAAATTAAAGAAAGAAGAAAAAACACTCCCATACACATTGTGGTGCAAAAGTGCAAGCTAAAAAAAAAAATGCACCTGAAAAGTCTACGGAAAGTGAAACAAAGGGGGGTGACGGGAAACGCAACAAAACGATGCAATTTGTGCAATTTGATGCTTCATCATGCTGTAAATAGGCCTTTTGACATCTTCTCGAGAATGAAACTCCAAATGTGGGGTTGTGAGTGTGTCTGATGTCGATACAACAAAATGGAGTATGATCAGTAAAAAAGAAAAAGAAAAACTAGAGCCCATATAATGGCTTACCTTGTAGAGAAGGAAACGTTTCGCAACAAAAAAACCAAAACCTGCATTCTTCCTTAGTTGGCAAAAATAGACGCACAATTAGCTGTCGTTTCGCGAACGAGTGTAGCGGAAGTGTGTACAAATTATAAATATTTACACGCACGGTACGACCCCGCAGCAAACAGTTGCATCTGTTTGTCAAAGAACAACATCCACTAGCCCCCAACATCCATCGGTTAATGTCACTCAACAGTTGAAAAGGGCCTTCGGGTTGATTGGTAAGCTGTTTTTTTTTTTGGTGAAGCGAGAACACACAATTGCTTAATTATTGCCTCATCAGTTGTGTCGTGAGCTAGTTTCACCGCTTGTTTATTGTTGCGAATGCGCGAAACGCCTCAGGATGATGACCGTATGTGGTTTTGTGCCCGGAAAATGTATGTAGCAGAACATCGTTAAACTCTGTTAAACTATTTTTCAAAATAAATCAATCAATGCCATACACCCGCATATTGTCGTGAGTTTAAATATCACGGCAATGTTAGGTAGCTATGCTTCGGTTCACTGCTCGAGCAGACACACACACGGACACTAATCGATGCGAAATCAATACCCAACAGCGTTGGCATCCTCGAAATGTTTGCATACTACGTTACATGCAGCTTCGGTAAACATCATTAAACACGGTGCATTGGGAAAAAGAAAACACCTCCCCCCACCGATGCAATTTAAACTGTTGCTGGGTAAAAACAAACCCTGCACCGAAACTGCATGATGCATCGCCCTCATCGTCACAAAATCAACATAAACAGGCTCGATCTTGGGTTTGGGGGGTAATGTGTGTCAGATTTTGTTGCTGATCTTTTTTTTTTTTTTTATTTTGCGTATCTGCCCCTCCCAAAACATTGTGCAAATCAACGCAGATAATTAAGCACGTTCGCGCGTGTGTTAAACCCCTGAACGAAAACGGGGTTTGCCGAATGCCGGAATGCTCGCAGGGGGTTGGGCGTTGTTTTATCGATGCGCTGACCGCCATTGGCCCAGGCAAACCAAACTCAAGCGGCGGAAGGCTCATCAGTGCATGGTCAGGTGTGCATTGATGCAATGTTTACCTTCCAAACCGATGTGTGATTGTGCTGGTTTAGGGTGGACGGTGGTTTTATGATGCTGTTAGGCTCATGTTTGCTGTGGGCCCGCTAGCAAAGCTTTTTAAAGCAAATATATAACTGAACTGAGGGGAAAGTTGTTGAAAGAAGCTAATGTTCAAAATGGTCTGCAAAGTACAATCGACACAAAACAAATTATTTTAAATGTTTTTAAAATAGAGCATTCGTTTGATATTGTTATTTGCTCTTGTTACGGCATGCACAATTATTGCGATTGTTGACGACTCCGATCGTAAGACGATTGTAAGAGGTATTGGCTACGCTGTTTTCTTTTCCAAAAGTTATGTATTGATACTTTTTCTTTTGCATTTTGACCAAAAAGTGTGTTGTAAACCTCGTCATTTAAACGCAGGAGGGTGGTACTATATTTCCATGTAACAACAAAAAAAAAGACTTAAAAGTTATAAATTTGTCAAATCAAAAAAATAGCTCAAAATCTAATAAAAAGATTGAAAATGAGTTAAGTTTCTAGCCAGTTCTATTAGTTTATCGGTGATGCGGTCTAAACTCTAGCCAATCTCCTTGTAAAATCATAATGTGTCGCTAATAAAACAAAGCAAGAATGGTTCGCTGCATATCCCAAAGTGTCTAAAAAGAATTCCAGATATGTTAATTTACCTAAAATCTCCGGTTAACCACATTTATTACAAAGGTTTTTAGTATAATATTGTAAAGGGAACTCTTTTTACCTTTAAATGTAATTTTCTAGTTTCTGATTGCCCCTTTTAAATATCATAATTTGTTGATTAGAATGCATTGCAGTGTCTTACTGAAACTTTATTAAGGTTTTAAACATCCCCTATATTATGCACAAGTCCATTTCATTCATTCACGAACCCACACTCTCAGTCTCTGCTGGCTGGAAACGAAAGTGAAAGCCTAGACTCGACTATAAAACACCCACCTGCAGTGTATGGTAGTACAAACACACACACAAACACACACAAACACAAATAAGAACAAATGCTTGAATATATTAGCCCGGCCAATGATTAGAGATGCTTGAGAAGGCGTGAAAGCTTTGGCATCTCTTCAGCATGTTTTAACGCCAGCTAAACTCCGCACACCTCCGCCCATGCATGTGTTTCGTTTTTGCTGCCTTGGCTGGTTCGTTGAGACTCCCGAAGCGGTCAGCGCGCTGGCCAACGACACCAGCCAGCGTGACAACTGCGCCGCGTGTGTCATGCTCAAGCATTAGCATAGATGAAAGGAAAATTATGCAAATGCAAAAAGAACGCGCGCGCTCCTTCCGCCCTGCGCGGCCCAATTTGGTATGCCCCGATCGTTTGATTGTTTAAAGCACTTTCTAGCTTCTCAGCCAGTTGACAGTGTTCTTGTTCTTGTTTTTTTCGCATCTTTGTGTAGATTTTTTGTTTTGGTCGCTGTTCATCTCATTTGCACCGGTGGCTTATGGGGAAGTTACTGCCGTGTTTTGTTTCGCTCGTCTTCTTTGCTTGCCAATTTCAAGTTTATTTTTTTTATTCTCTTTACACTTCCTTCCTGCCACTTGGTACGAGCCTAACCATTTTTGTGACACTTATGAGTCCACATGTGTATTTGTACGTGTGTGTGTGTGTGTGTTTTGGCAAATATGCATAAATAATGTATTGTATGCTAAAGAGCAAGCAACTTGGATTTTTCTTGTTTTCTCTCCCGCAAACGAGCTTCTTCCGGGTGGCGCGAATTCGCTCTTTCGCCTGGGGTGGAATCAGTTTCCGATGCGTCAAAACAGTTTGCTTTGACAGTTCACCACACAGCCCGGGCAGTGGCAGCATGGAGGAAGGCAAGGGAAGAAGTTTTACGAGCCTGCATATATTCTGTGCGTTTTTTTTTCTTCTCTCGTGTCACCATCTTCTAAGCCTCTTTCTTTGCATTTCTTTTTGCTGCGTGCCATGCGTATGTGTTGAGCTATGCTTCGAGGTCGAAATAATATTTATATGCTAATTTAATAGTCAGCGATTTTTTTAGCCGCTATACTCAACGTCAAACACACTCACACACAAACACATACATTTGCCAACGTTTTGGCTGCTATTGCGTTAGTTATTAAGCTTTGCTTTGTCGTCTTTTTTCCGCGTCACCTTTGCTCATTCCACCTCGCTGGAAGCGAACGGCTCGACGCGGTTGCGTTTTGGGTTGCGATTCCATCCCATGACGCGACATTCCAATCAACGCCAAACATAATGCTGCGTGAGTGTGTGGAACGGACGATGGGCGGGAGCGTGCGGAAGACTGTCACCGATGTCATCAATTCATTTTTCAACGTGCTGCTGGATCGTCATGCCGGGCCGTCCGCGCTTCCCACTGATCGATAGAACGATTCGTGATGCGTCACCGGCCGCCGGTGGTCGAGATGAAAGCGAATCCACTTCGGGGCGTGTGAATTTTCGCGTCGTTGCGTATGCTAATGGCATATTGGTGGCTGGAGTGGCGGTTCGGGTTTTGGGGTGCGTTGTAGCACTAGCGACATATCGGTGCTGTTGTTGCGCCGAAGTTGTCCCGTTTGTGGCGGTGAGTTTGTGTGCCTGGATTATTCAACACTTTCGATGCGTGTCCTACTACTACTGCTGAACGCGGGCGAAGTGAGGGAACGATGAACGATGGCGAAGGCGAAATTTGTTAACGAATGTATTTATTGGCTCGACTGTCGTCCTTGCCCGCCGGTTGTTGGTGACGATGGGCTGTGCCAAGTGGAGACTGGGACCCATCGGCAAGCCGGGTGTGACCGGGCGGTGGAAGTGTTGGCAAATTAGAGATTATATATTGACGGTCCTGATACACACGAGTCAGCCAGCCACCGGCACGAGCGAAGCGGCTTTTCCGCCAGAAAGCCTCCGCGCTAACGCTTTTAGAGTGGCGAATGCTTACGGATGCTTTTGTGTGGTCTGTCGGTGAAGAAATATTTGAATTCGTTTGCGTTTGCGAACGTTAGAATGTTGATGCGTGTGTGTGGCTTAGGTTGTTTTTGTTGCGTAATGTTTTGCAATTAAAAAATGATACCTTCATTGAGGTGATAACTTATGCGCCTGATGTGATGAGCAATGGGTGTTTATTTAGATTTCGATTCTTTTGCATTGTTTTTAAAGGAAAGGTTTTTGTTATTGGGATGTTTTACAATTCTAGTTATTTAAGGTATTGTTAGAGCCGTTTTAGACATTTATTCATTTATTTTCTGACTGAAATTATCGTAACACTCTATAACAATATAACACGCCAATCGAGCCTCAGGGTTTAAACTTTGATTATTATTGCCTGAAAATATTTAAAAAAAATATAAAAATTCTTGGCACATTCGTCCAGGTTGTATCATTCCGATCAGAGTCCGATAAAAATGTCAAAACAAGGACACCTTTTTCATTCATCCCAAGGTGCAATAAAGAGATCAGGTGGTGGAATCTGGAATCAAAGTGTATGTAGACCGGGTGGCTTAGGCACATATAGTTTCACAATTAATTTCTGAATAAAAACAGTCTCCCACAATGTCGCTCATCAGAAGCACCATAAAAAACCTCTGAAATACATAAAAATTGAGATAAGCTCACCTGTATATTATACCCACTTTGATTGCTGCTCAAAGACTCCTATGCAACCCAATTGATATTTTAGAGCACGAATAACTGGGAATTCGAGCAAAGTCCCTTAAACTGGAGCCTTAATCTTCCCTTAAACTGCACCAGTTTAAGGATATTTTCGAAAGAGCCCTTTGAAATCAACTGTGATGCGGCTTTTCCGTTGCTTTCTTCTAGATTCGCTCGGGAATGATGATTCCAATCGTTATAGTTAGTCATGTATCATGAAATGAACTCGACGGCATCGTCCATCGATAGAAGAACGTCTAATTTACGAACACACTAAATCTTGGCATTTTCAGCACACTTGATCACACATAAATCCACAATTTCAAGCGTACCGAGTACTAATCGAGCAGATATGGAATAACAATTTAGAGCAAATGTCACTTAAAAATGCAACCGACGGACATATTGAAATTTGAGCCTACGATCTTAAAAGGGAAAACACCCCAATGTTAGAAGTTTCTTCTCTCATATTAAAAACAAAGAGCTGATATTCGAATATTCAACTTTAGATTCTAGAATTTAAAGACATCATCGATAGCACAACTCAATACACAAATCGTGATTATTATCGCCTAATTTGCAATTCCAAAACAGATCACAATCCTGCAATTTCTAACAAATCTCTAAATCAACTCTTAGCATCAAACTCATTGTGGTAATTCAGTGTAATGTACAGAAAACGTCTCTTTTTACCAAATACTTACCGAGCCCTAAATTATCACCAACTGACAGATCAAAAGGGCACAAACACCCGCTGGTCACGATTGCGTATCATACAATCCTCCTTCCCCCGCCCCTTGATCCCCGTTCATTTACACCAATCAACCTTTTGCCCTCTCGATCGCGCCACCCGATGGTATGGACCCGCACCCGCGTAAAGCCCGGAGCGCGTACATCAACTGTCCAGATGGGCATTAAAGATAATTAACACTCCGTCCCCTTCGGTAACCCGTGCCGGTTCACAGGAACTTCGATTAAACTCCGGGCGCGAGTTATCGCCCGCATGGGGTGCTGTTGGAACTCTTTGGTTGGCTTTTTTGTTTTTTTTCTCTGCTTCGTTCCATTCACAAAAGCGACCCACCATCGTTTTCTAGCCGACCTATGATACCGGGAATCACATTACAACCGAAACCATTTGTGCTTGCCCGGGAAGGGAAAGTCGAATCATCAGACACTACTATTGCACCTTTGGCTTGTGACCCGTGGTGCGAGTGGCTACGTGCGCTCTATCTTAGTTGGTGCCTTAATTATGATTGAAGCGATTGCCTTAAGACACACACCCACGCACACACGGTCATGAAGGAGAAGCCCCGGGAATTAGATTTGCGTTTAGTTTTAAACCACCCAACTAGAACAACGGTGGCCTCCTGGTATTGCCGTCTGCCGGGAAATCAGCGGGCAATCATTGGCTCTATTAATATTACATTTCCCAAGGAAGGAACGTCAAGCGGTGGAATTCCCGGCCCGACGGAAGCAAATTATGTTTCACATTGTTGCGTTCTCGCTCCACAATGGGGAGCCAATTTTGCAGGGCGTAGAATGTAGAATGTACGCACGACGTGTGTCTCGTGGACGGCATCGCGTGTCCTCTGGCCCAAGACTTGCCGCGACCGACTGAACTTCGCGCTCGACGACGCAACCGCGCATTTGACACGCATTTTCATTAGTGCTTAACTGATTGAAATTATCTTGTAAGCCATAAGGATACGGATTTCATTGCTCGCCAACGGGAAAATGGGAGGTCGTTTCTTGCCGTGTGCGTGTGTGGTGTTTAAAACTGTAGCTCCTCAGGAATGTGAGGGGAGTGAGAAACCACAGACAGACAGTGAGAAGGAGAGCACGAGATCCTTTCTCTCTACCATCTAGAACCACCTTTTTCCCTGGAACGACCAGATTTCCTCACACACAGAGCGCCCACGTCACAATGAACGGCGAGCACACCAAACGCTGGAACAAATGTTTTCCTATTAGCGGAACCATTAGCGAAATGAGATAACGCGCAGCCGGAGGAAAATCTTGGGCAATGGGCTCAGGCACGCACCGTGGAAATCGGTTGATCCAGCTGATCTTTGCATGCGATAGTTGCGTTGTGGAATGTTGAGAATATTGGCGCGTGTAGTAGTCGGCTCTCGTCACCCCGCACTGAAAGGACACCGACATATGTGGCGTGTGCTGTGGCGTAACAAGAGCCCAACCAACCATTTCAGCATTATTTTATAGTTTCTGCGGTTCGTCTGGCATGCTGTGGCAGGCTTGGCATGGATCTCTGTTGGGGGGGAAAGATGGCGAAAACGCCGAAGGGGCGTAATTGGCAGTATTGTGGCTTACGGTCAATAAATTAACTATTAATTGTATTAATTTCGGGTGCGCTATCCGATACGGCTATTGCCGGGCGAAGCGCATGCAGTCGAGCCCCGAGCCGGGCTAAGGTCGTTTAACGGCTCGGTTTAAGGTCGGTTTACCCCGCACAAACCGGGCTCCCGGGACGGAAGGAGGCAACGCAGAAACCCTCTTGGCTGTAATTTTGGAAGATGAAAATTCTTCCCACTCCCACTTACGCTATTCGACTGATAAATGTGTGCATAAAGCTCCTCTCATATCTCGCTCCGCTCTAACTCGCTCTGTCTCTCTATCTCTCTCTGCCTCTTTTTGCACAAAACGTCCGAAGCGAACTTGTGTCGATAGATCGCACCCAGGGATACGGGATACTGGCAATAATTAATGAGCCTCCTTCTTGGGTGCCCGGTCCGTGTACTTTGGGCGAGAGCAAACTTCATCTCTTCCAGCCCCGAAAAAGCGATCCAAACCTGAGCACGAATCTATATATCATCTTACCGTGGGTACCGACTGTCGAACGGCGAAACGGTTCTAGGAGGCATCTGGCAACGCGGCGGAGGGGCGGCCAACACGCTTTTTACACGCTCCACTTCGGTAATCAGATAAAGGCTTCATTAAAGCAATAATTCATTCGGAAAAGCAAGCCCCGGCCGAGAGAGCGCCCGTGTGCTCTACGGACACTACGCCGAAGGAACGGTTCCCGTCCGTCATCTCGGATGTCCGGTCCCATCAATCCGGGTCGGTTCTTGACACGGCACACCGACTTTGCCGAATGAATGGAACCGAATCTCTGTTTGACTGAGATGTCTGTCTCGTTGTATGGCTGGCTTTGAAACGGAGGCCACATGGCCACTAGCGGACGTTCATGTAGCGTTCGTCTTGCGTCACCGAAGCCAAACTGCCAATAGATGGATGACTTGGAAAGGGAGACAATTAGAACTCGGTGATGCTATGACCGGTCGGAGTGTGTGTGTATGTATGTGCCCTAGTATTGCTCTTTTTTCTTGTACGCTGTTGTTTCATCTCTATTTCATACTGCAAGAACGGTGCATGAATCAGTGTGATGTCACAACTCTT
This sequence comes from Anopheles coluzzii, assembly GCF_943734685.1. Taxonomy (NCBI): domain Eukaryota; kingdom Metazoa; phylum Arthropoda; class Insecta; order Diptera; family Culicidae; genus Anopheles; species Anopheles coluzzii. Next base: position 118,013,353 of record NC_064670.1, on the reverse strand, counting down.
TTTTGTAATCGATTTCCGAGAGCCTTTCGATTCGTTTCGATTTCGAAAAGGGGTCGTGCAGAAAAAAAGGGAATGGAAAAACAATTTGCACTCCAATCGAATAGCGATACAGCATCGGAGGCCCGTTTGAGTGTGGCTTGCTTTGTGTATGTGTATTGTTGCTGCACTCCGTTCATCAATTGCTGTGATGGCTTGGGCAGGAGGAAGGAAGGATTCCAAATGGCGGTGTCTCGCCATGCTTGATCACCGGAGACCGGAGTGTGTGCAACGGGGCTGTGTGTGTGTGTGTTATGGGGTTAAATTGGTACAGAGTGCACCATGGTGGATGTGTCAACTGGGAGGTGTGCAGGCCGCAGCACACTCGAGACAGCATTAAATATGATTTAATGACACGATCATGAATAAATGTATTTTGAAATGCAACCGTCATGCAATCGCATGGCATATGATTGTGTATGTTTTGTGTGTCTCTCTGGGCCACGAGAAAGGGAGAGAGAGATAGAGAGCGAGAGCGAGCGATAATAATCAAATAATCATTTACAAATTCTCACATCACGGCCGTGATGCTGGCGGTGGTGGTGCATTAGCATTAGCCACCATAATCGGTTAGTGACTCCAGTGACCTCCAGCGGCAGCATTCCTTAGTGTGTGCCGCTGCTGCTGCTGCTCGCCTTTCTGCGCTACGCGTGGTTTTGCGCTAGCGAGCAACGGGGCAATTAAGTTATGAGCAGCCGGGTCGGGTGCCACACATTCGGGACGGAACGGACCCGGTGGTGCATAATTGTGTACCCGCAAATGGCGTCGATTGGTGAATGGAATGTGCTGTGCGCACTCTTGGAGCACTTGCAACATTGCAAACGGCCCCGGATTGAATCGGAGAGGAGGACAGAAAAAAAACTCCGTCAACAACGAACCTAAAATCAAATCAATGCAAGCGCGTGTGCAAGCACCTGCATTGAGTGCGCGCGCGTGTGTGTGTGTGCAAAGGTGCATTAAATTGCATTATGCGAAAGAATGAGAATGCGCCGCGGGACGGGGACACACAAAAGCGCCAGTGCCACAATAAAACACGAACGCTGCACGAATGCTTTCTGGCGCTGCGGTGCGGTTGTAAGGTGAGTCGGTGAATGAAATGAGTATTAGCGCGGTTTGTGTATTGCGGTCGGAGAACCCAATATGGGTTCTACACATGCATTGGTAAACGATCCCCGCTAGGGCAAAGCGATGCAAAGGAATGTTAATGATACGATCTATGCTAATTGGTCTCGAATGGCGCTTGGTGAGCAAAACGCTTATCGGTGCAGTGTGATGCTCCGAGAGTGGTTTGTGTGAACGCATCAAATTCAGATGCGTTGAACACTTTCGCAGCGAAAAGCATTTACACGATCGATCTAATTTACTAACAACAAGTGTTTATTAACGCTTACAAAGGGTGGAAAAGGGTGTAGTAGTCTAAGCGCTGCTCAGTCTTGCCATTATCCTTGCCTAGCTGTCACTGTAGCTGTCAGTTTGCTGTCATAACAAAATGGATATTAAAATGAGGTTGCGGTGAGGTGGGATGCAACAGTCCGTTTTCCATCCGGGTGGAGAAGCATAAATCGCACCTTAAAACATCGATACCACAACGCTCGTTGGCAGGGTTTGATTGAACTTCAGGTGATTGTATGGACGAAAAATGGGCCAACTGCCAACTTTGGCCGAAGCTGTTGCACCCTTATAATAAATCCCATCGAGCGGACCGGAAATGCAATGATGCAAACCCTCAACCCCATCCCACTTTCATAATGGTGATGATGATAATGGTGTTGAGGTGAATTCCCGGACGCCTTTTCGACGACTCATCGGTACGACTATCACCGGCACGACTGTCGTCCACACTGCTCTTTACCTATTGAACCAGCACTAGTCGGTGTATCGGGTCGTCTGTGGTCGGGGAAAGATGCATGATGATGTGGATGTTTTATGTGTTTTTCTTTCCGTTGCCTTCCCACACCCACCATCATCATGATCATCATCATCGACGACGGGTAATTGAGTTTATTAATAGCTCTGGTCCGGCGACCCGAGCCCGAGCATGAAGGTACTCCATTCATAAAGCGGGTCCACTACCCTGCACAACAAGTGCGATGCAACTCAGCGCGTGTGGCGTGCAATCGTGACTCGGTGCTCAATTGATCGGTTCAATTGGATCGTCAAGAAGACAGCAAGACCCGCAACGGTGCAGTTGCTTCATTCATTCAAGATTTTCGCCCGCTCCGGATGAATCATACATGGGGATTTGGCGTACGAAGTAATTGGGTCAACCGTGTACCCAATCCCACCAACGTCTCAAAGACGATTGTTCCGCCCCGGTGTACGGTGGTGTACCAGAGCAGCAAAGGGCACTTTTATGCTTTTCATTCCACCAAAACATGCAGTTGTTTTTTTTTATTCTTGTTTATGAGCATTGTCGCAATGTTGCCGGTATTTTGAATTTCATTTTCCACCGAACGAGTGGGTCTCTTTGTAGGGTGGGCAGCCATTTCCCCAGTAAATTACAGTACGGTGCTGATAATTGGTAATTAAAACCGGGTGAAAAGGCGCACCAGAAATTCGTTCCGTCCGTGGCATTAGTGTTTGCTGTCCGCCATCTCCCTCCGACAGCGAGCCGTTTGACCTCCGGCGAACGTACCCAGCAAACCTTGGTAAGGATCTTTATCTGCGAGCGGCAGCTTACAGCATGTTTTCTCCGGTGGAAAGGCAAGGCGAGGGATTAATTGTGCTCAATTTAAATTGAGTTAATGGTTGTATTATTTCTGGGTGCGCCAGAAGTGCCAAGCGAAACTTTAATTAGTTGAATTCCTAGCGGCCGTCGTCCTCGGTCGTCCCTCGGCGTCTTCTGTTGTTGCGCTGGGTAGATGGGGAGAGTATCTTCCGCGCGGTGTTTGATGGTTGGCTACCGCGATTACGCCAATAGGCGCTAATCGGTCGAAAGAGGCGAGCGTAACATAATTGAAGCTGGCCTGAAGGTGGCTGGGTGTGTTTATTGATGCAAACCGAAACGGAGACGAGTAATGCGACGGCTTCTGCTGAGACGATGTTTCTGGTTGGCGGGATGCTTGTCAACTATTAGTTGTTGTGTCGCGAGCTGCTTGGTCGTCTTTCATACTCCGTCAGGCCTGATGGAATATGGAATCTTGTGGAAGGCAGGCTTTGGTTCGAGCTATGAAATTGAGGAAACTAGGAAATTGTTAAGTATTGCTGAGAACTGTTGTTTAGAAATACCCTAAATATTTATTAATATACGTACTAATAACAGTTATCTTCAACATGCAATTTATAGTTATTTTCAACATAGTTTCCTAGAATAGATTTTATTTCATACGTGCATTCTGTTGTCTGGCCGCTTTTTCATTCAGCTTTCATGAGTCGAAAGGTCTATATAGACTTATATAGACTAGTAAGTTAAATATTAATTACATTTTAGCTGAATTTAGATCTGTTTCATTTTTAACACAATTAAGGTTTATATAGAAAATCATAGTATTTTAAACAGAAAATTTGAAGCCTTTATCAAAGTATGTTTTGCCCCCAAATCGTTGGAAAAATTGGGCTGCCTCTACTGCATGGTTGTTACATGCATCTTTTTTTATTTAATAATATCTACCATGAATGCATTCTCACTAGCCTATAATTGTCACAAACTACTGCCAGCACAGCCCATCAATTTCGCACAGTTCAACAGCTTCCAAGCGCCCTTCGCCAGTCAAACCATATAACTGTCGGCTCGTCACAAAACTTGTACAGTAAATCAATTCCTCAAACACCGAGGCGGCTTCCACTTCCATGCTGCTTTAACCTCAACAATCTCATTAAAGGGCCGCTCTCAAAACGCATGGGGTAAAAGTTTGCCCCCTTTCTTCCCAAAAGCCGCTTCAGCCTTAGCTTTTGCGAAAAGTTTAGAATTATAGCTTTCAAGTGTGATAAAAGAGGTACGCGAAAACTTTACCCGGTACTCAGGCTGCCGGTGGGTCTCTGTCTGTCTGTAGTTAGAGGTTTGGATGGCAAAACGTGGATGCAATTGCATCCTCTACACACCTTCCATTGGAATGTTTGCATGTGAGTGCATATGTGTGGGAGTTTGTGTGTGTACAAAAACTTGAACCTTCTATTGCCAGGTCCGCTGTATGCTTACTGCGGAACTTGCAGCAGCACCCAAACCCAACCGAAGGCAAGTTCATTCACTGCGAGCGGGAGATAGAGACAGAGAGAGAGTGAGTTCTGCAATTGTTATCAATTGAAGGCGAACAACCGCAGCATTGCTGTGATGCTGTGCAGGCGGATGGAAAGTAAAAGTGGACCTGTGTGGCTAGGGTGTGGTGTTGGGTTTCGCTGCGCTCCACCATTGCTGCCCAAGCAATTCTCGCATAGAGCACAAGTTCTCTTCCCGTCTAATACAACTTGCTCGCTTGTTCAGCTCGGAGTGCAGCTTCTTGACTTTTCTTCTTCCTTTCCATCGCTCGGAACGATTACCATTCGTACCAAACAATTGGCACCAGTCTGCACCCGGTGTGCGCTACCGTACGTACCGCACTGTTGGGTGCTCTCGGTGCTCTGAAGACGTTCCTTCTGCGAGCGCCGACGACGACGACAACGACGACATGTTTTCACTTTTTGTGCACATCCCGATGCACACAACAAGGCTAAGCCCTGGGAATCACTTATTCTTAATAACCTTTGCCATCGTCGACAACGGTTTCATCGGAGCGAGTGCTGGCTCCAACATTTTTGTTTCCTTTTTTACTGCTCCTCCAGAAGCTGCAGGATCCATCCTGCCCATCAGCAGCAGCAGCAGCAGCGGAGGCAGCTCCAGTTGTTTGCTCACCAGCTGCACTAATGTATTTGAACGTTGAAGATAATTTATTGTTCCACTCCCGTCGTATGATCTGCCAGACAGGGGCATTTCGCATGCACGGAAGCCTTCCCACTGTGATGCTGACGCTGACACTGGACGGCGGAACCACCACCGCTGGCATCATGCATGTGAGAGTTGGCTGGTTTTGTGATGAATTAAAAGTTGCCTTCGCACACCACATTTACTTTAGGAGCAACTGATTACGACACACACACACACAAGAGGGAGAGAGGGAGAAACAGACGGATCGCTAGATTTTGCCCCACTTAACCTTACGACTCCGGTCGGTGAAGACTACGAAACTATTGGAAGTCGTAAAGTCTGTAGCATCGTGTGCACATTACATTCATTCTCTCTCACACACTACTCCCCACGATAGGTGACCTATGATGTCATCGATTAAAGGTTTTTGTTTTGCTTTTCGTCAGCTCTAGACGCTATGGCTCTCGAGCGGCAACGCCGTGAGTCACCTTTTTTTTGAAGGTTCCTGCGCATATTATCAATTGACTTCTGGATGACTTCGGTTGACCTCGGCGTTTCATTAGCGGGCGGCTACAAACACTGGTTTCATGTGTTCGCTTCAATGTAGCAATAGAGTCTCTTACCAATCTCATAAAACAATCGCTCGTTACACATACTCAGGGCAAGAAGGTGGTGGGGCAGTTCGTCTTTTATTTTGGGGAGAGCGCAAACTTGACAACCATCAGACAGAGAGTGAGTCAGACTCAGTCAGCGTGGGTAGAACGTGATTGAAGCACACAGGGCAAAGTGACACACAGGGCTCGTCTGTCGTAAAAATCATCGTCCATAACGCCCCGGGTAGGCATGGCAGGCAGGTTGGTAGAAAACATTTCAAATATGCCATTGTTGTGCCATTGGAGACATGCCGAGACTGTTGGTGCCACGCGCCCGACCGTACGCCCGGAGGAGATCTTAATCATAATGGTCGATGTCATAGGCGCGCGCTCGCTCCAAAACATTGACCCTATTTACTTTGTAACCGTGTGTGTCTCTGCCGGCATCTGTGCAAAGGAGATTGCAACAGCCATCACACGACGAAGCGGACGGACCAGTCAGTCATTGTGGAACATTATTTTACAAGATACTTTCCCCACTGCCTGTCGTTGCCTGTCTGCTGCACGTACATGTGTGTGCTCTGTACTGGCACCTGCTGTTACGTTCCTATCCTACCCGACCCGTCCTGCCCAGCAGTGATGGAAATAATTCTACATCCAACGGTTGTCCCCAGCCGAGGATTGGCAGGAAAGTCCAGTAATGGCGTTCCGATAAGAGAACCCCATCCGCTTCTTCCTTACCTACTGCCAGGAGACAGTTGCAGTGTCCTCTAGGGGGACCTTTCCCATCGAATTAATACCGCAGTCGCCGCAGTTTGTGTCCTTAAGGGGTTTGGAGGTTGGTTGGCTGTGTCCTTGCAACAGGATGGCTGGTCGACAGCTAACCGGGGGAGAGTTGGATACATTCAAAAAGCAACGAGACTTCCACGTCCTTCGAGTGCGTTGTGATTGAGGCGGTGTAAAACCCTGGAAACTCTTGGAAAACCCGTCACCCATATGCAGACACGTCTCGAGTGTGTCAGAGTACGATCGACAGGCACAACCTCTCGAACACACGACTTCCTTGCGAGTCCTTCCCGTTGGGTGAGTGGGAGTTTCTTCATTTATCTGAAAAACCTTTCATACGGCACTCGTTCAATACATCCTTTCAATTTCCCAGTTTGTGCATATTTTATCTAATTCTTCAAGATAACAAAACCGACAACGGGGTAACGGGTTGGTGGGCCTCCTTCATCCCAGCCCGCCGGTCGCCGGTGGGTTCCGTCGTTTCGCCGGTTGGAATAACGTGCAGCCATGCCCTGCTCGATTTGAATAAAAACAACTTGCTTTCCCCACAATCGTCTTTCCGGCGTCCCCTTCGAAATCAGCCGGCACGGGGGAGACGACTGACACAACAATGGAGTACTTCTCCGGTCCTTGGTATTTTGATTGCAGTCTATTGAAGCATAACTGCATGTGAGTCTCTTAGCAAGTGTACGTGTATGTCTGGGTGTGTATGTGTGTGTGTGGCCAAAGACTCCAAACTCCAATGTTCATCTAGCGGCAGCGTTCATTGTGATGTATGCACTCTGTGCAAAATGTTTCACTTCTTCCTTCGGGTTTTTCGCCAACTTCCGACCCATTCCGTCAAGGAGTGGTTGTTTTTTTATACTGTTGTTCCTGCATGTATTCAGAGAAAGAGAGAGGCAGCTGACGAACAGGGGCAGCGCGAGTTTGTCATTGTGCGGTCGGTTTCGAACGCCGGTTAGTAGCGCCACAGCACGGTAAGCATGGACCAGGAGGCTCCCGGCAAGGAGCGAGTTTTCGATCAAAAATAACATAATGCACAGAAATGCGGTGTTCTTTGTGTTCCTGCTGCCAATGCACGCGCCCTAAGCGCCTCGGCACGATGGTTGTTTTCCGAAGCTGTGCGAGGTTTGTGTTTTGTTAAAATTGGTTCGCTGCAAAAGAGCCCAAACCAAGCGCTCGCTCCTCTCGCACAGTTCATCAAACCATCGATACCTCCGTTTTGGGATGGACAGGCGACCCCGACGACCCAAACTTCAGCCACGCTAACCAACCGATGATGTCGTCCTGCTGCAATCCCTCCCTTATACTTCGGCTCGGGACCCGCCGAGTGCTGGAGTGCACATCATTTTTTATTATTATGTTAATCAACATCAGCCACAGCTCATTCAGCATGCCAAACGGCCGGCTCCGTACGCGCTCGGAGTGGTGTTCCATTTTTCGAGAAGACGCGCAGGTTCGTCCCGTCGTCCGCAAAACCACGCAAACGACTGCTACTTATGTCGTGCGGCGGGACGGACTGTCAGGCGTGTGCTGGTACGGCGGCGCTTCAAAGCGGCAGCCATGATGCAAATGATGCATCTTGCCAGCCTTTGGTTGAGCTCCCTCATTCTCGCCCGCGCTCGAGTGTTTGGTCGCGAAAACCGGAAAAGCGTAAAATAACGACAAACTCCCCGGGTTACCCCCAGTGCGCGCTCCGGGGCCGCTTGTTGACAATTTGCATACCGGTGTCGAAACCGTACCGTGTACCTCTCGGTGCGTTGCAGTGATCTTGACGACGTTTGCAGCACACGAACACAAAGAGAATCAGTGATGATGACCGCCATGACGAAGCGATTGGCAATGATGGCCATTCTGCCAATTTTCGTAGTTTGAAATGGAAGGATTTTACGGATGGCTGTGTGAGTGTGTGTGGGTAGTTTCTGTTCAACACACACTCAACCGGCCGAGCCACAAACTCTGCCAGATTAGAATACATTATGAAAAACTCAAATAACAGCAAACTGTGGCAAGAGACCTTCATTCTAGCAAGCGGTAAATTGCTTGTCACTTAGTTAGAAGGTACTGCTGTTGGTTTGTTGCTCGCTATAAAAGTCGCTCGAGGTGTCTGAATTAAATAGAGGTAAATAAAAATGCACAAGACTCAGCAGAGCTTCATCAGAATGGTAATCTATGTTTGTAGCTTTGAGTTTTATTTTTTTATTCCAATTGCAGTAAATGCATTTTTCTGCATCGCTCCCAGCTTCGTAATTATAAATGCAATGACTAATGTAGATAAAGTGTTTGGATTTTTGTTGTTCGTTTCGTTTCGTTTATCTTTTCTCCCGATAAACTGCCGGAAGGAACGGAAGCAAATTATGCATAAAACAAAAACAAACAGACAATTTTTGCATAACTTCAGTGAGATTTTTTTTTCAGAAAAATAAAACATAAAATTAAAAAGAATCAATGGGAAAAATAGGTTAAAAAAGAGTCCCATTTCTCACTCAAGACATCTAAGACGCTTTATAAAGTAGCGAGCAATTGTTTGAGGGATTATTTTTGTTTAGTTTAACAATGACAAACTGCAGCAAAAGCCGTCTTTCTTGTTTGATGTTTCATGCTTTCACGCAAAAGTTTTTAGTGAGGATAAAGTTAGCTTGCAATTTACAAGCAACAGCAAGATTAAAGCACAAAATCCTTTCACGCCCAACAAGTCCACACGGGTTTCTACGGCTTCCTTTCCCACCGGGACATTTTCTCGTCACTCTGTGTGTGGCTTCATTTTCCTCTCGCCTGGGAGCGTATAATTCAAGCAAAACTAGCGATCTGATATGGAGGCAAATGCAAAGCAGCGTTAATATTTGCCACCAAAGGAATCGCTATGTTGGAGCGGCGTATTAGCTATCAATTAATTGGCTTCTTCACGCACGCTAACAACCGTGAACAGCACACACACACACACACACACACACACACACATACGCACGGCTATTCATCATGCCTATTCATTTCCTTGCCGACGAGTTACTAATTTGCATTGCTAATCACACCGCTAACTATGTGCCTTCTCCTTGTCTATTTACAGGTAGGTGACTCATGCGCGAAAAGTATAAATGGCTGCGCTGCTGTTAGTTGCTGCTGAATAGTAACCCGGTAGCAATCTCGTCGTTGATGTCCTCAAAAAGTCCTGCTCCGGCGTTTGCTTAAGCCGTATTAGTGGCGTGAATATCCCGAGAAGAAATCAATCCTGCCGTCCGACTGTCTGTGTGGTAAAATCACACACTCCTGTGCGGATGGATCGATGTATCACAACGATACCGGGAAAGCATAATCGAGGAGTGGGAAGGGTGGTTGACATGAAATTAATTTTGTAGGCTCCTTCTAATTAGCACTGGCGCAAACGCTGGCGGCCCTGAGATCGATGCAATATCCATCTGAAGAAGGTTTTCGGGGTGTTATTTTTTGTTTTTGCTATTTTCTCTCCCTAAAGTCTAGTCGTCACCCGTCTACATCCCTCGCACGTGCGTTTGGGTACGCGTGAAAGCTGTCTAATCGTACGCAGCTTGGCATTACAAGTATGTGCGTGTAGGTAGGTAGGTTGGGTGAAAATTCGGAAGCAGCATCAGCGCGAAGGTGGGCCAATATTAATGCTTGCCGTTCACGTACGGCCTCATGCCCCCTCACAAGTCGGGAGAGACTTCATTCTGATGCCGCAAAACCCTTCGCATGCGTGCGTGTACCATCTGTTACGCGAGCTGGTGTTTATGTTTTCCCCTGCTCGCCACCACCGATTTTCCCACTGCACACCCAAACACCGTGTGCTTTTGATGTAAGGATTCATGAGTGTAAACAATATGGCAAGCGCGATGATTTCGCTCCGCCCTCACGATAGTAAGCTCCCCCAGCACCCAGCCGTAATGGCTGCGCATCCGGTTCGAAGGACCATCGTTCTGAGTGGCGAGGTGCCAACAAGAAATTAACTCCCAACACGTACCTACGCCGGCCTCTTCGCTTACCCGATGCGTGTGTGTGTGTTGTTTTGGGCGTCAGGAGACCAACCTTTTCAACACTCCCGCCATACTAATGTCTCCTTTTGCTGGTGCCAGCTCACGTTCTTCCCCAGCCATCCGCAATCAAGCGCACGTCTTCATCTGTGTGTGGACGCTGTGCGGCGATCTTGTTCAGGGGGAACAGTTTTTTGTGGATTGTTCTTTTCCGTGCGGAAAAATGTGCGTAGAAAATTCTGCACCGAACGTGTCCAACACGAATGTAATAAGAACGCACGCAAGTTGACGCGCAAACAGACGAAAAGAAACGCGAATCAAGACTTTGGAGGTGCGTGAAAGTGAAATAACTGTCCAATATGTTGAGAGCCCCGTTTTTCACGTACGCATAGCAATGAGTCGCGTTTTAAGGCGTCCACGTACAACCGAACCGCACCTTTGCACGTACAATGTTTTGTCAGGGTATTTGTTGAGCAGCTTCCACAACCGCACACACACACACACACACTCTGTGTTGGCCCTTTTTGAAGAATACGACTCCAGTTGCGTTTGAATTAAGGTTCGTTACGGCGAAACATTCGATGACGTGCCGTGGTGTTTTTCAGCTTCGGAGGAAAATCAATTCCCATTCCCGAAGGCACACTCACACACACACATAGGCACAAATAAAACAAATCGAATCTACAAAACGTGTTGAGCTTACGCAGGGAAACGCAGGTAGCGCTCAAGAAAAGCCATCGGGCGGGGAATGATGGGACGGAAGTGCCAGCAAGCGGCCACCACCAAATGAACAGACCGTTGGGAATGAATTTATTTTCCCATTAAAATTTTATTAAGTTTTCACTGTTTACCACCCCCTGCTCGGAAGAGGGGGGAGGGGGAGTGGGAGTAGGGAGCCACTGTGAATTTGATAGCATTTTCATCTGCCGCGTTCGATCTGCCCCGACAAAGATGATCGGCTGAGGGCTGCTTCTCCGTCTGGTCCGCTCCTCACCTTTGGGCGATGTTTGAATTATTCATTTTATCGCATGTTGAACTTTCCTTTCCGCTTCATTCACTCGCACACGCCACTCAAGTCCATGGCGAAAGGAAAAGCCGGTCTTAATTACGCCACAGGGAAATGGGGCCCGGTCGCTTTACCACTGGTTTTCTGGAAAAGGAGAGGAGTCGCAAAAGTCGGAAGTCTTCACTTCCGTTCCGTACTTATTGCCAGCCCTGCAAACCCGGTGTGTGCGGAGTGTGTTTGCATTATGATTGTGACGAATTCATCAGCAAGCGGGAGAGTAATTGAGAATTATTATCGTTCCCATCGGGATCCTCCACACTCCTGGCTGCTGGGGAAGACTTTATTGTGCACGAGTTCTTTCTTTTTGCTATGAATCATTCATCATGGCGAGACTTCAAGCGAGCAAAAGAAGATGCTTTCTTGAATAAGGCGGAAGGTAGACGCAAATCGACTTGAATATATTTTCCACATTGAAGTGACATTGATTCGATCGAAGTGCTACACCGTGAACCTTCTTCGCAAAGGGAATAAGACGGAAGCAAATTTTCGTTTTGTTTTCACAAAAAGAAAAAGGTAAAAACAAAAGTTCAGCAATAAAGGAACGAGTGTTTCTCGAGTGTGCTGCAATCTTCGGTGTAAAGTGCACCATTTGTGGGTTGCGACCTTCTCGTGGTGCGCAGTTTTGTGAGTGTGTCTTTTCACAATCCGAGCCTTTCTTGTTTGTTTTCCACCCGGTACCGGTTCTACGGTCGATCAACGCCTTAAGGTTGATCGTAAAAATCTCAACACATTTTACTCTCCCAACCACACACATGCACACACACACACACACACACTAGCGGCTAGCGATCGGAATGATGGCGTCAATGGAACTCGCAAAAGTGACGCGAAAGGAGTAGCGATCCGAGCTATTTGCATTCGACCGAGGTAAACCTGTCTCTGAAGCTACACGCGAAGTTTTTAAATGGATCCACTTTTGCTGCAGCATGGAGCAGGAAACGTGTTTTTACGGCTTCGCCAAGAATGGCAAGAATGGACGTCGGTGCTCGGTTCGCTGTGATAGAATGCGCATAAAACGAGATATATTTATGGAAATGTGTGGAATTATCATGCCAACCAAAAGGGGACAAGTGGGTCGTGTGAGTGCCGCTTTTTTTTCTTCTTGTCTCTTTCTACCCTTTTGTTTGTGTTCTGTCCCTTTGAGTGTGATACGTGAAATGCTAAACTGGCTCCCTGATTGAGATGGAAAGTGAACAAGCGTGTCTCGTTTGTTTGTTTGTTTTATTTCTCTCTCTTTCTTTTTCTCTTTCTCTATCTCTTGCTCTCTCTCTCTCTTTCTCTCTCTCTCTCTTACTCTCTCTCTCTCTCCTACCGTAACATGTTTTAATAATAAATGTGCAGCATTTAATTTTGAGCAATATTTTATTAAATACTACGTTGAATGTCTAGCGCCCCTTATTCCGTGTTGCTATTTTTAACTCACTCATGCAACGGGAACTGCCCTATAGTAAGCGCCCGTACGCATTTGGTGCACAAACACCAAACTGCAACATATCGCGGAGGATGCTACTCGAAAGTGTCGGTACAGGCCCGGGTGGGAGTACACATAATCCGGGGCGAGATTGAATATTTCGTGGGGTAATTTACTTTCCCATTGTTAACTGCATTTAATAACTGGCAAGGATAATTGCATTACATCCGTGCGTGTGAGTGTGCGTCCAGGGCATTCCTGATTCCTGTCGTCGTCATCGTGCGCTGTGCTGCAGCCGCCGACGGAAGTGCACGCACGTGATGGTTCATCGCTTCGATCGGTACACAGACTCACTCCCACCCATTGTGCCACTTATTACAGATCGGTGGACGTATGTGTGTGTGTGTTTGCAATGCGGGAAAAAGATGAGAAGAGGTAGAGGAGCAATGGAGAGTGTATGCATTGCAGCAGTTGGTTGGAATCCTATTAAAATGAATAATGCAAATAGCAATTTGTGTTTATCTTCACCTCGGTGTGTATGGGTGAAAAATGAAGCGTAAGTGTGATCTGTGGGGGAGGAGAGGGATGAAAACCCCCACATCACATTACAGGACCTCTAGGTGCCGGAGGGACAGGCTCCGGGGGGTAGGCGAGCTTGTTAGGAGAAACTGCACCAGGAATAAAGCATCACATCCTGTGATTCTCATTTGATTTCGGCTTCTCAGTATCACAACTCCAATGGATTGCATACAAATGGTTGCATAAATGCACTTGTTGTGTTTTGGTTCAATAATGATTGAAATTCCTCTTATCGCGCGTATATCCTGTGTGGTACTTTTGCTCCGCTTTGCTCAGTAAATCGTTTTGTGGATGGATTTGGTTACTTTTATATCAAAGAATTGTTATGAGCTTCAAAATTTTCCTTCCAATTAATAACTTTAAAATATTATACAATCCTTTATTGAGCAGTATTTGTAATTTGTAATTTGGATCGTTCGTTCAAGCTTGGATCGAATTCAAACTTAAAACTGCGGACAAAGGTGGACAGTGAAAATGAAAATTAGGGTTTTTTTTCAAATAAATTCTAACGAAACTATATGAACTGTCTAACGCTACATCTCACTCTTTTGGACTTTTAATTCTCCAATGGATGAATACATGATTTCGTGTAGTAATTGGAGAATAAATTATTTAAGGAGACGTTTGATTACACAGCTAATTGTGTCAATTAATTGAAGAATTGGTTTGCTTCATAATACATTTTTTCATAAACTATTCAGGCCTCGAAGTAAAGTAAGAAGAGAAGAAGAGTAAAGTACTAAAGCCATTAGGCTCATATTATAGTCCAGGTTTATTCCGAGACGGATTGTTATCATACACTCTACCTTGACTCGGTTTTGTGGCAATTTCACAATTTTAGATACATTTTCTACTTTTGGAATCATTTCTAGATCATTTTTGTTTATAAAGACTTAATATAGCTTGAGATGAATTAGTTTTGAATGTTTTTCCTTTGGGGTTTCGCCAAGCTGGTTTATTATGTTTGGTTCGATCGAATTCACTTTATTCTTAGAGAACTTAACGCTTTTTTCGTGTTTCATTGTAAACGCTTCTGTCTATCTGTTTATCATGTTCTACCCACTCTTTAAATCCTTCATGATTTGCTTCATATCAACTCAAAATGGGTACCTAGCTCTTCATCTTGTTGCAAAAAATGTCTTTCCCGAATCCGTTATCGCAGTCAGGCAAAAGAATGACAATTTATGTGGCCCGTGAACAGACCATTTCCATGGAAATATCATGCAACGCTTCAAAATAACACTTCATCGCAAAGCCCTCATCCTACCCTCGTTTTAATCAAAAGCCCACTTGTACTAAGCACCATACAAGCGCCCCTTTCTCCAGCCCCCCTTGAACCGGTTCCACCAACCGAACAACAACACACAATAAACGCACCACTCGCAACGCGGCGCTAAGTACGCCCCTATCGAAAACCCTCCCCCTCCCCCCGAATTAAGCATCCTTGCGCTCAACAGTGTTGCCAGCACGTGCCAACCCTCGGTCCAGGTGGGGTCCTCCGCCGGCCTCCCGCCCAAACGCCAGCACTTTGTTATCGCACAGCAAGCGAACGGTGTTCATAAAATATTAAACCATCAATTTGTTCAATGCCAAGTGGAATCGTTCCGATTTGATTTGATGGTAAAAGCTTGAGCTGTTTTTACCGCCACCCCTCCGGAGCTAAAATGTTCTGCCAGGTTTTTTTTGTTTTACTCGTATCGTAGAGAATGGTTACCATTTGACAAATACACACACAAACACACGTGCCCACACATTTGCCCGAATGTGTTGGGGTAGGCTGTTTGCTTTCCTCGTCGGCGTTTTCGTTTGTTTGCTGGAAAATCGGGGCTGGAAGCTTTTGTGTTAGCTCGGAAGTGTTTCAATTCCGGATCGACTGTTTGATGGAAATGGAAAACGCATGCCGTGTCGAGCTGAGCTTCATCTTTCCATCCGGTTTCGATTGTCCGTGTGCTGTCGGGGAAGGAACAAAAAAAAAAGAAAAAAAAAAGAAAGAAAGAAACATCAAACGGCATCGGAAAGAACATACGTGTCTTGGGAAATGTAGGAAACATCGTCATCCCATGTAGCTGCTTTACGTTTGACGTAAGGCTTTCGAGGCGTACTTGTGATGTGATCTGCAGAATGTGTTTGTATGTGTGTGTGTTTGTTTTCCTTTGAACAGGAGTTTGAATGGAAATTGCCCTCTTTTCATTTTTTTGGTTTTTGTTTTTTTTTTTTTTTGGGAGACAGGCACATGTTTGAAAGCGAAGGAAACCCTCTAATCAACCATGACAGCAGAGGTTCAAGAATGCACAGTCCTTCAAACTATAACGCTGACTTTTCCAACTGCTGGAAGATGTACTGTTCAAAAAGAAGCTGTGTTGTTGAGCATTTAAAAATTATTTCCAAATTACAGTAGACAGCATCCCACCGGGGATCGGAAGCGTTGATAGGGTGTTAACATGTTTAATCGACCTTGTAATAAGCTTCCCGCGTGCACGCAATAGCGCTGGATGGCCCTAAAGCCCAGACAACTCACATTCTATCTTCTGGTCTGCATCTACCAACCAAATATCAACATCAAAAATACACTTTTTTTGTCCGCGCTCATCTCGCTTTGAGTGTTTTCATTCCCTTTTTAATCTGCTGCTTTACGCTCCCGTTTTTGTTGGCCGCAAATTTCCAATTAAATTAGATGAAATTAAATTTTGCATGCTCGGGCCACATGCGTTTGCGCCGTTGCCGATGGATTTCCACTTGCGAGTGTCCCGGTCTTGCGGAATTTCACCCACTTGTTCTCGATTCCCGACCGTCGTTTGCGCCTTGATGTAGGCAAATCGTCAATATTTGTTCGGCTGGTGTGCTCGTGCGCTCCTGCTGCTGCTGCTGGAGTGCGTTGGAAGCCCGTCGGAAACGTCCTGCCATTCAGCCAACCCAAACCGCCCCCCCCCCACCGGAAGTTGACCGAGAACCGTAGAACCATTCACTCTCAATTGAATTTTATGAATCAACTTGCCTTCTTTTTGCTGTGCTCCTTCCGTTGCACACCACTCGGCCGCTACTTGGCGTTGCGTTAGCAGATTCCTTACGGTTACGCTTCTCCACCGTGCTGCACTTTCGTCGAGTGATGCTTTGCCGGTGCTGAAATTGAAATTTCACCGGTAAATGTGTTTGCCCGGCCTGGCCTGACCTGGCGCGATGTCTCAGCTCATCCCGGAGGCACATTATCCATCGGCTGCGCGTCGCGGTTTCGCGAGCATCCCCTGGCTAGCCGAAAGATTGGTTGGTTGTTTATTGAATTTCGTAAATTGATCATCTAAATGGTGTTTTTTTTTTGTGAGTGCCGTTCTCTCTCCCACTTTATCGTTCTACTTTACACGCCAAAACGGTAAAGGATATGATGTGAACGTTCTAGTTGTGGTGATGATGACTCTCAATACGGATGGTGTTTTTTCAACGCAAAACAGCCATTAATTGACGGGGTTTTGTGTGCATTATTGTGACGCTTAAGGTTTAAGGCAGTTTGCTTAGCAGATGGAAATTGAAGCGCGATTTCATTCAGAGTTTCCCGTCGTTGTCAATATTGATTGCGTATTTACTTTCCATTTCCACTGTCTCCTAAAAACGTGCTACCGGTAAAGGATGGTTTGAAAGTACATTTAAACTGCTCATTCATTTGCGTTCACATCCCTCATTCCCTGTTTTCGTTAGTTTATACCATTTCATTAGTTAAAATAGCGAGTCGCTTTCAAACGTAGAGCAGGCACAGACAAACAGTCGCATCTAAACTACCCTTACGCTGGTAAGAGCGAAGCGGATCTAAATGAAAAATTATTAAAACAACTCATTATGAAAGTGCTTCTTAACATCGTTTACCATTCGCTGCTTTTGGTCTCCATTACGTGCGGTCTTTTGCTTTGCTGCTTTATGGGACGTTTTAATTGCGAGCATAGAAAGTATCGCCACGGCAAATGGCGGCAAAAATAATGTGAATCATTGGAATGAAGTCGTAATGCTTTTTTTCATCTTCCCATAATCACTATGTTTACATGTGACTAATTTCGCAATGTGCAGAATTGTACGATGCATTTTAATATTATTATTTTTTAATTCTGGTATCACTATCCAGCCATGAAGTGCACTGCTGTGTTTACAGTATCGGATCGTGCCACATGTCTGTATTTTGTACAGCGTACAAATTGATTGCCCATTGCGGTTTCATAAAGTACAACAAAATGTTCGTTACACGCTTCAACATTATTCCCTATCGGTTTGTTGAAATTGCGAAAGAACTTGCTGAAAGTAGCAATTATTAGCGCGTTATTAATGCAAACACTATCCGATCACAAGCCACAGTGTCTATTTCAATGGCATTTATTGTGCTTTTTTATTGTACCTTTTAATGGTCCCATATGGTCAGTAGTTGTGGCTGTACTTTCAACAAAATGTAAGGTAAAAAATGCACGGCATTAATTCATTTAGGTGTGTAATAACCACACCACAGATGGTGGTTTGGATTAGGCAGATTTCGGTCGGCAGCAGTGCACGATAGTGGCAGGTAGATAGCGTAATGTTCAATCTGTGTAATAGCCTTTAGTGGAAGCTAATCGTATCGTCCGCAGCGCGGTGTTGTTTATATGGTCGTTAAAATTGATTGTTTTGTTTTATGTGGTGTATGGATTGTAATGCAATTTAGTAGTAATATCAGAGATGGTGGTTTCAGTATCAGTTTTCATTTCATTGCAAATTAAGTGTATTTTAGATTGTTTTGAAATTTATTTGGATTAGCCTTGACATATATTGCATCAAATGTGTTAAATGAAGCAGTATAACAGAAAAAGCAACACAATATTAAAATTCGAAGACGACTTCTGCTGCTTAGTTCCTGATCTGCTTTGTATGTAAGTCTGAAGATGTCTTCAAATTTATGTTATTGGAAATATTGAAGGCTGTTGAATTCTTTAGAATACTATTCGTTATTTCTGAATTCTTTTATGTGTAAAGATGTTTAAAACTTTTTTTTTCCTATACGTTGAGTGTAGAAGCATGCTGATATGCTATCCATACCCTTATTCTTCCCCTTACCCTTATACCCTTTTGATAAAACAGAAATTCCAACGTAGATATCTCCTGTGTCCAACTGATCAAATTGAGAAATGATGAACTTCAAATTCTGATACTCAGGAAATAGAGACGCCCTTGGCGTACTTCATTAGTCGTACGTCATCCCACAACTGATGAATTCTCTTGAACACACAGCAATATCAATCGATATACCCAGACCACAACATTGAGCTATAAAACAAACAGGGGGAACGGACATTATGGTAGAGTCATCAAACACAGCTTAAGTATTCTTTTGATGCACGCTTCCCCCTCTGCGTTGGCATCTTTTGCAGTACATTCTGTTGCATAGTTGCACTCCCTTAGAAAAACTCTACATCCCTTTAGTGTTCATTTTTCTATTGCATTCTCCCTAAAAAACCACCTCTCAAACTCTCCGCCAAGAACCACTCGACCGTCAAGGCGCAAGGTGCGAACAGTAAAGGGTCTCCAGTTTCTTGTGTGCGCAGCCTAACCCACCAGAGGTGGAGGGATGTTAGCAAAAAGAGTAAGATTGTATCGTTGCTCTTGAATCCCGTTAACTGCATTAAATTTTCCACTGCACCACACGCGCGCCCACCACCGAGTGACTTCCGCTCGGCTTGACGCTACCGGTGCTTCCTGCCGTGTCCGGCACGTCCCGAGTCTTGGCAAGGGCGAGACGGTCGCCGTATCGCAGCTTCCGCCTCATCTAACAACCACCGGGCGTGCATCATTTTCACTCGAAACATACACACCCGAGTGCACTTGGTCTTGTTAGCAAGAAACGCAAACGCCGGGACCGGGACGCGCTTCCCAACTTCGACACGCCCGCCGTCTGCTGTCCCGCTTTATTAATAATGAGATTTCCTTCACTTGACTCTCGAGTCGGGCTGAACCACTTCGGAGACGTAACTTCTGAAGCACACTGCTCGTTTAAGAGAAGCTTAGCAAATAGGAAAGGGGGATGGGGAGAGACGCCTTGTTGTGCCGATGTTTTCGCAGCAAACGCTCTCGTACCGAAACCACGGTCGGCCCTTAAAGCAGCTCAGTAATTTGGTCCGTCTTGCAGCGACTCAGGAAATCGGTAGGAAAATGTTTGCCAAAGCTCATTCGATATTTGTAGCAGCATTTGTGTTACACAGCGGCGCAAGGGCTGCCTGGCCAAACTGGGGACTGGCTGGGCGAACGATGCACTCTGCCCCCCTCCGCCTGGGTGGGTTAGTTCCGTTTTGCTAAATCTCAACGAGTATATCCGTGTGAAGCATACTTACGGTAGCAGTAGCTGCTTGATAGCAGAAGATCCCGCATAAGCTAGAGCCAGCAAGAAGTGATAAAGACATCCTCATCCTTTGCTGCGCCGTTAGGACGGGTTGGGATGGGCGTACACACCCGCTTGTGGCGGCACAAGATCCACCGGGCCGGTAGATCCGCCACTAGAGATGCTTAATGCGATTTGAATAGGAGACTTATGGAGCTAAATAAATCCTCGATGCAACACCATTATGAGATCATATTCTATTCCAAACTCGACACGCTCATCTCGAGACGGCAAAATGTGGCTGGTTCAGGGAGCAAGAGAGAGAGAGAGAGAGAGAGAGAGAGAGAGGTAAAGCCAAAACACACGCCAGACGACGCCGGTCTCGAAGAAATGCGATAGTTTTGATGAGTTTCGTCGCGCTGCTGCTTGCGGAGCAATAGTCAAGCGAAAAAGATAAGCGCTTCCTTCGGGCGGCTACGGAATGATCTTACTTCATCTCCTAATAATCCGCTCTAATTATCAGTTCACGGCGGGGGATTGGGCGGCAGATCTTGCTGCATTGGAAGGAAAGTTTTGTGCGAACGTGAGCGAGCGTGAATCTGCAGCTTAAATACAGCTCGCAGACACAGTTCAAACAGTTTTTAGAATACATCTTCCCTCTATTTAGCACGCTACGCCGCTGGATGAAAAACATAATTGTAGATTCGTTATCTGCGGACGTGTGTATGCACCCGTATGGCAATTCTCTTTTCGGGCACAAAGCTAGTTGAGATTTCGAAAAGATTAGCTTTTTGGGAGATGTGCAAGACAGATGCGAACGGGTCCATGATCCATCGGTTTAGATTGTGAAGAGTTTGAAGTGTAGTATTTGAGTGGCTAATTGCGGTACGGAGCTGGGTAGGTTTGATTGTAGAAAACTTGACTTTGATTGATATAGTCTTTTGTTGGTTATACTTAGCATTCCAAAAATGTTTGAGAGCATTATATACGACAAAATAAGCAATTTATATCCCTTAAAGTCTATAATAATGCTTAAATGGTTTTGTTTACTTATACTATACTAGGAATATAAATCCAACCACATCACCATGATAAATAAATGTTGTTTGATTTTTTTGTGTTCAATGGTAACAAAGGTAATCTTTGGGAGGGATAAAAACGTGCCTTAATTGCAAAGAGTTCAAATGTGCAGCAATTTTCAATCTGCACGCTTTAATATCATCTAAAAACATTACCGTAGCATGAAAAACTACACCACCAGGAGTTCATTACACCCTACAGGAATGCAAAACTCAGTAATCAAACTGAGAGTTTAAATCAATACAGCTCTTTCAACGGTCTCCATCGGCACGCATAAAATGTTTTGCCAGCGACCCATCCTCGTCACGGTCATATCGAATTAAAACTGAATCCCTCCCAAAGCGCCGCCATGTGGTAGGATAAAAAATAAACTATTATCACCCACTTTCGCCTCCGGGCGATGGGGATGGCGACAACAATCGACCAGTCCGGGCCCATAAATGTTCGAATTAAATGGAGATTATCCGAAACAGTATCAATAACGGGGCCGAGCCGGGAGAGTGCGATTGCAGTAATGAGTGCAATTGAGCTCGCTCGAAAGAGTGTGTGAGTGAGAGAGAAAGAGAGAGAGAGAAAGAGCTTGGAGTGGGGCGTTTGTGTATGTATGTGCTCCTGCAGGATATGTGTGTCCTGACGTGCGTCGAAGCAGTAAAACCACATCACACACGGGCACATCAGCCCATCGTGCTGGCAGGTGGTTGGCCGGGCGGGAGATGGATGGAAGAGTCAATTTGAAATGCAAATCGTGTGTACATTGATCGGCTCAAGCAATTAAAACTATTGCAATGGGTGTATGTGTGTGTGTGTGTATGGTTGTGTTTGCACTTCCGCACGGTGTGTCCTCCATTCGGTGCCGGAACTACTACAGGTACAAGTTTATGCAAATGTTTACAGTTCTTCACTGTTTTTGCTGTATCATACTTCTAGTGCGTAATGTAGTACGACGTTTCATTAAATTGTACAGGATCTCTCCGTTTTAAAGAGAAAGGAACCAACCGTGCCATTTCATCGATAAAGCAGGCTCATAATGTACAAATTGTGTTTGCATAAAACATTGCTCGCATCCTTTGTGAATAACAGCACACGGTTTCATCATAAAGCAATGTGTGCTCAAAACGGCGCAATGCCACACAATGGAGAACCCTTCCGAACGCCGAAACGCACAACGGACGTACCGAACGTAACTTTTGCAGGAAATGTAAACCAATTTCCATCAGGCCGTGCGTACCAAAGCGCCACCAGATTGGTGTAACTTTTGCAACATTGGGAAATTAACTCCGAAACGTCATTACCGTAGCGAACGCCGTGTCGCTGCTCCACGCTGTCGAGTCCTTCCCGGGTCATACAGGGCGGCACATTAAAATGGACTTCCTCGAGCATGCGAGCAAAACGCGTTCGTAGCGAAACCGTGTGTGAAAGTTTTGGGTTAATTGAATTTAAGGTTACCGCACAGAAGAAGAGCCAGCATTGCACGCAACCGTTGCCCGTGCCGTTGTTGCTAACACAATAAATCTGGCATCGATGTGACGTACCGCGGCGGGGCAGCTTGACATGGCTGGCGCGTGTCAGAGGCGCATCTGCAGGCACGAGCTACATGTGTTCCTTATTTTTCTCGTGTACCACCTCACCGTACCTGTTGTTTTGGGTGATGGAAGTTGCTAGAACAATGAGCTAAGAGGACTCGGTAATAATGGGCTAATTTTTCTCCCCCAAAGCTTCCGGTTCATCTACCCGCGCCAAGTGCCACGTCCAAGCACGTAAAAGGGCAGCAGTTTTGGCTCCCCCCCCCCATTTAGTACACCCTCTCCTCCAGTGGGAGTTGAAGTGTCCTGTCCGGGTGCGAAGAGCCCTCTCACCTGAAGGTGCTTACCAAAAACAAGAGAGAGAAAGAGAACAGGGAGCAAAAAAGTACAAGCACGATCCTCCGGCATGGGCCTGGGAGTGTAATTGAAAGTGACTGGCTAATTAGCTTTGCTACATCAACTTTGCATTAATGCTGTGTATGTTTGTGTGTGTGTGTGCAGCACTCTATCCACTCCGCACTAACGCTTTTGTATGTTGCACTCAGCTTTCGCTCTCTGCACCCATTCCGATGGTACACTGTGTGCTAATGGGGTTTAGCTTGTTTTGTTGTTCGGTAGCTCTTTACTCTATGTCCACTTCGCTTCCCACTTCGGCTCCACCCGAGGCCGGAGCAGCTTAGTGCACCAAATGCACACAACACCGGAAATGCAACCGGATCAGTCGTCACTGGGATTGCGTTTGCTGCGACGGGGAAAAAAAGGATACACTTGCAACTTGGTTTTGCTTTGTCGTTTTCCATTTTTTTCCTCCCTCTCTATGCCATCATGAGCACTACTGAAGATGACCGGAAGCGTGCGGTGTTGGAAACATTTCACGTTTTGCCTGTTCGTTATGGTTCGGGCTTTATGTTTCTCCTAGCAGTTTGCCTACCGCCAGTAGTTTGCTCGCTGTGACTTGAATAATTATCTGGGCTAGGGTGAAAATCAGGTAAGGAAAAGATGAGGATGCTTTTTCCGGTTTGTTTTTTTTCTGCAGCTTTTCCCGTTTGTCCGTCTCCTAGGTTTTAGCACTACAAAGTGCATGTAATTGACAGGTCTTGAAGTTAATGCTGCACGATCTAGGTTATCTAGAAGCAGGATTTATTTGCTCGGAAACTAAAACAAGAAAAATGCAGAGGAAAAAGCAGTCGGTATTTTAAGATAATGAAGAAAAGATAACTATACAGCTGATTCGTGTATCGTTATCGTTAATGGTTCTCCGCTGGCGCTTTTATGTTTCGCGATTTTGCTTTACAAAACAGATGCAATAAATGTTTTTCATTTCATGTTGTTTTTATTCATATCCTGAAAAAACTAACGATACCTGCTAAAAGAATACTTAAAAGTATAAATTTATTTAATTTGATTCTACCATGATTGGATCCTTGAAGGTATTTTAAATAATACAAGCCTTTGGAGATTGACAAATTCCTCAAAAAAGTGTTTTAGAGAGATATCCATTTGAAAAGTCCCATTGTTAAACGTCTACTTAACAACTACTAGATCCTAGCATGTTGCTTTGTATCAAATAGCGCCTATCACAAATTTGTCAATGTTCAATTTAATTTGTATTACAATTTTCACACATTTTCCAAATTTTAAAATGACTTCAAAACGGATGTTATACATATTTTGAATGATGGTAAAACAACTCAAAATACTAATGTTTGGATAATAAATGATTGTTCATGAGCTCAATTATAAATCTCTCGGTAAAGTGAGTAATGGGAACGATTATTTTAAAGATTTCAACCATGATCTAGACATTTTTAAGGCTAATACATATTTGCACATTATGGTAAACAAAAAAGTGTACACATTGCATGACAGTTGAATGAAAATCCAAGCATGTATTGAACGTTTTTGGTGCCTTGGCCTTCCTAGAAAAGCATTAGTTATTAAGCTTATATGACATTGTAACAGATAGGCTGTAATCTGTATCATCTAGTACCTAGTCAAAGTTATTGACCATCAGTTAAAGCTGTTCATGACTTCATTCATTCAATGTTCATGTTCATGTTCATTCAATCACACAAACCAAGTCGTTTTAAAGTGGAAAACGATTGAAAAATCCAAGATAATGCTATTACATTCAATGGCAGCTTGGATTCTTCCATCATGTCACAAGTATGACACCAGACAACTCAGTCTGGAAATAGATGTTAAGTCATTCACACCGAATCATGTGAAATCCAATAGGAGATTCTTGGATGTTGTTGATGTGTCTGTTCCTAAGACAACCATCAACAACTGCTCGCAACCATTAGTTTCCTTTGATATGGCCCTAGAACAGCAGCTACCACTTCTTGTAGACAGCCGAACAATGCTGTCTATTGCCCTACCATCTCCAACATATTATTCGAGTGATGCACTTTTTCTGGACGTAAAAATCAAAGGCAATATGCAATTGAACACTTTCCCCCCTCACTATCCTTTTTTCTTTACCACTCTTTGTGCTCATTCCATTGCGTTAAACCACTTCACTATGCCCCGGGCGACATTTAACTGTGGCCATTTTTCCTCGTTTGTCTATTAATTGAAATGCTTTTTTAATTTCAGTTTTCGGTTATCTCCTCTACCGCCCATTACCATGCGCGGGGGTTTGCGTGGTGACAAAACATATTCCCAGAACAATTTAAAAGAACAAAAGAATGTACGCATCAGGCACAAAGCGGTTGTAGCATCACGGGCACTGGTTTGAGGAAAGGGTCGCGCACCGCAACACCGCTGTCGTGTCACCATCGTGTGGTGCGAATGGAGTTTTGTTTTCTATCTTTCACTCATTGTTGTTTTATAATTTATGCTTCACCCGCGCGCACCGAATTAAGAGGTTTTTAACGGTTGCATTCATAGCAAAGGGCTTGCGCACACATGCATACATGCCCCCCGTTGGTAATGGGACAATAATAAGTTTCCCGCGAGGGACTGTTTTGGCTGTTGTTCACTGGTCTCTCTCTCTTCTTTCGACTCGTTGACAGCTTCCAAACGAGAAACGACATAACAGTCACACGTTGTTATTTTGCATTGCGTTGACGAAATCACTTGATAAAGAAGCACTTAATGCGTGAAAGGGCAGGGAAAGGGAAGGGAAGCTTTATTATTGTTTTATTTTTGTCACATGCGTGTCTTTGCCCCAGACAATGTGTTTGCCCCGCGATGGGAACCGTTAGCTGTTCGTTCATATTGCTACCTTGGAGCATGCATGAGTGAAGCAAAACAAGCAAATTGTTCTACACTCGAGAAGTGGCTGGGGCATAACATAGCAAAGCATATGTTAAATGTTTCCGTGATCTCTTTTTTCGTTATTTTTTTTTTTTATTTGAGCTACCACAACTGTTAATCTCACCTGTCTTTTGCCGTCTGAAGGTCGTTATGATACAACCGCGTTCCGGATTGTCTGACACGCGCGAGGGAATGCTCGTGCGTCATGATGAATGTTATTACAACAAATTAAACATAAATACCAACTTCTCAAATATAGAGTGCATCAGCAGACGATGTACGAATCGGCTGTCGGTTACGCGCCAAAACAATGGTTCATGCGCTGCATCGAAACCATCCCAGCAAGTCACCGTGTACGCTTGATGCATGATGGATGTGATTTTTCCAGAGCCTCCCCTGGCAACTGGATCCATGCTGTAGGTCCGTGGAGAAAGCTTTAGAACAATAGGTAAAGAAGAACATAAACTCACCGGTTCTCATCTTGCTCATGAAAACCGAATGAGCGCTTGCATACAGAAGAGTGTTTAGTTTTTGCAACCGCTGACGCTGTCTAAGCTACCCGAACAATGTGTCATCGTTTCGGTGGATACACATAAAAGGATACACACCCGGAATAGAATGAATTACTATACATATATATTCTACCATCCCAACGGTGAGCTCGGTGAAATTCCAGGGGCCTCGGTCGCGTTTCCATGATGAAAACCCATCACATGAAACGACATCCAGCTCCTGCCCGTCTGGGAAAGAGATAAAAAAGGATAGTAAAAGCATCCCTTGTTCCCATACGTCCGGCAATGATGGGTTTCCGGGTACGGTAAATCGAGGAGAAAAGCAACACCATTAAATTCTAACACATCGATTGCATTTTCAACAGCTAAATGTAGCACAAAGCAACGCAGTGGATGCAACGCACACAAAAACATCCCTTAAGAGAAGTGGAAAACCGTTTGAAAGCACAAGCAAAAAAAGCAAATGATTCGTTCTCTTTCGCTCTGTGTCTCTTGTTCTGTCTCTCTTTCTGTTTCGCCTTTCATCAATATTGCTGGTGAGGAAAAACGGAACGATCGGGACAAATGCGTACAAATACGATAACGCTCATAAATTATTCAGCGGCGGATGATTTCGACCCGATGCACACACATACAACGGCACATGTACGCGACTAGAAAACTGCATCCGGTTTCCAGCAGAACAGCGCCATATTCCCATGCCATGACCGACCGGAGCTGGCCTTCCTCCCAGGCCCAGGGCGTCCGGAGCGCTGGTAGGTTGATAAATTTTAGATCTTTTTATTGTTTATCTACGGCACGCGGGGTGCCCGAGTGCTGGGCAAGATAGTGCTTTCGGTGGTGATGTGTTGTTGGCACAAAAATGGCTTGCATTTTCGGTACGATGGAAGCAAATTGAACTTGAACTACATTCCGGTGTGAAGTAACTAAGAGGCGCTGATACTGTGTTGAATTTGAAATCATGGCTGCTCGCTGAGTTGACAATGGATTGCATTTTTATAACGCTATTTTATTTTACTTTTGTTAAATTCAATTGGTAGAAAAGCTGAAATGATTGTGTTTAAAAACATTTAACATGAACGATGTAGTACTTTTTTGTTTAAATACAAGCTTAAAATGGAAATGATCATTGCCTGTTCTTGTTCCTGTCAATCAGAGCGTGTTGCTCAGCCAAACTAAAACCGACAGTCTCACAGGTTACTATATCGCGTTATCGTTTTTTAGCCATTGATACAACAACAACCAATGGGATTTTCATTCCCATCTGCTGCTATCTCTCCATCAATTCACGATGCACTCACATTCGCGCCACTGCAGCAATAAAACTAATTGAACCCATTCATGAAGGGAAAGGGCATTCGGGTATGTGTGTGCATATAAGCCACACGTTCCAATTTGGCATCCGCAACACATGACTTACAAAAGGGGAAGTAAACTAGTGCCCGGCTGAATATAACAAGAGTGTTGTTGCTCCGAAAACATGATCCAAATTTTGATACCGCATTTGTGTCGCGTTTTTTTTTGTGCCCTTTTTCCCAAAATCCAACCAATATCACGTCCCTATCGGACATCGGGTCGTGGAAATATGCAAAACTTCAAGCTGCCATTCGATCGGTAGGGCGTCATCCAGCCACGAAACTGTTTCGACGTGAATGCAACAAAATTCTAAACGGGTTTGAAAAACGTGGTAAACATAACACTGGTAAACATAATCTGGAGCGGCAGTGTGGCTGTGGCGTTGTGGTTTTATCGGAAAAAGGAACAAGCTATAACAAATCGTTAGGATTCGTTTGATCGGCTTGATGAAACATAATAACTATTGACGCGGGTGTATGCGTGTGTGTGTGAGTTTGTTCAAAGATAAATCACTCACATTTAGCGGGTTGATAAATAATGTGTCCCGTGTTATCCTGCATCGAGAGAAGTCGCCTTGTAGAAAGATCACATTTTTAAAGCTTATTTTATTTATTCAAAACCATTAGGAAGCTAAAAGGGAATACAAGGATCAGTATTGAGATACGTTGATGATGAATGTTCACAGATAAAATGTCTAGACTCTAGACAGACCTCAACGGAGTGTTATGCAGCGTGCGCTTCTCTAGTTTTGGTTACCATTTTGGATGAAATACGGAACTATCAGTGATTTTAATAACTGACTTTGATGAAATATTGTCATTACTTCGTTAGATTTTTTACATTTAATTACAATGTTCCGGCTATGAAAAATGTAAAATATCCCAATGAAGCTTAAATTTTCGTAAAATTCTTCAACGCAAAATCAACTGTCAGCTGATGGTAAAGCTATTTCCGTTTACAACAAATCAAACCTTTTATTGAAAAGTCCAATAACGTCCAAAACACGAACTAATATTTATCGTTCAAATTAACCACTCAGCATTCTGGGCACAATTTTACTCTTTCTTTCCTGAATTAATTAAAATCAAATACACATATCGATACTCCCCATATGCTCTCGGGTGTGTTGTCATAACGCCGTGTCACTTTCGGCAAATAGAAAACGAACGCCTGCATACAGCGATTTACCACTCTGCCATCACAAAACCCTTTCCATTACACAAATCACAAAGCCAACCAATAATAACCGTCGATGAATAATGAGCACATTAGGGAAGGCGCTGATCTGTTGGCACCTGTGCTCAAAACAATCGAATAAGAAAGCGCAGCGCAGCGGCGGCTTCCCTGGGGTGGACATAATGAAGCCGTGTCGTGGCTCGAACACGCGGTGGTGGTGGTCTTTTGGTATGCGCAGCTAGACAAACAGGTGGAGACACGTACGGGATGCGAAGGATGCAACGCACATAAGTCATGCAACGCTGATTAGCATACAAGCAGGCCGGGGGTGGCACATTGCGAGGTAGGATGTAACGGGGAGGAGGTCTTTGAACGTTTACAAACCATTGACACCGTTGCCGGAGACCCTCCCGAAGGCTCAAAGGGAGAGAGAGAGAGAGAGCGTGTGGAGTTGTATGCTTAGTCAAAGGTGCTAAAACGACCCCGATGGGAAGCTCCTCTCCTAATCAAGTGAACCAACGCCGAGCCCGCCGCTTGTTGAATGTTTGATTATTTATCCGCCGGTGGTTAAACCTGTGTGCTGTTTTCTTGCGCCGTTCATTGATTTCACTTCCATGCCACGCCGAGTGGGGTCTAGATCGACTAAACAACATGCACGCGACGCCGGTCGGTCGGTTGGTTGTGTTTTTGGGCTACCCTCGGCGTACACCGAGCCACCGAAAAATCAACCATTCGTCAACCGTTTGCAGCGAGACCGAGGAGGGGGTCATCAATCTCAATTTGGCAATCCGATTGCAAGTGCCCTTCAGACGCTTTCAGAAGGGACGCCCAGTCCCGCGGAGCAAACAGTATCGATTTTGGAACAGCAGAAAAGTACACATACCCTCACTCTCAGCGGTACTACTGGCTGGTCGATCGGTAGGCCAACACGTGACACTTTGCACACGACGGAGAGCTCGGTGGGAACCAAAAGTTTTTTTGCTAAAGTTGCACAACGAGCGGTGGAGGCTGCGGTGCGAGAGGGGCTGTCACCGAGCTGCTTGTAATTCAATAAAACATTAATCGAAAACATATAATAATCGATGAAATTTTATTCGTTCTGACATGTCCATCAATCTTTCCCGCTTCGTTTTCGGTGGACGGTGTTGTTTGGCGGTTTCGAGGGTGGGTTCGATCGATCGGTCCAGCGTTCAAGGGATCAAAATTTGTTTTGTGTGTGTGTGTGTTGGTTTTCATCTCATTTTGGGACGCAATGTTTCACACCATTTTTCACGCGGAAAGTAGACACACGGACAAATGGTGACACACACTGCAGTTTTGCTTTTGGATTTCAAATCCAACAAATAAAACCGCAAACAAGCACAAGATTTTGGTCGTTTTCCATTTCTCTTTTGTGTGTGTGTGTGTGTGTGTGTGTGTGTGTGTGTGTGTGTGTGTGTGTGTGTGTGTCTACTTTCCCCCAAGTTTTTCTTCCCCAGTAACAACACAAACCCTTGTTCGCGTGTTCGATGATAAAGAATTTATCATTATCACAACTGCCACAGTGTGTACTTTGTGCGTTCTGTTTTTGTGACAGAACGTCAACCGGGAAACTCAACACAACCAAGGTCCCTTTTTTTGCAGAAAGATGATGAATTGAGCCCATCTAAAATCGTACATTACGAGGGTAGGTAATGTATTACCTGTCAACGTGTGCATGTTTTGTGTGTTGGCGCTTGAATGTCAGACTATTTCCGTTTCACAGCTCAGATCCTCTTTTCTCGAAGCTTTTTCGCATCCGTTGAAAAGGTGTTGGCCAAGTCGGGGTGAAAAATAGGCTCAAATCATCACCCGGGAGGATGTTTAGTGATTTTCACCCACCGAAGATGATTTATTTTATGTGAGTTGGTGGTAAAACGTACAAAATAGAATGAATTTAATGGAAAATGAAGAATGGGAAAATGAAAATGAAGGTGTTATTCTTGCACTAGAGAAAGAACGCAATTTTTAAATAATATATTACCGGCGACTTTTGCTACATCTGATATAGTTCGATCAATCCCTTCGCAATCCTTACCTTCCGAGTACAAAAGTGTCCTTTTTCTCAGGGAAAACTTCTTACAAGCTTTGTGAACGACTGTTTTTCCCTCTACGCAAAGCCGCGACACAATGTTTTCACCATCTATCGATCAAACGCGTCGAAACAAGCGGTAGAAAGATAAACCAATTACAGCTACGGGAATGAGGGAAAAAGGGAACCAGGAAAAGCGCGTTGAAACTTTTGCATGTGCGTGTGTTTATGTCGCTTTTTTCTTCTTTGCTCCATTCATTCTCCGAGCGCAAGAACACAGGCTTCATCCCGCGCGGTTCCATTTTGCTTTCGCGGTTCGTTGACGAACTAGTTCGTCCTGCCGAACGCAACCTGACGTTCCATTTTTCGAGAGAGCTTTTCTCGAACCGGTGGCAATGTGGAGCGGTGGAGAGAGAAATGGCACAACGCAAGGCTGAAGTAGACATTACAAGGAAGGTATCTTTTTCGGGGGAGTTTTCCTTCTGCTCTTTTTTATAACAAACCATCGGAACAGCTGAACCGAGTGATAAACGTCAACTCAATGCATCATTCATGCTTCGGTTGACTTTAAGTTACACTTGCTCGTTGGCCCTCACACTCACACACGCTTCACCGACGCGTCTAAACGTGTGGAGGCTGTAAAAGTAGGTTACGTGTGCCGAATTTTCCACCGTAAGAGGAAGAAGAGCTTCGAAAAGAAGCACGCCGTAAAAGGTCGTCACGATACATGATGGAGCGTTGGTTGGTTTCTGCTCGTTTTCGGGCTAATTTTTTTTCGCCTTCGTCCGTGAATCTCGGTGCACGTCGGTGAAAAGGTCGTACACCGGTACGCTGATTGATCATCTTTTCACGTGAAAAACGACGAAAAGCCAGGCTTGTGTCTGTCATGTGTGAAGCAAAACTGTCACACAAAACGGCGCGATACCCTTGCCACGGGGTCACACATTAGTTGGAAGCGCATGTTAGCATCACGCGGTAAATGTTACTTTTCCCATTTACGGTGGTAGGACTTTGGTGGCTTTTCATAAATGGTAAAATCTCCAATGTGGGTTGCACATTTCCATGGAATCGACATAAATAATCAACATCAACATTTACTGTACCACGTGATATATATGAACGATTTGTGCTTTTGAAAGGGCAAAACACGTTTAAGATCTTTTAGTTTATTTCGATAGGTACAATTACTGTACATTTCTATTTGTGTTTTTCTTACACTACGAAATCTTAGAAAATGGTTTTCCGGAGCATCCGTAAACGTTGGAACTTCAACAAAGTCTCCTGCCCGAAGAGAGATAGCTCCCTCCTTCGTACGGTAAACGAGGAAAATTAAATATAGAAACAGTCCCGTACAAATGCATTCCAGTCACATTGCAATCTCCATCAGACGACGGCAGTAGTAGCTGCTGCAGCTGTGGACCGACAAATGCATAAGCGAAGAGGATGCCCCCGGTGCGATCTTTCTTTGTCCAGCGCCGCAAATCTCCAAACAGCGCACAATGCGCTCCCATTTGTTCCGGTTTTGTAGGTGGGAAAACCTTACGAAAACGAAGTTACCGCTGCGTGCGCCGTCCGATGTTCCCCAAAACTGACAGCACTGGCCGGTTCAGCAGACAAGGAAGCCAAGGTTCTTCATGCCCGTGGGGACTTTAAGGCTGCTTTTGGTTCTGGAAGGAGGAAAAGCAACAAAAAGGTGGATTCTTGAATCGTATACCAACGCTTCCTACTGCCGAGGAGCTGTCACTTTCTGTGTGTTTGTCTGTGCGGTGCGTTCAGCATGGGATTTTCTTTTCCAGTAAGCAGCCCAAAAGCATTCCGCGTGCGGCGCACATTCGGAATGTCCGAAAAGTTGAAGGGAAATGTTTTTAATACGTCATATAAATGCACATAGCAAATATGTTACGGCCATACATATTTATAAATAGATTTTCCGGCACTCGGGGGCTGTACGATTTACTGGAGAGCGAGAGAAGAAGGGAAAGCAACAGAGGGATAGAAAGAACGAGAGGAAGCGAAAAGCAAAGCGTTACATGGGAAGGAAATGGACATTTCTAGTGTAAAAGAATTCGGAAGATTTCTTGGACAGTTGGGGCAGTTCGTAGCGTGCGATTGAATTCTTCACTGTGTCCTGCTTTAGTCGCTCTCTTTTGTTGATACTTTTGAAGATAGCGCAAAGAGACTGTTCTTCGAAGGATCATAGCAGTAGAGCAGCTGTTTTGTTGGTGTGTGGATGTTTGAAAAGTTTTACTAGCACCAAAACCCTGTCAACTTTCCTTCCAACGGTTTCTGTTTAAAAATATTTATTTCAGAATAACTAACTTTCAAGATAATACTTCTAAATCTAAATCTAAGAAGAAATCACATAAAATCCTGTATTTTAAAACAGATTTTATGGGTTTTCACTCAAAATCTGCGTAAAAAATGTTGAATAATTGTCGCTAATTTAGATATTCTACAAGCATGCATTGTTAGACATTGAATATGCTATGGAAAAATGGAAAAACATATGAATCATTGAGAACTCTTGTGATCTTTTCAATTGATATCACAATGTGGTTGCAACAGGAAGATCCCGGCTTGTATATTTATGCAATCATTTACTTAATTTTATAACTCATGTCTTGGTAAACTGTACAAACTTTATTTCTTTTCATTCGAGAGTTTTGTTAAAAAAAAAGTTAAATGACTAAAAAAAAATAATTGACTCGCTTTTCTTAATGCAAATACTTTCCCAATTCGCTCAGCATCGTCAATTCCATCTTCCTCCTATCACTGGCACTAATAGTTCATCATGTATTCAACCCAACGCTCTCGTTACGCTGATTAGCGGAAATTTTAATTTGAAATGATGCAAACACCTTGGCTCATCTGCCTCCGGTTCTAGGGTTTCTGTGTGATGACGTACGGCAAGCAGTTGCATCCCAACAACACCACCCACCCAGTTAGCACGTAGTAAAAGAAAAGAAAGGAAAAAAACACTAACTGCATCAGCACAGCGACGAGTTTGCTGTCGATTATAACCTTCTCTTACCTTGCATGTTGTTTTCCGTTGTGCCCTCATGCCTCTACCCGCTCAGTACAGTAATTTGTCTTCACGCGAGGGGCATATCATTATGTGATAGGTTCCGGTCGGCACCCCTTTTCTACCCTAGGTGACGCCCAGTTGATGAGCTTTCTTTCGACCGGAGGAAATGGTAAGGTGGGGAATATAATTAAGTTTTTTTTTGGTTCGTTCAATCCCTTTTCCTCCCTTTGCGCCTTCAGCATTTATTTCCGTCTCAGCCATAAACACACAAGCGCGCGCGGCAAAAGGCTTCTTCATTTGGTAGTTCCGGTTCATCTCAGCGCGCTCCTGGCGGAAACTTCCAAAGTGCGGGGTGCCGAGGGGTTTCCTTCCATCCACCGGGTAAGCTAATATGGGATGCAAGCAACGTAAACACGTGTGTGTGTGTGAAAGAGGGAGAGACTGTTTTGTGAGTAAATTACTGTACTCTTTATCCTTTCCACGAAATCTCACCACCAGCGCCTGGCGTTTCCCTCCTTTTTTTTTTGCTCCCATTTGAGCACCAGTAAGGACCTTCGGGCTCCAGGTGGGAAGCTGGCACGGCGCATAAATCCACGGTTTCATAAGGGCGAAGAATTCACCCATCACCTGGAGCACCTGGAGTGGGTGCCTGCCCGTGCGGTGAAGATGATCGTGTGCTGATGATGATGATGAGCTCGAGTGGCACGGAACTAATAAATTCCAATTAGCTGTAACACATGTAATTATGTGCATATACTTTCGTGGCGCTTTCGTGCATTGGCGGGGAGCTTGGAATGTACACACACACACACACATACACGTCTCGGGCAACCTTGATATCCATCAAGTGTATTTGACTGTTTCCTTACGTCCCTTTGCGAATCGCCATGTATGAATTTGTTTTACTTTATTTGATGTGGGACGTATGAGTGAAGGATATTCATTGAGAGGGTGGAATTTTCATGACGTCACTCGTCCGCTCGACTTCGAATACCGCCGCTGTACTGTACATTCAAAGCATAGAACCAGGTTTATTAAAGCGAGGTATGCCTAACGAGATGAAAAAAACTATAAAACTTCACATATATTCTAATATAACCCTAGTTTTGTGGCTTAAAATGGGCACAAAACTCCCTCAAGAGAGTAGCTCCCGGTGCCAAACATGCGCTCTTAAACCTTCGCCAAGGTAAATGTGTTGGGAAGCATGTTGATCCTTTATTTTTTTTATTTCGTACCGGCAACAAACCAACAATGTTCGGTCTCGGAAACAAAGCAGGTCACAAGAGAGTACCGAATTTTGGCTAATTCCGCAAACAACAACAGCAAGCAGCTCCTAGTTTGCTCACACAGTCTGCAGGGAAAACGCAACTTTTGCACCATCCATTTGCACCCAGTTTCAATGATGAGTGTGTGTGTGTGTGTTACGGGTTTGTGAGTTTTAAAATGTTGCAGCTTATACTTATAAGCAGCCCGACCGTTTCTGTGTGTCGTCTGTTTCAGTGTTTTTTTTTTAGTTTAGCACAACACAACTAAAGGTGGAGCTGAGACAAGCGTCGATGTTTGTTCGTTGCTTGTAAATCCTTCCCCATTCTGCATCACACCGTCGCTAGTAGTGCTGTTTAAAATGTGTTGCCAACACACGTATGCAATGTGCTGGGGTTGTACTGTTTGTTTTAGACAAAAAAAGACAGACCGCCTCGAAAGCGCCTAAAGGTAGGCAATCGGTAGTGAACGCGGTGGCGGTGAAGCTGCCGCTCGTGGAACAAAAGCGACCGTTCCGAGTCCCTAATCTAGAAATATGAATTTAATTCTGCACATTTTGCAACTCCTTGGGCGCTGCTGTTCGTTTTTTTTTTTTGCTATCTACGTGTCGTCACCGTTCCTCGTTTCTGTTCTGTGATGTGGCGCATAAATAATAATTCGCCTCACATACTAGCATACACACAGCCACATAAAGCATCATTCCAGAAGACAGCCGCTCGTTTTCGTGTTTTTTTTATTTGCTTCCGCAAGGTTTTGTGTCAAATCATTCTTTCATCTTCGTCAGCTTTTGTGTGTGCATGCCTGGGTGTGTGTGTGTGTGTCCTTTTGAGACGTTTCGAGCAAAACTAGTTAGAATGTTCCACCTTTTTTTTTCTTCCTAACCAACCGATGAATAATATTGCAATTTTTCTTCGTTTATACGTTCGTCGCTTGCCTCCCAAGACACGCTTTCTCGAGGTGAGTGCATCCTTGCACTCA
Organism: Anopheles coluzzii; assembly: GCF_943734685.1. Taxonomy (NCBI): domain Eukaryota; kingdom Metazoa; phylum Arthropoda; class Insecta; order Diptera; family Culicidae; genus Anopheles; species Anopheles coluzzii. The sequence continues at coordinate 117,977,510 of NC_064670.1, read as the reverse complement.
CAAAACTTCCATCAACTGTTCGCCCCCTCTTGTGTGCTTTCTCCTTGTGCAGAGAAATGGCATGACAGAAGACATTGGTGATGCATAATAGTAATAAAAAAAGAAAGAAAGGAGACGAGAAAATGCTACCTCCAACAGTGCCCTGTGCCAGGCTGACGAACGTGCGAAACCCCCTGGACGACAATTTCGTTTCCAAACAATAAAACTTACCCGTGTACGGTGGGAAGCAGCGATCCGAAAGTTTGTCGTTTGCCACACTTTGCTCTCGCTCAAGTCGTCAATCGTGGCAGGAAATGGAAACATATCTGAAGACGGTGCCCGCTCGGTGCTGCATCAGGCACATCTTAGCGAAATGATGGTTTATGGCGAATGCTGTCTGCATTCGCTGGTTTGATGCAAAAATTCATAAAATGAAAGTTCATATGACGTCAAAATTGTTTGTTGAAAAGAGGGTTTCTGATTTTTTCTTTAGACGAAGAATGTTGGAATATTTTGGACGTTTTAATAAAGTGAAATTAAAATGATTTCAAGCAATTTGAACTATTAATTTAATCAATTTTTTCGTCCACTCGTTTCAGGTACGTCATCAATGATTATTCGATCGTAAAATAGACACTCACAGAGTGCCTTCACACCAACAAACACGCTCGCTGCAAAGGGTAAGTGCCTCCGAAGCCACCCGGAAACCAGCTTTGACGAAAGCTTTTAGTCAAATCCGTTATTATTATGCCAATGCCAAGCGGAATGGCATCTTCATAGGACATTTTTTCACATTCTCGAACCCCCCACATTGGTCCTTTTCTCTCTCTATCTCCCTATCATCGGTGATATGCATTGAGTTTTATGTGGGTGATGACGAACGGGGCAGAAAATGAAAGAAAAGGAAGCATAAATCCGTTCGTTCGCTGCATTCGATGCAACCACGACGACGACGACGTCCGTAAGCCGCCAGCCGACAGCCGATGCGGAAAAGTTTGGTTCCGCGCTCCACGATCTGTCCCCCCAATTTCCAGACACCTGCTAAGGGAGAGACGATACGATTGTGGGTGCGCCTCAACCAATTCCGCCGAAGAGGGCAAACAAAGGGGCAGCAAGGGCGGTGGACATGATGGAAACTAAAAATGGAAAGCCTTCGTCAGAATTCTGGGGCATCCCCTTCTCCCCTTGCTCACGGTGTTCACGGTTCACGAAAACTTTCAACTTAACAGACAAATAAATCTCTCCCTGCCGATCTGCCCTGCCGCCTGCCTTTATCGGAAGCCAATTGTGGAAGGTTGCGGGCTGGAAGTTGAGCTTCCAAACAGGGCTGGGGAGGTAAAGATGAAACGCTGCTCGATGCGGCCATTTTTCAGCTCGAACGGTTCGGAGTGAGCGGGGCCGTGCCGAATTTTGCCTGGGCGCATCGATTTTGTCGATCCCCGCACCGCGACAGCTCCAACACATGCTCTCTGGTGATGATGACGAGGGACGACAAGGAGTGTTTTACCGTGCCAGGCCGGCCAGGACTGTGCTCGACGCAGGGCAAACCGATCCCAAGCCCAAGCGAATCGATTCCAGGCACTGGAAATAGTTTCTTTATTCGATCCGGCGAGCACTGGTGAAGGTGAAGGCATCCATCGAGGAGGCACCTTTCTTTGTAGGAAGACGTTCTCTTTTCTCAAAGCGAGAGATAGAGAGAGAGAGAGAGAGAGAGAGCAAGCGAGAACAAGCGAGAAAAATAAAAGCAGCAGAAGCGCTACAAAAAAGCACAGAACCTACTGGCAGGAATTGAGGTTTTATGCACAACAAATACAGCCACAACAGGCAGGAGCAGGGAGATCGGAAAGGGAAAAAGCAGCTGGCAAAGCATCCTTCCTCTTTTCCCCTTCCGTCGCTTTATTTGCCAGACGTGTTTCTTTGCTATCGGTTTGTAGCGTTTTTATGCGGAAGCTGGCTGAACCAACAACACACAGCTAGAAGAGAGATAAAAAAAAACGCTCTACCATCTGGTGTATTTTCCCGTCACAATCTCTCTCTCTCACTCTTGCTGGTGTCCTGCTGAAAGTTTGGGTGAAAATCTTCGAAACAAAATATTTACTTTCCGCTCCTGCTGCTGCTGCTGCTCCTTCGTCCTGCCGAATGGTTTGTTGCGATTTTGAATTATGCAACAAAAACGTCGTCATTCGCAGATGAGCAGCAGCATCCCCAAAAAAAACCAGTTCAGCTCTCATCACTCACTCGCAATGGCTCTAAAAAGTGGGTCAGAAAAGCTGGTGAAAACTGTTCAGCGAAATGATGATTTTATGCTTTTTTTATTTTGCTGGAGCTGGTCGGTACGGGCTACACTACACGGTCTTAAATCCAAAAGCAAACTCACCATCAACCATACTGAGTTTCGCTCGGTTATTTCATCCATTCGATGGTGGTGGTGGCGATTTTCTTCTCACTTTTCCACCAACAAAAAAAAAAAAAAACATTATCTGTCTATTGCTACACGAAAATGCGTTTTTCCCCTTTTATGTTTCTATGTTTATCTTTCTATTTGTGTGTGTGCGTGTTCGAATTGATTTATGTTTTGTCCGCCTTTCAAAACCCTCAATCGTGTGTTCTCCTTTCGAATCATTTCCCATCAACCGGGGATGCTGTGTGCCTTTTGTGTAAACTACCTGGGAGCAAACGAACCAAACAAAAAAACGCTTTTCACACTTTGCTGTATTTTCCCACCAAGTTCCCAGCAGACGGTAAGAACTTTCGAGCAGCAGCAGTAGCTCACCACTAAAGAACCATCAAGCCGGATAGGTGGGGAAAAGGTGCGTCCCAATAAAGCAGGCCAATTTATTCCATATCCTCCCGGTCTTCCCGTTCCCGCTCCACTCCTGCTACCGGGGCATCGTTTTCCCGTTTTTTTTTATGCATTGATTTTTATCCCCCCCGTAAGTCTCAGCTGGCGGATCAGGGCGAACTTTCGATCCATTAGAGAAATTAATTTCCATGATTGGGTGTTTTCTACAGCGTCTTCTTTGTGCAGCTATAAAGTGGCCAAGGAACAACGGACGAAAAATAGCCCCCCCGTTTTCCTTCACCGTTCGGTTGAAGGATTGTGGGGAACGGTTTTTCGATCCTGCTAGAAAAAAGGAGAACCAAGGGCAGAAAGTAAACAGGCACAGGTGGATGCGTTTCAACGGGATGTTAATACAAACACATACATACCTGTGTCTTCATTTTTCTTTTTTTTTGTGGGGGGGCCCCAGTTTGCTCAGGAATCTCTTATCCGATCAATACCACACTACGGATGCTTTGCCGACCGAGATAGAACGCCGGTTTCGTAGTGGCTTCACACCGGCTTAAAATTAGGAGGGACGAGAGAGTGGAATCATTAGGCTACCGGGGGTTCCTTCTCCTGCTTTATCTCGTGAAGTACGGTGGGTGTTTTACAACACTGCGGGGGTACCGGCATTTTGCGGCAATTCCACACCACTTCTAGTACGGTGGCAAAGGCGAACCCATGCACAAAGTACCGGGAAATGTGTGTTGGGTTAATGAATATTAACACCCAGCAGCCAGTGTGTTAGCGCAGTAGCACAGTACTTTGCGGGTATCAAACACACTCACACACACACAGACATGGGTATGTGTGACCGGGGAGCATATTGGATCCCTTTTTGCCGAGAGCGGCTAGTGTAATGTGACCCAAAAGAGGGAACCCCCGTACGAACGTGCGCCTCCATCCGCATCATGAGCGGTTTCGTTTGCAGTTGACGGGTGTTCCCCTCCATTGTGCTTCCCAAGACTTCGGTCGGTGTGTTGAATATGTAAAGATTATTATGTGGTGTGCGAGTGTGCGTGTGATTCTAATTTAACTTTCAATGCTGAGGAAAGTACTGCTGATGCTGATTCGATTTGCGCTGCGTCGTTTACCCGTTCGTTGGGGACCCACGAGTGGCTGGCGGATTGTGGTGGTGCGGTGGCACGTTTTGCGCAACCGACTTCGATAATGAAGACACCAAAACGCATACACCACACTGTAAGTGACACTCCAAGGCGTGCAATTTGCTTGGGTTGCAGGATAAAGTTGTGCTTGCTAGTAGCGATGCGAACGAGGTGATAAAGGTTCTCAGAATAAAAACCGTCCGAGCGACTACACATCTGTGAACAAATTTTACATGAAATAAATGTAAAATTCTATTAAAAAGCAATATCATCTATTGTTTGAAAAAGTAATCTGTTTTGAAGATGCATTGAAATCAACTTTATCAGAGCATGATCATAGATCCTTCTTTATAGGGATCAGTTTCATCTATTCGCTTCAGAATCTTTAATGTTCTTGTATTTCTTCGTCTACTTAACGTAACGTCCTACGCAGACATACCAGCCCATACAGGCTGTCGGGACTTCTTCAGTAACACGCATCCGGATAGTCAGTCCTTGCTACGAGGGGAATGTCCATTCTAGATATGAACCCAGGACGGACATGTTGTTGATTCGTACTAATTAACGACTGTACAACGGGACCGCCAATCATGTTCGTGTTCTTACATTCATCAATCAACTTCAGCCCTAATTTGATTTGGGATGCACTAAGATATTGGAGTATTACGTCAAAATAAAGTCATGAATTCATTTTTTTTTCTCTAGGACAGCAATATATTCTACAGACTTAATATAGCTTTAATATGACACAAATAATAATAACATTAGTTTGTCTCTGATTGAGCTACCAAACTTTAAAGCTGCTCTTTACATCCGTAGCTATCATTTCAAAGTTATTACATCACAAAGTTCACATAAATTTCGCTTGAGTTTGAGTACAGATGATCAATTTTCAAGTGTTTATCTACATTTCACTAACCTCAACTTTTGCTGCAAACTTTTGAGCAAAATACAACAAACTAATTTGTAGATAAAAGGTGTCGTATTGATTGATTTATTAATTTAGTTACCTACATTTAATTTGTTACGACTCTACTTGAAATAATATGAAAAAAATATCCAAATTTTCTTTGACGATTGACGATACTACACCACCATTCATTATTCTACTGATATTCCAATTGGAATATCATCGTTATGTAATAGAATTTTGCTCCTATATCTCACAACATTTCTCAACTCCCATTGGCGAAGCAAAATCACCAACCTAGACTTATTGGCACCTACTCTAAATGAATGCCATTAGTATCGTTCTGACTTCTGAAAAAAAAGAATCCAATGTTGTCGTTGTCGTCGTCATCTGTTACTGCCAGCAAGTCAGCCATGTTGTGTTATCTGGCTATTACTTCAGCCTCCGCACCACACACCCTCGGATGCCACAAAAAGAAGCATAATATGCATGCAGTTGTCATTCGGTTTCACACCGTTAATGGCAGATGCTAATGGCATCTTCCGACACATCTAACCACATACACAAACGCACATACACACACTTGATGGGCGAAGTAAACCTCGGGAAGAAAATGTTCCGACCCCCCCCGTGCAGGGATGTAACTTGGGAGCAGCTTACAGAGCTGCTACAAGGGCGGGACGGGTTTGCGTCAAAACATCAACACGGAGGACGACATTCTCATCTTAACTTGCCGCATGACAGGGAACGCAGGAACCGTAGGGATTGGTTTTTAGAGCGACCGGGCAAAACGGGAAGGAAACTACTTCAGCAAACCGGCAGCCCAGATAGTAGTCAAATACGTTGCAGTACGCTGCGAGCTTCCTTCACCTAGCAGGAAGCAGCAAACTGTGCTTTAGATCAAGCTGATGCCTGACGACGACGATGATGATGATGATGATGCAATGGCAAACGTTCTTACATTCTTTCGTGTTCGGAAGCGTTTGCGCTGGCTGCTGTCGGTGCGGTTACGTGCTATCGAAGCTGACTTACTAGCTGACTGTTGGGTGAAGCACATGAGGCGGGTGCTGGAAACGGTGTACAAGACACAATGCTGCAGGAACTGCTTCTGCTGCAGCAGTGCCGCAACGGAATTTAAGGCAAATATTTCAATTAACAACATGATGCTCAAGAAAGTGTTTCCCTTTGGATTCCCTACCTCTCCCAGCAGAGCCCACCGGCAGAATCTTGAGATGAGCTGCCTTCCCGGTGTACGCTTCAACTTTCTCTCCGTCGTAGAGCGAATGAAGTGAAGATTACTTAGTGAAGTGTTGGTAGTGTCTGTGATTGAGCCACATAAAATCCTTCCCAGCGGGTGCTGTACAGCTGATTCGCTGAGCTGAGCAGGCTAAATGAGTGGTGCCCGGGAAAAGGATAGGACGCAAAACACGCGCCCGCTCACTGTTTGACGAGTGCTCTCCTCCAACGAGCTCCTTGGACAACGAAAAAACCTCACGTATCTGTGGAACTTTTGCTTTCTTCGCTGGTTCCCCTTTACGTTGTTAGAGTCGTGTTTCATCAAATGGCCACGGAAACATGGAAAATAAAGGCGCCCGTTTGAGATGATGATCTCCGATCTTCGGCCGGTCGGACGGTTTCTGTGTGCCAAAAGTTCGGAATTTGCCATCCGCAACCCACAACGGTCTGGGTAAGGTTCATCGGTTCAACGGTTTCATATGTGAAGGAAAATGAAAGATATGATGATAATTAAAGGCTCAGTTCAGCATAAATGGGCTTCAGAGGAACAGAAAAACACACAGACAGAGGGCAACGTGAGGGCACAAACTCAATAACGGCGCTCGAAGGCGGAGAAGGATATTATTGGCCAACCATTGGAGTTTAAGAGTGCTCGAGTATTGATTAAATTTTCTGCCATTTTATCAAACGATGCTGTCGCTGGTGAGAGAAATACATTCACAAACATCATACACACACACACATGTAGTAGGGGTGCTCTGATAGCGTTCTGCTGTTTGACTGTAAATTTTCCAATTAGGGGACGGCTTCACTTATTTTAACCGTAGAGCAAAAGTTCGTCTATTCGTCGTTCGCCGATAACGTTTCGGAAAAAAAGGACATGCCGTTTTTCGTCTTTCCGGATCGCTCCAAACACACGATATACGATGAAATAAACACATGACAGTGTGCATGGGTGTGTCCGTGTGTGTGTGTGTGTAGGGAAGGATAAAAGGGGACACATTTCTTCTTTGATGAAGCTGCCCGCCTGGTTAAAACTGGGAGAAAGGTCATTTTCGAGTCGTGCCGTCGAGTTCGGTCGGGCATAACTCGATTTTCCGCCAATGAAGAAGCTCGTTATTGGTACCCTATTTGGTGGGATGAAAACGTATTTTCCTTTCGGGAAAAGTTCGAGTTAAAAAAATATACAATTTTAAACATATGGACTCATCTAGAAGCTACCGTATCACCGACCGGGCATCAGAGATCAATTCAATTTCAGTTTGTCCACTGTATCCTTCCCAATATGCAAAAACAGGGAAAAAAAAATTCGGTGATGCTGATGAACGAAAGCATCTTCGCTGTGAAAAGGGAAAATCATAAAAAAAGGAGTAAACATCCTCGGAGGTAGCTACTTTGCTGTTTATTATCAGCACATTATTCAAATTTCAATTTTCCACTCGATGAGTGATTTTTTCTCCTTCTTCTGTGTGTCTGTCTGCCTGCGTATCTTTCCACCTTTCTAAAAGGTGTTCGATCGATGACACCCGTGCGGAAATAAGGGAAAAGATTGGATAAGTTCGTTCGTCGCTCATTGTGTGTGTGTGTGTGTGCGAAGAAAATAAAAGCGGGATAGGAAACTCATCTCCTGCTCGAAAGGTACGTTTGGCCTTTGGATGCAACAAAGAAGTGAAGAATATTCCTATTGTAAAAATGAATTTATTACAAACTTTGTTTTTGCTACCTTCCTTGCTGTCCTTTTTAGGGCCAGTTGGATTTTGTGCAAAGTGCGGACTTGCCTTCTTCTTGTCTCTTTTACACCGTTTTTTTTTCTTCCTAAACATCTTGGTAGAAGACGTTCTCTTGTTTCTCAGTTCCCGTGCGCTCAGTTTCGTTGCGTTGTTTTTGCCTGCTCGTGTTGCCGGGACCGGGAAACTCCAAAATGATTCTTTTTGTTTCTGTGTGCTCCGTTCCCATCGTTTTCTTATGATGTTAAAAAAACTGTCATGCGGTTGTATTGCAGTAGCCACGCAGGCTCCCGAGACGTTTGCTCGTTTGCTGGCAAGTTCCCGGGATGTGAGATGACGTTTATGAGAACCAGGGGACCTGTCAGACTGTGTAGCCGCCACCGCCGGCCGCTTTCCGGGAGAAGATTGTGCGCGCTAAAACAGGGGGCCGCGTTATACGCAACGGGGCAATAGGGAAATGCAAAAAAGGAACGCAAAGTAACAAACAAACAAACAAAAACAACGATACACAGTTTGATGAAAACAAGGCATGCAAAAAAAAAAGGTGGCAAACCACGGCGGTGGAAAAACACACAGTCACAGTGCGTCCGGAAAAACCGGTGAAAAGAAGAAAGCAAAAGAAAAAAAAAACTAGGAAAAAACACAGAAGAAAGTTCACGCGCGAATGAGAAAAGTGGCAAAAAAAATGGAAAATAATATAATTTTACTACCATAAAAGGCGGAAATTGTAACCGACCAGCGCATGGGAAGGGGAGGGCCAGCCAAGGACACACTGGGAAGAGGGGGGGGGGAGGAAAACAACCTTCGAGCACAGAAGGACACAGCATAATGCACGCACTGCCAGCGTGGAAAGAGACACAGCAGACCTGGACCCGAACCCCGAACCCGACGGAAGTAACAGCAGCAGTAGCAGGTGCAAGGTGAACGAAAACATAACAAATAAAATGGGAGAAAAATGAGAAAACTTTTCCCGCAGTCCAGGGGGCTCCTGCCGCTAGCGTTGATGATTTTCTGATGCTTCCATTTTTTCATGTTTTTTTCTCTATCTTTTGTACCATTTCCGTATCTGTTGTCATTTGATTTCCGTTTCGCTTTACATTGAAGCACCTTGCGGGCAGATTTTAATACGAATTGTAATCCCACTCGGCACGCTGTGACATGGGCATTTGAACCCTGGCAGGTGACGAAACGGTACTTCCGGATTGTTTTACTTGATCGAATGTGTTTGGGTGTGTGCAAAATTACGAAAAACAAACACACACCACACACAGTTATAAGTGCAAAGATCCTTTCCACGAACATGGTAATGAAATGTATCACACACACTCACAACGGGTGAAGAAAAATGGCTATTCGTGTAGAGCACGTACTCTCTGGGTGGGGTGCGTGGCGTACACCCAGAGATGAACTCATTTGATTGACGGGTACTTTCGTGGAAAAAGTTAGTTAACTCTCGCCGCCGCCCTTCGGGATGCAAGTCATGTTGAAGTTGGCACGTCTTTTATTCTTCTTCTTCTTCTTCTTCTTCTTCCCTCTCGAAGGACAGGTGAAAACCACGTGCAAACCGATGAACTACCATCAGTGGCTGCACGTGCTGTATGCTGTTGTCGTGTCGCTGACGGGAAGATTTCCTTAGTTTCCGTTTAGTTTTCGGTGTCGATCGATGGGTACCTCGCCGATCGGAACACATTCGTGTGTGTGTGTGTGTGTGGGTACTACAGGAACTGAATGTGTTTGTGTGTGTTTACAGTGTTATATGTATGATTAACTTTTTATGTAACTAGATGAACATTTTAGAATTGAACATAAATAGGAAAATTTAACAGTATTTTTAAGTGAAGTGAAGTGTGTTGAGCGTATAAGTAAGTAAGTAAGAAGTGTGTTGAACGAGAGAATCCAATTCAAAAAATAATTATTCAAAAAAAAACTAAATCATTTAAATCATTTATGATACTACTTGTAAATGAAACCAAAATTTAGAATTCAATGTTAATGTCATTCTATGGAGTAAAATACTAAAAACATTGGATAAGAAATTTCATCTCGAATATTCGCAGATCAGTTAAGTAGTGATGTGTTTGAGAAACGCCTAAATGTATGCAATATTTTATGTGTTAATAATATTAAATTATTTTCGCACATTAAAATATGCAAAAAAGCTAAACATGTGTTGCATACATAGAAGTGATTCATGTCATAATGGGAAAAGTTCACGAAGGCTTTCATAAAGACGCATTGACATTATGATAAGTGATACTTAGCCTTTTTTACAATGCCAATAGACAGCAACTCTACCTAAACGCTTACAAACTTCGTTATTTTTTATGTCTTACATTTTTGATTGAACTTTTTTTTATTATTTCCATTGTTCATTGTTGGCTCAAATATCTCATATGCCCGCTGAGCAGTTCAAGCTACTTACAAAACCAAGCTAATATACGCATACACACCTGTTTACCTGCCCATTACACATATGTGTCGTCACATTCCTGCTTCAAAGTTGGCAACTTTTACTCCACGTAGCTTCACACACACACACACACACTGAACACAACCGCTTCTCCCGTTGGTTGGTTGGGCCGCACTGGAATCCAAAACCGAGATGGCATGTTACAGGAAATGATATTACCATACATTGCACTACGTGACATGACTTTACAACACGGTCCAACACTGTTTGGGCCCAAGTGCGCGCCGCCGTCCACACGGTCATAGGGAGTCAGCGGGAGTCTATTACATCGCCACGTCCCCATCGTCACGGTGGTGGTCGTTAGCATCTTTGTCGTTTTCTTTACCAGTCCGAGGAAGTTATGGTGATGTGTTCCAACACGTCAATATTACGAAAATGGGACGGAAAGACGACACACGACATAAAACGCTCTGAGGGAGCACAAGTTGCTCATATTATTTGCGTCACAGTGAATCGGTCGTTACAATCAGTAAAAATTAGAACTGGTCCTACTGCTGGTTAAGTGCGAAGTTGTATGCGGGTTTAATTTCAGCTCTTAGCAAAAGTCTTTGCTTTGTTGTGCTTTGCGCGTGGATGATTTCGGGGTGTAAGATAGCGCAAAGTGTGTACCGTGCGGGAGGTACCAATGTATTCCAAGAAGCAGCGAGCGTGTAACTAAACGCGTGCACTTACAAACTCCCCAACAAGTCTGAAAATTGAGCCGACGCCAGCACTACAACTTTCGGAGGCTTTTGCACCTACACTTTCGACTTCGAAGCTAATCGACTCGAACAACATCTCCAATTTCTCATTCGATTCGACTGAACCTGAAGTGCGCAACGCCGTCCTTTGCGCTTTGTTGAGGTACACCTGCACCAAAAGCTCTTATATCTACAACCCTCCTACACAGCCGCTTCACCATCCGGCTGCTTCAATCCGTTGAAGTGACATTTCTCGTTTCTCAGGCTATAAAGCGACCTCCGCCGGTAACATTAGCCTTTCGAGGGGCGGGGAGCCTACCGAGCGCCGGGCGCACTGAGTGTCACTTTTTCGGTGCCTGAATTATGAATGAATTCATTTCACCTTAATGGAGCTCCTTTTTTCGGACGATCTCCACCAATAGAGCATGACCTCCGACGTGCCGCCCGAATCCGTGCGTCCTTCAATTGCTGCCCTGCGGGACGGTTTCCTTTGCGCGCTCCGTTTCACCCTGCACGCTGTTGCCCTACGACTGGGGACAAGTTAATGGAAGCGAGATGCTTTTAATTTGATAAAATACACAACATCTTTCCCTCGCCTCGGTCGCTCGGTCACCGCCTAGAGCACAACCCCATCGCAGGATGGTGCCTGGTCTTTCGGGAGGAGCGCAAACGCGCTTCGTTCGGTCTATCTATCGGCACTAGCTGTAGTGATTCCGCCAGCTCTACCGACACCCACTTCATTCACCCTGCTTAATTTTCTCCCCCTCTTCTTCCTCCCCAGAGGAAATGGAAGAAATCGAGAGCAAAATAAAAAAAAAGCCGGACAAGAAATCGTACCCTAGATCATAAATCATTAACGTTGATTTATTCTTCCTTTGACGTCCGTTTGCCGGAGGGGGAAGGCGGTGGATGGAAAAGCAACATAGATTTCCCATTCGGCACGGGGTTTCAGAGAAGCTTTCACAGCACAGCCAAACACCGGCCAAGAAGGTCCCTCGGGGAGCAGAGAGCATTATTCTCGTCCGAGCTTGCCTCTCGTCCAAGAGGACAAATTATGTTCGCTTTACTAGTGGACACCGAAAAACTCTGTCAAACGTATGTTAGCGATTTAGTTTTGATTTGATGTGCTTTTTTTGCTGTTGTTTGCTGTCAATAGATCTCGAGGGGGGATGCTGTGGGAAAGTATGTTATGAGTGGGTGTGTGTGTGCGGTTGAAGTGGTTGAGATAGATTTTGGAATGATTAATGAATACATTCTAGAGGCGGATCGGATGAGGTGGAAATGGATTCGAATTGAGTGAAAATGTGTCGCAGTTTGTTATGATTGTAGGTTGATGATTGTTTTGCCGTTATTTTGATGACTTATTTTAAAAATTATGCTTAAATCTTCGACATAGTATCTAATTACTTTAAAGGAGGCGCTCAAACAATCTTCAATTGTCTACACCAATTACTTCATCCGATGAAGAAAAGGACTAATTTTACTCGACTCTAGCATGACATTGGAGTCCGATTTACGGTCCAAAATTAAGCAACCATCATTCCAACCCGACATGCCAAAACCAGTCAAGTTTTACGAGTAAACCTTCTCCCTTTTTTGCATCACCAAAAAATCCCTTCACGTACAGCAACCTCCTCCGAAATGACAATTGGCATTTTACGGGTTTTGTGGCGCGTGTTGGGGAAGGGAACGAGAATCAGCAACACGATTCAACCATCAGGATTTTTAAATACAGTTATTTTCCTTCTCAGGCACGTCCACCGATGCCTTTTTGCTTAGGTTTTTTTTTCTTATTCGTTTTAGTCCAGCAAGCAGCGAGACGATTCTTTTGACTGGTTGGTTAAATAAAAATCCTGCCACCCCTGCATTGGCACCTTTTATTAGACAGCGAAGGAAAAAAAACCCCTACACCCCGAACTCACTCTTTCACCATGTTAGCAGGGGGGCGGTCATCTACTCCCTTGGAGTGAGCATGGAAAAACGAGTTCAACAAAAAAAAAGAACACAAACCCAATGCAATTACCACCCGGGAGCACGTTTTTCGCCGAGCGTCATTTGACAAATGTATTGACTCTTCGCTCCATTTTGGGTTGCCCTGCGGGGTGTCCTGCAGAGATGGAGAGAACTGGTGAGGTGGTAGCTGTCGGAAAGGGGAGTTTTGAAGAATAAGAAACAAAAAAAAAACGGAAAATACACACACCGCTGGTCGTAAAAGTCAGACCGCAATATTGGAAAAACGATTATACGCGAAGACGCCAACGGTTGAGAGGTTTGGGAGAGTTGGAGCGCGCCCAGTTGTGGACTAAAATTTGCCCCGGTGCTGATTCTGTACTTTTATTTCACCTTGTTTGTTTGCCAACACACACACGCACCCTTTTTTTCCGGCACAATGATCGACAGCCTGAATTGATAATGGAAAGCGCCTGGAGGAATGTAATAAAAGTGCGCTTTATTTGCTCATCAAATTCATGCCCGAAGCGGGAGAGCGTTGAGCCCGAACAAGCAAGAGTCGATTGCTGGAAACGTTTTTCACATGATTTGAGCGAGAGTTTTAGAGTCAAATTCGGCGATGAATGTGGCCGTGATGCAAGTGATAGAATTGTCATTTAGTCATGAGAAAAAAATCAAATCTCGTGCCGAAGAGCATCAAGAGTAATAGTGAAAAGGCTCGAGTTTCCCCATTTGGTTGCATGGAGATAAATAATAAACATGCTTCTTCAACACGATCACCATCGTCACGAACCATGTCGTTAACCGTTATCTGTATTTGTGTGTTTGAATGTGACGCTTTTCCTTGTCTCATCTCCACTTCTCAGTTTATTCCCGTTTCCAATGTCTCTGAGGCACAAGAAGTTGCCAAACGAACGCCAAACCAGAGGAGGAATTTTTACCCCCAAAAGAAAAACAAAATCGAGAAACAGTAAACTCTTGCTTTGATATACGATCGCGCACGGGTGCTGTGCACATAAAACACGATCCTACCGGGCAACGGGATATTACTGTTTCAACTTTTCTCCCTTTCGCTCTGCTGCCAGCAGTGAGAATTGGGAAAATCATCGTGTACAGGGGAGCATTGGGAGCACCAGCCGAGTGGTGTAAATCGTTGCTTGTAGAGCACAGGCAGCCATTCCGATACGTTTGTCTATTCTTTAAGTACTCCCTGTATGTAAAAAGCAAAAAAGAAAAATCTCAGTTTCACACATCCTACGAGAAGCGCAAGAGTTTCGTCTGCGTCAATGTCGCTAAGCATCTTTGGATGTGTGTTGTGGAAAGAAATGGGGGAACTTCTTGGCTCAAAACGGTTCCTGTATGATTAACGGCAATGTTGGGAAAACAGGGAAGAGGAAGACAGAAAACAGAAACCAAACAACAAACCATCACTCTCCCAGGGGTTCTTCGTCCCACCTTTGTATCCCTGCCCGGCTGGCTGACTGGCTGGGCACGGGGTCGTAAAACCATTAAGAGGATTGTTGAACAACCATTTCCGGTTTGACAATGATTCGATTAGCCCCCGGGTAGCAAATTTATAGGATTTAAAGAAGGCGAACACCAAGAGAAGAAAAGGAGTGATGTCGGTTTCTAGGTCAACGGATGATTTATGTTGTTTTTTCGCCTCCCTCTTGAGGGATACAACGCCTTCCCCCCACTAGCGCACGCCGTTTGAAGGATGCGTTTCACACCGAACGCACGGTAAAGCGATGCCTTTGATGAGAGACTTTGGTTTGTGGTAGTAAAATTGCTGGAATGAGCTCAGTTGCCGTTTGGAGGTTATTTACGGCGATTATTCGTGAACGAATTAAAGTCAATGTTGAAAATGCTTTAATGGTTTATAAAACAGATCAATGTATATTTATAATGCTGATTTGAGTTACTGTTTATGATAATTTCTGAAAGCAAATGTTTATTAGCGGATTTCAAAAGCTGTCTCAGGTTCTTATTGAATGATCACAGATAACATGCATGTATTGCCAGTCTTGTGGTACAGTCGTCAACTCAAACGAGGCTTCAAGCCTCGAAATGGGCCGTGCCCCTATACATAGGATTGACTATCCTGCTATGGTAATCAATAAGTCACTGAAACCCATGCTCATTGTGGTACAGGCAGGCCTTGATCGACAACGGTTGTTGTGCCAAATGCAGAAGAAGAAGATAACTTCTTCATGCATAACAAATCCAATACGAAAATGACGATCACGTATAGTTACAATTTACAAGTAATTATTTATTCGTGTGTCTCTACAATGACAGTCGCCTCGCGACCAGCATCTCCTATTGGACATCTCGTATTTTAAGCCATGATCAGACATTGAGGCTTTCTTGACACTGTTTATTGGATTTTTGGTACTCACGTCGTTGATGACACTCTTTAGCTTTGTTTCTAAAAAAATCAGACGAAGTATTTCAACATTGGTCAAAATGATGCTAAAATTTGAATAATGAGTATTGTATAATATATGTGGCTTAGTTTCATGTTTACATTACTCCAAAAATATTCTCTCGTCTCGTCAATTAATGTGCTTATCCACTTTTCTTCACAAACTTGTTCATTTGCTGTTGATTTTTTTGCAAAAACAAAACCTTCAACGAACGAAGGAGTTGTTAGCGAACGAAATTAAGTAATGGCATACAAACTCGAACCCAACTATCTGTAACAAAGTAAGAGAAGTTGTCAATAACAATATACCATCAAAGAAAATGTATAAAGTTCTTAGCAGATTCCAAAAAGAAACAGACAACTTTCCGCATCCGTGATGAGTATCCAAAACGCAACGGGAAAACATGTCACAGCATGACAAATGTTATCAAACAAATCCCAACGATTCTCATTTTCCGTTCTGAGAGAATCACCATTTCCTCGCCCGCCTTTCCTTTCGTGTGCACCGCACCGCTCCTAAGTGTTGCCATCCAACCAAAGAACACATAACTGACGAGAAGGTATGCGAGCATAATTAATTGGATTTCAGTTTTATTGATGATGGCAGCATTTCCTTATCAGCTTTGTACCGTATCCATCCTTCTCGTTCTCGCTCGTTTGACGGCGTACGTGCACACGATGTGTCACGTGCTGTATGCGTATGTGTGTGTGTGTGTGTGTGTGTGTTTGTATGCGCATAAAACGTTATCCTGCCTCGTATGAAAAGCGTTTCCATTCATTCCGAAGCGTTGCTTTGGGTTGCGTTGCGCAGCAGCTGCTAGCTGACCGCCTATCCGCCAGGCCCGTTCTGCTGCGACACGATTACGGTCATCGGATTTCAATCGACCCAGAATATCGACCACACAAAGAACACGCTGCCGTTTATGGAAAAGTTGGTCAGTGGGTGTGGGGGTCGCATTTATTTTTTGCTTTACTCTCTTCTTCCGAACAAAAAAACAACCTCTCGGTGGATGCCCGGAGCACATCTTGCCGATGGCGACGGTGGTGGTGATGACTGTCATAAATAATTTTACGGGATTAGTCCGAAGCATTATGCCGATTGAATCAATTATTGTTTGCTTCGCAGATCATCGCACTAAAATGTGAAGCAACAACAGGGAAGGGAAACAACGGCCAGCGACAGATATCTTCACACATTCAAAACAAGCGGAACCGAACGAGAACGTAAAACTTCTCGATTAGGCGTTGGAAAGAATGGACCAGAAGCGTGACATAAAAACAGTGAAGCTGAAGAAGAAGATGATGATCCGTGTAACAGTGAACGAATAGTGATGGTGATTTAGGAGTTGAAGACAAAAGGAGGGGGAAGTTGAAGGACGAATCAAGGCACGAGGATAAAGCTTAAGATATGAACACGCTGGGATGACGATACATGAAATATTAGCGTCCGGTCGGTGTAGGCCGATAGTAATCAATTATTAACCAAGGCGGAGAGGTCAAGCATCCTTGGAAGACCTTTCGCTCGAATGAAGACATATTTTTAGACGGTAGCATGCTTGCGTTATTTTTAGTTATCTGTTTATTGGGAATTTTGGGATTATGTTTCAAATCTAGGCTTGCTTTCTTTTTGGATTTGTTCTTTCGCACCCTAGTTTTTCGAAACATTCTTCTTGCTTTGTGAGTTGCTTTTAGCAGAACCCTAAAATACAATACCAGTTCCCTTTGCGATGCTTTGACAAGCAAACCACTTCTCTGCATGTTAATACGCTTTTTAAAAAGAAACGAAGCACCATAGAAAAATGGCAACCAGGGGAGAATGTGAAAAATAATGTTTACCACTTCGCTTCGGCAAGCAGGTGAATCACACACACACGTACAACAGGACACTTTATAATACTCCCTCTCTCTCAGCCACTTTCTTTCCCCCAGTAGTGCGACGTGTGGAAGGTGGAAATGAAAACATGTAAACAGCATTTTTCCTTTCCAGCAGCACACGTGTGCTGCCTGTGTGCCTGCCCCAGCCCCCAATTCCACCCAAGACGATTGCTGTACCAGAAAGGCATGAAAAATGAACGTTTAGAACGGTGTGTTTGGCACCAAAACGGGGCTAAAAAAAGACAGCCTCACTAACTTTGTTGCATGGTAAAAGTGTCTCATTATCGCTGCCGGTTTTTTTTTCTCTCGTTCTCCCTCTCTCTCACTTTGAACGGTTGACAGTTGCTTGTGTTGCAGAAGAAAGGACGGCGTGAGTGCGTGTGTGTATGTGTGTACGTCGGAAGTACTTTCGCATGCAAATGGCGTTGTTGTACCGGTTTTCCTCTGCGCCGGTGTGTTTGCGGCGTGGGGCTAAAGGCTAAAGAAATATAGCGACAATTTTTTAGGACTTTTTTACTCGGTTGTTGTTATTGGCAAACCCTATAGTGTATAATGTAGCGGTGGCCAATGGGACTAGCGAAATAAACCGCAAGCTGTTGGGACGGACGACACAGGGACCATTTTTTAATCGGCTTTGTGCAGCGGGAAAGTGGTTCTGGGTTGCTGGTTAGCAGGTTAGTTAGTTTCATAATAAGTCATTTCGCTGTGGGAGCTGGCTCCTTGTTAGGTTGCGTTGCTCGGGCAGCTTTATCTTTGCTTTTCAATGAAAATTCTCCGTCATGTAAAAAATAATTTCACAACATAATCAACGCGGCTCGGCTTGGCTTAATACACCCGTGGCCAACTAACCCGGGCCAGAATCTCGCCTGACAGTTAATATATCGTTGGGTTCGCTGTTTTTTTTCGGCCCCAAATGCCCTACTTCCTCCATTTCCTTCACCAGTGCGTCGCAGATTGCAATTTCCCATTAAAACATTTTTATCACCTTAGCAAAACTAAATTACACGACTTTGCGCCATTCCACGGTCGGTCGGTCGGTCGTTCGGTGATCGATGCTAGTGGAGAAAGTTTCATACCTTGCTTCCTTTGCCTGTGCCGCTCTTGTGAGATACACCTCTGTGTATGTGTGTGTTTGTGTGCGTTTTTTTTGCTGGTGGAATTTATGATTTTCAAACCACAAGCGCTCGCTCGCTTGCTATCCTTATAGCCCAGCTAAACCCAACTTCGCGGTTGCCACTTCCGACTGTGCGCGGCGCGGCTTCGGGAATGTGCATTTCTGATCGTTTAGGATCGCTGTTTTCTCCTCGTCCCTTACCCGCAGCACTTGAAGTGGAATCGTCTGAAGATGCAATAAAGCAACCAATTCCGGGTTGGTTCACCTGACCCGACCCGACCCCGTCTGTCTGCCTGCTGCCGTGTCGGGAGCCACAATTACTACGCGTCGGCTACCGGCTAATGCCCGCCTGCCAGCTCCCGGCTCCTTCCTGCGTGGAAAGAAATATGAAGCAAATAGGAAGGTTTGCCAAATCTTCTTAAATAATGTACGGATTGCAAGATTGCTTGTGTTCGCTCTACCTTCGTTCTGGTTTTGCTGTTCGTTGATTCGCCCTCCCGGAGCTTTACCGTCTGCCGACCCCTGGGTAGTGAAGAGCTTTTACTTTGTACACGTCTTGTTTGCCACCGCACATAACCTCAATTGGGTATTGGAGGAAGCGAAAAAAACGCTGTTTTAAAGCAACGATAGAACCGAATGGCTGGGAGGAGGAAAATCTTATCCTTCACTACCGGTGCCCAATTGCACCGCGCTCTTCTCTTATCCTCGACGCTGCTCCAGTGCCGCGCAGGAAGAAATAAGATTACGACCGTGCCCTTTGCTGATCCGGTGCAATATTTTCTATTGGTATATTTCACCAAACGGAAACCGTGGCACACAACAGTGAGGCAAAGAAAGAGAGGGGAAAAAAACAGAAAAAAGTGATCGTACACCATCATCAGCCCTGCGCAACCGTCACCGCTGCAGCGAGGGAGTGCAGAAGGAAATAACAAAGTTTTATATTTTGAACGTTTTTATTTTTGCTCCCGCTCGATGAAATGTCGCTACACGGTGGAAATAAAATCGCTTGCCAGGAGTAGCGATATGAATCGGGTGCTTGTTACAACGAGTGGAGGCTAAAGGTTGACTGGCAATGATTGGATAACGCATTTTCTGCATTGTACATTGTGGCAGTCGTTTGCTGTGGCAAATTGTTCACCAGGTTTTGTTGAGGGTTTGTTATCACGTTACAAAAGTAATCATTTAATGAGATAAGAAATGATTAAATGATACAAACCTGCTTGTTTTTTCGTTGTATTCGCATGGCTTGGCATAAAGTACGCCCAAAAGGTATGCAATTGAATGCGCATCGCAGCAAACTGTCAAATATAGAGACAGTTTGTACACTTATAGGCGATTTGATTTTATGATATTTTTATCAACGAGGTATAATCCTGTCTAACTTTTGAAACGGCACCAAGGCACCTTATTGTATTGAAACAATTAATTGAATAATAATTTTTTAACGAAGTAAATATGCTACATAGATCCGTTTGAATTGTTAATAGCTTTGTGTGTCCAAATGTAGGCTATTTTGTATGAGACAATCCTTTTTAATTTTTAATTTTGAATTTTGGTGTAAAATCATTGTAAATTAAGCGGTATAAAATTATAAATGAGGATAAAATGTCACTTGACAGCTAAAATCAGGTTCTTACCCTTGTCGAAGTTGTTAAACGCCTAAAAGTATGCAATCTGTATAATTTTTATGATTTATTAACATGTTTCGAACTTTCTAGAGAATTTATATGTGTGTGTTTCTTTTCGTTTTTTAGCGAATGTTTATGACAATTTTAAATTTTAAATTTTTGAATACATCCTACCAACCAATGCATAAGAACATTATTGTTTGCTAAGGATTGGTCGAATATAAATTACCATATCGCATCAATTTATTGACTCTAATACCCTCTTTCATTGAGTTCAATCTCCCGATCCAATACATCAACAAGACAACGACTAAATTTGTTACCAGTAATCCTCTCCATTGAACAAGATACTGTACCCTTGTACCAACGCCAGCAAGCATCCATTCATAGCTTCTCTCGTGTTTTGTTTCTCCCACCCAAAACTCTCATCGAATTATTTGCACCTGAGGCTGCCGGGTGGTAATCATTCCGACACGGCGACAACAGAGTTAATTCTGACCCAGTTCCCTGATTCCAGCAGGCCCAGCACGCTTTGTATTCCTTTCTCATCCTCCCCCAGAGAGCATAATGATGAGAATGGAAGGGAAGAATATTACCAATTTTTGTCTACCAGCGCCAGGTCGAATATCTAAATAAACAAGTGAGCAACACTCGAAGACGTGGTGCCCTCGCTCCACTCCGGGCGGTCTCTAGCACAGAGAAGTTGGAATTGAATAGAAAGGCCCAATGCCGGCGGCAAACACCCCGGCCCAGGCAACCGTGACGACGAAGCTGACTTTGTTGGTGTGTTGGCCCGCCGTCCTTACAAGTTAAAAAAGAAGGCAAGAATTTGCCCGCCGGTGGCCACCAAAGTTCCTGCAAACTGCGGCAAGTTCAAACTGGCTGCCAAATGCCATACCTACCCAACTTCCTTTCTGTGTGCGCGTGTGTGTGTGTGTTTGTGGCTTTCAGTGTGTCCCGTTACAGATTCAATTCCACTTTATAACGCAAGCTTAAGAAGCAAACTGCCAGCAGCAGGTAACAGCAGTGTGTGTGTGTGTGTGTTGCGCTTAGCAACCGAAGGAGCGAAGGTATTTTTCAGCCCCAGCGGCGTTCGCCTGTTCCGGATTTGGATTCTTTCTTCGGTGGGTTTTTTTGTTGCTGCTGTTGTAGTGGCTTTTCCTTACATTCCGTATCTTCTTCCCATCCCTGGGGAGCTTTGCGCTTGCAACATCCTTTCCAGTCTCAGCGGAATCGGGACGGGGACCCTTTCTGAAGACATTCTCCGCAGCCTTAAATCCGGTCGCCAATGTTGGGCCCCATTTTTCGGCTGCCAGACATTTCGTGCTCGGGCTCTCCAAAAACTGGGCCCTGGACATCAGCAGCAAACAGCAACAACAACAACAGGAAGTAAGACACATTTCACGCCGGGATTCACCACGGTTCAAGGATTCTGCTACTCCCCTCCCCCCGAATGTAAAACAGGAAGGAAGTGTACAACGACGCCACAAACGGCAAGCACAATGACCTCGTGCTGAGCTGAGGGGGGTATGCTTTTTTTTGTTTGGTTCGTTTCCCGAGGGTCTTCCAGGGAAAAGTCAAATTTGGTCGGGTCCCGTCCGTGGAGTAGCTCCAGGTGGCACACTCGAGAAATAAATAATCCAATCCCCATGTTTATCAGTGTGAGAGAGAGAGTGTGCGAGCGCGCGCGCCCGTCTTTGCAACTGGCAGAGCCGGTCGGTCCATTCGGTAGGATGACAAGTCCTTATGATAATGCCCAGCCCAGCTACAACAACACGCCTTAGGGGCGCAATTACCTTCCCCAGTTCCCTTCGTTGCGTTGGAGCCACAGCAGCATGAATGAGCAGAACTTTACTGGTGCCGCTTTTTCGGTGCGTCTCGCAGTTCATTCCCAAGCCCGCTCGCTCGCCCTGTGGGAGCAGCGAAAGGGAGGCTTTCTTTTGGAGTGGATTTAAGGTTTTTCTGTTGCTGCTGCTGATGCTGTTGTTATTGCGTTATTTTCCCGGTCCAGTCCATATAGAAAAGAGATAGAGAGAGAGACGAACGGAGCATTCTTGGGTCTTTGACCAGGAAGGATCAGTTTCGTGGCTCAAGTTTCTCTCGGGGATTTGTGTATTCATTTTAAGTTTTAAGCAACCAGTTTTGGCACGAAATTCAATTTCTTTCAACAGATGAGCCAACCGGGCAAGATTCTTAAGATCCTCGAGCAGTTTTTCGTTTGTTCAATTTCCTAATCGAAAAGACGAAATAAAAGCACACACCCACAAACAGAGCAGCTCTAATCAAGCTCTGCTTGTGAGGCGTAGGATTGGCCATTATTTCAAACTTTACAACAAGTTCATTAAGGGAAAAAAATCTCCCGCTCAAACATTGCTCACCACCTACTCCTCCCTCCCAACGCCCGTGACCACGTGTGTGCGTATGTAGGAAGACATTCCCAGCACCGGCGTTTCCTACGAAATCCATTAATTTCACTCAAGCTAAGTGCATGTGTTTGACTTTTGGTTAAGGACAGAGTTTCAGTTTACCTCTTTACCTCTCGTAGACCGGTTCCCTTCCCTCGCATTGCCTTCCATTTTTCTTACCAAGGACAAAAAAAAAGTCCACCAGACGCGCTCTAGGCGATCTCTCTCTCTCTCTCTCTCTAGTCACAGATTGCTTACCATTTTCTTGTACCCCACTCCCACGACCCCTTTGCCAAAAGTTCCAAAAGTGAGCTGATAAAATATTCACAACATATTCTGCGTACCGTATGCGCAGTAAGGGTTGCTGCTGCCTCTCTCCACCGTCCACCCCACCCCTTGAAGCTACGTCCCATTCCACTTCATTTGCTTTGATGTCCCCGCGTGAACGATGGGGTAAAACGGGAAAAAAGCAACACAAAACTCTCTAGTAGCATTAATTACGCCACCACACACACACACACACACACACACACACACACACACACACACACACACATGCACGTACTCATTTTAACACGCTCGCATGTACACAGTCACGTGTGTGCTTGAACGTTGTGGCGTGCGGTGCGAGAGGTGACGAAATCAGTTTTCCACCGTGCGTGTGTGCCGTCGAGGTAATGCCGTCAGGCACAGGCACCTTTAACCGTATGGGTGGCACTTTTCTGGTGGTATGGGGATAAGGACCCATGCTATGGCAAGATGTGTGACAGGTGTGGTGTGGTGTGTGTGTGTGTAAGAAAAAGCAAATATTAACCTGCGTGATTGCACACAAACATTGCCCAATATCAGGTTGGGACGAGGAGGAACGCACAACGCAGAACAAAGCAAAACAAAAAAAAAACCCGGACCAGAAAAGTAGAAGATTGCAGGGGAAAATGGTATATTCGCACGCAAAATCCCTTCCCCTTTTTTTGCTTGGACGGTACATGCTTTTTTGCCGTTTGCTGCACACTGTGTGTTTGTTTCATGCTGGTAGAGAAACGGGCAATTCGCTGCCTCTTTTTTTTATTTTGGTGTTTTTTTCTTTGCTTTTTGTTTTGGTTTCGCGTCCTTGCAAACAGTACCTGTGTACGTCAGCAACGTAGGCAGTACTCCGCAGGGATCCTTCTTTTTTTTGCTCTCTGGGGTGGGAAAGAAGCAAACGTACCTTGCGAGAAGGGTACCCATCGAAACAATGTGCTTTCGAGTAACATAAATACGATGAAATTTGCTCGAAATTCGTCGCTTTCCGGTGGGTTTGCGCTATTAAAGCTGATGGTATCGGGATGTGTGTTGAGCTTAAGAAGGTTTTATGTTTGCTTGTTGGATAGCGCAAATGAAGTGCAAAAATCTTTCTTTTCAGGATATGGCCATAAGGTATGCGCCGGAAGGTATGCAATATCATGTTGTTTGAGAGAAAGTGAAGCAATATTATAGCATGAAGCTTTGAAATCATTACTTGCATCTAAATTTGATATACATATAGAAACATCATTTTTATCACAACTAAATTATAATATTTGTGCCTGAATTGAATTGATCGACTTCTATAGATAGTTGCAGTAGTTTGCGCCTAAATTTATGCAATTTAATATAATGTTAGATGCTTGTCCTGCCGACGACGAACCTTTTTGTTAATTTTCCTATATTGAACAAAAAATTTCTAACAACGTTTTTTATGGTTTAGAGCGTCATTTCTGAAGTTCATAAGCTTGAAGCTTATCAAAACTATCTTTATAAATTTGGTGACAGCGAGACAGCATCGTCGAAGGTTGAGCTGTACCTTGCAGGTTGATAAATGGTACCAATCTTTACAAAGTTGTTTACAGCGCAGCAGTTCGCATCCATCCGAATTTGCCTTAAACAGTTACTTTTTAGCACCTTGCTGCCAACTAGGTGGTGCGTCGTGTCTCGATCGGTGCTTCTAAATTACCCTCAGCGGGACCCTTCGTACGGCGATGTATGTTATCCTCGAGGTCAATGACCCTCAGACGACCTGGTGTGGCTTCGCATCGATATGCTTTCCTGCAGTATTATAAAATACTCATTTTAACCGCTCCGCTATTCACAAGCACAATCATAAAGTTGCGCACCGAAATGTGTCTGGCTGTGGGGGTGCTGTGAAGCAAAAGTGAGCTCTTTAAAGGCGCACACACAAACAGCAACACCCTTTCGGGGCACGTGTGAAGCAGATAAGATTTTACATTTCTCCGTCGCAAGAACAACACACACACACAAATTTGTGCGAACGATAGAGTGAAAATGCAAAAAGTCAAACACGAGCTGCTGCTTTCGTTGACTGCTCGTAAGCAGAAGAAGAAAAACAACCACAGCAGGAGGGATGTGTTTCGCGAGTGGGGTGTGGTACCATTTCATGTGGAGCAAATTTTTATCAACTTAAACACTAAGCTTAACTTCTTGACTCGTTCGTCCGTGGGGTTATCGTATGCTGGTGTTTGGTTTTGTTCTGCTCTGTGTGTGCACGGTGTATTCTGCTGCTCACTTATGTTTACTTTTTCACTTTTCCTTGTAACGCAGCAGGGTAGTGTTGTGTTGTTGGTAGCAGTTTTCCGGGAAGGAGAGTACAAATTCCAACTAAGAAACATATCCGATGATACAACGTGTAAATGCTGAGCGAATCTTTTTGTTTGTGTATCTTTACACGTTTAAAGTTCGAGTTTTTGTAAAGGCTGTAAGTGTCTCGTACAAAACTGTCTTACTGTTAAACTCATTTTCTATGTCTGGAGGGTACTGTTAAATTAAAAAAAAAGTATTACTTTACTTTTTTTTACTTTACTAGTATTACGTTTGTCATGATTTTAGTGGATTTTTTTGTTGTAAAATCACCATTTACAACACATTTGCAGTAATCCAAACACAATTTATTTAAAATCTTTTAAACTTATTTTAATTGCATTTCTTACCCACCGAACGCAACACATAGCACAGCGTAAAGTACAAACCAAAACAAACCTTCCTTCCTTCCTTCCTTCCTTCCTCATTTTATGCTGCGTTTCACATCAAACGATCGACTGCCCCAGTACAAACACACACTCATACGCGCCGCCGACCTGGCAAACGCAAACAGACCTTGACTCGTGCCAAGATTGCTTCAAAGAGTACAGCGTTCCACCGGCACTCGCATATGTTTGCATCGCGGGAGCAATTAAAAATGTATGTCCTGTCGGGCGGGTTCGTGCCGCAGTTCTTGCCGTGAATGATTGATGTGTGAAAGTTTGCCTGCGTTGTGTTGGCTGGGCGGCGATAAAGACGCAACAACTGGCATACCGGAACCGAGCGGTGAACGAGCGGCGGTAATTTAACCACCTCCGGTAGCGATGAAGATGAAGAGTGTCTTTGCGGACGACTGTGCGCAACCTTCTTTTAATTTCCTGGCAGCAAGTTTTGTCGTTTTGCAAGTGTTTTCTAAGCGTCTTACAACTCCATTCGTATGTGTGTGTTATCTCGATAAATTACTTTCATTATTGGGGATTTTTGTTCTACCTGCCTACTTTGCGCCGCAGAAACAGAAAGGGGAGAAAAAGCCTCAGTTACAGCCAAAGCATTACAAAATGCGGAAACGGAAGCGTTTACCGGAGGTGAAAGAATTATTGCTGGTGTCTGTGAGTCTTTCATCAGCCGGGGTTTTTTTTTTTTTTTGGCAAGATCCCGGGAGCGGGAAATTGTGAATTTGTGAGTATTTCCGTAGCGCCGGTAGGTTTGCGTGTTCCACCCGTGCTCCCCCCGGGACTGCCGATTTCTTGCGTGTACTGTCAACGGTAATCTGATGATGTATGATATTTCCGTTCGCCAGTGGTGGTGGATTTTTTATTCTCGTGCGTGCGTTCCCTCTCCATTCAGACATCCAGACAAAAAAGCCACCCACAAACGGGGAAGTTAAATGTGCGTGTGAGATGATCGCTACGGTGCGTATCGGCCCGGTTTTTGTTTCCAGTCGTAAATTCAATCCGATATGCATGCCATGGTTTTGTGAATATTTGCTTCTTTTTTTTTACAAGCATAATTTCTCTCTGCTACGCTTTCGCGGCTGATGTTTAATCTATGAACCTCGTGCGCTTGTGTGTGCGCCGGGATTGTGTCATAATGTTTTTCTTTGTGGTGGGCATAATAAAGCGACGTTTAACAAAAAGAAAAAGCGCTCGCACTCAACAACACACACACACACACACACACACAAACAAATAACCAAACCACAGTCACAGGTGCACCAACTCCACGCTTGAATGGGAACATTGTTGTTCTAAGCTTCTGTTTATTTTTTTATTTATGTTTTTTTTTCTTCTTATTTTGTTTTGGCGGTTTCGTGCTCGGAAAGCTGTATTCATAATTCACCTACCTCACGGCACCCTACAGCACAGGGGAAGGGAAATGAACTGAAAATTGGATGAGTGACACTGACGAATGCCGCGCTTGAAATGCCGCGCCGCGGGAGAACTTAAGCATAGATCATTATTTATCGTCCCGTTTGTGGTTTGCTTTTGGCCAATTGTGCGGTTTTTGGCATTAAAAGCAAGGTAAAATAGCATGAATGGAATGAAACTCAGTTGCTTGAATAATAATACTGTGGGCCGAATTATCACACAAAAATGTGCTTAATATGGATCCGTTTTCGCTGAGTTTAGAAATGCGCCTAACGGGTATGCAATTGGCATAGCACGCTCCAACGTGTTCGAGTTTTGAAGAGGAATGTTTGGCCTGTGCTCATCGTTTCGTTATTAACACACCGATTGGTTCATGTGCCTCGTGCAGTTTCCTTTGAAACACATCGTATTATTTGCAATATTATCTTCCCACAATGCAAATACGTTGCCCGTTTGATGAACGTTTCCTGGAAGCTGGACCGGCAGCAGCAGCAGCATCATCATCGTCGTCCGAAGTTTGTCCGACGCACGCTCCAATTGCTCATTTCCTGATAGCGTGATATTGAATGTCCTCTTCACGGGTAGTTTTATTATATTATTTTCAACTTG
Source organism: Anopheles coluzzii (assembly GCF_943734685.1). Classification (NCBI taxonomy): domain Eukaryota; kingdom Metazoa; phylum Arthropoda; class Insecta; order Diptera; family Culicidae; genus Anopheles; species Anopheles coluzzii. The sequence continues at coordinate 117,950,151 of NC_064670.1, read as the reverse complement.
TTATCTACTCCAACTGCCCCTCCACACTATCCATTTCCGCTCGCTTTTCTTCCCTTTGTATCTGACAAAACCCCACTCCGTACTCCGAGGTGGACGGAAACCATCATCTTCAACCGCTCCCATCCAATCGAAACTCGAGCGAGAGAACCAAGCGGAACGCATTGTACCCGCCACAAGGGTGGCGCACAAAAGGCGCAGACAACAAAACACGGCCGGCCCAACAAACGTATTTAAGATGAGCCGCGGTACGGCGAAAGGTGATAAATTGAATATCCTTCCACAATTTGCACTCGTATTATTTCGACGCGTTCGGGCAGAAAACAGCTGGCTGGCTGTGGGGCTGGCGCTCCTGCTGTGCCGTACACACAGACACACCCACACCCTCAAGCTCATCCTCATCCATTCCACGTGACGATCGGATTCACTTCCGGGCCGCCGCCTGCGAGCGAACGTTGGTGGGCCACCTTCATTCATCATTTCAGCGTTCCGCGTCGTGCCTTCTCTCCTGCTGCCGCCGCTGCTGCTATTACGGTGACACTAACGGCGCGGACACGACGCATCCCCGCACCCGAGCAATTGGATTGGGGTACGGATGGGCGGCCGGGCACGCAACAACACCCTCGTCACTTGACGGTGGGGCTGGGCGGGTTCTCAACATTTTACACACAGACTCAAAACTCAATTAAATTAATTGTTTCCCCTTCAGTAGGAGAGAAAAACTGGGAATATGCCACCGGCAATTTAATTTGCTTCTAAATGAATTTTCGTTCCATTGCGCACGCTTTCCGAGCGGACGCGCACGTCTCCGGTCTCCCCCCCCCCCTTCATCAAGTGCACAAGTCATCGAGATGGAAGTAAAGTGTGTTTGCAGCTAGACACACTCGGCTGACAGATACGAAGCGATCGCAAAAGTCTGTGTCCGTGTTTTTTGCCAACACAAAACACACACACACACACAGAGATACACATGTACGCCCGGAGACCGAAGCGACCACAAGTACATCAAACTCCCCTGAAGGGCCTTTCGAGTGGGCCTTCATTCTTGCGATGGGAGGGAAGGAAGTGTAGATTGTCCTTTTGTGCCATTGTCTATGCCCATCTGGAAGGGTGGCGAACACACACACACACACCGGACCCGAAACGATGGTCAGTTTTTGCGGTTCCCATCAACCCGTCGGTTGCACGTCAACATTATCCGTCAAGTGCTAAAGGCTGTGTGTGTGTGTGTATGGGTGGGTTGTGTGTTTCCAGTTCTCCACTGCTCCTTACCAGAGCGCACACGGGAGACTTTTGTCCCGTGTATTCTTAATTAGATTTTGATTGATTACCGCAAGTCCATTTGAAAGTGTTCCGCTTGCCGAAGGTTTTTCCATCGTTTTGGAATTGGTTGGAGAACGGGGTTCGGTGGACGGGCGGAGTGGGGCTGAATGCGAAAAAGCAGTGGAGTCCTTTTTCCGGTCCGAAGCGGAGGAAAGGAGTTGATTTGAAAATTAAGTTTATCCTGAAGCGCTGAACGGAATTCGGTTTTCTCCGGAGCCTCGTGATGAGGCCCTGCTTTTTCGAGGCGAAGTATACTTTACTGCAAATGGGCGGTTAGCATGCGATGAAATTACGATCGATTAGTGGCAGGTGGAAAAAGTTTCAACTACACTTCACTTTGTTCGATGGGGCGGAGTGCTAGGAAGATGAGAGGAGATATTTCGTACGCTTTCAAGTTCAGCACAGACATAAAATAGTTTCGTTCGGTTTTTCTGCAGTTTGGTTTGATTTGTTTCGGAAAGTATTGTTACGGATGATGTGTCAGCAGATCTTTTAATCATTTATAATGAAATCAAACCACTTTTGAATAGCTAATTGGACATTTAGTGGCTAAAATTGTAGCAATAACCCATAGAGTTTCTGCCAGAAGAGCTTGTGCGTAAGAAAAAAGTCAAAAATATTCTTACAAGCTTTTTGTGATGAGTTTAATCCATTCAATAATAGGATTTGATTTACGCTTAACTCATTGAGCACAATTCTTCTATTGTAAACGAGTTAGGTTTGCTTTTTCGTGGAATTAGACTTTTCAGACTAACGGGAAAGTTTTAAGCATGTAGATAGTGTTTAAAAAGATTTTAAATGCTTGTTACATTAACCATTTGTAATTCAAGTTATAAAACAGTTGGTAAACGATTTGGAATTTCATCAAATTATCCGCTTCTTGCTCTAAACATAAAACTTCAACACGGCAAAGTGAAAACCATAATTTGCAAAAATAACGAGGGTTTCGCCAACCTCCGGCACACACTAAAAGTTCTTCTAAGGCGCTGGGTAAAAAACGCCTTAGGTTTTAAATACTTTTCCTCATTTTCTTTTCAATTATCAGCCACGTAAGCGAGCATATTTTCCTCCCCTATCAAGGGGGATCCTAAATTTTCACTATCAGAAAGCGAAGAAGAAGAAGTAGAAAACCCACGATCCACACATACACACGAACAGGGGCTTTGCAAAAAACTTCCCCTTTGCCTGCACAAATGTGGGCGGAGGGTATGTGGTATGTGTGTTGTGCAGAAATTATGATCCGCTACATTAACACCGAAAGGGCGGGAGATAAAGTTTTCCAGTTTCCTAATCGGAGATCGTTTTTCCAGCGCTTTGTGAAAGTGTTACCCCGTTCGGTTTCTGGACGGCCAACCCGAAAGCGGAAGAATGGGGAAATGATTGAAAGAAAGTGCTCTGTGCCGATGTGTGGCTGTGTGGTTCAACTTTTACACGCGATGAGACCAACAAAAAAAAAAGCAACGCGGGCCACCGACACCGAATGGTAAAAGTGGCAAGATGCACACCGACAGGCCCGGAAGGCCTGGTCGTTCGCTCTCTTACTCGCTCACACACACAGCTACACCCGGGTGCTTCATCAAACGGGGTGCATGGATTATTTCTTTTTTGCCCGTGTCGCCTTGCGCCTGGCTGAAACTTTAACCAAAACCCATACTCCAAACGGAAGGATTTGAGAAGAAGCAGAAGCAGCCAAAAAAAACCTTAAACTCTTTCCTCTAGTTGTGCTAGCAGTGTGATAGGAAAACCACTGGAAATTTTAAATTATGCTTCCGGAAACGATTTTTACTCGCTCTCGCCCAGACTCTTGCCCCTTTCTCTTTCTTAGGCAGCATGTTTTTAGTGCGCCAACTGGCCCGGCGGGCTTCAAGAAGTGGCTAAAGTGTCGCAAAAGTTTTTATTCATCGTTTATTTCTCGCATTTTAGTATCGTGTCGATGAGGGTTTTGCGTTTGTCGTCGGTTTTTTTTTTTTGTTGGTGTGATCCTCTCCTCTCTGTTTGTCCTTCGCATTATCGATGTCGACCCGTTTTTGCTAGCCGTATGGGTGTGTCTGCGATTTGGTGAATTTGTGCAAGGGTGCAGTTTTTATCCTTTTTTGTACTTCTTTTTTACTTATTTCCCTCCTTTTAACCATCCTTCGACATACACGATCAACGAAAGGCAATAAGGGAATTCATTAAACTAAATAAATGTACTCACACATCTCCAAATTCAACCAGCATGACACAACTGCTAAGCTGGAATGCAAATTAAAGCACTGGCAGCAAATCAATAAGCATAATTTAGAATCATTTTAAATAGTTCCCATTCCCACTGCCCCATTCGTCAGCCACTCTCCGCCTTTTCGGCGCAACACCAGAAGATGCGCAATCGTTTTGTTTCCGGGTTCACCAAAACAGATGTCGAGCGTGCACTGCTCTGCCAGTGCATTGTGCAGTAAGCGACCGAAACGAAGTTTGCTTTATTTGCATTCCCTTTGCTTTGCTGCTGAATGGTTCGGGTGCAATTTTGTTTGCAAGACGCGAACGAAGAAGCATTTCTGCTTGTGCTTTTCCCATTGTGCGCATTGTTTCTTTGTACACTCGTCGGGGTTGAAAAAAAACCGCCACGTTTATTAGCTCTTTTTTCCTGTTGTTAGATTCGCTTCCCCGTCCCATCCTATGGTTCTTCTTTTACCCTTTTCCGGTATCCCTTTTTTATGCAGGGTCTCATTTTTTTAAGCGAAAAGAAAGGTATTGCTTTCTCTTTTTTCCCCTTTGCCCTTGCTTTTTTTCGTTCGCTGCCGAGTCCTTCCGTTCCTGTTGTCGGGGTGATGAGGCTTTGCGTGTGCCAAACTGGGGGTCCACGGTGAGATGAACCACGGTGCAGAAAAGAATGAAAATTAATTGGATTTTTGTATTGAAATGCTCTCACTCTCTCTCTCTCTCTCTCTCTCTCTCTTTCTTTTGCCGAACTTCAATTAAACTTTTTTAATAATTTTTGAAGAGTTCGTCCGCCGCCGCCGCTCAGGCTGCGCTGCATTCTGTTCCACCCCAAACATCGAAAGTAGGAAAAAGATGATGTGCTCTTGACGCTTTATGCTGAAAGCGGGCTGGGGTAGGGCACCATTCAACCATTTGACAGTGAGCGCCGAACCTCGCTATGGTGGAAAAATCCGCTTTTTATGCCAGTGCAAAAAAAAACACACCAGAAAATAGGAAATAAAACCAGAGCTAAGATAAATGGAGTGTTTAACAAAAACAAAAAGCAGCAATGAGACAAGGTAGATTAAGCAGAGAGTGTGCAGCTGCATTGTTTCGTTATCTTCAATAACAACACAGCACCCAACGGGTTTTCCTTTCCTCCAAATCTCCTCGGCTCCCCCCGCTCGTTCGGGGACGCTTTTGCAATCGGGGCGATGCATTTCAAATTAAACAACAGTGTCAGGGGACAAGTCAAATGCACACAGAACAGATCAGATTGCGCGCGGAGTTGTAGGAGAAGGAGGAGAGGGAGATGATGATCCGCTCCACTGGTGTGCAGCACAAAATTGCATTTATAGCTTCGCTTCATTTCCGTGCATTTTCGTTATTTTTTCCTCCTGTGCAAATAATCCTTTCGAACACAGCGATCGCTGTTCAAGGTGAGGACTTCAACGTGAGTTTTGATAGCGTCGCTTTAATAACAATTCAATGCAAATTGATGCAATTTTAAATGAACAAAAAAAAAAGACTGAGTTGAAGGGGTTTATATATTAATTTCGGGTTTCAAGGTGTCTCACGTTCGCCCAATTGATTGATGAAAAACTGTATTAAGGTGAATTCAGTAAGCCTGTTTTCCCTCAAAATATAAAATGCCTCTCTCATCATGCACGAAACGAGTAGCAATTAGTTTTATTTTTATCTTGAAAAATCTTACATCACATGTTCACGCAACGATGTGTTTGTAGAGATCTTCCTTCACCTCAAAAACAACCCAACCAAACCGGAACCAACCCCGGAAATGAAGGGCGCTGTAGGAGTTTTTGAAAATGAGAATATAATTACGAAGCCCACCTTCTTATCCACCCACTCTTGCCTTTGGGAGCTTCTAATGGCTTCATCCGCAGGAAGGTAATGGGACCGATGGAGCAGCCTGGTCGCTCACATTCAAAGAGGAAAAGCGCGCGTGTGTGAGTGTGTTTGTCGCTCTAATGTCAGCCACTGTTCGCTCTTCTGCAAATCGATTCCGCAATCGACGTGCTGCGAACGAAACCAGCCGTTCGGGTGTGAGAAGAAGAAAGGTAATAAAAATTTAAGACACCTCGTTAGCAGTCGTTTGCTCCCACCCCCCCGAAGGTGTGCCATCGTTGCCGACCCCGTCCGCCGACTCATCTGGGGCGGCTGGTGGTCATAAAACCGATACGGTCGTTCCATCTCCAACTGGAGAGTGAATGAGTGTGTGTGTGTGCAAACATCAAAACGGTGGGCAATTAATGCATATAACGCTATCTGCCGCCACACTGGTGGTGACAGACAGACAGCGCGCTTAATGATTCTTCTTCGCCAAGGTGAGGCGCGGAGTAACGGGCCAACGTTTCGATGGGCCTCAAATTATCGTAAAAGTTCTGTTTACGGTTTAAATTTTCCACTTTTTTGTGCTTTTGAGTTTCTTACTTTAACGGTGTGTGTGTGTGTGTAATAATAGTCAACTTTTTCATTATTGTTATCTCTTCTCATTACAGGTAAGCGTCGTCACGGATTGAGCCGTTTTAATGGAAAGGTGATACAGGTGGAAAGCGATGTAAGGGTGCGTACTGTGGCGACTGTCTTTAACCCATTTAAACGATTTTGAAATATATTCTGTAGTAAAGTTATGGTAGGGATTGCATTATTACAATCAATTCGTCGGTTTTAGATACATCACAACTCTCTTTATATTACTTTTGTCTCAACCATATTTTATCTCGCTTGCACACAGAACTGTGCTTAAATTGTGTTTGGTACAAACTGAAGTATGTAAGTAAATTAACATAAGGTATTGATTATTCAACCCTGAGAACAAATTATCATTGAGACGATGGAGTGAAAGGCAATAACAGATCAAGCTTATTTAAGCTCGGTATCTGATCTGATTTAGATAATTAAATCATCAAATCACTTGAATACAGAAGAGCCACTGGTCCCGTTTAGTGTTGGGTTTCATGAATCTTTCGTTGAGATCCATCCATATGAATCTTCAGCGATGAGTGATTTGAATTTCGAATCGAATCCCATCTCCAAAGATTCATGAATCTATAAGATCTAAATCTATCCATAAATATCCACAGATTAATGAATCTTTAGAGAGATTTATGAATCCCTCGAGATTCATGAATCCTTAGAGATTCGTGAGTCTTTCGAGATTTATGAATCTTGTGAGATTCATGAAACTTTGAGATTCAGATTCTTTCAATCATTTCAAAGATTCATTCAGATTCATGAAATTTAATCAGATTTATCCAACACTAGTCCTGTTCATTGAGGATTAAGCATGAGGATTTGAGCAATGAGGAAAAAAATCCGAGGTATTGCCAAAATACTAATTACTCATTGCTCCAATTGGCTAAACTGCTCGAGCTGATCAAATGATGTTGAACTGTCATCATTTGCATGTTTCCAAAGTTCGATTTGCTTGATAAGCTATCGTGAAATATTTCAAAATGCTGTCAAACACTCAAACCTCAAAGTAACCATTCCATGGAGAGTTTGTGGTACTAAGGCTCCTCTGCTCAATCTCTTCAAAACAAACACGCGTTGCTGACCACAGCAAACGTGAAAAAGCACATAATCGCCTGCTGCCTGTGGGCAATGGCATGAACACTCCATATCTGTTAGTTTTCTTTTTTCAATCTCTCGTCCAACCAAACCCGCATGCAAAACAGAAACATAAAGCAAACTAAAACTCCAATCACCATCACCTTTCCGCTTTGATGCTGGCGATCTCTTACAGCCGGCGAGAGCGGTGACACGTTTGCCACGTGTATGGTGGGGCAAAAAATCAACAACAAAAAACGTGTCAGTAAATAAAACGAAAGTAAATTTTTATCCAACACCCGGGCCAGTACGGGCTAACCCGCAGAGCAGGATCGGTTTGGCAGATCTGGATATGGCCTAAAAGTGGTTAAACTTTCTTCCATTCCTTCCTTTTGCCCTCTCCATACACTCATTCCTCAAATCCTTTTTGCAGTATTACCTCCCTGCTAAGCGTTCGTTCGTTCGTTCGCAGCCTTATCTGTTTCGGTAAAATTCAGCTTCAATTTTTGTCACGAACCCAGCACAGCACCGCCCGAAGCGCACTCGTTGATCGACAGGTTTGGGGTTTGCCTTCCCTTAAACGCCCTCATCAAAAGGTACGCAGGCGTTGGTGTGCTGGTACGTGCGTCATCTTTTGCTGCTAAAATTAAGCACCCTCTATCGGCAGCAGAGCCAACAGTGATTCTGAGAACTTACTGCTTTCCGTTTGATGCCGTAACAGCATGACGTCGCACTGAAGCGGGTTTGTAGACAGCCCATACCAGCAAAAACTCGCCAAGTCCTTCCACAGTCTTAAATCAATGCGACCAGCAACTATCGGTCGCAATTGATCGGATTAAGGATCCAAAAAGCCATTGTCCCGCGAGAGACATATTTTATCACCAACTCAATGATTCTGGCCACTGTTGCAGGCCTTACTACGCCTTCCACTGGTCAAATCACAGGAATTTAGTCCCCCTTTTCAGGAGCCTTTTTTAACTGTATGTTCTCTATCGATGCGTTGCACGCATTGCAGCGTACTAGGCGCACAAACTGAGATTTTTTTGTGTGTCTTCGCACCAGGTGCGCTACCAACAAGACAGTTAGCATCGAAGCAGGAAACACTTGCAATCCCTTTGCGCGGGAATCAAACATTCAAAAGCGAAAGCTGCTTCGATGCGCAAATTTCCACATACCCTCGAGAGTATTGAATGGCTTCTGGCAGTGTTTTTCAGGGAGTTTGCGAGATCGAATGGCGCGTTTACGCTGACTGGTTTCACTGGTGATGCACAAACACACATTCGAACACTTTTTCTCTCCAGTCTGCCACCCTGCATTGTTTACGATTGGAAATGACGTGACGCTTTTCCGAAGCATCCACCTTCAACTACCTTTATTACATCGCACGTGTGTGTTTGTGTCTGTTTGTCTGAGTGTGTGCTTGCAAGTGTCCACAGTCATTTGCAATCAATTTGTGCACTTTGTTGTGTGGCAATGAGCGTTGGAAAACTGGTTCGTTGTTGGGTCTTTTTTTTTTACATCTTCTCTTTCAATTTTTCCGCAAACAAAAGGACACAGTGGCCACTCGTTCGACTTTCTTTTTTGTGTGTATGGGTCGGTTTCCCATCCTGCAGTCGGTGTACTATTTACGATTGAACAACACAAAAGCACGATACGACGATACGGCAACGGAGACATACAGTAGACAATAACACAGCACAGCGTGTCGTCACCGTGCAGTCGTGTTGTGCAGTGCTCAAAGCGGACAGTGAAGACAAAACAGTATGACGATCGGAACAATTTATTCATAATTCTGGATGAATAATGTCGCCCGGGTAAAGGCTTGCAGCAGCAGCATCAAGCATGGGGATCGAGTCCGGGGACACTAGCACCGAATCGGAGGTAGTAGTTGCAATCGAATCGATGTCATTCGTTTGCTGCTTTGTTTCCGCCCGTGTCCTCAAAGTCCTAGTACCGTCCAACAATCCGTCGGAAATGGAAATCAATCGATGAAAGGATACTCTTTCAGTGGCTGTTTTTTTTTGTGTGTGTGTGCTGCTCCTGCTACCTCCTATCCCGACGATCGTTCGACGTTCGGTGTCAGTAGGTCTTCGGTCGGAACGGCTATCGGTGTTCGCCGTCTTCTGCCGCCCACGGGGGTGTATGTGTCAATCCTGCCAAGCGACACACTTTTCAGTTGTGACCACTCAGACGAAGCGAACGACGAGGCGGGGCCCTTGAGCGGGGCGAAGTTGTGTCTCGTCAGCGGAAAATTTGTGCAACCAGTTCAGTTTCCGTTCTTGATTTGAAAGGTGCCGCCACCAGCGCACCCGCATCCGTATGGCGATTGGTTGGTGCGGGGGTTTCTGTCGCCTCTCTTGCAATTTGCTGTTTGAACGTATAAATGTGGTGATTCTGGCACTTTTCATTCAGCCTCGTTGCTGATGAATAGGTTTTTATTTTTATTAACGGAAGTATTGTAAATAGTTTTCAACGGTAAAATGAAAAGGTTTCTAAATAATAGTTAAATACGGAAACTAGACTTGTAGAGGTCGTAACATTACTATATGTAATTCTATACCGAAAAGACACGTTGCGGTAATTAGACTTTAAACAGTTAATTATATTAAAGCATTTCAACCTCAACAAAAGATTGAAGAATCTTGAATTGAATTGAGTAAGATATTGTTTATAATCAATTGTTTCTCTGTTGCCACATTTCACATAAAGTCTAACAATAAAAATTAATCTATGATTTCTGAAACGTTTCCGTTCGAACTGCACTTTAAATTTCTTGCCACCTTTATGTTTCCCTTTAAACGGCAACGACCAATTCGGCGCAAGACAATCACAACATCGCATCACAATCCTAACGATGCTGCGTACCTTGTGGAATGTCTTGCCTGTTCTTCACTTTTCCAATTTCCCAAGCACCATGCACCACGTTCACAATGCGAGCAAGCAAGAATGGGAATTCGTTTCGTTTCTTTCAAGAAAAACCTCGAAAAACTTTATTTAACGCTTCACTGCATTCGCAACCAAAACGTTTGCCGGTCGTCCCGTCCTTCCTCGTGTTGGTCGGTCGGTTCGATTTTGTGCTGTGAAACAAAACTTAAAATCGGTAAGACAAGACAAGGAAATGAAGACAAAGGAGAGACAGTGCAAAAAAAAGTCTAACGACGGAAGCGATCGCGGCAAGCTTCATTTGAGAAATTGTCTATTGTTTCTTTGGCAGCAATAAAGCAAAGGAGGAACGGGAGGGAAAAAAGCGCACCGACAGATTGACTAACGTTTGTGCCGCTGCATTTCCCCGTGTGCTTTGGTTTGTTTTGTCGCTCTCCGAACCCGCTGCATTTAAGAATGTTTCCTTTCGGAACCGTTCGGTTTTGCGTCCGTTTTCTAATTGCAGCATTTAAAAGCAAACACACACAAATACAGTGCCACTTTTCGCGAGACGAACCGGAAGTTTCGTGACAAAGTGTTCCCTTCCGCGCGATAGAGCCGGCGGCGGCAACTTTGCCCGTTTTCGTTTGCCGTTCCTTTTGGGGTACAAAGCATGGCTGGCGGCATCTTTCCGAGGGCGAGGATTTGATGAATTAAAACTAGCGCTCTTTGTTGCAATGGGTTGCGATTGTTTTGTGCTGAGGGAGAAGGCAGAAATGGTCCCGCACAAAAAAGGTCGTCACAAACAAAAACAAACTCATGAGAATGATAATTTTGGAAGGAGCAAGTTTCAATTGCAAACATTAATGCGCTGCTAACCGGTGCGTCGATAAATGATCGGTGAGCTGCAAGCAGCCAACCAAGCAGTCATTGAAATGCATTATAATGAGCACCCAAACACACACAGACACAGACACGGGTGGGTATGCTAATTAAATAAACCGTCGATGAATTGGTCAGACGGCCGGAGTAGAATGCTCGCCCGTGTACTTGAGCCTCAAGTGGCCTGGAATGATGCGATGCTTTCAGCTGCCGTATAATGCTGCTTCGTCACATTATGCTGGCTGAAAGTTGCATCTGAGCGCCATCTCTCAAACCGTCTGACAGCTGAGATTGATTGAGCATTGAGCATCATCTTCATGTTCGTGCTTTTCGGCTGTGATTGTTGTTCCCGTCGCAACTAAAACCCTGTAGCTCTCTCTCTCTCTCTCTCTCTCTCTCTCTCTCTCTCTCTCTCTCTCTCGCTCTTTCTATCTCCATATCTGTTCCGTGTTGTCTCATGGTGGAACAAAAAGGATTGCCTTTTGTCCGTACCGACGAGAAGCCTATCCTGTCCTGTGAAGGATCGCACTGTTTGTTCGTGACGTTCAATCGGTCAATCTCTTGAGCTCACCAGCCAGCCCACGTCGCGCACCAGCATCCATCGCTGGCGGGAATTATTTACCCGGCACTTCCTGGGCACAATCAGTGTGGCCGTTTGTTGTGCAGGATTGTTGTTGTGGGTGTTGGGCGTGATTGAGTAAATTCAATTAAACGTTCCACTTCATTTGGCGCAACTTTAAACAACTCTCACGGGCGCACTCGGTGTTTTGATACACCGAAACTAACAAACACACACAGACACGCACACAAAGCTACATTAATCGGTAATGGTGGAAAGTTCGTCAATTGAAGCCCACCACAGGGACCTCCCAAGTCATAGCCGTCTCTTGGCCGTGGAGGAATGGAGCAAAAAACACAACAAAAATCCTAAATAGATTTTCCATTCACGCTGTGTAGAAAGACGAATGCGCACAAAGGCTATGGAAAAGACTCAAACACCGGTAGGCAGCCCTGAGCAGGGGCTCGGCGGTTCAGCCACGCTTTGGATGAAACCAAAGACGATAGAATGTGCAAGCAAGTGGTCGCAATCTTGAGCTCTTTTTTTGTTTCGCTCGCTGCAGCACAGCAACAAAACAAAACAAAAAACCCTCCCGACAGCAATCGCAAAACGCAATCAGGCGTGTTTGAAGGGCCGGCAGCTCTCTGGGTTTGCCGTTTAAATAATAAACGAGATTTTCAATTGAAAATATTCTCCCTCCACGGCGGGCTGAGGCTGCTTTACTCCGGCTGACGGAAGCAATGATTAAGTGAAACGGGAGCAAACAAGGAACCAAGGGCGGACGGGCGGACAATCATCTTGCGAGACGCTCGATGATGACAAATTTTAATTTCCCAAGACGGTACGCGCTTCTGCGCGTTTGCACGCTCGCAGTTGCTCCCGTCCCAGACGAATGCTCGCGGGATCATTCGCTAGGCGACTATTTTATTGATAATTTAATGATGGCAAAAGCGCCGACTTGCACTGAAGTTTCGCTCCACGCTTCGATTCCTATTCCAACTGCCGGGCAACAGGGCAACAAGTTCGATGTGCGCACACCGGTACAAGCCGGGGTTCAAATCCGTTTCCAAGAAACACACACGATAGAAAAAGCCACCCGTCAGCTCCTCCCCTCGAATCCAAATAAAAGTAACTTTTGTACGCTTCATTTCACCCTCACCGCTCCCGTGGTTGCATGTTTTTGACTTCAAAGAATCAGCATGAAAATGCAGAGCCAAAAGAACGGGGCACAAAACGTACCAGTCCCCCCACACGACTGGCACGAACATGCGAATGCGAAACAAATTAATACCCCCGGGGGTGCCTGATGCCGTTTGGGCCGAAAGTTTGTGCAGCAATCAGGATTGGTTTTGTCAGTGGCACCGAGACTGTGGGAGAATTAACAGCAAACCAGGAGGGCCGAAAAAAGATTACCGAAATAAAACCGTACACACGCACAGCCTGTTAGACCGAAATGTGCGTTTCCAAACACTCAAAAAAGCAACCGGTAGTGCTTCAGAAACATACAGCGAGCAATTAGGAAGGGGAGTTTCCATGCAGACATTGGGAGTGGATTGTTGGGGTTATTTTTGGAATTAATATTGCGAGCGGGATTTTCATAAAGCAAATAGCATTTTCATGAGCCAAGGTTCACCTTGGCTGCTTTTTGGTAGAAGATAATTGAAAACTCTGCTGCTCGTTAGGATTATTAAACCAACGACAAATTCAAAGAACCGATCAGCCTAATCTGTTGACTATTATCCATAATCTGTGTGCTGACGTTACTCAATTAACGTGCTTTGAAGTTGTATGCTGATTTGAGGCCGATAAATATGTCCGTTTGCTCTGCTGCCATGCAAAGCGCCTGAAGGTATGCAATTTGATGTTTATTACAGTGCACTCCGTAGTTAGTGTTCCCTTAAATTGCGTTTTCTGCACCACAAGCTAATCGTAACGAAATGCATGCGTCCCCTTTTAACAAGCAAAATGTCAAATAATGTATCTTTGAGTTTTGAAAATTTAATTACAGTGTATGTAACGAACTCATGTGTCATGAATAAACGTGCAACAATAAAGCTCCTGACATAGATATTTATCTTCTATATAATTTATTTACAAATTTTAGAAGAGAAGATAATTCAACTATTGAGTCATGTGTGAGTGTGATGTGTGTTGTAAAGGATGTAGGATTCAGAATAAAAAACGAGCCATTTTTATTTCGGTGAGCATCGTATCTTACATCTTCAAATCTTCTGTAGTTTTATAGTCCGATAAACCTTCACAAACATCTAGGATGATCGTGAATAATGAATTTTAATTTGATTTCTCATTTGACTACACATTGAATTTGTGTTAATCGTTAATCTATAATATCCCCCTTTTTTATTAATATTGCTGAATATGTGAATGTTTGAATGATCTCATGAACCTAGCATTTTTCTTAACAAAAGCACCACTTTAGGTCCTCCCTTTTCCCAAAAACTCAAGAAAAGTGCGCTCTTCCATTATAATTCTTTCTGTTCTTTGTTTCCCTCCTTAAGCTGAAAGCAATCTTCCGTGCTCCTAAATTAATTACACTTGTTATCTTCGGCACACTTTTCCCGTCCGTAAAATCGTAAGAAATGCATCCCACCGCTACGACCTATCAATTTAGCTTCTTGTGATCATTTAGAACAATTACCGTTTCTCGGGGCAGCCGACCATTCCACTGCCACTTGTGTTTGTGTGTGCCAAAATCGCACACCGACCAAGTGTGAGTGTAAAGTTTGCAAAGAATCGCTTCCCGTGCATAAACTTTTGCACCAATAAAATATCCAATCTAAGTTCCGATAAGAAAGTATATCCATTTTCATTGCCCAAACTTTCACACACACACACACGCGCGCGCTCGCCCCCTCATGCAAACTTGGCCGCAAAATCTTTCGGTTGTGATTTTGTTGTGTCCTTGCGTCCGACGTTTGTGGGACGCTTGTGCCTGTGGTCTGTGTGTTGCGTTTTAAGCCACTGGGTAAAACTTTTACCACGCTGCCGGCAGGGTGTTTGTGTGACCGGCACCGGACCGCCGGATAGTGATGGCCAGCAGAGCTAGCGAGCCGTGCAGCAAAATCCGTTCCGGTCGTGACCGTAAAATTGCAATCATTATCATTCTGCGTTTTCCCAAATAAGCGTTATGTTATTGGGCAGATTGGTGGTGGACTCAGAAATGTTTGCCAAAGGGTAGGATTGGGGAAAAACGTGGCAAAAACTCGTACAAGCTGAAATAGGTATTGTCCCGCTCGTCGTCTCCGCAGGATGAGGAGAATTTTCGTCCCCGGCTGGGACGAAAAACAAATGCACCACACACTCACAAACATTACGGGGCAGCAGTGAGAGAAAGTTTTATTCCCTGTTCCGGCGAGTTGGCTGGAGATGAAGCTTCCGGACAGTGGGATCCGGATGGGAGAAAAAGGATGGCAATTTTGTTTTATCCTTCGGTACAGGCAAAACACAGCCGCTGGGTGTAAATACCGACTGTAACCGAGGGATGCTGCTCGTTTGATGGATCATTGTGTTTGTGTAGCGGAGAAAAGTTTGCGTGCAGAACTCAGTGCAGTGGACCCAGCAGAGGTCCAAATCCGGAGCCAGAACCTCCCAAGTAGAACATGGGTACACACTTTGGTATGGTATTTGTAAATTAATTTAAGCAAATCTGTGTTGTGTGGGTTTAAATGAAATGCCCTCTTAATGAGGACCGGTGGCTGGCAGAACTCGAGGTACGGATGAGTGTTGTGAGTGAATTGGGTGGGTTGAGAGGGTGTAAGTATCATCAATTCTATTAATTTTGTTTGCTCTTCATGCATGGTGGAATGCAATTCATATGAGTTTGTTATGGTTTTAACTCATTATGGGGGATTAGATTCAGATTCTGATATAATTAAAAAACTGGTCAAAAGTATGAGAACTTTGATGATATTCTTTAAATATTTTTTTTGAACATGTTATAGGAGATTCAAGTCTGAACTTAATGCAGTTTTCAAAACAATCATTTTTATCAAAATGATCTCTCATCTGCTTCGACAAAAATCCTGCCAACTTTAAAGCCATTTTCCTTTCGGGTCACACAGTCATACAAACACCTCCCCCGAAAACTAGTTGGCAGCAAAGTAAACCACCATTTTTCACAAATTACAGCCCACCCAAAAACCTCCCCTCCCGAACGTGATGTTCGCGCCCTACCCACCCTCGCCACCACCCACCCCTATCGAACCAAAGTTTACGAGTGCCGTTACAAAGCAGAATCCAGCCACATCCAGCCATCTTGGGTGCAGTTTGAGCGCGCCCGAATAAAATCACCCGTTTTATGTCCCACATTTTAAGGTTCATTTACATTTTATACAACACTCCACGGAAGCGAACTGCACTAGCTTGTGTGGGCACAGTGGCTTACTACTGTGGCTTACAGCAGGGCACCGGGGAGGGATGATTGTTCCACTTTCTTCTGCACTATTGCTCCCGCTGCCACGCGTGCTTTGGTGCCCGGAGAACCTTTGCAAGCTGTGCTGCACCAGCACGGACCCGGCTAAATCTTCTAGGCGGCCCGTTGCGCTGGAGTACGTGAAAACTGCACCGCGTGTGTCGCGCGCCTTGTCGTCACTCTCGGGAAGCATATTTTTCAAACCAGCCAACCAGTCCCGGCAGCAATGTTGGCGGGAGGATGGTTGAACGAATTTTGGGTCAGTTCCAAAAAAGAAACGCCAGCAACGGGCGAAAACGTGACAAACATTACCCAAACAAACGTGCTGGGGGAAAGGATGTTTGTTTTACCCTGCCGCGTACGATCAACCGCCAAGAAGGAAGAAGGGAACGATCGGGCTGTAAGAAAATGGGACAGTTCTTTTGTCTTTAACCCGTTTTATCGCCATGTTCGATTTTGTTTTTTTTTTGTTTGCTCTTCCCGAAAAAGATTCTTGAGGTGGTAAAGGATAGAATAGATGTGTTTTTTTTTTTCTTCTATCGAAAATGATCGTTACGGAACAAACGACAATAGTGGGGAAGCGCTTGCTTGGTTACCCGTAATTGCACCCATGTGGAATTCAAGCGGTCGGCAACAAAATATGACTGAAAAAAAGAGACCATAAAGAAGCATCCAATGGAAAGAAAAAAATCATTTTCACGAAATATCTGCAGGTACATTCTGGGAAATGGAAAACTTTTACCTCAATGAACAGATTTGCAGAAACGTTTCCACACACCGAAACCAAGCGGCAGCTCCCAGGGTTTTTTTTCCTTCTTTACCTCACTCTCTCTTTATTGCCAACATTATTTCTGTCAGACAGAGCACACCTCCCGCACGTCTCATGCTGTGCTCTACTCCACATGCTAGAATTTCCTTTCCCTCTGTGAAAAGTGTTGGAAAATTCACACTCAAGTAACATGCCACTGGTTCACACCGGGGTCTTTCTCTTTATTTTCCTGCCCGCATGCTGTGAAATATTTCATTCACACTCTCGCATGCCAGCCTCTCCTCCCTTGGGTGGGTGGGTGGTTGGGTGAACAGAATCTCCCGCTGACTTCTCTCGCCTGCTGCGCTACCAACGCCACCGACACACCAAGGATGGGCGAGGATGTGTAGATGCATCAATTCTTTTACCGTTTTATTGCATTTTCTCACCTGCGTGTGATTCGTTCCTGCTGATTCGACTTTTCTATCGCTGTCTCTCTTTTTGTTGCACCTTCATTCACCTGTTTCAAGCGAATTTGCAGATCAGAATTGCTTCTTTCTTCCAGCCCCAAACGCCGCTGCTCTGCCCGCCCAACGACGTAACTCACTTTCGCTACATAGTTGTGCACTTAGGCGAGCTGGTAGGTTGAATAGTGTTATAGCGTGAGGCGTAAAAAAGGCGTTCGTCTACGGAGTGTTTGGTCTGGTTGTCGGCCCGAGCTAAACCATCTGCCTCGCATTCCAGATAAACCATTGCAGAACTTTAGCTCCAGGCTTTAGCGGGGGGTTTTCAAAGGCATTGCTGAAGTGAGGTCTTTTTTTTTGTTCTCTCATCTTCTAACATTGCACCAACATTACATTCCTGAAGAAGGGGAAGATGTAATAGGGTTTATAATGGCTTTATCATGAAGCCTGTGTGTTTGTGACGTTAGTGTGAAGCAGCTACAAAATCAGTTGAAAAACGCTATTTAAAGAGGCTGAAAACATAGATAGGAAACTAAGTATGATCATAAGAGGTGCTGTAGAAAAATATTGGAATCTATGCCTCGTAAACTCCATTCAGTTGTCTTTCCGCCAAACTATACTGACTTCTATGATCCTTCAACACAAATAAGAGCTAATGATTAGTTGATTTGTGTAGTTTAATGCTTGAATCGGTTGGCTATTTCTTTCCTTTATAAATTTGATTTTTAGTCCAATTTGCTTATTGCTTCCAAAAACATTCTAGCTTTGAGCTAGAAGTTAGAATAATTTGATACAAAAATGATATTTATTCGTTGAAAAATGTTATTCAACATCGGTTGGGCCAAACAACATCTATTTAGCAGCTCGTGTAAATTCAAACAAATGTTGCAAAAACACCAAAATTGCTTTTGTACTTTCATGCTGCCTCTCGATAAGCACCTCAAGAGGCAGCTAAACAAATTCCCAACTCTTAGGCAAAGCCAACCGCTAGCGCCCGTTTTTGGTAATTTTACATTCAGCACCACTCAAGCCGCTGCTTAAGCACCACTAATTGCAGCACGTGCAGCAAACTCGCCCCCCTTTTACAGCCACTGCGCTTTTATGCAACGGTTAATGAATGGTTTATTCTAGCCGCGTGCTTTGTTTGCACGGTCGTTGCGGTCGGTTGTTTTTGGCCACCACAAAAATGAGGTGCTTTATTACGGTATGTTTAGCAAGCCTGGAGAGCTCATTAATTTCGTCGCTATCCCGGACAAAGATGTGCAGCTCGTTTTGTGTGTGGTCAAGTTAGTGAAAATGCACTTCAGCAACGAGGACGTACACTTATGCACGAGGACTAATAATAGCTATGCGTATAATAAATCTTAAGGCAAGAACGATTTGTAATGATAATTAAAGGCAAAAATAAGACTCAGACAGTCACCCTACAGCTTCGGCGGTGTTTGCTGTCTCATTGGCGCAATTTATGCGAATAAAAACATGATCACAAAAATCCAACAGCCATTGCAGTCCTTCACACAACGGAGTTGATAAATTATCGCACGCTTTCCAGCGAGCCACGGGGTTACAGCTTCCTGCCGTTTTAAATCCCACTTCCCGTGGACCCGTCAGTTGGCCTAGTTCTTTTGTTTTTGTCATTCGATTTTCTCACTGTTTGCGTAATTTTCATACCTCACACTTACCCCGCCCTATGGCAAATGCCATGACACACAGGGTGTACTGTGTACCCGAATATTATGCTCATTATTTTTCTTGTCTCTGACGGCGGGAATTATGGTAAGCTGCAGCCATTGCAACCACGGCGCGCCGAAAAACCTGCATGTAATCCAACAGGATAGCAGGAACACGCCGCTGCCAATGATGAGTGGTTCTTCCGTCGCCACCACCGCTGCATTCAACAACCAAAAAAAAAGCTCCCGGTGGGAGTTTCGCTACTCGATCCTGGGTACGAATCTGCATCTGCACCGTGACTCATGCGAGTCAGCGAGTGGGGCCTTGTGTCTGTGACTTTTACCCTCGGTGGCTTCATGAAGCTCCGGGACCAGCCCGGAACCATTTCTCATTTTTCACCGGGTTCGCGTATTTATGCGGTGATATTGAATTATTGCACTTTAACAGCATTATTTTGCGGTTTATAGCGTACGCCACCATCGGGTGCTGATCGCTTGCTTTTATTGTCTGTTTTGTGGCTATCGAAATAAAGCGGTTTTCCCTGTTTCTCCCTCTCTCTCTCTCTCTTCATTACCGGAACCACTCCGAAAAAATCCATTGCTAGCCATGCACGTAGTGAGCGATTTTACCACGCTTCCGCGCTTAAGTGATGTTTTTTTTTTTGCCTTTTGCTTTTGCGACCAACCCGGAAAGCATCAATTAAAAGCAATTTCGTACGATAAATTTGGGATTATTGTCTCCCGCCAAGCTTACATGCGGATGTTGCGAAAATTACGCACCCCCCCCCCCCCCCCCCTTCGGCGCATATTGCCGTGGGCTGGTGCCCTTTTGCGAAGCGCGCCCTGTAAGTTTGAGTGTGAGAATCGAATCGTCCCAATGGCAGATGGCAGTAATGCGACAAGCCAATGCCGCGGCAAGAGCAACCATAAATCAGTGCATAATATTGATTCTAATCGCACTGACAGCGGACCGGCCGATCCCAGCTTTTGGGGGAGTGGGTTATGGTGTGTGTGTGTGTGTGTGTGTGTGTGTGTGTGTGTGTGTGTGTGTGTGTTTGGAAGCGCTAAGGACAAATTGTTACCATCGGAGCGTGATTAACGGTTTGCAGCCAGCCGATGGATGGATCTCTTCAATAAGCTAAGCTGTGAGTGAGACAATGTCGCTCGTGCTCAGTTGGAAGCTTCAGGGTTAACTAGTTTAGAAGACGGCTTAAGTCAATTAGCTTTCTACTGATCGTTCAATAAACTAAGTACTGTGGAGATTTTTTTGTAATTCTGTGTTAACGCTAGTGACTCAAAGAACATTAGTGGAACACCAAGGATCCTTGAAGAAGTTAGTATGTGTTTATTTATAAGCTAGTGTATTAGTTTTTTGTTGCTGAATTTTCCTTTTTAACATATCTCTTACTTTAATGTTTATATTTATTAAAGTATTTCCCGTGTGGACTACATGAGTGGTCTCCAACCTGTGGTCCGGGGCGTAAACAGACGTGGTTGGCGAAAGATTTGATTTTTTTAAAGTAAAAGCTTGTTTCAATAAATAGCGTTAAATGTTTTCCCACAATTAGGATTAAATTTTTTACAGCCGTGACTAGAATAAAATATTTACATATTTTTGATTAAGAACTTTGAACTAAGTCTATAAAATGTATTCCCTCAACGTGGGGTTAAGATGTGGGTCGTGGGATATGTATTTTCAAAGCTAAGTGGTCTGCGATCCTAAAGTGATTGGAGAGCACTAAATGCACCATTCAAAACAAAGGTTAAAGGTCCTCAAATTTTACAGAATATATAAATATTACTACATTTTGTATTTCAATAGTCGATATATATGGTAAAATTAGACAGAATCACTATTTTTTTAATTAAACCACAAAATACCATGAACACAGAACATCTATGAACTATGGGTTAAAACTTAAAAGTTATCTCCGATTACTTTAAATGCTTCTAGATACTGTTGACTACAAACGATAACAGGAATCTGACTGACTCGTATATAACATATTTTTAATCCAAAAAATCTATCAAAATAATTTGATTTGTCTCTTAAATTCTTAGTTTGAAAAAGTACTGAATGACTTTAATGAAACGTTTCAAAATTTTGATATTTTTATAGCTGACGTAAACCATTATGACGGAATAATATTTAATACACATTTTAAATATTAATAAAATAATTTCGACCTAAGATCTTATTACATATAGGACATACACGACTACTTCGTGTTTAATTTGCATATATCAGTCCAAAACATTTGCAATCTCCAAAAAGTTGAGATCAGATGAAATTAAAATCATGTCCTAGTACCTCAGGATTTCCCGGACCCTTATGACACTTTTCCGTGTTTGTTTTAACTGTTTCTTCAATTTTGGTTTATGACGAAAAAAGTGAATAAACTGTGACACAAACTTAAAGATATGTTCAAACTGTGGATAGTTCTTGGAAATTTCTATACTGTAGATTATTTTTCCCAAACTGTAACCCTTTTTTAAAAAATTTAAACGCACGCAAGTTGTACAAAATCGTTCGAAACATTTTTATTGTTATTTTAAATGTTGTAACTGTAACATAAACATCAGCGGACACCATCTCAACAACGAATCAACCCTTCCTGCCCTGTCCCTGTGGTACCATCTCGATCACAACCATGCGCTTGTCATTTGTGTTGGTTGGCTGTGCTCCGTTGGCTTAGCCCAGAGTGGCCCGTAGCCGTGCGATCTGTGCATCGAGCGCGGCCAGATTGAACTCCTGATCACGCGGCGGATTGGCGCGGATCTCCTCGAGCGACTTCAGCACATGGTCCGGTACTGGCGGCTCGACCGGCAGATGCGCACCCTGCGGCTGGAACCCGTACGTGTCGGCATTGTACGCCACCCGGTACAGCACACCGTCCGGCCCGGTGTACGAGTACTCGCCCGCCGCATTAGCGCCATCGTAGCTAGTCTGCTGCGCCGCGATGCCGTTGCTCGTCTCGTACCGATAGTTGTACGCACCGCTCGGGTCGTGGTTCTGCTCCTGCGCCAGGATGACGGCCTGCGATTCGGCCGTACCGAGCGGCAGCGGTCCACCGAGCCGCTTCTGGGGAGCGGCCAGCACACTGCACACGGTGACCGCGGCCAGGATAAGCTGTTGGGCACGATAAGAGCACGAAGGAGGAAAGAATTAGAACACCGGGAAGGCTTAGAAGAAACGCACGAACACACACTAACCACTTTGCTAAACATGTTTGCGAAATACGTAGACAAGAATAGAACACACTCGCGACTAAACCAAACTATGCGAACGAACGAGCTGACAGTGACTGGTGCCGGTTAGTGCACTTGTCGGCATCTTTTATACACTCTATTGCAATACCCACCGACAGACAAGCTTGCTGGCAGTTGCTGCAAGTTACCAAATTATACGCCTCCCTCTATCCCTTCTCCCCCCTTTTCAGGTGGCCGGTTCCGTGTGAAGCGGGCTGCAGTTAGATTGCCACCCGCGAGAGAAGTATGATTCGCGCCTTCACAACCTTTTGGCCCAGTGAGCTCGCGATGAAGGGGCGCGCGCGCGATGATGATGAATTTTAGTCATCATGCGATCATCCACCCGAACGCCAGCCAACTATCTCCGCGCCGTTCGTTCGTGGGTATTGGTGGGACGCCGGCAGAGAAACCCCGGGCTTCTTGTTGCACCGTAGTCACCGTAGCAAATTAGTCGATTAAATGTCACTCGCGTAAACACGCAATTTGCTCATGAGCCAAGTTGAACGCGTCTGGTGGGAGCTTCCCTTGGGTCTCCACGATTCCAACGCTTCTCAAATAACAAAAAAAAACCTGCGGTCCAAATGTTGACCTCTCCTTCTCCAGTGCGAGCAGCGCGTCGAGACCATTGTTTGAACTCTGGACACAGCCCCACAGCCACCAAGTGGCCCATTTTGTCTGAGCCTGTTATGTCTGTCCGGTGAGAGACGACGCAGACACACAAAACGTCATCAGCAGCCATCTGATCATCAGGGGGATCTTTCGCACATCATTACTTTCGCAACCTTCAGATATTAATCTAAACCAATCTTGTGTACCTTCCCAAAAACGAACGCAAGGCTTTGTGGTGTATCTGTTGTGCCGCTTGGCATTCCATCATTTCGCGACGCCAAATCGGATTTCATTCAGTGCGCTTTTACGAACATCGCCAAAATCGGTACCCGACAGATGTCGATCTTTTGAGTCTTTTGGATCTTTTGGTTGTTGGACAGATTTTTCCACAGATTTGATAGACTTTTGACAGATCGCACAAGCTGATGCTGATGGTCCGAGAAGTATGACGAAAGCAGGGCTTTGTTGGGTCGGGCGACCTGACTCGAATCTCTGTTTCTCTCGGCTCCGAGGTAGGAAAGGTCATGGTTTGCTGGATCCCAAATTCATTTTTGGAGAACGGTTTACATTGCAAAATAAGGCACCCGGCACTCGTCAGTCAGTTTTGACAGTCAGACAATATGTTTTTTTTTCAACAGCGACACGCAATCCGTGTGATTGTCGCTCTTAGTTTCTTGGGAAATGCCAAAGTTCAGAATTAGATGTTCTGCCGGCACTCTCGGCTTGATCTTGCCGTGTTACATATGCGACAAAAACTTAACACGAGATTAAACTAATGATCTGAGAAATTGCGACAAGTGTGCACCGCCTCCTCAGCCACCATCGTCCCTCCATTTCAAACCCTCCCGAAAATAAAACCAATTCACCAACGAAATTCGAATTGAACTTTGAGAATTCAAATAAAGACGCCGGCATGCTGGCAAAAGGTCGCCCTCCACTGTGTGTGTGTGACGTCGTTTCGGCTTCTCAGTTCGCGTGCGCGCCGGCAGAGCAAATGTCAAAATCATGTGAGCTTCTGGGGAGGTCGTGGATATAGATGTAAGCCGAGTCTTCCGCCAGCCAGCCAGAGCTAACCTAATGCCGCCGCGACAGCTAATCGTTACAAATTGGTTTCGTCTCAATTGCACGCTCGCAACACTTCTGGTTCGGAGTTCTTGCTTGCGGGTATCTTGTAGCGGGAGAAGATCGAAAGAGCAACAGAAACGAAAAAAAATACACACAACCAGAGCTCATCTTGTGCACCAAACCCCTCACAGTTGGGGCTCTTTTTTCTTACTACAATCCCGTTCTTTCGTCGTCGTTTGAAGTTGGTGCGCAGGGCACCGATGCGCTGCCAGTTAGAATCCGGTTGTAACAGGGAAGCTGTGAAACTGGCCACCCGGGCGTAAGGCCATGTGCCGTGCCCAGCAGTGCCCCGAAGCATTTATTGAACTATCGAGTGCGCCTCCCTATGCGCCCACGATGCGCTCATGACCCGTACCCCTTTTTTCCTCCGCACACTGCAGGCAGTCATGATCGTCATCTTCGGTCCGGTGGCGGCGACTGTTTGCGGTGTTGCGGCTTATTTCACTTTCAATTAAGGTACACTATTAGCCGGTGACCGTTCGCTCGTTCGAACCGCGTCTTCTTTCAGTCTCGTCGGCTGCGTCTCGGTCGCTGGCGGAATGTTGCAAATCAATATCATCTCAATCCACATTCACGACGTCGGCGAAACAAGTTGATTTTGTATTTGTACCCTCTTCCCATCCCAGCCCCTGTTTACGTCTTTGTGGCGTTGGCTGGCCGGGAATAGCTGGCCGAAGGCGGACGGGCGCACAAATTCTCTCACGGATCTCACCCCTGTTTCGGTTCTCAATCAACACAGCTTTTTGGTGGGGCCAGGGCCAACTGCTTCTTCTACGTCGGCGGCGGGCGGCGACTCGCAAAATTAATGGCAAATGGGCCGAAGGTGCAAATTTGTGTGCGAAGGCACACAACGAAACCAAATCGAGAAAGCCCCTCCTTTGCGGATCGATGATGAGATCCACCCAGAAGAGGAGGGGGGAACGGGGCCGTGTTGGCACTAAAGTTGGGTGTGGGCACAGATGATTGGGACCAAATGGAACGGGTAAAAGGTAAGCGTTGCGCGATTATGTAATTTGTTTTGCACTTTGTTTCACCAAAAGCAGTACTACCGCAGGCAGTTTGAACTGGAATCGATCCCTTCGGACGGCACACGCATCTACAACAAGTTCTCGTAAGCCCAAGCTTTTCTATGCGATAACGTATCACTTTAATGGGAATCGGATGATCCCTCATCAGCAGCTCCGTTTTGGGGTGTGCGAAGGAGCTTAGTTACGTTCATCTGTCAAACCACCCGGAGACCCAGTTTGTGCCCCTTAAAGGCCACGTGACATGCCTCTGTTTTTTTGTGTTGCTGTTGGCTGTGGAAAACAATTCACTTACGCATCCCGAACACGTTTCGGTAATTTTTGTGTGCTGATATTATTTATTACCCCAAGCGGTGTGTTGCTGGGCCTTCGTTTTTGTTCTTTCAAGAAAAGCCCACCGAAAGAAGGGTAGACGAAACGACTCCGCTTTTCCACCGCTCCTGTTGCTACTGGCAATTCTTCAATATATTCCACATTTGTACCGAAGACGTGAAAACCCCATTTCGTGCGTTTTTTGGCGGGGGACAAGAGGAGAAACGATTGGAATTCTGGAAAAGAGCCGGGTGACGAAAGCAGAAACAATCCTACACGATCCGGGTTTTTTTTCATGGGGACTTGCTTCTAGTGTTGGTCTCTTGCTCGAAGGCGCGACAATACCGTCCCGGCTAGATTATGCGTATCCGTTTCCACTTCGTTCCGGCTCGTTCCATCCGGTTGCTTTCGGTTGCTTCTATTCTAGCTGCTCGCGTGTACGCTCTCTAGGGTCATGCATCGAGAAAAGGAAGCGTGATCCCAAGTTTGCAAGAAGGATGCAGGGGTAGGATGACGATTTGGTCCAATCAAACCGAATTTGGTGATCGAAAATTCGATATTCGCTGCGTGCTTTGTGCGTTAATGTTTTGTAGCTGTATTCGAAACACTGTCTCAGTGCCAACAATTAGGGGTTGGCTTAGTCCGGGGATGGATGGTGTTAAAGAGCCTTCTTTTGTTTTACACTTCGATGATTCGGTGTTTTCCATCGTGATCAATCTTTTCCAACGGTCGCACCATCATTCGCGTTGCCTGCAGCGACTCGAACGAACCGCGGAACGTGTGCCATATGATACCACCACGGTAGGAATGCTTTCCGATTAGATAGCGCCCATTCAGATGCCTAAAACGAACGAACGAAGAACCGGCAGGATAGATTATTTCAGATCCTTCCGACCAAACCTTCGCGCCTATCTACTTACGCATCGTAACACTGCAGAAACCACCACGCACCGTGATAGTACGACGGACAATCGTTCGCCGTGTGGTCGTACGTGCTAAAGTTCATGCCCTTGTGAAGCACCAGCGAATCGCCGGCCGTCCCCGTACCCCGGCCCAGATGCTTGAGCGCATAGTTTTCACTCTCATCGCCGATGAGGAAATCGTTGTAATGCTCGAACGCCGTCACACCCTGGAAGTCTTCCAGCTCGACCAGCAGCTCGTAGTGCGGGCCCGAGCTCAGCAGCCGGTGCAGCTTCTCGAGCCCGAGCCAAAACTCGCCGCCCAGATCGCCGAACCCGTCGCGATACTCCGTCCAGTTGCGGTAGAAATCGACCGTACCATCGTACCGCTGCTGGAAGACGAGCCATCCGTCACCGTACAGCCGGTTGTTGGCGCTGACCGACCGCACGAAGAATGACCCATTCTCGCGCCCGTCCGGGTTGTGCTCGTACTCCTCGGAGCCGTGGGCAGCGGCTCGCAGCTGGTGCTCCAGTCGGGCCACCTTTAACTCCCGCGAGCTGGACACGTTTGCAAACTGGTCGACCACTTGCTGCTGTCCGTGAAGGATGTCTTTAATGTCGTTGCGCAAGTCCTCACATTCCATCCCGTCCTTAGGTTTAGGAAGTAGTGCACTTATCCAGGTGGAGATGTCGTGCTTCAATTCCCGTTCGCAGAAAGCGCTCGTTTCGAGCAGTACACGTTCCAGCATGATTTCGAACTTGCTCGCAAGGTACTCGAGACTTTGGTCAATGTGCAGCTTCAGGTCAATCATCTGCAGCTCCATCTGGGCAGCGTTGATGGTTGACTCCGCAGCCGAGGCGACGGTATGCAACGGCATGCCAACGTTCATGTCCGTATTCATCCAGCCTTCGATCGCTACGCCCAGCTGCAGCACACAAACACAAATCACAAACCCGCGTGACGATGCCATTATTGAGACTAGGTGTAACAGGGCGATAAAAGGTGCATTATATACGAATATTGGGGCGCCGCCCCAACCGCTAGCACCCTTTTTTCGCAATTTTAATTAAAGCGCGATAACTGATTCGGAGCTATTTGAAGTGAAAAACAAAACAGCAACACGATTGTGCAATAGCAAGAAGGTGGAATTGGTGTATAATGCTAGGTTGTTTTGCATCACGTCGGCTCATTAAAGAGTTCGATCAAAGAGAACTGATCTAAGTTTTATTAAATGACTTCTGTCGTTAATCCAGTGCTTGTGAGTGCGGCTTGGTCCATACCAATTTTGCAACTCAGAACAGGAATGTTGTTTCACTGAGCTTTGACGGACACACGACATAAATAACTTGATACTGACTCATCTCAAATCGCCTTTCTGTTTCTTAGAACTTCTTCCACTCAGCTTGTAAACCAGTACCATCAAATTAACTCCCTTATCACCGGCCATCATCCGGGTGACAGTTTGCGAAAATTAATGACCTAAAAACGACCCCAAATCGAACAGTCATTCGGCCACAATTAAAACACTGTCCGCACACAGTCCCAGAGGAGTGACTTTCTTTCCCGAAAACGAAAATGCTGATACTCTTTTGGAAGAGCCATCAAAACTTTGGCCCAATCACACACAGCCACAAGCTTGCAAGCTGTATTGATTGGTTTTGGTAGCAAATTGTCACGACCGTGAAAATAGAAGCTGTCGCAAACTGGCAGCTGGTTTTTTCCACCTACTTACAATTTGAATTTCATCGCCGGTGTACACCATTTTTCATCATTTTCCGTCACGTTTTTCCTTGAACGAGCAATCTATTTCGGCAAGTAGAAGGGTCGTGGTTTTCCGTTTTTCGTCGTGGAAGCTCATCCAGTGGAATGGCAATCTTCAATCATTCGCTTTATGAGTTATGGAAGTTTCATAGCGTGCAGCCTTTTTTCGTGCCTCCTTTTCCCTCTTTATTGGCGTTTTTCGGAGACGGTTCGGATGCTAAACAAGGTATTGATTTATTTAGCTTTTGAAGCTGAAAAATTGGTTTAATAAATCGGAGGAAGAATCAATTTCTACTGCCTACCGCACACGATGGTGACCTTTGTCGAATAATGCTTCGCCGGATAGAGTTTGTACTAGTGCTATTGGATTTGATTTCATTGTAAGCGTTATTTCCTCGTTATTGACCGTTTTCTTACCACTGATTTATTGTTCATTTTATTAAAATACTGCAACTTTCAATTAAATCGAACAAAAAGCTTGCAACAATCTTAAATATTAAGCTAGCTTCATTGCAACAACGTATCAATAGCGCCTTTAACATTCCATCATAGTCATTTATTTGTTTCCAATCATTGCTTCTCATACGGCCACATATTGTACGGGCCACAGACGCGTCTGAGTACCTCTCGTACCTCAGAGAATTCCACGTGAGTAGCGGAAGCATATCGGAAAAACGGTAAACCAGACCATCCACGAGAGTTCAACGATGAAAAGTGGTCCCCAGGATCGATGAGCCATTGGAACGTTGAACTCCATCGCTGCAGCTCCTTCGAACTCACAGGCGCAGTGCACACTGTTGGGCTGCTGCATGGCACAGGGTGGCCAAAACAATCCGATATAATGTATAATTTTCAACAACAAAAAAAATCTATTTCTATCTTAACATACTTTTTCAAACACATCCTTTATCCATTTTATGCACTCCCAAACACATATGCCGCTGCGATTGATGGAAGAGTTTGGTACGGGTTTTATCACTTTCAGTCAACTGTTGTTTGCTGATTATGATTTGATACGGTCCTTTCTTTCGTTTTGAATAACCAGCCGGAAAAGCCCTTTCTATTTTCTTTCACTACGTGTACCGAGTGTGTGTGTGTGTGTAGAGAAATCTGCATTATGAAAAATAATAATGGCTGCCGCTCTTGTCTCCTTTTCTCCTCCCTCCTCGGTAGGTAGGTCCACACTTGTGCGCTATTCATTTCCTCATTTTGATGTATCGTATGTGTTTGAAGTGGCAGCCAACTGGTGGCTGGCACGTCCCGGTTTTGTTCCTGGCATTTGCGATAGCTCCCGAGCGAACGCTAGACTGTGCGGGTAGTAGCATCGACGAAGAATGCTTCAAACGTCTGCTCCTTCCTGCTACCAAACATCGGGCACTGCTGCGGATAACTTTCCCTCTCGCTCGTGTCGTTTTTTTTTCACTCTATTCTATTCCTTTGGGACATACTGATGAAGTTTCTCTTCTCGATTGCTTTTTTCTTGTGTTGTTATACCTCCAGTTCCATCAACATTACCTCCGGCATGGCAGGGCTCCGTATGTGTGTGTGTTTCAGCACGAGCACGATAGGGCACGATCACAGCCGCGCACAGTGAAAACGAATCCATATCCACCAACCATTCCTTCAGCGCTCACCGTTCCGCTAGCTTCCGTAGCTGTGACGTTTTTCAATGCTCATTTTCCATTTCTCGGCTTCGGTGCTGCTTGCAGGTTGCAGAAAAACGTTCCCGAGCTTTTCTCGCACCGTCTGCCGGTTGTGGCGTGAAAGGGTTCCAGTCCCTCTCCACCGCTGGAAGGGCTGGGAAGCAATAGTAGCATTATTATGAATTATTGTATGCTCTATCATAATAGAAAATCATTTCATATGCAGTTTGCGTTCATGAGGGGGTCCGTTTTTTCTGTTTTTCCTCTCGCCAGGGTCTCCTTTTCTTCATCCGAAACGGTTCGTTGGGTTGAGGAAACATATACAGCCATGCCGGCGTGTGTTTGAGGACTTTTCTACTATTTCAACATAAACCCGTACCGAACCGGGTTGCATTAGAAGATGAAACAAAATGGCACAAGAAAATGAAGCAGTTTGATGGATTTCAGCCGAAGACACACCCGGCCCCTAGTTGAAGAAGTTCCGGTTTGACCGACAGGCTCAATACATCTTCCGAATTGGGTGCTTTTTTATGCCTGTCTGATCAAATATTTAATATTTCCCACGTCCGACACTGTATCGGAAAGCTGAGCGCAGATGTTATCTTATCTCACATTGGTAACGAATTTAATATTATAAGCTGATAGCGGAACGTTTGAGCTAAATCGACGCTATTGCCACCCATTCCGATCGTTCTTATCATATTGAAAAGCTTGCAATAGAATAAAAAAGCTTCCCTTAAAAGGCACAATCATCGTGCATGGCGGGTTTTGTTTTCTCGCCCTAAAAACCCCCCTACCACCTCCCTCACAGTGTACTTGCCTTCCCGTCATGCGTATGGTACATTTTGGATGTGTTTAGTATAGGAGCCTTTGATTTATGCTTCGTTCGGTTTTTGGTTTTCGATCGGAGCGACATTTTCTTTGCCCGCACGAGGGGTACAGCGGCGGAACAGGCTTGCAGGCTCGCAGGCTGGGCATAAATAGACGAATACTCTTCTTGAAAGGAAAACATATCCCTTTTTTGACGAAACAAAACATCGGCGAGAGCGCTCTGGCTGGGGGGAGTTGGAGTTTTTGCGTTTCGTTCCCTGCTCTCAGCCTTCTCCATGGTTGGAAAGCACACAAAATAAGGGGCTAGGGCATGTAGGTGGGCAATCATTATCATAACGGCATCATAAACCGTTCGGGTATTGTGTTCTCGGAAAGTGAGCACTGGAGCCTGCTTGATCCGGTCGACCCGGCCCCGACAGTGCCGTAGTTCAAATATTTCAACATTTTAGGCGCTTTGGATGTTGGTTCGCCCAAAAATAGACGCACACGCTTATGGCAATAGGAAAATATTAAACAAGCTGCCTGTGTGTGTGTGTGTGTGTGTGTGTGTGTGTGTGTGTGTGTGTGTGTGTGTGTGAGAGAGAGTGTATGTGCAGAACGGTACAAAGGTATCGCTTTTCTGTATCGTGCAAAGTCGGTATCGATGAAAGTGGTGGTGATGTTACGGCTTTGTTTTGTTTCTTTCGAGAAGAATGATGTACTTAGTATTAATAACGCATAACGAGCAGAAGGGAGCAGAAGAGCACAAAAGCGTTAGTACATCGAGAGCGATTTGGCACTACGGTACGTGTGCTAAACCGGTTATTTTACGTTGAGCGGGATGGGAGGGTTTTCTTCAAAATCTTGCAAACGATCAATGTTATGATTTTTTTGGATTTTGCACGCATTAAGACAAGTGCTCTCGATTAGAGGAGGAAAGTAGATTATTTAGGACAGTTTTTTTATAGCTTTAATTGAGCGTTAAAACTTGATCTACTGGATTAATAGAATAAAACAAGACGATAGAAAGATTCAAAGAATCAACACAGATTTTTGAAAATAATTCAAGAACTCTTTTACTTTTTCTATTTTTTTTCAATTCTTGTAAGAAATAAACGATTCTAAAAAAGTTGTTTTCGTATGACTTTTGACATACGTATATTTATTGAAGTTGTATCGAAGACTCCATACAAAATCATTCGTTTCAAGAACTTTATATTTCAGTCATTCAAATGTTAACACAAATATTTTTGTAATTTTTCAAGCAAGGTTAACTATGGTTTAAGACGATGTTATGTATTTCTACTCTTTTAAATCCAAACAAAAAAGATTATTATAAAATGCTTGTTTCTTTTACAAAATGTGTTGAATTGCAATAAAGTGGAAGGCTACTGTAAAATATGTAGCTGTGGAAAATACAACCTCGGTTGAACAGACACTGTTGAACAATTTCAGTTTTCTCATTCAATGATCTTAATATTCCAATGATTATCAGCACCTTAAAAGTTCCATAATTGAGGACATTCACAGTTTTATTTTTAATTTCAATTAAGGAGATCCTGTTAAAAACTGCCCAGAACCAAGCTCTTATCATAACCTTATTTGAAACGACTTATTTAAATAAAATCCATCGTCAAGAAGCTTATGTACGAACCTTTGGTACACTTACCCGAGCACTTGATACTGTGCTATGACATCACTGACCTAGTCCGACTTGATTTGATAAAAAAAGCTTACTTTAGACGTAGCATAACCTTATTATTTTCGAGCACATTTAATAAGTTGGTTCATGCTATTTCATCGGTTAATGCAGTCCAACCAGGGTTCTTATCGTTTTGAAAATCCTTGCCCAAAGAAATACCAATTTTAAATAAATTACCATTTTATCAGACAGACAAATCAAGTCATCACACACCTCTCGGATGTTCCTCTCAAGCCATGTCACCATAAAGCGTCATGCCTTTTCGATAAATATTATAACCCACTCGCACACTGACATAATCCGACCGAGTATCGATAAAAGCATATCGCAACAATGCCTACAGGGCCTGAGCTCTTTTATATAGAATTTTACCATACCATTCGTGCAAGCGTAGTACTATCGGCATGTTTTGGGTGCTCAATTCACACCAACCACTTGCCAACGTGTGGCGTGCAGGGTAGCGACCGTTTAGGCCATTAGTTCTTTTGTCGGTCACGAGCGATAAACGCGCGGCAACCGCGCAAAACCTCTTAGCCTGGCCCGGAAAATAGAATTCATCCATTTGCGCATCCCCGCGGACAGCGCGAACGACACAGATGCAGGCGCAAAAGTACAGCCTGCCAGATCGTGCCCAGTTTAGGCGGAAGCTTGCACGCTCCCAAAAGGGAGCAAAAGAAGAAAAAAAGAAAAAAAAAACACACACACCTCCCCCAGGGCGGGCAAGATTGGTAAACGCGGTGCAAACGATCGTTCGAATGTAATTCATTTGTTAACATAAATTAGAGCGAAAATATTCCGACAGGAATAAATTATCCTTTTGGGGCAAACGGTGCCGGCAACGCGAGTTTTGCCAATTCTTCCGCCCGCCATTCTTCTTTCCCCCTTTGCCCTATGCCACTCGGGTGGGAGAAAAAAAAGGACTCCATACTTTATGTGTAGGGTATGGGTAGAAAATCGGATTTCGGGGAAAACAGGACCCCCGTTTAGTGCATGGACATAACAGACAGAGCGAGAGAGATAGTAGAAAACGGGAGAAAATTCTGTTTGAAACAGAATTCTAGGACACGATTCACAGATTCACAACCCACTCCCCCTCTCTCTCTCTCTCTGCCAAACCAACGATGTTCTACAGTGCTTGGTGCACTGTAGAAAGCTAGTACCGCAGAGTAATGCTTTCTGTCTGGGCGACAAAATCCGTTGTCACCGTGTTTTTCAGTCCCGACCCGACCCCAAAACCTGTCCGCTGCATGCAAAAACTATTATCATACATATGCCACTTTGTGTGCGGTTGTGGGTGGTTGGTGGACGAGAGTGCCCTCACGCCCCTTGTTTGTGTTATGCCGTGCATCTGTGTGGCTTAAACAGAAGAAGTAGCCGCTGGGGTACGGCGTACGGGAGGTGGAAATGTATCCTCGTACAAATTTGTTCGCACCCTGGATAAAGTGGTGCATAAAAAAACACACACACACACAGGGAAAGGTCAACGAATGAAAAGCATTTTTATCACCCTCAACCCCGGGCGGGAGCTTGCATCCCGGGCGCCCACCCCGTTTCGGACTTGGGAGTTGCATCATTTTAATTGTTCTCACCACCCTTCACTACCATTTTGGCCACTGTTTCTGTCATATCGCTCAAACTTTCGCCCCGAATGGGGTGTGCAAACCTGTGTTCGTGTGTTTGTGTGTGTGTGTTTGTGTGAGTATTTCATTGTACGCGTTTGTTCCGTACGTGCTGGCGGGTGAGATGCGAACACATTTTTAGCAACACCAACATACCACCGATTCGCTGCTGCTGCTGCGCTCCGTTTGTTTGCTTGCCAAATATCTGTTTTATTTGTTCTGCCGCGTGATCAACGGTACATAAGCGAGCCTTTCACTCGTGCTTTAAAACGCGCAAAGTGCTAGTGTGTGTGTGTTTGTGTATTTTTTTGTATTTTAATTTGATTTCGGCAGATTGTGATGGCGCTGCGCGCCTTCCGCCAAGCATTGGAGGTGGATTTTTTGTTTTAAATCTATGCGATACGAAGTGGGAACCAAATTAGCAGCCTCGTTGAAATCAACTTCCTTTTTTTTGTTTTTTTTTTTTTTTTGTCAAATGCGTATTACGGAAGCTTTCCGCTAGTACAACGTTTCATCTCTAAACCTAAGCAGAATGAAGCACAGCGTTTCTATCTGCTTTGGTCAACCATACTATCAAGCTAACAAAATAGGTTGTTAAACTATGAACTCTCTCTCTTTCTTCCTATCTCTCTCCTACTTTTTCTCTATCTCTCTCTCTCTCTCTCTCTCTCTTTCTCTCTCTCTCTCTCTCTCTCTCCCGCGGGGCACATTTACAAACTATCCTTGTTATGCGGGGAGGGAGCGGGCGATTAATGCACCCGGTGCTTCCAGGGCATACACTAAAGTTTGCTGTCCCGGATAGCCTTAGCGCCGGACAGCCGGAAGCAGTTACGAACAGAACAGAAACCACATTGTGCAAACTACATTACAGGAGTTACTGTTTGTTGGTTCTGTTTTTTTTTTGCACTCTTCATCCTGCACATGGTTTTTGTTAGGAAATGTATAAGCAAAAGCGTGTGCGGATGAACCTGCCACTAACTTACATCAATTTAATTTCGACAGCCACTTTTCGCCTGGCAGAGCATCTAATCGGAACGTGCAGCTAACAAACAAACTATTTCCTCTGTCGGGTGGGTTGTGTGTAGTTCATGCAAGGTTTTGGAGTGCAAGTGCATATAGTTTGATGGCCCGTTTTAGAGAGCATTAATTGCTCTGAAAAGTTGTCTGGAACAGCGTAGAAATTTTAATGAGATTAAACATGAAACTAGGAAAATCCCCCTTATTCACGACAGCCTTTTTTTTGGTGTAAATTTTCCAGTTTATTCTGACCCATTGGGCCGAATGTTACGAGACCTGAGACCATTGCTATTTTCAATCTAAAACAAATGACATTTAAAATCACCTGATATATAGTTATGTGGCATTGGACACCAGCACGTGGCACGACACAATGCTTTACCATATTGCAGCGCGACACATTCCATCTCTTCTAGTTCCCACGGGCGCGCATCATCGGACACCAGCCGGGCCGACAACGCAGACAGCACGGTCGCGCGACATCGGACACCAGCCGGACGCAGACAGCTCCCTCAAACATACACCGCCAACCGAGGTAGAATTAATGTGAGAGTTTAGTTTTAGTTTAGAACTCATCGGAGTAACATTTAATCTTTTTGAATAAAAAGCCGCATAATAAATGTACACCGCATAATTATATACTTAGATTAACAATCTTTTTGCAATGAATCATTACTAAATGTTTTACAAGGAATATTCATTCTTATGTTTGAATTATAATACTTTTCACTCCAAGTCTGCAAATCTCTTCTGTAAGAAAAGCAATTACTTCTTATTATAAAATGACCGCTTCTTCTTTCACCAGTTGCTAATTTCGCATTCCACTTCTGGTTCATTCCATTCCAAGAATCTTAACCATCCATTAAAACGCAAAGCATAACTAATAGCATCGTGTTTTCCATTCTTCTTCAATTCCAGGTAATTTTCCTATCGAACCCGGCTACTACTTCACCAGGACCGGTCGGAAGCACTCGATCGCCTCCCGACTTTTTACCCCGGAGTACGTAGATGACGTCCAGCAGCATCTTTTTGTGCTGCTCTTTTCTCAGCAGCGTTGGTGGGCAGCTCACATAATGGTGGAAAATTATTCCAACGCTTCAGGCGAAGGTGCAAAAGCAACTTCGCACAGTATCAACAACAGTGGCAGTAGTAGCGCACACGTAATGCAAAACAAAGCTGCCAACATTCAGAGAAATGAATGTTATTTTTTTGTTCAACTCATATTTCCCCCAAAACCAAAAGCAAAAAGTATGCAACATTGACCATGTCCCTGCTTCGCTGAAGCGCTTTGATCTCTGCACCTGAATGGTATTTGCTTTTTTGTTACAGCGTTAGGGATGCTTTGCTGTTGCTGCAACTCTGACTGGGAAGAAAGAATGTTTGTTGTTGTGTTATTTCAGGAAAGAAAGCATGACACATGTCCGCAGGGGTCAGTGAAGCTGCCGGAGCTTCCCCAAAAGCTGTTGCTTGTGTTCACTCACCCATTGGTTTGTAATTATTCGATTGACATGCTTTATCAACGGTGACATCTTTACCCCGAAGCGCCACACTGTAAAGAGGTTCAGCAAAATTAGGTCAACGAAAGCTTCATTGTCCCACTGTTGATGCCCTTTTGAACTTGGTGCCCCGGGAACTTGGAGAACTTTGCCTTCTTTCGCAAAATGTGAGAGGCCAAATTGCTGGAAGGGCCAAACTTGTCGTTTGACTGGCTTTGTTCGGTGTTCCATCGACAGTCTCATTAGTTACTTTAAAGGCTTTATTGTCGATCCGTCTAAAAATGGATGTCAAGGTATTTTTGGAATTGTTTTGTAGGTCAAAGATATCCTGAGGTTTTTTATTTTGTTTTGTTTTTGGACAATTAGTTACTGATAAATAATCGAAAAAAATGTTTAAAATTGCAATGTATTCTCTTGTGTTATTTCATCTTAAATACATAATCAGCTCGCTTGTCCAACATCCATTCCATTCCAACTTGTAGCTCCCATAAAAGCTCGCTCATCAGACCTCAATCCTCAATCATCCGGCCATAATCTATGCTACGCTTCCCTGTACAACAGACAAGCGGGGGACCAAATTATTCAAACATCCATCATCCATCTTCCACCTCCCATTGAATCCTCAATCGCCACACCATTTCAAATAAAACCACGCTCCCGCGCTACCACCACACCATGTCGCTGGTTGTGCTTAAGAATTA
This sequence comes from Anopheles coluzzii, assembly GCF_943734685.1. Taxonomy (NCBI): domain Eukaryota; kingdom Metazoa; phylum Arthropoda; class Insecta; order Diptera; family Culicidae; genus Anopheles; species Anopheles coluzzii. The sequence goes on along the minus strand of NC_064670.1, from coordinate 117,913,494 downwards.
TTTCCTTTTTCAATTGCCAAATCATAAAACCATCCGTGTGCGGTTCGTGGTGGAGTTACAAAATAATAATAAAAAAAGAGCGCACGCACACCACGCTTAGCTCATAAACGGATGAATGGTGGCGTGCGTGTCTGAGCATTCCCGACGCTGGTTAACGAGAATGTATGATCGGAACAGAAACCGAAATATGCTACACCTCTTTACGTGACGAATGGTTCGTGGTGGTGGTGTGGTTGACAAACTTAGGCGGTAGGAAATTGCGTTCGCGTGTGCCAAGGATTGTCATAATCCTTGGGAAGGTTTTTTCCCCGGTTTCGTTTCCACTTCTGCTCAGTGTTTTTGTGTGCCGTGGCTGTGACGGATAGAACTTCCCAAACCATTCCACCAAGATGTACCATTATTACTGTGGTAGTAGTAAGAGGCGCAAAAATGGGGCGCCATCGCAGCATCGCCACAGGGGTCAGGAAACCGGTTGGGGCGTGCGGTTGTGGAAATTATGCTTTCACTGACCCAGCGCGGTTAGCGCTGATGGTTGCTTTTACTGTCCCCACCCCAACACAACAGGATGCACTAAGCCACCCGAACGGGCACATAAAAACGTTCCCGGTGGATGCGTGTGTGTTCCATCTTGTTGACAACTGTGTGTCCCTCGCGCGCCTGTGGTGGCTTTTTTACAGCCTAACCTTCTCCGATACTGCCGTTCGACCACAGTAATGGTCATTATATTTTCCGCACCGAGTCTGAACTCGTTGGGAAGCGCCAAGACAGGAGGATTTTACCGTCCGACTTGGCTTGGAACAGACAAACAACTTAGTCTTTGAGTTCTTGTGCTTGAAAGTCGATTTATTCATGCTTATTCCTAACTTATATACTAATTTTCTGCTGATCGATCGCGATCAGCAGTTTTTATTTGGTCGATATTGTTTACATTAGATTTGCTTACAATTGTTTTCGTTCGGTCGGTCAGTTCCCAGGCCGTGATGACCTAATTATGCGGCGCTGTCATCAACATCCTGACCCCCGTAATTCCTCGTAGAGGGGTTACTATTTGGTGACGGTTTAAACGGCGGGGGGCGTAAAGTGTACATTTTAGCTCGTACTTGTTTGATAATAAATGCTATGGTTATTCCTAATATTAAAGTGGCGACGCAGGCTATTGTACTTGTAATTATGATCTATATTTGTTTCTTCTTTTTGCTCTGCGCTTAAATTCAGTATTTTGGCCAGCGGCTTGAAATACATTTTTGTTTCTACAGCTTCAATTTTCATGGTTGGCTGGATTTCTATGTTCTTGGTCTGTATTTTACAGTCTTGGCTAAGTGTTATTACCCCAGCTTGATACGCGGGATGTGTCAGTGTTTTGTTACATTTGAGGTATATTTCGTTAGGATGAGAAGAGTAGTATAGGATTTTGTTCGGCTGGGAGAGCTTTACAAATTTGGTTATTGAGTTTTTAATTGGTTTTATACCACACAAGCATTCTGTTTTTATATGTCTGAAAGATGAGGATATACAATCCAAATTTCTTCTAACGGCTACATCGGAGGACACGTGATGAGTGCTATTGTATCGCGTAATATCTGTAGGGTATATATAGTGTATATCGTTTATAGCTATTACATTTTCATCTAAGTCCAGAGTTGTAAAGTTTTTTAGGTTTGGTATTACAGTGATATGGAATATTTCGAATCTCTCTTGCGAAACGATGACGTTTTCAATATGTACTATTATTTCTCCCCTAAATAACTCTTTGCTAGAAATTCGGGGGTGGTCAAGAATTATATACCCATCGGGTAACCTTGATTGTATCTTCTCGGAAATTTTCGTCGAGTCGAATATGCTAAGGGGCTGGATTTCTAACTCTAGATACCTTGTCGTAATGTATTGTACTATGTCTTCAGCTAGCATGATTGTTTCTGTGACATGCTTTATAAGTACGTTTTTTTTGTTTTCATTGAAGCTTTTATTAAGACTCTTAATACCTTCGTTCATGTGGTCTATTTTCATATTAAGTTTGTTTCTAAGTCTGTCACCCTGCTTGATTTTATGAGTCATGTCTTCCGATATATGTTTCAATTTCTGGTCTTCAGAAGCTCTAAAGAGGGCTAACTGTTCGTCAATATCGTCTTCTCCAAAAAGAATACCTTTCAAAAATCCAAATATGCCGCTAGATCGTTTGGTTCGTCTTTTTACTGCAGTCTGTGAGAGTTGAAGTGCGTGTCGAATGTTTTGTTGTAATGTCAATTTCAAATTTAGAAGATTAGTGTCTATGTCGCTCAGTGCCTTGAATACTGTGGTCACCTCTTTCTCCATTGTCAGTAAAGTCTCTGTGTCATTTTCGGGGTGTATTTTCGTGTGGAAGGTTGTTTCCCACACACCCCTTTTCAAGAGAAGCGTTCCTTCGTGGTCGAAGAATATACCAGCTTCTTCAACTGGTTTAACTGAAAGATTGTCTGTTAGTTTCCATGCGGCTAACAGGCTTATAATGCATAGATACCGGGCCATTATAAGGTTTTACGAGATGCTTCCTCCTTTTTGCAGGAGGAGTTTTTAATTGTTCAGCTAATTTCTTGACGTAGGCGATGTTGACCGGTTTTTTAGCTCCCCACGAAGGTACGTCTGCAATTTTCTTGCCCTTTACTTCTAGTACTGATAAGTTGATCACAGGGCGTTTGTATTCGCCGTTTTCAACTTTAATCTTTGCGGATCTAACTTGCCCGTCTTTAGCGGGATAAACTTCTACTACCCGGCCCTTTAACCACCTACCCACGCGTTGTTCGTCTGGGAAGACAACTATGTCATCAGGTTGTATTGGGTCTGAGCGTTCTATCCACTTTTCTCGTTTGGCTAATGTTGGGAGGTACTCCTTCAACCAACGTTCCCAATAGTTTTGGGTGATAACTTGTGCCTTCTTCCAGTTGTTTCTGCTAGCTTCAGCTGCTGAAATCCCGGCTGGCGTAGGTTCGGCCTCTCCGGAACACCCTATCAAGAAGTGAAACGGTGTGAGAGGTTCGTCGTCTTCAGTTTCGAGGGGGATGTGAGTAAGAGGTCTATTATTGAGAATAAATTCGATCTCGATAAAGGCCGATCTTAATACTTCTTCTGGCATATTATCATTATTTGGCAGCAAGCTCTTGACCTCTCGGACCATTCTCTCCCATACACCTCCAAAGTGAGGCGCGGCCGGGGGATTGAAGTGCCATTTGATACCGTTGGTTGCACATCTTTCGACGAGTTCCGTTATTTGCCTGTTTGCCCCAACGAAGTTTGTACCATTGTCACTGTATATGTGACAAATCTTTCCACGCCTATGCTGCACATTTTTTAGGCACATTATGAAGGAATTTGTACTTAAGTCTTTAGCGATTTCTAAATGAATAGCGCGCGTTGTCATACACGTGAATATCGCTCCCCATCTTTTTTCTATCCTTCTTCCGATTGACACTGTCATGGGTCCAAAGTAATCTACACCTGTATGGGTGAAGGGTTTTTTGAACACAGCGGCTCGGCTTTCTGGAAGGGGGGCCATCATCGGGGCAATGGGACGTGCGCGTTCATTTTTGCAACGCTGGCATTTGCTGATCACGCTTCTTACCACGGCCCTAAGGTCGATTACCCAAAACCTTTGCCGGATTGCCGCAATAACTGCTTCCATTTTTTTATGCATGTAGCGTTCATGATAATGCTGTATGATCAATTCTGTCACGTGATGCCTCTTAGGTAATATTATGGGTTGTTTCACGTCATCGGAGAGGTAGCATATATTTGCTAATCGTCCCCTTGCTCGTAGTAGTCCTTCTATTACTTGTGGATTGAGATTCTTTATTGTGCTGTTTTTAGAGACTTGTCCATTGAGTGAAAGCTGAACTAAATCATCTTCGTATATCTCCCATTGTGCCTTTTGCAATAGGAGTTTTTCTGCTTTATCCAGGTTTTCCTTTTCTACTATCGGGGAAAATGCTAATCGCTTGACCTTACTTTTCAAAAATTCTATATATTTTAAATTGATTGCCAGTGATCTCTTCAGTCTTAGCCAATTTGAACACCATTCGGTTTTTATAAAGTTGAATGTTCTCTTCTCTATGGTTTTAATCATAAGATTTGGACGGATTTCTTCATGAGTAATGATTAGCTTGGGGTCCCTATATTCAATTTCCCTTTGTTTAAGAAATACTGGGCCATTCAGCCATATAGATTTTCTTGTAACTACCTTGGTTGCTTCGTCTGCAGGATTACTTTCGGAGGAGACCCACTTCCATTGACTAGCATTGGTAGTATCTAAAATCTCTCCAATTCTTACCGCCACAAATTGTTTGTACTTTTGTGGATCGGCATTGATCCATCCTAGGACGGTTTTGGAATCTGACCAATAATAGTCCCTATCAGTGGTAATTCTTAATTCCTCCTTAACAGTCTCGGCGAGTCTGACTCCGAGTACTGCTGCTTGAAGTTCCAGCTTAGGAATTGAGAGTGGTTTTATTGGTGCCACTCTCGTTTTTGCCGCCACTATGTTTACGTCAATCCCCTTTTCTGTTAATGTTCTTAAGTACACTACTGCTGCGAACGCTTTCTCCGAAGCGTCAACGAAAGTGTGTAACTCAGTTACTTCGATATTGCTAGCCACCGAGTAGCATCTAGGTATTTGTATGTGTTCTAGTTCCTTTATTCTTTCCTTCCATCTTTGCCATTGTTCCATTATGCGTTCTGGTACTGGGCTATCCCAATCCAGTTCTGTTTTCCAAATTTCTTGGATGATGACCTTCGCTTGCGTAGTATAGTTTGCCGCTAGCCCCAATGGATCATATATTTTCATCAAGTAGGCTAGCATTTCTCTTTTTGAAATTATGGAACACGGGCTATGCTTAAGCTTATACCTTAACACATCGTTTGTTTTGTCCCAGTATTGCCCCAAAATTTTCTCAAAATTCATATCTTTATTAGAGATGTGCAGCAGCTCTTGTTGTGAGGATCTATCATCTGGGATGCTTCTTATTACCTCCTGACAGTTAGAAACGAAATTTCTCATAAAGAAATGCGCTCTATCATGTATGAGGCAAACCTCGTTAATAGTCTTGATTGCATCATTGATAGTCCGAAAACTATCAAGATAATCATCAACATAGTGGTTTTTTACTATTGCTTCCACCGCAGTGGGGTATTTGTCTTTATATTTTAAGGCGTTTTCATTTTTAACGAACTGGGCACAAGCAGGAGAGCATGTGGCACCGAAGGTCATGACGTTCATAACGTATACTTGGGGTTCGTTGCGTGGATTATCCCTGAATAAAAATCGTTGAGCCACTTGATCTTCTTTGCGGATCCGTATCTGATGGAACATCTCCTTGATGTCCCCTGAACAGGCGATAGGGTATTCGCGAAAGCGGATTAATACTCCAAAAATTGACGTAGTGGCGTCTGGTCCGGACAAGAGAGTAGAGTTAAGTGAAATCCCTTCGTTCTTTGCAGCTGCATCGAAAACCAGTCTTGGTTTTGGAGTTGGCTTATTTGGATTGATGACCATAAAATGGGGAATGTAATTGATCTTTGGATCTCTATTCAGCAATTCAAATGGTGTTAGTTTACGAGCGTAACCTTTCTGAACATAATCAGTAATTTGATTTTTATACCAGGTTTTCATCTCGTCATTACCTTTCATTTTCCGTTCTTGACTTTCAAGCACAAGAACTCAAAGACTAAGTTGTTTGTCTGTTCCAAGCCAAGTCGGACGGTAAAATCCTCCTGTCTTGGCGCTTCCCAACGAGTTCAGACTCGGTGCGGAAAATTTTTCTGTTCGAGTGGTTTCTTCGAACAGTAGTTTAAAACGAGGCCATGTTCTATAATTGCCATAGAAATCCGGAAGTTTTAAAACTGTCTTCTTGTGTGGAGCAAAACCCAAGTTTGCCATTTTATTTACGTTTGTTGTAAGTGTCTGTAGGTCGTCTTGTAGGTGAGTTGTGTCGGATTGGTTATGTATTTCTTCATTTCTTAATATGTCTTCTAGTCTTTCGATTTCCTTCTCACACCTTTCGTTTTCTTCTCTAGTTCTTTTTTCCGCTTCAGTTTTTTCTTTTAGTAGCCTCTCTGTTTGCATTAAGGCCTCCCTATTTCCCTTGCGTTCCTCAGCTATTGTGTAGCATTTTGGACACACATATTTTTTAACGGGACCATCTAGCTTCAGACATTTGAGATGTAACCATCTGTCACACTCAATACAATTAACTTGTGTGTCCCACTCATCGGGGTTCTTGCATAGCTTGCAATTGCCTTTCGGGTTGCTTTTAAATATGATATCCATACTACTCACTTTGCGTAACCGGTGGATAAAGTAACTGGGCTGTCGCTGCCGATCTGGATGGGTGTCGTCGTGCCGTTGCTGCTCTTACAACGCCCCTGCTTGTCCTCCTCGAGGTCGTCTTCAGGTGATCCCCCGCGGTGTCGTCAGTACCCCTGTCTTCTGGTCGCCTTCAGATCCGCTGCTTGGGTAGTATTGCCGCCACGCTTTTTCGTTGGATAATCGGGTCTTCAGGGGCGATGACCATTGGCTACCGATCACCGTATCAACACACGTCAATAAGCTGGACACGTACTACTCCACTAGTTCGCACTCTTATCAACACCTTTATGTTTGTGGTTTCCCGGAAATGCTAAAGCCGGATACGGTTTAGCTCGAAGATTTCTTTTTTTGTATGCACGTCCCGTATTGTTACACTCCCCAACTGTTGATCTTTTCTTGATCCGCACATTTACTTGTGTTGTTGTAATTGGAGTACACTGCCGGTGCTTTACGGGAACGTCCGTAAACCGCGGTCGTTAGCGTCTTGTGGGTTTTACTACGTTCTCACTGCGAATGTGTGCCACACGCGTAATTGTTTACACTGCACTTTGTTACTAGTACGCTACGTAATGATTTTCGATCAGATGTTCTCAGGTCGTCCGTTTTAAACGCCCTTTCTGAGGTTGCGTTTCACTGCACACACACACCCCTTTTGTTTTGTTTACAAACCTGTGGTACGACCGAAACGATATAGCGAACGTCGTTTTTTTTTTTTTTTTTTTTTTTTTTTTTTTTTTTTTTTTTTTTTTTTTTTTTTTCACTGCACACACACACCCTTTTTGTTTTGTTTACAAACCTGTGGTACGACCGAAACGATATAGCGAACGTCGTTTTTTTTTTTTTGCCACCGGTGTCTTTATTCAATCACAATATATCGGTGATCGTACGGCGCCTTACTGAATTCTGTCTCTGTACCTTGGACTTCTTAAGCACTGTTTCAGGCGTTTTTTTGCACTCGTTTGGTTTGTTGCACTTTACGTTTTTGGCTACTATTATACATTCGCGATGTTTTCCGCTTTTACGAACCTTCCTCCGTTGGAGCGCTGGTTGTTTTTCTCTATCGGTCAGGAATACGTTCGTCAAGATCGGAAGCTAACCTCCGACTTGTATGTTCCTGCCGACTCTGGGTTTCAAGATCGGAAGTTAACCTCCGACTTGTACGTTGCGAGGTCTTTACTAATCCTCTCTGGAGCCACCATATATTTTCCGCACCGAGTCTGAACTCGTTGGGAAGCGCCAAGACAGGAGGATTTTACCGTCCGACTTGGCTTGGAACAGACAAACAACTTAGTCTTTGAGTTCTTGTGCTTGAAAGTCGATTTATTCATGCTTATTCCTAACTTATATACTAATTTTCTGCTGATCGATCGCGATCAGCAGTTTTTATTTGGTCGATATTGTTTACATTAGATTTGCTTACAATTGTTTTCGTTCGGTCGGTCAGTTCCCAGGCCGTGATGACCTAATTATGCGGCGCTGTCATCAACAGTCATAAACCATTGTTTTTTGTTTTCTTCTGGTCTAGGAGAAGGTACCTTCCCGATCATATCCGAATCGAACGTAAGCTAGACAAATGACCACAGCAGCATCCGAGCACTGCTGTTCTGCTACCTACATCGTCAAATCAATCACACCTACAGCCCTTCTCCCCCGTCCGATCCAAAAAATCCACAGAGACAAACTTTCGGACAGCGATATCAAAATTACACGTCTTTTTTTTGCCCACACGCAAAACAAAAAAAAATCTAGAAGGGGGAGAAAAGGGATTTTCTTTTGGGTCGTTAATGCCTCCGTTATCCACCACTCGGCCAGTCGGTGGTTAAAGTCCTACCGCCCTGCTGCTCGTTTAAGCTGTGTATGGAGGGATGGTGGCGGTACAAAGGGACACGAAATGGCGTGTCATGTTGCACATAAACACATTTTCGATACGCGAACGCGCGTTTCCAGGACAACCAAGACACACGGAGCAAAAGGGAGGAAGAGCAAGATGGCGAGGTCGAGCAGAATGATGACACTTTCTTCATTGATTTTGTGTGCGCGTGTATTTCTGTCTCCAACCGTTGCGAAGGTAAAGCAAATCCATTCCAAGCGAAAACAAACCTTGAAGCTTTTCATCTTGGTGTCTGTGTGCGTTTTTTTTTTTCATTTTTCCGCATGCGTTTTATTTGTTTCGACGTAAATCGAATCACTTTTGTGTTTTTGGGGCGTCATGTTTCTTAATGTTTTGCTGCCGGAGATCACCATCATTGCGCTGCTGCCGCTGCTGATTCGTTGGTTTCAGTGTGCTTTTTTCCTCTTCATGTCATGTCATCGGTGTAAAAGAAGCGTATCGAGTTCCCACTCCTAACCCATCGGGAACAACGGGTCATTGATTATTACATGATATCCACCACAACGATACGAGCTCCCCCTTTCTACCAACTGAGGTAATAAAACGCAACCACCCAATTCACCTCGTGCAAGGTTAAACAACATCCTTAAGAGCTGCTGCTGCTGCTGCTCATCTAATAAATACGGGCTTGCGTTAGGCTCGAAAGCACGCAGGATTAATGTACTGCTGTCGTTGCGCGCGTCCACCCCATGTTGCTCCCGGTTTTTGCACGATTTATGAGCCGATATCGTGATTTGGGATCATTTTATGAGCTATCTAGTTTGTGTTTCTGGCATCCGCGGGACCGCACACAACAACAACACCGTGGACACAATATTTACACACTTTCTGCACTGCGTTAGGCGGCGAAGAAACACACGTGTCGAAAATGTGGGTTATTTATCGATTGAGCTGAGCACATGTATTTTTGTACACCTTTGCGAGATGAGTTTGATTATCTTATTTAACTGGAAGGAAAGTAAGAAAGCTGTGTTATGGATAAAGACTTTTTATGAGAAGTGTTGTTGATTTAAGGTTGTTGTGTTGACTCTGTTCATGAAATATTTTTTTACATCGGTATTTCATGTTAAAGACTTTGAGTTTTGATCCGTGAACGTGCAGTTGTAATGATGTCGTCATGCTGAATGTACTATCGCGTCTGCTATGCTAACAGTGTGTAATGATCGCATTTTAAACAGCTGTTGGATTCCAAATTTGCAACTCAATCGTGTTTTTGTTATTTTGTTCATTGTACTACTTCTTCTTCGTTTTCAAAGAAATGACTTCAGACATTCAAGTAGACATTATATATGCTTTTAATAAACGGCTTTTGATGAGCTTTTTGATTCACATTCTTCCTTCTAACCAGTATTTTGTTCAATTTAGAATTTTGTGCCTACACCGAGAATCAGTTACTAGTTCTTTTCCAGCACGCCCTACTGGAAATTTCCTACATTGAGATTAAGGATTGAAATCTCGTCGACCTTCGTACTAGGGCTCGGTGCCAAGAATATAAGAGAAGTCAGTGCTAGACTAGTATCGCTTGCAGAATACCTTACCGATAAAGAGAATTAATATTTTGTTGTACTTCAGGAATGCAATTCAATGCTTCTATCAGCTAAAATTGCAGATCAGATCAATATCTGCATCCAGTCTTACAGCGATCATTGAATCGCAGTAATAAATATTTAATAATATTTAATAATAAAACTACCATCTCATGATTGCAGTAAAATAGGATCGCTTCCAACGCTACTAGAAACCTTTCAATCAACGATAGTGCAATTCGCATCCGTTCGCAGTCTATCAGCCGCCCGTCCGATTTTCAACAAAGAATCATTATCCTTTTCCATTTGTCGTCCGCTGTTTTCGCTTCAACTTTTGCTTGTAAACCCGCTCGCTAACAAATGAAAGTACAATCCGAGATATCCGATCTTTCCCAGTCCGAGTGGCAGGGATTAATGAACCGGATTACAGGAGTGCACGAGCAGATCGAGCAGATAAAAAAAAAAAAACAAACCCATTCCACCTTCTTTCGTTTGCACAGGAACAAGGTGGCACTAAATGCAGCTCTATCATAAATTCAATTGCTCCCTCCCTTCCCAGCAGCGGTGTACAAGGGAATTGAATTGAAACTAGGAAATGAAGGGCTCAAACATTCACAGAGAGGGAAAAAAACGTACGGATAAAGCTTCAATCCGATTGAAAGAGGAAAATTTGTACTACAAGGATAATCGGATAATTTTTATTGCATGCACTCTACAGAAAATAAAACCCGGTGCTGAAAATTGGACCGAAAAAAAATGCAACAAAATACAACGAACGCCACACGGCTAGGGCTAGATAAGGACACGCAACAAACACGCTGCTTAACCAGCGGACACAAAATCCTGCTCCTGTAAAGTTCGGTAGAATGCTGCGCTGCCTTAACCCGGCTGCTTCCCCGTTATTGTGTGTTAAAAGTTAAATTGATGCTCATTAGCGAATTAATCATGTTTTTGCACTCCTACTCCTACAGCTGCTCCTCCTGCCCGATGTTACATTGCCGCTTCCGTCCATAGTGTTTTCCAAACGGTGAATTCGTCCCAATTTTAATAGTCCCTTTTTACCACCGGAAACAGTTTAATCACGAAACGATCTCTTTTACGGTCGTGCGGAGGTTTTGTTGCTTGCTCCGTTGCTATTAAACGCGATCCCTCGACCACCAGCACCGGGAAAGCTCTAGCTCTAGCTTAGTGAGCGTTTAAAAGGGGGGAAAGCGAACGAAAGACAAAAAAAGCAACTGTTTAAAGCTTCTCGCTAAGAATAAGCCCTCTTGATTGTGTCAGCTTGCCAGCCATCCCTGACCGTTCTTGTTCTTTCCAGGATGGAGGGTGAAAAGGACATTTCTATAGAAACTCAAAACCCTCGCACTCTACATTTCTCTCATTTTCGAGAAATAAAACACAGCGATGCATAGCGCGCAGCATGGAACCCATGGTTTGGGGGAAAATCGGACTGTGAAATTGTTTCAATCGTAATCCTTCGTAATAATGTGCACGACGCGGTTCGGCGGCCGAATGCAGGAGTGGAAAAGATGCTTCAACTTGCCCATAAACGGGCTAACCCGCAGTGTCGGAAGCAACAACCAAAACAAAAAAGACTCCCCATTATGTAGGAAAAAGGCCTCCTGCAGCGGCCTGAATTGCGAGCATTAAGCGACGAGTGAATGCTACACAGCGTGCACAGAATCCTACGTTAGCAAGGCGTGTTTTTTACACCGATCGAGTGGGTTGGTTGGCTCCCGTTTTTGGTGGGGGGGGGGGGGGTTAATCCAAGTTCTGAATTTTGAGTTTCGCTGTTTTGAACCATTTCCACGACCTAAAAGCGGAGCGTAGAGATTTTATTTTACTGACTGTCCGTGGATTTTCCGTCAAAATCTCCCCGGCCTGGGAGTAGGAATAAGTGGGGCCTTCGCCCCTTTTCTGCTCTTAGCGGGCGGGTTCAAATTATTAGCAAATTTTCTTTGGGAAGTGTGAAATCCGTGCCTGAATCGGTCCGTCCTTAAAGACACTTTGCCCTGCGCTGTTTTCTGGAGCGCAACAAAAGAATGCTGTCGCCTTGAACCCGCCACGAAGGCGATAAAATAATTAACCTTGTGACAAAGGTGGTCGAAGAGTGCGGATTTTCTTCCCCACTCCAATGTTGCAATAATTTTGCCTCCAAGCAAGTGAAAATACAATTTTCCACTAACGACCGGAACGATTCTCCCTCCCACAAAAGAAGACGGTACGGAGTCGAAGGGCGAAAAATGTAGGCCGCACAAGGTGCCACTTTGGGTGCTGCTGCTGCTTCTGAAAGCGACTTCCGGAACCGCCCGGGTCCGCCGAAATGGGTCGAAAAAACGGTTATCGATTTTTGCGAAACCAACGGCATTGGCGACACTTTCGCGTTTTCGCGCGCTCATTAAAATAAAGCCGTTGCCGAGTGAGATGGTCGAGATGGCGAGCCGAAAAAGTGGCGAGAAAAAAAGAGCAAACGGCAAAACTGTAAACGAGGCCTTGCGTAGACATTTCTATGGTGGGTGATTTTAAAGCAAGCAAAAGGGAAGTTTTGTTTTGTTGTTTTCTTCGCACGCCAGGTTAATGTCCTTGCTTTGGTGAGGGGGAGGGAGCTGCGATCGAGCGTTGAATGCCAAACCAATTTAAAATGTAAGCAAACAATGCGCGACGATACGCACGCCTCCGTCAATGAGCTTGCAGGATAAAAGGGGGACAACAGACAAAGCGGAAATCTTAATGGAAATGATGGAAGATGCTTAACTCGAGTTGGAGAAAAAAACTGGCTAAAAGAAGCGACAACTACACTTAGAGAAGGCCACAAGAGAAGGGATACGAAGGGACTGAATTGCCCAAAATTTAGCTTAAAGCGAGGAGGGTGAGATTTAATAAAGTGTAGGACGACACAATGCGACAGAAAATCTTCCCAAAAGTGGAAATGGAGAGTTTTCTACCTCTGACATCGAAAGAGAGCACATTCTGCTCAACTGTACAGCCCGATTGATTGTGCTGTGGCATAAGCAAGGAATCCAGCTCTCCTTTGGCTTACTTTAAGCTACTGCAACAACAAACCAACTCCACAGCAGCACAACACCAAAAAACCGCCTCATTTTACCCACCCCAGCAGCAGCCAATATTCCACGATGAGATGGTGAAAATATTGTGCTGCCCGCTCCAAAATTGATGACCATAAAATAAAATTGGCTAGCCAAACATGGAAGCGATGTGAAATAAAAACGCCGCCCGCACCCGCGCACACAAACCATCCGAGCCGACGATGGCGATAAGGATTTGGAGTAGGTCGCTCGGAAGGGAAGGGCCTTTTATCCTGGCGGGCCGAGAGCACCCCATTTTCCTAGAAGCTCGATGCTACTTTCGGTCGTGTTTTTCTTCCCCCTCAGTGTTCAATAATTTTGATGTGCTTTCCACTAAAAAGCCTTCCTGCAGTGCTGCCGGTGATGGTGAAATTATTCTCGCGTTGAGCAGGAGGCAATTCCATCCTTCCCTCCTCTCGGGCGCTGGTTTTTTAGCTACCCGAATGATAATTATGAATATTAGAATCATAAATCATGCTGTTCCTAAATCGACGGCCCCGGCCCGGCCAACTCCACCGCGAAATCGTTTGGGGCCCGGGTGTGTGCGCGCGCGCGCGCGATGAAGCGTAAGCGTCTGCTTGTTTGCTTTTTCTGGGTACACAAAACTCGGATGAAGTGTTTTACGGCGCCCGTGTTTCGATTTCGAGGATCATTTTCAGACGATAAGGATTCGAATTTTGCTGCTTACATTTGGGAGGTTTTTTTCTGGTCGTTGTTGTGGCTCACTAAAATGGGTGAAATGGATGAAGGCTGGATGTGCGCCTTAAGAAGGACAGCACAAATAGGGCCAATATTGGAATTTCTGTTCCGTGACGTCCTTAAGGCTGTGGGGTTTTTTTTCCGGGGGCAATTTTCTGTTTTTTTTTTCTTCTATTCTCTCTCGGCCTTATTTATTTCTATTTGGGACTCAACTACTTTGAATGCAGATATATTTCCTTTGTGGGATGCCGCCTGTTTGAGCTGGCTGTGCTTAGAGGACTCTCCATCTCCATCCGCGAACTGCGATAGAAAGGCGCGAAAGCAAACAAAAATAAATCATCTGCATTGGAAGTGTTGTTGACCGCTTCGATAGGGGTGAAAGCGGGTAAAAGGATGAATTGAAATCCTTCCCTTCAGTGCCGCTAAATACTCTCAATCAAATGGAGGAAATATGTTCATTCAAAAAAGAAGAAAAAAAAAACAAACCCAGCACAAATGTTTGACGAGGGATAAGCGGACCGTCGGGGATGTCCAGCTTCGGGGATGTTTGCATCGATTAAAAACCAGCACCGGGCAACGATTATTAACAGCAAACAAGCAAGCAAATCAAAGCGTGTAAAGTACTTACCGGTTGCCTGGAGGGTGATTATTTTTAGACAATCTTCTGCTCGAGTCCGATTTGTTGATTGCTTTCCAATCTAACCGGCTTATCGATCGGATACGGAAACGCATCCAGCAACTTGAGTTGCGTGAGTCCCTGTCCAATCCAATATGTTCGCGCTTTTTTACACGCTCTTGAGAGCGCGCTGAAACTCCATAACTACAGTGACAATAAATTACGCGCCTGCTTGATGAAAGGTAGCACTAAAAGCACACCTCAGCTCCTGAGAGCAGCTTGAGCGAAACGAAGCTTTCGGCAGGGCTTCAAGCTACCAAAAACCATCTTCATAGCAACCGCAAGTTTATTGATTGCAGTTGCGATTCACTTTCAGTGCCCCATCTCTCAGCCAATATTGTGTGTAATTCCATACTCCACACACTACGCCACTCGAATCGCTGGATCGAAATACCGAGATCGAGACATTCCGCTTTTTCTCATCCTCTTGCCATGTGGCACGTGGTGCTCGGCTGCTCATCTTCCTTTTGCGCCAATATGCGTGTCACCATGCCGACCAACGATTACCGCAACGCGCAAGATGTGCGAAGATGGCGATTCCGCATGGGAGGAGAGGAAAGATGATGATGTGGGCCGACCAAATTAGGTTTGCTTCGTTCGTCATAATATTGCACGTCGATACTCATCTCCATATCGACCGAACAGTTCGAACTGCTGCTGCTGCTGTCGCTTCGCGCCGGATGTTTCGATCCGATAGCGGGAAAGCTCGGCGGCCTCGGTGGTCGTATGTTTCCCTACTTTACGATACTGCTTAAAAACGAAACGCAAAACTAAAGCATAAGGTGGGGATGGCCGGGGAGAAAAATTGATTCCTTATCCTCCTTTGGTCCTCTGTTTGAGTGAGATCGTTTAGTATCCTACAACCGCTGTGAGCAGGAGAAGGAAATTATTGGTTTTTTGGGATAGCTTAAAGTCCGCTAACATTATGATTTCGGTCTCTGTGTAAAGTTTAAGTGGTCTACATTGGCCGTCGCCATCTTTCCACACTGACGTTGAACCTAAACGATAAAACTGGGATGAAAACTTTAAATGGATGAAGCAGTAGTGGTAGTAAACGTCCTCCGTCAGTATCCAGAAGTCACCGGCGAGCGATGTTTGATTTTTCCCGTTCTCGTGTTGACAGTGGATGAGCCTAAAATTAACGAAAAAGCAGAGCAACTTTGTGAAACAACCGGGAGTGAATCTGGTAGACAGACAATACAAATACAAAAACCAGCCCGAAGGATGAGCCTTTGAGCGCGAAAGTTGATACTGCGACAGGCAGAGAGTTTTTCAAAGAAAGACAATTGTCGTCCTGTTGTGGAGAAAGAAAAAGGAAATGAAGGTTACGATTTTGTCTTGAGCGTGAAAACGCACACACACACACAGCATCAACAACCTTTGGCCCGCACACATTCGGGGGTGCAATGGCGTTATCACACAGAGGCGGGAGCGAGGACGATGGCGACAAAAAGGTCGTAAAATTCAACCGTATCAAAGTAATTGCGCACCGTTGTGAGGTCGCTGGTGGAAAATGATCCACCGTCGCCGTTCTGCGTATCTGTGTCGGCTCGGTCGCTGTGACTTTTGTGCTCGTTGCTCGTTTTCTCTTAACTTTTGCGTGCTCCCGTCTTTAGTGTTAAGTGAAATTTATTCAATGAGCCCACTTTACAGCTTTGCCATGGGTGCGCGCACGCACGGGGACGATGGTGGTGGGTGGTTTTCTTTTTTTCGACAAACATGTTTTGTGTGCTTTGCGAACGATACAGATCCCAGCACGAGCGCGGTACGCACATTGCCTACTGTTAGGCGTTGATACGTTGAAACGTTTCACTGTGACGCGCTTGGTTGAAAAGTTGCAACGAAAACGGAATAGAAAAGCATCTCATCAGGGAAATTCTTTGTTATTTCATAATCAATTGTTATTTATTTTCGTAAATTATTTATACCAAATACCCAAAAAACGAATTCACTTTTACCTTGAACAACTGTTTTACATACCCAAAACCAAAACATTCTGCGCTTCATAATCACCGTTCAACAGCCAAACCACACCGATGACTTGCCGTTCAAAGCGTGCGCGCTTTCAATCGAAATAAAGAACTCCTCGGCGACACGTGCACGGTTCAGCGAAAGCTAATTTACTGCTAAAACCCGGATCAGCACGGAGAACGCACCCAAACACGGCTTCGTCACTCGTTGTACTTTCGCTTTACCTGAGAGAGGTCGCTTTTTTTCTTGCTTTCCTCACAATGCTCGATTTATACACCACCCCACTGGCGCCGGCAACCTCTGGGTCTGGGGCCAAGAGATAAATTAAATTGGTTTCCTTTTTCAGCCGCTTCCGCGCGCCATTCCACCCGCTTCTCGCGATGCCAATTGGCAAACGGGGAAAAGAATGGAATAAGGCACCGCGTTTTCCACTGCGGACTCTCCTGCGCCTCCACCAAACCGACCCGCGACACTGCGGGTGTCACGAGATGATTTGCTCTGGTAAGCAATGCGAAACAGGCCACCCAACAAAAAAAAAGAAGGAAAAGAAACAAGCGAGCCCATCACGGAAGAAAAGCGAGCGCTCAGGTGAACGAAGGAGGAAATTGTTGATTCAATAAATTATTTCACCGTATCGATTCAATCAATGAAATATTGTAATTGATCTTTTCCACCACGTGCGCACACACATAAACACACACAGGCACACGCTGTGGCTCTATCGAACAATGGGAAACTGTGGGAATGGGGTACAAAGCCCACGACAAGGACATTCGATAAATGTATGCACGAACACGCCGTGGAGAGTGATGTTAGCGTATAACTCAAAATCAGCATAAGTAGAAGATGCTCATCGGCGAAACATTTGCATGCAAAATGGGCCCGATTCAGAGTTGGGTTGGGGGAGATGTATGTTTATAAATAGCGTGTTTTATGGGATTTTTATGGTTTCGTGTTCGAATGGGATTCACTTCACACCGACCGAGTACGGGGCAGATAAATTGCGCTTTACAGTATGTTGTGCCATACGATGTTGCTGTCTTGCAGTATCTAGATCTATTGTATCTACAGTCTACATATGCTCGGTTTTGGAATAAAGGAAGCTTGCTTTTTCAGTTATTTTCCAAATTAAAATGTTGACGCAATGTTGTCATCTACGAGTTACACTTTTGTATGGAATTGATTTCTCAATTCCAAACAATCCTTTTCTCGGCTTATTGCCAAAGCCAATTTCTTTCTTAGGAAAAAAACGCACCCTTTGTACACCTTTCGGGTTGATTGACTTCCCACAGCACGTGCGCCTAAGCCGAAGTGCCGCAGGAAAATGTTTTCTTTAGCCGCGCTCTGTCAACATTGAACGCGCAGCCCTTTCCCTTCCCTTGGGTTCATAATCAGTCCGTCGTTTGCAACCTTTCGACTTGGACTGTGGGCTGATTGTGCGTAGCAGCATTATTTGCGTAACATTCCAGCAATAAGCAAGGAGAGAAAGAAAGAAAGGTGGAGAAAGGGAGGAACATGGCCACCCCGGAGGTGCCACTGGTCTGTTGTTTTATGTATAGTAATCCACTTTCAGTTTCACTTTTTCAGCGAGTTGCACTTTAGCGTCGCTTTTTTCGGGGGAAAAAATGCGGAACGGTCAATACCAAGCACCAACACAAACACGGGCCGAGTGTTGGTGTGCCAGTGTTAAGTTTCTGCTTCAAATTTCGCTTCCCAGTGCTCTGGTGCTGCTGCCCCCAAAGGAGTTCAAGTTGCTGCTGTGTTTTTGAGGGTTTTTTTTGCTTGGGAAAGAGGAAAATAATTTTCCTGTGCCAGCCGCGAGCGAGCCGGAAAGCAGCTTCCCATTGGGAAATGCTGAAAGAGTTACTTTTTCCCCCCACGTGCTTTTTGTTATTTTATTTTCGGCCACAGACGCCCTCCCGCTCTTCCCGCTAAAGAGCTTATTACGCTGTACGCAGGGCCTCTTTTTTGTGCTGCTTTGCGTTTTGTGCGTTCATTTTCATTAAGCGGATGAAATCCAGTTACAGAAAATTCCGGGCGAACTTTTCACACCTTGCCAACGGTAACGGCTGCGAGCAGTTGGGGGGGGAGGAAGAAGAAAGTATTTACAACAAAGGACACAAAGGCTCGGAGCGGTTTTGGGCCGAACAAAACGGGCTCTGCTCGTAGAAAACCTTTGTTTAAAGTGTTAATTCAATTGTGCAACATTTCTTAAATACAAATCTATTGTGCAAAAAGCGGCTTAGAAAAATACGTAACTTCACACTATATTATGCCATCACCGTACAGTGCGCAGCATCACGTGATATCTATCAGTGCCTAATCTGGCCACATAATCATTTCCTCCCTCCCCCCTCCCCCTATCCATTGCCCCATTGCGTGCAATAAAAACAACGATTTTGGCCGTAAATATGCCGTGCTTAGGAGGGCCAGAAAATGCCCGGCACGACCACCGGAAACAATTCCTGCTGCCTGCAGCATCCTGCTTCATCCTGCCCTCCTATGCTCTAATCCCGTTCGCCGTGCCATTACACACGGTCCAACCTACCAAACCCATCAGGAGCGATACCCATTAGCCATCCCGTAACCGTAACCTCCGCCCAGCCCGTTAAAGTGGGGCACAAATGGGGACGGCACGAAACGAAATTGCGTCAAATGCGACGCCAGCGTGTCAATGTGCAAGCGTAAAGGTGCTGGTAATGTGCTGAAAACATGCTCATGATCCGAGTGGCCGCTTGAAGCTGAAGGAACAAAAAAAACGCCAAGTTGGTCCTACCTTCTCCAATTTCCGTCCCGCCTAAATGTAGGGAATCGAGCGCAAACATTAACACCAACGCGTCCACGACGATGGAAAAATCCTCCCATACGTGATTGGGCGACTAAACACAGCTGACAGTAGCACAAACCAGCACCGCACCAGTGCATGTGTGTGTGTGTGTCCTGTCCATGCCCGAAAATTATCGTACTTTTTCTGCAAAGCGGTCCCATTTCCTTCCACCGATTCGCACATTCGCTATCGACGGCTGTGCGATCGCTTTAACTCACGCACCAAAGCGAAACGAGTGGGCCCGGGAAATGGACATCGAAACTTTCGGCCCCGCCAAAAGTCATTCTCGGAAAACAGCTCAAGCAGCGACCAGGCAATGGGAAAATAATTGAATCTTACTATCAAAAGGACACTTCAAGTCACAAAAAGGACGACCCAGGGTTATCAACGGTACATCGCGGCAACGGGTTTGCGAGTGTTCGTTGGCTGGTTTCGTTCGGCTTGTTTCGGGCCTGTGGAAAATGTGACCTTCCTTCCTTCAGTGGTGCGCATTTTCCACGCAAAAATTTTCCGGCTGGCTCGCGGCTATGAAAAATGTATGAAAAATTCAACAGTCTCGGCAAGTGGGCCCTCCACGCAGCACCACCGCGCGCGTATTGGATTAAAGCGATTTCCACCGGAAGGCCGGTTGGTTATCAGCTATCTATATTTATGAAACGATTCACCTTTCATTACCGAAACTCTTTCACGCGCACGCACACGCACAAGCGGTTCTTTTCTTTAGGCAGCTCCGTTTTGCCCCTCTCCGCACTGGCAAGTGCGCGAACAATTCAAACGAAACAGCTTTTGGTGGGGCAAAAGTTTGCGTTCGCCCGAGGAAGAGGAGGGCAGACCAGACAAAACACATTCTGCCTTTGAAAAGGCACAGCTGTGATACTTGATCTTCACAGGGCCAGGGCTGCAACAACAACAAAGCTCCGAAAGCTTCTTACAAGCAGCGGCAAAAAATAATAATAAACGGACTACTCCCTGCTGTAACGGAAGCGACAAAGACGACGATTTGGCAGTGAACGAAGCGAGCGCGCGCGCTCCGGCGAGGCCAAACTTTCCCTAACTGTTTTACATCCACTAAGCATATTTAGCTACATTCTTTCAACAGCTCTTACGCTTTGACTTTGGCTGTTGACAGAACACGAGTTCGCTTTGTGCCACGGTTCGGCCGGTTTGTTTACGAGCGAACGAACGAACGACACCGGTCGCGTTAATTTGTTTTGAGAGGTTTGCCCCCCCCGGGTGGGGGCGAAGAAGGTGCGGTGGAAGCGTTTCAGTTTCACTTCGGGAAAGTTGGAGAAAATTAGAGCCAACCATTGAGAAGTGTGGTGCAAAGCAAAGACAAAGAATGGTAAGAGCTTTCTGCTACCGTCGCGGCTACTGCTGAGTTGGTTAAGGTCTTTTTTGCGATTAGCGTCGAAACGGGGGCGGCGGGAAAGTGTAGAAACGACGGAACGGTTGCATCAACAGTGTCGTGGCTTGGCGGGGGACTAAATTAGTATGTGTTTTTGGCTGGAAAAGAGTGAAGTAAAATTATTGGATTCAATTTCTCGGCTATTAGAAGGAACCTTATGAATAACAAGCGATGACAATGGATTGGGGTTTGCGGACGCTCTCACTTTGCTGCCAATGAATTTGTTTTGCTGTGAGCGATAAAGCAGCTGGCCTAGTTCCTTTCAATGTTTTGAGCAAAGATTATGCACTGGTTAAAGTAATTGTAGTATTAAATAAGAAAAAAATCTTAAAGCTCCTCATATTTTAGCGCTTTCAAAGCGATTACGCCTAAATGTATGCAATTATGTGCTTATTTTTTACAAATGTACTGAATGTACGACTATTACAGTCTTTTTTGGTATGTTTTAAGCAGCATTTTAATCGAAAGAATGTAAATGAACTCTGAAGAATAATTACAACCATCGCCACAAAAACTGTGTAACAAATTTTATTCAAATATGAGGGTTCAAATGAACATGGCTAGAACCTTAATTACACAGCTATAAATGTCTATTGCAAAAATTATCTTGATCACTTTCAACAGCTACATTCAGCGTTAAAAGCATCCTCAATACCTCAAACCCGTTGTGTTCGTTGTCGCAAAACGAACATCAGCATAACCGTATATAGAACATGCAGTGAAGCACACGAGCCGTAGAGATCTGCACTTACCCGTATCATCGTTGTTACCTAAACGAAACACTCGCCCTAGCCTCAAATCAAAACTAACCAGTCCCTTTTCATCATGCAGACCACCGGGCCCACTTTTTCATTATATCTACCATACAAATATTTGCACAGCATCACCACACACACACACACACATTATGGTACTCTTGTCCATCTGTTAGAGCTAGCTTTGCTTCCTTTTTTCCACACCACCGCGTGTACCGTATGCAACCAGTGCGATGGGATCCCGGTCAGGCCTGTCACCGCACGATACACTTGCTGCTCATTGCTGGCCGGTCTAGCACAACGGCCGACGGCTGGAACCGAACCCCAACCCCTTCGATAACAATAACAACCGGTATCGATGGTGCCCACAAACGAAACACTGCTCATCCTTTCTACGCTCTGCGCTCCCCAAAACCACATTCGGATGGAAAATTATTATTATCGGCATGTTTTTCGGCGAATTATTATCTTTAAAAATATGTACATAATCCAACCCCCGAGCCACACACACTCATATATACATCCCGAAACCTGAACCCAAAAAGGTGTATGGAAAAGTTCAGGGTTTGTGCAAAAACAAAACAAAAAGTGGAAATTGTATGGTGAGGTATTGTGTGCGTGTGGGCTGAAAATGAGAGAGTAAAACAAAACAAAAAAGATACAACCACACACGCACCCACTCACACACAAGATAAACAAACGTATACACCTACGATCGATAAATGTGAACTGTGCAAATATTGCTTATTTTCCTTGTTACCGTACCGTGTAGCGTATTTGATGTGGCGTAAAATCGGAACAGAAGGCCTGCCCTGATGTTCTGATTGATCGATACAGTTGGGCAATCGGTGCGTTTTCAGTGCAGGGAAATATATTTCTGGTGAAAAAGCTCTGGAAGGAAAAAAGGTCTGTTTGTAATAACATTTTCCAAAGCTCGCCCAATTAAAAGCGCTTTGATTTGTAGTAATTGGTCCCGTTTCGCAGGGAAATGGGCTTTAGAGGGCTCAATTGGTGTGCCCCAAAATCTGGCATAGTTTGGCAAATTTAATGGAAAAAGTTAAACACATTCGAAATCACACCACAAACAAACACACACACACACGCCCAACACAAATAGGAAAGATAATCGTAAAATTTTAAATTTTATTTCACACCTCCCGGATGTCCGGGAATGGATTTTCCCTTGTTCCGTTTCAAACTGTTCCTCGTTTAAACGTGATTTTCTGTGTGTGTGAATGTGATCATTCTGTTGCTGTTGGTT
This sequence comes from Anopheles coluzzii, assembly GCF_943734685.1. NCBI lineage: Eukaryota > Metazoa > Arthropoda > Insecta > Diptera > Culicidae > Anopheles > Anopheles coluzzii. The sequence continues at coordinate 117,891,063 of NC_064670.1, read as the reverse complement.
GACAAAGTTCGGTCTGCATCGAGCAAGATTTTGGGTGATAATAATATTGGTGCTGTACACTCTGCATTCCTACATAGCCATAGCTGCGATAAACACAAGCGTACGATGGCAAAACTCCGGGGAACAAATTTCAACAGTGGTCTGGAGCCAAAACTGTCGGGTTGCTGTCTCCGGACAGTTGGCAACACAGGACAGTATTGTGCTTTGGTGCCGTTGAATTGTTACAATTTTCTGCTTCGAGAGAGTTTCCAGCGGGCAAAAGGGAAACGGTCGGAAAGGTTGGAAAAACGTTTCCCCGGAACGATGGGTTTAAAACGGCGTCCATCTTAACGCGATCTTAATGGAAGTTTGTTACAGCAGAGCAAATGGTGTGAGAACTGTACGTACTTTGAATCAATGGCTTTATGTGGGATTTGTATTTTTTTGTTTATGACTGTTAAGGTTAAGGTGGATATTACGAGTGGTGGTTTGTTTGTCATATTTTATGAAAAAGTTTCGGAACAACATAGTGAAGTTTAATCACAGAGCGTAATTTATAAAACTAACAGATTAAAAAGGTGGATTAATTCGTCATAAATCAGAACTCATTAAAACAACATTAAAATAGTCATCACAAATCTCCAAATTCCCAATTACACATGTCCCATTGAGGGCCAGTACTATGTTTTAGATAACCTCCTAGCCTTTTTTACGGTTCGGTCCGATTCTTTCAGTGACACTCCCATTTACAACAGTAATGGATGTTTAAAGTATTCCACAACTTATCTCCGAAGATGCCAAAAGAAATATTTTAACAAACAGCCATCAAATGTACTCATTGGAAACCCAATCTGGACCCAAATGTTGTTTCATGATTGAACCATTCCAACCACTGCAGCGCTTGTCCAACGCTTAAACACCGTTTCCTTTTTAACGACCTCACATAAAGACCCAAAGTGTGGATGTTCCTGTCCACAAAACCTTGTCTGTTTTACCTTTAATTCCCCGACCAAAGGTTAGAAACTTCCTTACTTGTCAACTGCCTGGTAACATTAGTCAAATGTTTGTGTTGAGCTGTTTGAAATGTTTGGTTTTACCTAAACGGGGCTGGAACTGTTTTCATTTCCCGTGCTCGCACTGCTGACACTTTCCTCAAAGGACTGTTTTGCAGACAACGTGATGGCAACCACCTTTCTGACCTCGGGGAAATGCCGAACAAGGTTGTTACCCGTACGGACCTGGTATCACTGCCATTTTTCTCAACCAGCAAGGGAAGCGCTTGGGAAAAGTAACTCTTAACTCAATCTGTTTTCAATTCGATTCCAACAAAAAAAAAAAAACACACACACACACACACACTGACGATGGACATTATTTCCCGGTTCGGAAAGATTCCTGCGCAAGGTTTAGGGCAGCCTGTCTTCAGTTCGATCCAGTAACGCTGGTTGGGGTGAAAACACACAATCGCAGCAGTGCAGCAAAGAGCGAACCACCGAGACGTGCGCTCTGCTCCAAAACGGAATGTAATATTTCTGTGCTGGCACACAAAACGAATGGCTTTTTAGTGGCGGTAAAAATATGTACTTGGCCACCCCCCCCCCCCCTCCACCCCGCCGACTCGTTTGTTTTTCCGCCGACCAGTAGTAGTGCCCTTTGCAGTTCTTTGGGGACTGTTTGTTTCTTTGTTCGCCGGGTACGCGGCTGGGATCTCGGTGTGGCGCTTCCTTGTGAGGGGTTTTCTTGCTGTTGCCCTGGCCGGACATAAGGAAACGGAGAATGTTTCACTTCATTAGATTTCATCTTACGAACCGAAGCTTTGCCAGCCAGCTGGTGCTGGGCGGTCGGTGGTGGGAGCGAGCACAAGGAAACACACACACACGCTCGCACAGTACACTGTACATGGCACACGCGCACCAAGTGTGGCCACCTTTTACTCCCGAGGCAGCAGGATTTTGGGCAGCACCAGGAAACGTGTGGAATGTTCAGCGCTGCCGGAGTTGAAATGAAAATAAATTTCCTCCCTCCCGGTGTGCGGGACCGGGAAGGGAACAACCTCCCGGGACCAGGGTTGGTCTGGGACGACCGGTGGTAAGGATAAGGATAAGGAAAGAAAATAACATTGTGTTTTCGCATTCCCTTGCTACATTCTCCCTGCCCCACCGAGTCGACAGTGCCAAACTTTTTCCCTCCGCGTCGTCCTTGTTCCGGGCAGTGTTCTAATGCTTTTCATGTCGTGCCAACTCTCCCCGTTGGGAGTTGCTCACGCTGGGATTTGTGCGGTGGGGCTGGTGCTGGTGGGTCGTACGTACCGCCGGTTGACTTTAGTTGATTTGCTTCATTCACTGAAACTGGATTAAAGTCAATGGTGCGATTCGAAAAGTCATCATTGTTGATATGTTTTCGTGGGGCAGATTGTCCGGGGAAGCTTTTTGGATGGCAGCCGACGTCACCGCCGCCGCCAGGGGCCGCTCTGTTAGCCAGGCCTGTGTGAGTGTGCATTTGACAGGTACACGAAGAGATGGTCGCCTTATAAATACCCCAGGATCATGTCGGACTGCTTCGCCTTCGGACTGGTTTCACGCGCTGAACAAAGTCGCTTCAAAGTAGGAACTTTGTTCAAATTCAATTGCCCGCTGATGGGGAGTGTATGGCTGTGCTGGTATGGGACGAATATTTCATTAGCCCTTCAGGTTGGTCCAGGAGGGGTTTCGGGAAATGTTTGCTCTTGGGACGGATGGCCATGAATGAGAAGCGAATTTTTACGGGAAGGTTATAATTTTATTTACTTTCGATGGATTGTTACAAAGCGATGCCTTTTTGTTGCTTTGAAGAGTTGTTTCTCTAATAGGACACATTGGAAGACATGGCTTGTTAGCGAGGGAAAATCGAAGAACATTAAATTCAAAATAAAAGTTGATTCTTCAGAGAGAATACAATATTTCCTTGTGTCTAGAGGAAAGAATATGTGGACATATAAATATGTGAACAGTAATCAGTGAAATGACTATTGGACTGTGTAATTTACTGATATCTTACTTCTAAACCAAGGTTGTGTACATCAATGCAGAAAAACGTAGGAAGCAAATTGCTTGAGTCTGAATGACAATTAAAGCTTCCCATGGAAGTGAAGAACAGATCAATGTCAGCAAAGTATTAAGACCAAAGGAGCAGCAGCATGCTTCTGGTCTGATGCATAATTCCCAAGAGCCGCTTGGGGCTTATCTTGGTCGTCTGTCAATCAACCCATCTCAGCCCTCAAAGTAACCAAATTCAAACCATTCTTCATGTTGGCAATTCAAGTTGTAAGACAAAATTCACGTGAGAAATGCCTAGCAAAAATGGTGACTTGTCGCATTCAAGTGTTATCAAAACATTTTCGAAGCATTTCTTTAGGAATGACAGTCAACGTTTTCAATCACGCTTAAATGACAGTTTTAATGAAAACATTTTTTATCGTACACAGTCTAATGGTTGATCTGAAAAATGCTGTGAATGAACTTTTCATCTTGGCATTAGTGTGTGCTGTTCTGCCATCCACTCAGACAAAAACTAAAAATCCTCGCCTTCGTGCACGGCTTACTGCTCTAAGGAAACCTCCCTCCCCCAGAGTGGATCCTTTCTGTAATAGAGACGAGTAATTTTCCTCCCCATTACCATTACCAATACTTCAATTTCACAGATTAGAATTTAAAATTACATCCCCCGGGTTAGAGCAGCTCACAAACACAACGCCGGCACCGGCAGAAAGTAGATTATGAAGCGTGCGAAGAAGAAACTTGTCAAACTGTTATTAACAACCTCGCTCGGTCGCTCGTTTGCACCGGGGGTCCCTTTTTGCATGAATAATTAAAATTTTGCGAATAAATTAACATGCATAAGTCGACCGCAACACACTCCACCTCCGGGGGAGAAAGGGAGCATACAAACGAGCAAGAATTCAACACAAACTCCTCCTCCCGTGACATGAAAGCAATACCGTATGGCAAGGAACACCTGTTTTTTATCCTTTGTCGTACCCGTCGCTTTGTCTATCTTGTACCGGGTCATATACTTTTTTTTGGATTACATCATTGTTTTTTGTCCTGCTTTTTGTTCCAATCTGCTCACACACACTTTTTTCTCTCTCTCTCTCTTTTCCAATCGTTGCAGGTAACTATCATGCCGTTGGGTGCACCAGTGAAGGAGGAAGCATGAGCCTCCCTCAACCATGAAACTGAACAAGCTGAAATGGTGATGATGTTGTTCAAGCGAAGGAAAATCTATTCCCGCCCAAGCACCGGACTTGTTGTCGGGGAAGAAAACACCAAAAAAAAGAACACAACCAAACGAACCCTTTTCCACCCACCGAGTGGCGTACGACCCAAGGAGTGAGAGAGCTGTACGATAGGGCAATGGGTGGAGGGAAGTGGGGGCAAATTTCTTTATTCAACAATGACTTCGACCACGGTCCGGGCTTGGTTTGGATTGAAATTCTGCATTTTATCCCTGCGTGAACCCGTGAACGGTCCTCACCTCGGGCGAAAGGATGCACAGATTAATTTCCACGAGTGTGGAAAACTGGAAACCCTCCCCCACGGGTCATGTTTCGCGAGCCGGCAAAGTAAGAAAAAATGCCGTCCGGATTAAACGAAAAAGCAAAAAAGAAATTTTGTAATTTAATCCATTTGTTTGGGTTTGGGTTTTCTGTACGAAAGCAAAGTGGATGCAAAAAAAACAATACCTTACAGGCGGGGCATAATCATTCCTCTGATCTTCAGCAAATTAGTTTATGCGTTTAAAAATCACGCCAAACCCTACTTTTGCTTTCCCCAACAAACAAAAAAGCAATCCCCAAATTTGTGCACGATGATGATAATGGTTTGCTCCACTAATCTCAATACACAGTCGAGCGTTCTTTCGGATGCACCAGTTTAGTCCAATCGGTGGGACGGCCACGACAACGACGATGACCTTAAACCAATTGCATCACCCACTCGGGACAGTCCTCCGCTCACGGGCAACGATGACAACATGAACGACGACGACGACGACGAATGCACTCGTTATCATCGTCTAGCCGGTGGTCGGTTTGCCAGTTTGAGCTGATTATTCAAATTTATTCACCGGCCACCGGGTGTTGTGGCCTACAGACTCGGCTTCCAACGAGGTGAATTGGGACTAACGGGGCGTTTTGATTCGCATGAGTGTGGAGTGTATTTTGGTCTTCCTGGTTCGTGTGGGGGTTTTTCTTCTTCTTCTTCTTCTCGATGTAGACATCCACCAGACGAGGTAAAGCAGCATGCGAGGAATTGGATTAACTCTCTTTTTCAATAGATGCTTGTGGATGGGTCCAACGAGGTTCGGTTGAGCTATTTTCGGGAAGAGAGAGAGAGAGAGAGAGAGAGAGAGAGAGAGAGAGAGAGGAGGATTTTCGCTAAAATTACTTAGCCAACTTTGATGTAAATCCCAAGCAGCTTCTCATTTTTGGAATAGTTTCGCTATAAAAATAATCTCCAGCGTTAAGGGGTGGGAAATTTAAGGCGAAAAAGGTTAAAAAAAAATAACTCCAAACGCTCGCCTGCCAAGCGTGTCGTTCTGTGCCTTCCCGTGCGATAACAGTGTAAATGTCAAAAGTCATCCACAATATGTCACTTATCATTACCACCAAGCCACGCACGCCATCGCCGTTTGCGAGATTGTTCACCCGTTTCAAAGCTGTTCAGCCCGTCGCCTGGATCACCGTTTCACATGAACTGCCGCGGGGAGCGACCAGAAAACGCTCCACAGCCCATCGCATGTAACATGGAGTCGATGCTGGAAAATGTCGAAAATTCGCTCTCCTAAAATACCACCATACCTTGCAACTCGTCCGATTTGTGTCCGTGTGTATGTGTATGTCGGTGGAATGTATTACACTGCAGGAGTAGGACTTTCTACCTAAAAAAAAAAGGGAATGCTCTCCCGCCAAAGCAAACCGAACAAAAACGCCTCCGGCTGGCTTTTGTAAAATATTTTCTACATTTTATCTACAAATAACATCCCTTCCTTGTTCTACCACTACCGCCCTCCACTACTATCGCAAGAGTGAGATAGTGTTTGGGTGTGCGAGAAGTTGCCGAGTGACACATTCCCGGGGTGCAGGGTGCAATTTTCACCGTGTCTCGCTGTTCTACCACCACCATCATCATCATCATCATCCTTCCATTTAACGTGCGATAAAAGCCAACCAAACCGCCCGGAGCGGTTTGCGAGGAGCCACGGATCATAAAGGTACGCGTTGGCCTTTGTTCCCCCAAAAAGGATGCGAGGGCCAGGACAGGATGGGTGCGCGTGTTGCGACCCAACGTTACTAAGGGACCGGTAACTAAGTTTGCACATGTCGCGCCTACCGCGTACCTCTTCATGCGAACGGGTGGATGTCCCTGCTGCTGGCAGGGTTGGGCGTACTTCCGTGCGAGACTTTTCCCCGCACTGTCAGCTATTCCACTCCCCGTGTGTGGCACATTTGACATCGTTAACATCCTTACAGGAGGAACGTACCTAAACCCGCGCCAAACCGGATGAGCGCAAGAGCTGCGACAGCCGTCTCAATAGCCACCCTCTCCGATGCAAACTATGTTAAACTCGCAGCTCACATTTCTGCTACAATAGCGGTGTGGTGCGAACTGTAGATGGGGAGTAAGGATCGGGGGAAGAAAAAAAAACTCCACCAAAACCGTAGCAAAAGCCGGAAACCCGCTGTAATGCACCTGAGTTGACTTTCAGACATTACCTGAGGCTATTGGCACACGGCGGCGCATTGGATTGTACCCAGGTGGTTGGGTGTCTGTGTGGCATTTTGGAGAAGTTGAAGTGCTTCAAATACAACCCGTGGAAGGGGTTTTCACATTCCCACACCGATTGGCACTTGTGGGGAAATGAGACATTTTTGGTAGCAAATAGCAACATCCACCACGCTCTACATCTGTCAAATCTGACAGCTGTCAGATGGTGGCGCTTACAGGAGCGCATAATAGTTTGACCATTAAATCGCTTCTGAAACGTGTATTGGAGTTGCTGGTACCACGGTGCTCTCAAAACAGAATATCTGCTTTTTAGCCAAAAAGCTAACAATACACCGTTACAAAAAAGAAAAACTCACTCTAATCTCTACCAGGTACCGGTGCACACGTTTGCGGATTTTAACCATCCTCCACACAAATTCGTGTGCACAACGTTCTACCTTACCACGTCCGAGGTGATGCTGTGTGCACCGAGGTGCAATATATTGGTATGGCATTCAAGAAGGAAGCGCAGCTTCCACTCGGTGTGCATAAAATGCTTGCATCCGATGTATCCCACATGGTACGGAGATACCGAGTCATCCGAATCACGATCCGAGGTATGTGTGACCAGGGGTTCATGCGTCCGTGCGGACTTGAGACGTTCGTTAAACGACACACAGCCAACGTTCAGCGTAGGCTATAAGCTCACCAGAGCTCACACAAAGAGATGGGAGTGGGGCAAAACAGATGATGTATCATATCCAGGGTGACTTGGGAGGTAATTTCATGTTGTCCGTTACACATTGAAGCTGCATGCAGGTTAGGGTAGGTGCCCGGATTTGGAGCGTTCCTATGTCGATAAAGCCGTTCGGGGGATACACACGGTGAATCAACATCGTTTAGTGTTGGACAAATGCTTATCCGATTCGGCGAGACGTGGTGGAGACAACGTACCACGATCGTGTGTTCGACAACAATTTCAAAATTGCTACGACATCATCAGCAAACTTTGTCATTGCTTTTGCTGGTTTGCCACCGGGAAACGGGCATATCATGTTGGGGCTTGTAAAACCCGCAACTCTGTATGTACGCCCCGGCTCAATCATGTTCGAACTGGCTGTTCAATCGAGTGCCGAAACGGTTCACTAGGTTCAATAGTTAGTCATTAGTTGTCCTCAGGTTCTTTTCGTGTTGGTACTACTATTCAGAAGAGACAAAATTTCAACATCAAACCATTTCCTGCTGCCCTTCACCCAAACCTAAACCCCGGGAAGCAATTCTGGGCAATAAAAGCACCAATATGGCGTAGCAAAAGCAGTGAAATTGCACTTCAACGACTGGGCCCTGCAATCGGACCATTCGGACCTCACCAACACGCTTGGGAATATGATTTCTTTCGACAAAATGTCATCTCTACTTGTTCGGTAATGATCCGAGACCGGAGAATCCTGCTCCACTGGCCGTACCGTACCGTTTCCCATTACAACTGGTAGCCGAAAGGCTGGTGAAAAGTGATTTCAACTGAAACGACCATCAACTGGAACGCACTTTCAACGTTTTCCAATCGAACGCATGGTCGTGACACACATATACAGGGAGTGGCTTGTGCCGATTGCCATCTGCCTTTCACAGTTCTCACCCAGACTTGTACCCTGTAAAACGAGGATGCTTCACTTAAGCAACGCATTGGATGCGCTCGGTGTGTAGTAAAAACATCCCAAAATGCTGTTCCCGACCACTTTGCCCCCGTGCATGGCCACTATGGAAGGTTCTTCCATACTGATGAGACACTTCGTGCCCTTCGCACCGCCAGAGCAACATCAAATTTAATGGTAAACATCGTTAAAGTATCATTTTTGTAAGTCTATTTAATCCACAATAAAAACTGATGTTTACACAAGTTTTCCTCCCCGGTGGCGTAGTTTTTCGGGATGCCCGAGAGTGTGCCGGCGATAGTGTGTATGTGTGTGTTTGTGTACCGTACCGGTAGGACAGAGCTTTCGTCCTGGGAGGGGGAGGCAAGCTATAAAAGCGTTCCGTTTGGTGAGCTCGGAACGACGTCGGGTATCGTCATGGTCGGACACTTTGCGTCAGCCCCGAGAATTGGCTCCACCAGCTCGTATTGTATTTATTGGGAAGTGATTCACGAATCGTTTCACGCTATCGTCACATTTTAGAGACTCTCCGGGAAACACACACACACACACAGACAGAGAGTATTATTATGGTTGTGAGTGGTTTCCGAAGATGGAGATAGACCGGGAAGCTTTTTGCAATAACTCAGCATGGAGAAGCTTCGACAGAATCTCTCCCTCCACACGCAGTCTCGGTCTCCGTTTCGCTGGAAAACGAAGGAAGTGATGGAGGGATGCAAGTCCGGGAATTGTTATGGTTATTACCTTTTAAGCTCTTCAACTACTACTACTGGCACACTGTCGGGCGCATCCATTGCACTCTCGGCCGGTCGAGGGTGAAGAACATACGGAACTGGGGAGCGAGACTAGAGAAAGGCGCTCGGTTGACGGATCTTTTCCTTTGCAAAGGGATGTTGTGATTGAAAGGGAGTTGTTTTGTGGATGGGAGCGAGAACAAGCTGCAACATCAAGCTGATGAGGGAAAGCCCGAATTGGGTAATCAAAGAGTGCACTTAACGTCACACAAAGTGAACTCTTTTGATTGGGACAAGTTGGCAGAATGTTTTGTTGATTAAATTGGCGCTTGTTGTGAAAAGATGTTCAATGTCAAAATGAGTCATTGAAACAAGCGTTCTTGTTAAGTCTACATTAATTATAACAAACCACAGGCTTAAACTAACAGAAGAAAGCATTATCATGCGTAAAAAATAACAGTGAGAAGGTTAATTGGAAATTCATCAGATTGTTCTTGAGCTTGTTGTTAACCTTTCACCAGGACCTTCTCACAACTGCTTTTGAGTAAATCTTCTCTACTAATCCCGTTTTGGGATTCATAAAACCATTGCTCCTTAACCGTCGCCAACCATATGGGCAACTGATTATGAGCCTTCCCCCCCCCCCCTTTTCGTTCAGAATCCAGGGCAACGTCTAGGGTCTAACCCAAAACCCGAAGCTAATGCTACTTACTACATCCGGAGAATTGCTTCAGTCACTGATCGACTGGTTTGATGAAGGTTCAATAAATTATCAACCACTGACATTGGCTGTCCTAACCGAACCAGTCCAAACTAAAGCCGTAAAATCGATACACCTTTCGCTTTAGGTGCGACGGACGCACACGGTAACAGGATTTAGTTCCACCTGACGACCTAACAACCGGGAATCGGTAAGGTCGTCTTCAGGCATCTCCAGGAAGATCCTTTAAAGCACTCCTTTTCCATCGAGAGGCATCCTTCTTTGGTAGTGGACGTTAGCAACGAAAAGAAAAGAAATTGAAAAAAAGATCAAAAAGCAATAATACACCCACAGAATAGACATTCGGGAGAATCCAGGCAGGAATTTCGCATCACAACCGCTCTCTGCGCTGGCACTACTTTTACTTCCACTTTGCTCCAGTATGTTTGCTGGCAACCTGATGGTGCCGGTACCGGTGCAGTGAGGTAAACATTGCTTGACTTTTGATTATCTCTAATCGGCTTAGACCTGGGAATACCCGTAAGCATTTCCCTTGACAAGGCCGAGGAAACCCCTGCGTGACTCGGGCTTAGAGGGTAGTGGTAACGGGCTTCAGATTGCATGCACACATATCGTCAATTTCTGGGAAAGATGCATTCCGACCGGTTCCGATTGAGCTTCTGCTGCAGTGAAGTCGAGGGTTGCAGTGAATCGAGCATTGAATATCTTAACTAACAAGCCTCTCGAAAACTGGTAGTTAAGACTTAGAAAGAGCTTATAGAGCTAGTCTCACCGAACAGTGTACTGTGTGTGATCTAGTGCGCCACGCGCACTCCCTTACTGGTGACTTTGGCTCGTGCTGACTTTGCTGGAAAGTGAGCCCGGAAAATGCATTGAAATTGTAATCACCTTGTTACTGTTATTAGCTACCAGATTCGAAAACAAGAACACACATACACGCATAAAGAAGTACCCTTTATTTCAGGCTCAATATCCTTAAATTGATTCAAGCTTTCGGAGCTTCAATCCTGCCCGGCAAGCATCTTCTATTCGTAAAAGCTTAAGCTTCTGTTCCCAATCGCATGCCATCCTAGCACTTGGGTACCGTTTTTTTTCTGTATTCTCCTCCCAGTGATGAATTCAATTTAACCTTTTCCATCGTCACCGTATTTATTCACCATAGTGATTTGTGTGGGATGGGAAAAGAAGCTACAGTGCCATCCGGGAGCGTTTTGTCGTGAGTAATATGTTAAATTTATTGACATAATGCTCGGTACGGCGTGCCGACAGCTACCGAGCCATTGTTTGCAGCTTCTGTTGTTGTTGTCTTTCCGCTTCAATCCAGCCCAGAATGAGGACGTTTGCCTTCAAAATGAGCATAAATTGAGATACAATTCTACAGAAAGCAGCATCGAAACAAACGTAAACACACACACACACACACACACACACACACGCGAACGGTGCCAACGGGAGGCTTCGCTTTGGCACTTCGACGAAATTCCATCCGAAAATCATCTCGCTTGAAGCGCAAAGGTAGACCAAACATAAAGGGCGAGGCACAGCAGACCGTGCCCGGTTAAGTAACGTACACCGGGAATGGGTTTTGGTGCGTTACTTCTTGTTTGCTGAGTCGGGAAAGTAACAGTAACCGAAAGCTTGCGGCAAGGGGCCAAGCGCAAGGCTTCACCGGAAACGGCAACCCACACGGTCCGGATTTTTAGTCGTTCCGGTGTCGTTTTTTTTTTTCACCGACCTGCTCGATACCGATGTTTGGCGTTTGCATTTGGCGCAGTCTGAAAGGTTTCTTTCTGTCCGTTGAACGAAATTCGGGTTCAGTTCCTTTTGAAGGAGCGTATCCTGTGAGTGTGTGCTGCTACACATCCATTTATTATTCATTCATTTCCTAGCCGTGCTTTGCACTGTGCGCTTTGCTTGCTTTCCTTCTCTTGGGCTGTGCCGAGAGCGCCCTTTCCGATCGAGCGTCCTCCTCAGAACAGACGGCATGACGGCAAGGCTGGCCTTAAAAGAGATACCGAGCCACACCAACACACTTACCCACCGAGTCCGTCTTTTATCTCTACACGCTGCGCAGGGAAAAGCTTTCGCCGGCATACCCTGACAGCCAATTCCAGACTTTTTTCCCTCCTGCCTGTTGTTTCGCTAGAGCGATGCAGACGGGAAGGTTGTGTCAGATGGAAAAATGACTTCGAAAAATACACTCACCCTCCCGCCGTTCCATCCCCCAAGTGCTGGCTTATCACTGGAGTGAGTGGGGGGCGAAAGACGAGAGCTGCTATAAGAAGACGGAAGTGAACATAACTACAATCTTGTAAATGGTAATACGAACGAGATGTAACATGATTTTCGAACCACCGATGTGCTGCTTCTTTCGCTGTGCCGTCTTGAAGCGTCATGTTAAGAATTTTGGTTTCGATCCGTCCGTATTTTTCCCTCTATTTGTGTGTGTGTGTGTATGTGTTTTTGCCTTTCTTCTGCAGTATATATTTTATTCCTTCATAAGGAGGATGCTGCCAGCCAGCTTTTCCTGAGCGCGCGCTATGGCAACACCGGCCAGAACGGGAATCGTTTGAACCGAAACGATGAACCGCTCGGCTCCGCTTGCCAACGCGCTTGTCAGTGAGATTTGAATCTCCTTTGCCTCGCACAAGCGGCATATCGATTTTTTCCGCTGGAAAATCTTTTCCGCAAGATTTTTTCCTCTCCCCATCATCATCATCATCCCTGCCCTCCCCCCTTCGATCTGCTGCTGCTGTCTGCTTGGGCATCACATCGCACCGCATAACAGCATTTTGTTGCTGTTGTTGCGGAGCGTGAAGCGGATCAGAGTGGTAAAGATTTATTTCACCACTGTGAAGAGTCAAAGATAATCGAAACTGCCAATCGTAATTGAAATCTTCAGCTGCTTGAGCACACGAACGCACCGACACCACTATTTCCATCTTACGTTTCGAGCGGTCCTTGTTTACCGACTTCTTCGTACCAGGGCCAGTTTATTAATCTCGAGTAGAAAGTAATTTGTGTTGAAATAAGAAGGGAAAATTCATTCGATTTTTGCTGCTGTTGTTTGTTGCTGGTTTGAGCAGAATTGTAGTGCTAAAGTTGCCACTTGTACGGTTGTTTGTCACGATGCGACACGAACGAACGATCGTGTAACGCTCTATTCAGATGAAGGATTAACACCGTCGTCCAACTGTTTATTGCGATGCTGAAATATCTTCCAGTCACCCTCGTTCCCTCGCCCGGGCGCTCTTTAAAACATTTGTAAATGGAAATTGAAAATAAAACAATCATTCGTAATTAATTACATGCCCAACCATCATTCTCCTACCACAAGCTCTCAACCCTTTCGCGCCGGGCGCACCGTTCTGCGGCGCACTGTTGCATAATAAGAACTATTGACTGCAAAAACACGGCCACGCAGGGGATGGGAGGACACAGGGCTCGCAAAAATTTGCCACCTAAATCCAATTAAAACTTTCCATACTTTGTTTCGCATTCACGCTGCGGAAAATGCTGCCTGGCCCCTTCTTGTCCCATCCGTCATGGCGGTTTCCTTTCGCTGCCTTCAGGGCAGGATTGGTGTGATCGGATGGGTTTGGTCTGTATTCCACCGCACGCCCCATCGTCAAAGCAAACCCACCGTACGATATAAATAATCCTGATGAAAAATAGTGGTAAATACGCTTTCGTCCCTGTTGTTTTTTTTTTGTTGCTCGGCACCGTTTACAGGCTCCAAAACCGAAGGGAAAAGTTTGAGCGCATTGCAATACAGGAATCACTTGTTCTCTCGCTCTGATTTCGCTTCTGCTTAATGTGCTCGGGCGTTACACTTTATCGTGCATTCTTGCATTGTTTTATTTGTTCGTGTACTTTCGTGGCAAAAGTTTGTCAACGGGGGAGGGCGCCGACCGAAAGATACACGTCGAACGCGCTGAGGTGTGCGCAAGCACGCTGTTTGTTACTAGCAATCGGGTAATGCAATAAACGGCTGTCAGCATCACTCGCTCTGCTGGACGGTTATGAAGGACCTGTTTAATTAAATTACAAAAGCAGCATGGAGTGACGGTTACACGTTGAGGCTTTTAGACGGTGAATGTGCGTGAGGAAGATGACAGTGCACTGCAGTGAAAGTAAGTTCGTTGGGAAAGTAAGATACTCGTTAAATTGTAATATTCTTGGAACAAAGCCTTTTTGAATGATTTGACCATAGCCACTTTGAATAATAAAATCGCTATGCTTTGCATTCAATTCTTCAATATTGGTGCTAGAACCATGTTCGGGGGATATTTTAGGGTCTTTTTTCTTTGAGGATCATCTCCCACATGGTCTCCACGGTCGTCCAGACGCAAACAAGTGACTAAACAACATCTCTGTAACCCTTCATCCAGTCTATTTTGTTTCTAAGTTTGTTTTGAATAGACGGTCAAACTAAATATGGAGATTAAGTTCATAATCCGATATTTTAGTCAAATTATAATGTTAGTAGATCAAAGTCCTTCCAAATCAAGGGAGATTAGTTACTAAGACTACTAACGTTATTTTGTTGGTAGCACTGATAGCATCAATTTCAGAATATTTTTGGATTCCTAGAACTCAAATAAACGGCCTCAGCCGCAGCATAATATTGAATAAAATCCCTTCAAACCTTCTAAATTTGTATTCTATTTCATTTCCGTCTCAATTTGAGTCAAGTAAAGTCTCTTCATAGTGAACTTTGCCATAAAATTATGCTCTATTTCAATGTCTAAACAGCTCATTTAAATGAATATTCTTGCTTATATATTTCATAATAAAGAAGATATGCACAATCTTCTAGCTGTTGATACACTTTCAAACTGTCCAATATAACTCCTAATGCATCAAGTCTACAACTACTTCAACAGATCTATCTCTCATATTGATTAGTACCATCAAGACCAGCAATAGCAGAATAGCAGAAAACATCGCTTCCCTTTTGTGGAACAGAAATTAACCTCGGGTTTCCAAAAATAGATGGAATCCCTTCATCCTCCACAATCGATTATCTCTAGCCAGATTTCCCTCCAGATTGCTCGCCATACACAAGTGACATCCACACACACACACACACACGTGCTCCAGTTGTGTTACTGTGACCCAATCGACAGTACGCCAGCATCAGAACAGACCGACCCAATCGGAGCTCTCGTCTACAGTACGGGTTACGGCACCATCCGGGGCCACTACACACATCCTGGGGTAATGTGAATATCCTGTTTCAATATCCCCTTGTTTTCGGTGTGGATACTGTCCGAAGGGCTGCGCTAAACCTAGGGCTGAGCCCGCTGGCACCACGGGGTCACCAGTTGGTGGTATGGACACGAGAGAATGATTCGGATTTCCGGCGAATGGCGGGGATGGCGGTCCCGGGATCAAGATAGCTTTCCAATTTCAAACCATGATGCCTGTCGGTTGGTGTTGGTGGTTGGTCGAAAGGTGCGGCACACATTTAGCAGACACACAGGATACAGGTAGTACGGTGGTTAGCGTTGATTAATGCCACTGTGACATTCGAGTGCACGAGCGGGTGGTGAATGTTCCTGGAATTCGTGGGATGGGATTTTTAAAGGGAAATCCCGTTGGCCCTTTGGGATATTATCTGGATGTCGGTGCTAGTGAGCTTCGGCGATGTTTAATTATAGCAGAAAGAGCATCGTGTTGCAATTTTGTACTTTGACACAATCACTTTTTTATTAAAATGTTTAAAATTTCACTACTTCGACAGTATGTTGATTTCGCTAACTAACTAATGCGTTCCTGTTGGAGCTACTGCTCAGCCCTGGGTCGCCCGCAGTCTGGCAATTTCCGAATCCAGGAAGGCAGCATCAAAGTCCGGATCGTTCGGCGGGTTGGCACGGATGTCCTCGAGCTGCTTGATGACGTGCTCCGGTGCTGGGGGTTCCACGGGCAGATGAGCTCCCTGCGGCTGGAAACCGTAGTCATCGGCCACGTAGACAAGCGCAATGTTGGAACCGTCCGGAGCGGGGTAAGAGAAGTCCCCGGATGTACGGATACCGTCCGAGCTGCTCGCCTGCGCCCGAATACCGTTGCTCGTTTCAAACACGTAGTTGTACGAACCGTCGTCGTTGATGATCTGGTCCTGCTGGATCACGATGGCTTCACTGTCTGGGCCACCGCCGGGCGATGCACGGACCGCTTTCCTCGGCGGTGCCGCTGCGACAAGGCAGAGAACGAACCCGGCAAGAACGATCTGGAGAAAGGAAGGCAAAGGGGAATTCATAGAATAAGGAGGCAAACAAACCAGAACCAAAACCGGTAAACCAGTCCCAACGTTGCTTCCTCGATGAGTAAGCAAAATTCTGGATTCGAGGAAAAGTTTCCTGATTGCACCATGATGATGGGATGTTCTTACCGCTTTCGAATACATCTTGTGTGACTGTCTGTGGAACGGCTTTCGGCTGAATGTCCCCGGTGAGGTGAGATCGTTTGAACTGTAAACTTGCAAACAGCTGACTGATGACAACCAATCCTCCCGAGGACTCTTTTATATTCAAAGCATTGCCTGCAGAGGGGCGACAGCGAAAGTATTTGGCAAGTCAGCTTAGACCAACACACACGCGAACAAACAAAAAGTGCACCAGTATGCATCTCGTTATCTATTCGCCCGTTCGTATGTGTGTGTGTGTGCTTTTTTTTTTTTTTCTTCTCAAACGAGTTAGAGCGATTCAAAACATGAGATGTTTGATCTTTTACATTCGCATCTTTGATAGCGTGTATTCGCATGTGTGACCAACAAATGCGGGCGTAGACAAAGCTTGCCTGTTTTCTTTCGTGTTTTTTTCGGGAGAGAGTTTGTCATCTTCGCCGAAATTGGAGTCGATGCAAATGAGCCCCCACCGGTATTGGTACGAGTTCGATAACGAAGCGTCCTTGAAACGGTGGGTCAGTGTGATTTATCAAAAGGTATTATAGCTTCCCATCATTCTTTTTCTTCTGCTCTTGCAAAACACACATCTAGTCCCCCATTGAGGGAGAGCCACACTCGGTTCAACGAACCATCCGTTCGCCAAATGTCTCCGTTGGCTTCGTGCGGCTGTTTTTTTGGGAAGATTTTTTGGTGCTTCCACGTCCAACTGCCAACGTTTGAACGATATTAATGGACACATCGTTAGAAAGGTCAGTTCTGTGCACACTGTGAAGAGATTGCGTAGAACGGCGGAGCTTAGCAACTTGCCTAGGGCTGGGTGCAATCTTCGCATCAAACCGCAGCACCCCGAAACGGCCACAGCACCAAAAACGCCTATTAAGCAGTAAACGGTCGCCGGCACGGGACGGAAAGCTATAATTACATCGTGAATCGTTTGCAACACCCAGCACAACTCGGGCAGGGATTGCGGACGTTTGACTGACAACTATAGGGCATGAAGCACCACTAGCTAGCGGGCACTGTAGTACGGACCAAGTGCTGTTCTATATCGTCGGTGCGTCCGTTGCCGATTTATGTCAGCGCCTCACGCAAGCCCCGTACAGTTTGCGCCTGTCCGGTTTGACGTGAGGTACGGGGCCGGCTGTCCGTATTTTGGTTCATCATTAGATCAGGAAATGCACACACACATTAATACACACACATTCACACTTACGGTCACGTTTCAAACCGATATTGGTGTTTCGGGCTGTTTGACCTAAACCTTGGCAGGTCTCGCTGTTCGTTGCATTAGGTCGTTGTGAGTTAACGACAGTCGTTGTCGAGCCTGTGTTGCGTAAATTGAGGTCACCGCAATTAACCTGCGTATTTTGTGGCGGTGGACATCAGTACTATCTTGCTCACGATTTAGACGTAAGATTACTAATGCAACCATTTTCAGATAAGTGTTTGCTCCAAAAGATTCGTTTGTTATGCTTCAATTGGTGATCGAACGATTTTAAATATGAAATGGTTCTATTTTTGCTCATGAAACCTGTAAAAAATAGTAAATTGTTAAAAAAAAAGAAATAATCTTATATTATTAAATAATTTCAACTTAATTTCGTGCATGTTGAAATTGTTAAATTCAAATAATTACATGTTAATTATTACATTACATTACATTACATTTTACTCATTGTATCAGATGATTAGTTTTAAATGGGATGTCTTCGAGAAATGATGAAAAACTACGTTAAATACTATTTTATATTTGTGGAATAAAATATCCTTTCATTTCACGTCTTACTTCCTATCTTTTCTATTTGTTACCTTTATTTTGATGAGTAATTTATGAGGTATCATCAAAATTTTCACTTTTACCAATAGGGCCAACATATTATTAACTTATTTAACACTATGAACTCTATTACATAATTTACACAGGTTTTTTGTGTTTATTTTGCGAATACTTTTAACTGCTTTTCAATGTTATAATTTACATCGTTTTTATCGATTTAAAGATAATGTCAAAAATGAATATATGACACAATATATTTTTAATTATTATTAGTTTATTATTTTTAAATAATTATTACACAATACAATACGTTTTGGAAACATAATCCAAAATCTTGATAGTGCCTATAATATTTATACTTTAAAAAGAACGTAAAGTCCCATTTATCAAAACTACAATTTCTTATTACTTATTTACCATTTACTCACAAATGGACAATCCTCGATCCCATTTACAATCTAATCCAATCGTTCGAATTACAACAGCTCACACGCCAATTGGAAACCGTAAACGCCTAATTGACGCCCGGATGACGGATAGTACAGAGCAGTGCATCAATTCCCTGCTAACCGCCGGTACGCGTACGGTGTCATCAGCGTTATAAACGCTACCCAAATACGCCCTCCTGCCCACGGTAGATGATGGCCAGTTAGCCAGCACAGCCAAATGCCGAAAAATCGTTGCCATGTCACACCGTCCATGACTGACGGGATGCCGCGTCGTGCTTATCCGCATGCTGCGGGGGATCCTTCGGCCAGTCAAGTTTAGCAGGGAACCCTTGCGCAATGGATGGATGTCCCATGTTCAGTGGTTTTGTACCCGGTCCGGAATTTTCGATGGGTCTTACGCTCTCCCTTTCTCTCGCACACGCGCTAAATGCGATAATGAAGCTCCCCCAAAAGTGGCATGACTAATGAATGAAGGGCGACAATGGAAGAACGCGAGCCTCCGGTGGAAAGTTGCGGCAAAAGATTAAAAGCTTCCCACACTTGCGCTCGGTGCGCTCGGGATTCCAGCATGCCCGAGCTTGCTGCGGTTGACAGTGTAACACGCCACAGCAACCAATTTGATCCCCCCCCCCCCCCTGGACAGCGAAAAGGGAGTGTTAGTTGGACGCTGGATCACAAAACCGCACGACCACTGTTCGCGGGAGGCCGGAATATTCCCCCCCCCCCCCCCCACCATTGTCACTCACTAGCCCACCGTTCCCGTGCGCACTTTTACACGCAACGCAAGAACGCACAAACGATTCCGCAGCCAGCCGCGGCTGTGTGTCCGGTTGTTGTCTTCTGGTCCGAGCATAAATTAATCACATTTATCTCATCGCTTTTCATTTTCATCACAATTGTCGTCGTCGTCGTCGTCGTCGTCCTTGGCGTCAGCGTCCATCGGGTGACAGCGCCCGCTGTTTGTCCGGTGGTAAATGGAAAAGCTATTTTCGCGATAACACAAACCTGATTCCCGAGTGGATGAGAATGATGTCCCTTCGCGTACCGAGTTTGACTTCTTTTTTTATTCTTTTTTGTCACCCGCCCCGCGCAAAAGGACAGCTTCGCCTCACGAGATGAGATTTTAGCCTGCTGATCTGGGCTTGTCTCGCGCCCTGATTCCGTTTTGCTGGCCAGAACTGCCAGAAGCTCCCGGGGCTGGTGAAGAGTTTGCGTTTTGATGATGTTTGTCCCTGTAGCCCATTTTGTGTTACATTGAGCAAAGAAGAACAAAATAAAAACAGAGGCAAGGAAACAGATTTTCAGTTCGTTTGCTTGTTAGGGGCTTTTTTGTGCGGCTCTTCCATGTTTTCCTCCCCGTTGTTTGTAAGTGCCCTTCGGGTGGTTGGATTTTAGCTTCATTTCGTTTCCGTCGTTTTGCCGACCCTCGGAACGCGTGACTGATGGACGCAAACAAACACCGACCGCAAACAATGCCCGGAGACTAAATTTCTTATCACATTTCATTCACCGGGTGCACGGTGGCGGTCCCCCCCCCCCCCCTGCGCCCCCTGGCGATGGAAAATTCAACTCGTCGCACAATCGCCCCGGAAGCAACTCGTAGCGAAAATGCTGAAACGCTGATGCCGCCATGATGATTGTGACCCGTGCAGCTGGCAACCGCTGTCGCCGGGTGACATTTCACTTTGATCCTAGCCTGCCTTTACCTGCGGCGGTGTGTCCCCGGGCGGGTCGAACGGCCACCAAAATTCCCTATCATTATCATTCAATTTTAAAGTTGGGGCTTGTGTCCGCTATGCCCATCGCGATAGCGCACTTTGGCAGTACAAACGAGTGGGCAATCGTCTCGTTTTGACGGTCAGCTGTAATTGAATGTTTCGCTTCACCGGGAATGTGGCAAATTTTAGGAATGGCCAGACCCTACTCTCGATGGATTGGATAAAAATTACACGTTTACTTCTCTTGCCATCTCACCAGCGCCGGAGCTTGAAGTGGTCGGACTGCTCAACAGAAGTCAGGACATCAAGAAAAGGAAAATGCCCCGCTTCAAACAGCATGGCACTGTTGGCGGATTTCCATCTAAATCATCCACCGCGAGCAATCAATCGTGACTGGTGGAGTTGCTGTAAAGGAAGGGAGAGACGTTGCGCCTCCAAACACGTCCCCTTCGGTTGCTCACATTTCAATTACAAATGCTGACTGCTTTTGTTCGCCCGAAGTTTTGCCCGAAGCTTCGAGTTCGCTGTGAAGTGGCGACAGCTAAATTTAAATGTCGTTGGAAATGGAGCATCCGCACCGTTTTGCGAGAAACGACAGCATTGTTTCGCGCAAAGTATGGCGTGAATAGCTTTTCGACCAAACAGTTAAAGTGCGTTCTGTGCAATCGTTCGGTGAAGAAAATAATTGGATTGGAGGGCACAAGGGCAGCAGCAATTCGGCCATCTCAATTACGGCAAGATTAATTGCGTTCCGAAATGTCAAACGGTACGCAATGGTTGTTCCTTTTTTAAAGCTGTTCAGTTTAATGATTGTCTGAGATAACGGCAAGACAGAGGGAGTCAGAGAGAGGCAGAGCATACGACCTATTTCAATACCGTATACTCTCGCACACACTGGCAAGGTCTTTTGAGGTCTGCTCGCCGAGATCGTTTAGAATAATCAGATTAATGTCAATTTAAGGATTGTTTGTAGCTTTGCGCAATAATCACATTACTGCTTCCCTGGTGCGCATTCCTTGTGGATCTTTAGTCGATTTTTTTGGTTTTGGTTGCCCGGAAGATCCCGGAAGATAAGGATCCTAATTTTTTCTGCTGTTGTGAATAGCAACGGAAGGACCCAACTTGTGGCTGTGTAAAACTGTTCGACGAAACGCTTAAAAAAACACCAAAAAGCCTGCCGAAAGTTAGTCGTTGTGGTTTAAAATTGAATAATAGATAACATAAAAAAGCCATCGACCGTCGGAGCATCAGCAGGACAAAAGAACGAAAGCCAAAAAGCCTCCCGGTGCGGTGGGATTGCACAAAAAATTATCTCGGTCACTTGTGTCAACGCAATGCGAGGAGCAAATAGCCTGAAAAGCTTACCTAAAGTTGTTTCGTTTGATTTGCTTCCTTTCTATTTGCCTCCTGTTTCCATGCTGTTACTGAAGACCATAACGAGCTAATATGGTGTTTGAAAAAACAACCCTCTCACACAAAACAAGACTCTTGTGCATGTCCTTTTAACCGCAAGAATTGGGTTTTGTTAAACCCACGGCTATCTTGGTCAATGTCCGTTACATTCTTTGCGTGGTAGTGAAGAGGGTAGCAAAGGGTGCGAGTAGCTGCAGAAGAAAAGCTTGTCTTCGCCGCTCTAGTTAGGTATGCGGGAGGCAGTATTTTCAGTAAGTGGTCTTAAAACATCTTAATTATAGTTTTTAACGATATTTTAAACAATAATATGCGTAAAGAATTTCAGTCTTTTTCGAGAAAAAATAAATGAAACCTATGGGAAAAAAATCAAACATTCGTAAGCTTACCTTTCTATCGACGCAAATATTCAGTATTGGTCTACATTATTCAAATAGTAGTCCACAAGTTTTTGGTTAGTACATCGCATAATTGACATAAAATGAACAGCGAAATGTCAAACCTCACTTGAAAATACCCCTGATTGAAAAAGTTCAACTCACCCAGCACTTTTTTATGCTCGGAAGTGAACGATACAATCATGGTCCTCGTACTAGAGCTTGGCCAGCAATTTTATTAGCCTTCAACAACAAAGATCTGTCGCACAATCAAATCCGTCACCGTCTTAACGCCTTCCCAGGGAGGCGTTTTAAGCGCAACACCTAGCCTTCAGCCGTCAACTACAGTGCTGGGGGGACAACAAAACACTCCAACATACACAGCACTGCATTGGTTTGCCATTTGCGCTGCTTCTCGCAACAGCCATCATCGAAGCATGTTAATTAATTTTACCCTCGACTCAACTTGCGTTGACAAACACATCGCAACGGCACACAAACCACGGCAACGGAGACAAACGGTGCGGAACGGTGCCTTCTGCGAACGGGCTAAAACCCCTTTATGGCGTCGCATCAGCTTCAAGCACTCGGTAAAACAGTGCCTGGCTCCGCTGCAAGGGATGCACTTTAATATTTAATGAAAAATTGTTTCACCATCCAACAGGAACAGGAAGAGTTCAATGCGGGCCGGGTGTACGGTTCAAGACGTTGAAATTCATGAGATGTAGTGTGCGCGCTCGTCTGCAGCATGAACGATCGTGAACGGTGGCTATCGCTCTCTCGTACGCCACCGGCAGCCTGGCTCCTCCTCGCCATGCCCTTTCCCCGATGCCGGTGCGCCGTCTGGTACAATCTCTGGGACCTCATCCCGTTGTTCGCCCAGCGTAGACAATCGTGCAGCCATTGGTTTTCGAACAGCGGTTCCTTTCTTCCTTTCTTTTGCCGCTCCATTTTCCCGGCTACAGCCAACGGTAGCGACAAGCTGTCTCGTCGAATACACGAACATCCAATTGGCGGAGGGGATGCAGCGTTCGTAAGGCAAAAGCTGGTGCTTCGCTCCTGCCATCCCTTCTGTGTGCACTCTTCCCAGGACGGAACATATCTCCCAACCAGACCAGCGGGAAGCAGACACCAAATGGCATGAAATAGTTTCTGACGTGCCTTGGGAGACTTCTTTTCTTCCTTTTTTTCGCCGCGTCGTAGTTTCGAGCACACTGAAGCAGCAACTTCAAGGATGATGCATCCGGCTAACAACCCGCGACGTGTTGGCCAGTATCGTTCGAACGCATGGCTTGTTCGCCAACTGGCACAACCTTTTACTGTGTGTATGTGTGAGCATCTTTGTACCAATGTGTGTGTGTGTGTGTGTGTGTAAAATATTATCCTCACCGGAACATTGTTCGGGTGCATCATCACCCGGTTTGCCTTAGCCAGCCTACATCTTCTGTTCCCCTTTTTCTCGTCCGATTTCTGTTGGACCGTATAAACGAAGGAAAAAATCGCCCTTCGCGCCCCAAGTCTCTTTGCCAGGCTGGGCGTTTTCTAAGACCCACCACACTCAGAGCAACAAAAAAAACTGAAACCAACCATCTTCCCATGAAGAAGGTTGTAAAATTGTCGACCGGAAATTGTGGCCTCAGCGCTCGTTCGTTCGCTTCCTTTCCCGCTGATTGCGCGCCGTTGTGATTGTGACCAGCGTCTGTTTGTGCGGTAAGCTCACCCGGTGTGTGTCTCTGTGTGTGTATGTGTGAGGTTCTATAAACAGTTTCATAAAATTTTATCAATAGCACCAAATCTATTTCCTGATCTGTCAGCGGCAGGAGCGACTAACGCTGGCCCGGTTCTTTTTTTTCACCCCTCCGTGCGCACTGTGCCATTTTGTTTGTGGCCCAGCACGGAACAACGAAGGGATATTTCAAGTCAATTCGGGACGTGTTTGGTCGTACCTTCCTTCACCTTGCTCGGGTGATTCCTGCTGTCCGGATTTGCACGGGATTCACACCGCGAGCAGGTGGGAGCTATGGGCAAGGCAAGTTGAGTTGTTCGAGCTGGAAAATATCCTGACGGTAACACTTTTCAATTGAACCGCATTTTTCTGGTTGGTTACACGGCCCGCATGGGTTTGTGTGTGTGATGTGAATCATGAACGGCTTTCCCTTCCTGGTTTCCATTTTAATTCTGCGATATTGTACCAGTAATTCAAACATTAACGAAGCTGTCAATAAGATGCTTACCATGTGATGCGTGAAGGGAAATGGGAAAATTGAAGAGTTGTATTTCTGGGAAAATGATTCAAACATTGCTCCATCATTAGTTGAACCATCAACATCAAAAGCATCCAGCTGGAAACAAGCTTTCAATTTAGTATTTTTACCTCAAACTTCTCGCTCACACACAATTTTCTTTAATTTCTATATCATAAACATTTTTTGTGCTCATCCACAACACAAACTCCATCCAATCCAAAGCCAGCGAAAGAACGATTCTTCGATTGCGCTCGCTTTTTCTTGCACCTTCTGCGGGATCAACGTTCCGCTGTTCAGAAACACCGCTGATTGGCAGACAGCTTTCCAACTCGTCCCCTGTCACCGAGTTTGCGTTCATCCTTTATTTCGTGTATAACCATCTTGGCTCCACAAAACGGTAATACTACGCGAATGGATGGATTCTGAAGGTTCGGGAAGTCGGAAGACATTGCACGTCGTCCATAAGGCGACCTGTGCACAGCATACGCTTAGTCGTGCGCTTAGTGGAAGCTGCCACCAGCTGCCACAAAAAAAGAAACGAAGCAAAACAGCAAGAAACCAAGCACAACAAATCCTCCCAACTTTCATAATTGAAGCAAACGGCAGCAGGCAGCACCGGAAATGAAAATCGTGAGATGCCACTCTTATTGGCTGGCCACCGAACCACAAACGGGGAAGAAATAACCTCAACACACATCTCGCACGAGGAACTTCGGCAACCTGAATGATGATGACGGTGATGATGGTGCGATGCTTGTGCACAGCACACGGTCCAACGGAAAGAAGGCAAGAAAACTCGCTTGCATCCTATCGATCCCTTCCTGCTCTGAGTGTTTCGTGCACCTCCACTACCAGCCCATGATCGATTGATTAAAGGAAAACACTTTTCGGCATCAGCGCAGTGGCAGCACCCCGAAATAGTGCGAAACGGGAGTGCACAAAAAGAAGCGGACGCCAGGAAAGCTGCTGCTTGCCATGAACGGTATTGCGGTTATGCTACGTGGTCAGTTCCGGTCGCTGTGTGTGTATGTGTGTGTGTGTGTGTGTGGGGTGGGGGGGGGAATGGTATTTCAGTTTTTGCGTCCATCTTTCTTCAGGAGAGTTGCAAGCAGAGTGAGTGCAATTGATGAACTTTTCCCAACTTTCCCCACACATTCTCTGCTTATCCTCTCCCTCCCCTACAACCTTCAAAACCGTAGGGTGCCTTTGCCTTTTGCAAACGCGCACTATGAAATGTGTTCACTCCGGTTCTATTTACCCACTCCGCTGATACTGCAAGCGGCAGGGAAAAAGTTTAGCGCACGTCAGGGAATTTGCTTCTTGCCCTCTTTTCCACTCCGCTTTCGCTTAATAGAAATCAACGCCATTTGATGTGCTGGCGGTGGTGGTCTGCAACTCCACAGTGATCAGGTACGATGAAAACTAATAAGCAGAATGAATTTATCGATACTTTCGGCTCCCTTATTATTGGTTGTGATGATGTTTGGCGTTAGCAGAGTTTTGCAACTGACTGGCTGGTGGCATAAATACTACACGTTTCGTTCACATCAAACAGGTTCATTTGTGGGTCTGACCTGGGTCTGGGATTTGAAATGGAGAGCTTGGATTTGTAGCTTTTTGATTAACGTTTTTCGGTTCGTTTTAGTGCTTGGTACGAGCGCGGAACAGTTCGCTTGGTTTATTCAGAGCATTCTCGATGGGGAAAATTGCAATTCTTTATAATATAGATAATGTTCTCCATTAGCATTTCAGTCAAAATTTTGTTTAAAAACAACTCATGCAATGAGAAATCCAAATAGAAGAAGGTTTCTCCAATTTGGATAAATGAAATTTGGACCAATAAATGAAATCCACAACAAAATTAATCACGAATTTCAACATGCGAGTATGAAAGAAGTATCTAATATATTTAAGACAACTATTTTTTGAAAACGGAAGAGAGAATCTTTTGTTATGTTTGAGGTGTTCTTTAAACAAATAATGGGGTCTTTCACGATACTAGCCAGCTTTTTGATACGGAGTTTGACAGTTGGTGGCTGAAATCATGTCAACACTCCATACAAAACCGCACACACAACTAACCTGCGATTTTCAGCCTCGATTATTTCAGCCTAAAAGCTAGCATATGATTCGAGTACCTGCTCGAACAAGTATCAAAACAAGGTGGCGTATTTCATTCATCCCAAGGTGCATTAAAGAGATCTTAATCTAGAATCTTAAGCCGGTCTCGTAGTACAGTCGTCAACTCGTACGACTTAACAACATGCCCGTCATGGGTTCAATCCCCAAATAGACCGCGCCGCCATACGTAGGACTGACTATCCTGCTATGGGGGGGAATCAATTAGTCACTGAAAGCCAAGCCCACAAGTGGGTACAGGCAGGCCTTGACCGACATCGGTTGTTGAGCCAAAGAAGAAGAAGAAGAAGAATCTAGAATCAAAGCGTATGTATACCAAGTGGTCTCGTCCCGTATAGTTTGTTAACTAATATATGTCAACTAATATTATACCCACTTTGATAGCTGCTCGAAAACTGCTATACTATGCTAACAGCTGACATTTCAGCCTACAGTCTTGAAAAGGAAAACAAACCAATGTCATTGAAATCCTTACAAATTTTGAATTTGTTATAATCTTAAATTTATCATATTTGAGCTACTATTCAATGTTTCCTCCCATGTTGTGTACATCTACTGAAATAATATTTTCTTTTTTCGGCATCTGCACTCTCCAAACGTTACTCAATGAATTCTGACCATTCAATGATTTCTTCGAATCTCATCCTCATCAACCCGCCAACAGTGTGCAAACTATTCGACAAGGTAACTCTACTAAAACCCTTTTATGCAAAACCTAATTTTCGTCAAACCTCACGCACTCATGCGTGAAAGCGTTCCCACGAATTATTCAAAGTACAACTCACACTATACGCAGCCCATTTATTAGTAAATAATCGATCCAAACCCAGTGTGTGTAATCACAACTAATTATCCCCAAACCATAAACATATACACCTACCCTGCACTTGCACTGGATGCCAATGGAAACAAAATATCCGTCCCCGTTCTGAAATCAAATAAACGATCCATTACCTCTACCCGGCTGGGGTTACATTTCTCGTACACGCGTTCGAACTACACGGCCCCCATTGGTCGCCTGCGCCATCCGGTGTTCCGTTACGCCGCGTTGAATTTCGAACCCCTTGCGCAACGCACCTGCTGGATTGGCCGGATGCCTCTTATTTGCCGGTTCATCAATCAGAGAACAGCCACGGCTCCCGGAAGATTCAATTTGCCAAATCAAACGCCAAATTTTACAATCCAAATCGATCAGCAAACAAGCACACCGGACGACAACGATACACGCACAAGCGCACCACACCCCGTGTTTCACCTTCCGCTGCTCGGCCAGAAAAAGAGCGACACGCATTTATCTTGTTTTCCCGCGCCGTACGAAGGTAGCAGGGGAGGGTTTGGCAAAGCCACACACTGATATCGTAGTCAAAACAAAACCACTACACCCCAATCCAAACACCAAACATTGAGAATTTTTGGTGGGGCGAAGAGGACCCGGAAAGTGAAGAGAGGCATCGAGTGAAACCTGACCCTCTGTGTGCGCCGTGTGGACGCGTTGCGTTCGGGAGCCTCGAAATCCCAGGACCGCTATTGCCTGCTGCCTGCCTGGCCCATGCTGCCGTGTCACATGAAGCGTGATCTGAGAGTGAGCATAAATTTTAACCGTCCCTTTTTTGCCAAAGGATTGTCCCCTTTCGAACTGGGTGATGGATGTGGCTGGAAGGATTTGGTAGGCTTATCCTTTTACGAACGCACCCACTCCTCCTCAAGATCCTGAACCTCCGAGAAGGACACCATGTGTGTATATATGTGTGTGGTAGCTTTGCTTTTTGATGTGTTTTTCTGTCGTCGATCGTTCAACGAGATTCATCCGACAGGAGCGTTGGCAACAACTACCGAAGAAGGTCGTATTCTAGACCATCGCCACCGGAATTTGGTCAATAAACATGGGTGTATGTGTGTGAGCATCAGAGGGTGGAATGAGGAAGAGATTTGGGCCCAATTCCCGTTCACCCCAGCTGGATTGTCAATTTTACAACGGTTAAGCAGCAGTAAAAGCTACTCAAAGGCATGGTCTGCACATGAATAGAGGCAACGACAAGCAGACCACGAATTAATTCCGTACGAGTTTGGGGTAAGGATTTATTTCAGCCGGCGGAAGGTACGAGATTAATTACGCTCTCATCAGTCAATGAAAACGTCCTGTCAGAGCACTGATCCAACGTCTGCATGTGTTTGTGCGTATGTAGAGCACCAGACACCATTATCAGCAAATAAATCCTTCCCTGCTGATAAACCCCAAAAAACCCAGAACCTTGTCACGCTTTTTTCCTTTCACACAAAAAATATACACAATCCCATTGTGCTTGTATGTGTGTAAATGTGTATGTTTGATGTAAGCATTCTATCGTCCAATCCAAAAAGAAAAGCCAGCACGACGAAAAGTGCCGTAAAAAAACAATTTCGCAGCAATTTCATCGCAGCAATGATTAATTGTGGTACATCTCCGCAAGACCACACACTCACACACACACACACACACACACACACGAAATGGACGTCTGCCGGCCAGAAGAACGCCGGGTGGTTTTCGCCCTTCCATGCTGCCGCTTTTCGGGTGGGCAAAACCAAACCCAGGAAACGTGTCCAAGCGGCAGTGCTTGGTAGTAGTAGGATCATGTCACTGCCAGGAGGACATCGGCACGCAATCGGGGGTGGAGATTGTGAAAACGTGGTCCTCCGCCCCACGTAAAGTGGGATCAATAAAACCACCCTCCTCGATGTCGCCTTCGCCTCAATGTCGGCGGTTGTCATTGTCCTTGTCAGCTCTATTGCATCAGCATGCGTTCCGATTCGTCGACGGGTTTCGCAAGAAGGGGTTTTTTTGTGCTGTTGTTGCGGAGGGATGGATATGATTGGTGTGCAAGTGTGACACCAATTTCCCCCCTCTCGGTTTTGGGGAATCGGGGCGCATGTTCTTGCCCTTCTTACAACAGCCTTTACCGATTGATGAATGGAAAATAGTGATTTCGGTGGGGGGAAAAAGGGCAAAGGGCGGATTTGAGGAAGGAAACTCATTTCAACAATCGCTCATACGGTAAACCGAGGAATCTAATTTGTTCTCCCAAGCTGGCTCCTTCATTGCGCGGGCACGCTTTCACTGCTGGTGGATCGACTGCGGGCGACATCATGTACCCAGGAAATTGGCGGGAGTCGGCGGTTTTATCTATCGTTTTATTCGATTCTGCTATCATCATCAAGTGTACGTGGGGATGGGTTGGTTGAGTTTGGGTGATTGCTTTAGCGTGGTTTAACACTTCGGCAGGTTTCGGGGCAAAGGCATCCTGTCAGGAAAGCTGACAGCAAACCAAAAAAACAAAAAAAACGGAAGCGTATGCAATAAAAGCAGTAAAAGAGAAAAGTTCTTTAATCGTTCTCGACGCGATACGATGTGCGGGCAGAATGACGTCGCACACCGGTACGTGATGCATTTGTTTTAAATTGCTCTTTTCATTGCCCTTTTCCGTTCGAGCGTTCTCAGTGTTGGTGTGTGTGTTTGTGTGTGTGTAACATGATTCCTTTGAAAAGGAAATTCAAATAGTAGCGTTTTTTTGCAACCGAACTTCGATTTGTCCTTCAAGTGATACCCGAGCGATGGATAATGGATAATTATAGCTTTCTTTAGCAACGAAAAACGAAGCTTCATTTCGTGGAAGGTTAAAGTTTGCTCGGTGAAATTGCTGTACCTTGCGGTGTCTATGTTTACAGTTTACTTGGAATTTACTGATACATTTATACGAGTTTCTAGGAAAAACGGTTGAACAGCTTGTTAAACCTAACATGCACAATTTATCAATGGAAAGGTACCAAAAATCGTTTGGGATCTTTCCATTCATGCACGTTTGCTCTTTTTCTCTCACTAGTACACTGAAACCATTCTGAAGGAAAAAAACACAAACAAGCTTCTTTTATTCGACCATTGTATCGAAGCTTACCTCCCTTAGCAACAGCGTGCTGAAGAGAAAGCTCCATGTATCTGCCTGTGAATCACATGTTGTGCTTTGCCAGCTTACAAAGAATGGAGCAATAACATAAAATTATAAAAAAAAAACATACATTGGTTCTTCCATTCCACTATACAACAAGCATATCTCAGCAAAAGCTCGCGACGATCAGCTTATTGTGGGATTGAATGGCTTGCCCATCCACAGAAAACCGAACACTAAAATATAGCACGCTTGACCCACAGGGAAAATCTTTCATTTTTACCACCAACACAGCACAAATAATCATGTGGTGAGTGTTTGCCAACCACAACAATAAAGAACGCCCAAAAGTGAGAACAAAATTCGGCAATAGGAAAACCCGAGCGGTAATTGTGCACCACCTAGCAGCGCATTATGCGGGGTGTAGCGAGAACGGCATTATATATCCATTTCGGTGTCCCGGGGCCATGTTTTGTGCTACAAATTGCTTTGCATATTAATAATGAAATCGCCTTGTTTTTTTTTTCATGCGCTCTTGCACCGTAAAGAAAAGAAAAGCGCTGCGAGCATAAAACTCTGCCCCCAAAAAGTTGCCCTAACACGGGCTAGTAGCAACTCCCTAATGAAGCACTGCTGCTTGGTGCTTGGTTTAGTCGTAAAATTCTAGCCTTGTATGTGTGTGTGTGTGTGAGTGTGTGTCGAACTCGATTTACTTGTGCTTTTGTAGGGTAGACCAAAAAGAAAAAGAAGGATGCTGGCTTTAAACGCTCATCCATACAGCGAAACAATATCGTGAAGGCGGGTCAATTTGAGCCCCCTGGCCACCGTTAGCGTGTACGTCATAGACCAACCATTCAATTTCCCTTTACTGGGGCTGGGTGGTTTTATTATGACAATACCGTTTTTTTCCAAGTTTCAAGTTTCAATTTTTCCTCGAACCCACATTTTCCTCCCGAGGCTTTCATTTTCCTGCAAAATTGCGCCTCACTGCTTAACCTTTTGAGGCTGGCCCAAAACATAAAAAGACTTTGCCCTATGCCCTATGTGTATGTGTGTGTGTCTGGTTGTGAAAATCAACCGAACAAACCTTTAAACACAACACAACGCCCTTCGGCGGCGACCCAGACCCATCGGGTGGCTATTATTTTCACAACTTTTCCACATCGTTTATCGTGCTGGCATCCGGCCCTGGTCGGCGTTCTTTAGCAAAGCGCAGCCTAAATCTTGCACCAGCACGACCACATAGTGCTCCCAAACCTCTAGAGAACTAAGGCCACGCTGCTGGAGGTCATGAATGTTACCGAGGTGGGTGGGTGAGGCCACAAATTTCCACCTTCTCTGCCGACACTGAGGGCGCATCTTGCTAAAGAGGGCGTGTCAATATGGGTGTGTTGGCTGCCCCGAAAGAAAGTGCTGGTGCGGTAATTTATGGGACCCACAATTAATCGTGTGCACCCTGCCGATGAGTTAGAGGCCTTCGAGGGAACGGTGCATCCTTCTTTGCATGCAGCACTTGCAGTATACAAAAAAGGGAATGCCACACCATCTCTAGTAAAGAGCATAAAAAATTGCTCGAATTTTCATATTGGCAGAGTGTTTGTTTTTCTTGCTTCACCGGCTAGATTCGAGTTTTAGCACACATTTTTCAGTTTTTAAACCGAACAAGATGTGGGCAGTGTTTTGTGGCCCATGTTGAGGTTTTTGGTACGTCACACATTTTGCAGAACCGGTCAGAATGGTTTAGGAGCGGTGTTTTTGACACGGTGACACAATTCTGTGGTTATTGGCATGATTTAAGGAGATTGTTTCTTGTGCTTTGGCTGAGAGGGGTTGAATTTGAGAGTGAAATTTAAAATTCGGAAAAAGCATTTAATTTCAAATATTAGAAGAAATAAGCAGCTCTTCTACAAGCGTTTTCCTACACTGCTTTAGTCAGGAACAAAATACTTACACATGTTTTCTTATTACTATTCATTGCAGGTAATATATTGGTGGACAATTCTTTTCAAAATTTAGAAGTATTTATGGCCAAAAAATCAACCATCATCGGTAAGAAATTTAATTTGAAATATGCTCCAGATCCTTACTCAGAGGAAAACATTCTAAAGCTGCTAACTAAGCAGTTATTAGATCATACGTGATGGTTAAATATGATAGAAAACAAGCAAAAATATATCGGAAATCGGAAAGCGTAAAATTATCGGAAATTCCAAATCAACTGTCCTGCATGTTTCTTAAGAGATTTACACCTTTCGAGAAAAGCTTCACTCACCATTTCCGTTCAGAGCTTAACATTGAAATACGGTTCACGGTCTCACAAATGGCCACTGAATCAACTTCCGTAACAAAATGTCCACAACATGCAACAGACAACGATACTGAAAAGCTGACAGCTCCATTATCACCTTGCGTATGGTACGGTGCTGAGCGTACGTTTGGCTGCAACATATTAACACCACAAACAGAGCATATTCAACCCCTCACGCTCGGTTCCCCCTTCCACAAAGCTCCCAGGAATGGTAAACGCCCATCCAGCGGCAGATGAAACCATCAAAGCCTAATCCAGCAAGATTAAGGCACGATTAACTTGAAGTGTGACAGCTTTTTAAGCTCCACTTCGAAAAACAAAACAGCCAGCGTACAAGTTTATTTTGCCCCGCTGTTGCCATTTATCGCTTCAAATCGCTCACACATTTACGCATTATTTTCCTACTTTTATGGTAGGTCGCTTCACCGAAAAAAGCACACACATAAAAAAATGTAAATGTTTTAAATAATATTGTTACTCTTATTGCAAACAAAAAGCTCCACTTGGCCTACGGAGTGCCATAAAAAAGAGAATTGCTGTGTGTGAGTGTCTAAACAATCCAATTAGACATGCTTTTACGTAAATGACAGGCGACTCCTACAGCCCGCCCGGAAGCAGGAGGACCTGGACGAGGGTGACGAGGGAGAAAAGGCAGCAAAAAACAAGCTCGAAATAAAGTGAGAATGTGTACAGCGCGGCACAATAATCTGACGGTAAACACTGATTGAACATGAACACCTGACAGGCGCATAATGTTTGGCAAACCGTTGGCCCCGTGTGTGTGTGTGTGTGATGGCGTAATTGTATGCATGTTTTATTACATTTAAAACACCCTCACCACATCCCTGCTTACATTAGCCCCCGTGGTTCGGAGATGTGCACATGCCAAAACAAAACTGTGCATGTTGTAAAGCCAAATTCTTATCTCTAGCCTACAAATTACAAAGCAAGCAAATCGCTCCACACAATCCAAAACGCACAGCCGGGAACACATCAAAGCATTGAGCAGCGTGCATTAATCCACCTTCATCCGGAAAGGCGCCATTGAATTGGGGATGCACGCACACACCAACCCGTTCCGGTTCGTCGTCTTCGTCGTCGTCGGCAGGATTTTGCGCGTACCGAAAACTGCACGCCTCGATTGAGACGCAATTGTGCAGCGCCGCTGCATTGCCAGTATGCAGTTACACTCGCCGCTTGCTAATGCGATTTGTAACGCGTGTCTGGATAATTGAGATTTAATTCAAGCTCAGGCAACTGTGCGAAAGGTAGCACACAGAGGTCCTGACGTCTGTTACTCCCTGCACTCGCTTGCACTCCCGAAAGTGCATCCCGCTTCGGGTGCCTTGTGAGATATTATCCTAGAAAGACACCTCCTCTTCCCGCGCGGACCCGCGTAGTGTTAGTGGACAGACCTTAATTGAACCAGGCAACACCCGTTCCCCGTACCAGCCAGCCAGGCTCTCGTACATTACCGCTTATTAGCCTCTCGAGAGGACGGACGCGGGGTCTAAAAGGATACACGGGTTAAGGGCGGCGTTCAGCCATTCACTGTTCAGCAACAAAAGCCAATGCACAATAGCCGGACCGGAATGCTTATCGCATCCTAAAGCCTGTTCCGCTTCGCAAAATGCCTGTCCCCTCCGCCGTCCAACAGATTTGGACGCTTGTTACGGACGTCCGTTTCATTCTGCACACGGCAATGTTTCCCGCGCCCAACAGCCCCACCTGTGTTCAGTGGCAGTGATTAGTAGTACCGTGCCCGGCTTCATTGCAGCACACAATACCATCGGTGGTCCCATAACGGTCCCAAGGGCGAGCGGACACCAGCCACCAGGCACTACATAATGATACTTAAATAAATTCATTAAACCGGATAATATAACAATCTGAAGATGTTTGACTACCGTCTACCGGGATTCTCTGTTCACCGTCCACCGTGTTTTCGATCTTCTCCCTTTCTTTCTCTCACTCACTCTCTCTCTCTCTCTCTCACACACACACACACACTTCCTTCTCCGATGGATTGGCTATTGTTTATCCTGCAAAGGGAGCCTCTTGTGTGTTGCTGCCGAGCAAGCGTAACTGCATAGCTTAATAGAATTTTGTTCCCTCTGCCCGCTTATCTCGGTAATCGAACTCTCGGCTCGGCAGCCAATGTTGCCGTTTTTCAATAATGGTAAAGAGCCCCGGACACAATCAACCCACACTGCAACAGGTGATCGGAGTGGGCTGCTTTCCCCCATTGCTCAAACGGTCAACGCAATGGGCTACTGCACTGCACAAGGAGCAGCTAGGTTCGATTTCTCACACAACAAATCTTAATCTGCAACGAGCAAACGTATGGAAAACTCTCCACATTTAATTAGAAATCAGGATTGATTACGGCTTGCTTTCAAGGAGGCGGGAAAGGATTTAGAAAATGATCGAGAAAACCATGTTCTTTGTGAGTGTGTGTGTGTGTGTGTGTGTGTGTGTGTGTGTGTGTGTGTGTGTGTGTGTGTGTGTGTGTGTGTGTGTGTGTGTGTGTGTATGTGTGTGTGTGTGTGTCCGCCAGAGACACAGGTGTCACCTACTGTGACACAAACGATCCGTTTCGTTCGTCGCTTCAAGGGTGGTCCTTGCCCTCGTTGCCTTGCGTGCTAATGGAGGTTAAAATAACAGGAAAATTAATTAAAGCAAAATAATCTTGTTCGACCCATCGTTTTTTTTGTTTCTTTTTTTGTGGGCTAGCTTACATTTTATCTGGTTGTTGAGGGTTTTTTCGTTGGCACCTCTGTCTCTCTCTCTTTTGGGATTCACATGTTTCTTCTACTTTATGGTCGAGCGGCGTTGGCTCTTTCCCCTATCTGGTTTTGCAACCTTTAAACACACTAAACATTGTGGCAAGTGTGGGGACACATAGTAAAAATAAAGCTTACCCTGCACACACACAAACACACACATACACGAACGGTGTGAGAAGAATAAAAAGAGGGAACAAAAATTCACCAACCATGGCACTGTTTGAGTGAATCCTTTTTTTCCGTCCCGTATCTTTCTGTCGGGTTTCCCAATCTTTAACCAGCAAACACACACACAGACACAGACACAGCAAACGTAAAGCAGGGAGCGAGTACGAGCTTACGATGTGTGCCATCCGGTGCCGGTGGATACATAAAACTGTTTATGTACATGATTTTTGCCCTCTTCCTTGGCCAGTTTGTCCCTTTGGTCGGTTTTAGCTCTCTGCTGTTTTTTTTCCTGATCGCATCTTTAAAGAGCGCACAGGTTGAATTTTTCGGCCCGACCAAAACGGACCACGTTGAAGCAATCTGAAACGGCAATGCAAAAACTGCATGAAATCCTGTCCGTTTATTTTCCTTTTTTTTTATTTAGAATTTTCCCTCAACCCTTTTATTTTCAACCCGACTTCCACTGGAACCTTGGTTCGTTTTCCCCGAGACCGCTCCGCACAAGCCGAGCCATCCAGGCAAAGGCATCAAATAAATGAAACGGATGTCCTCTAGAATCCAACAACTCTGCTCCAACCATCCTCACCATGCAAAATGTGAGTCTGGAACGGAGGAAACGGCAGGGAACGAGCGATTGTGCGGGGGGATGAAGCAAATTGCAAAAAGCTTTTTCCGCATTTTATCCCTATGAAGACAAGTGTGAAATTACATTGAAATGGATATTACAAGTTGCGTCGGTTTTGCTCCGTATCGCGGTCATTTCCCATGAACTCGAGCAAGTGTGTCTGTCTGTATGTGTGCTCGGGGTTTTTTTTCTGTGTGCAAACAGTATGTATGTGTGTGTGTGTGTTACAGCACACTGTACGTCCGATATCCTTGATGGTGATCTCTGCTGGTGCTGTGCCATTTCCTGAACTCATCCATCCAATTCTGCTTCTGCTGCTGCTGCTGCTGCTGCTGCTGCTAGTCGGTAGCGTCCTTTACTCGGTGGTGCAGCAGCTTTGTGTTCGGTGTCATAGGCACACTGCGCTGTGCTGTGTCCGGCATGCTGATGATGCTTCGGTTCGGTGTAGCGCTCATCACCGGTCAGCCACGTCAACCGTCAGACGGCGGGCGTGGCTCGCGAACCTTTCTGGCTGCACGGGGAAATTGGAAAATATTGCTTAAAGTTTATTTCCTGCACCCCCCCCCCCTCCCCCTGTTTTCCACGCACTTCTCCATGTTGGTGGTGGTACGGTCCGGAAAATGGACATCAGCTGTGGCGGGAGATATAATTTTACTTTGCACGCGACTCATTCGCTCCCGTTGCGCTCCGCTGTGATGTCATTCTGTGGCTTTAATGCTAACTGCTGATGTTGATGGCCGTGCGAGACAGTCTATGTGTCTGTGTGTGTGTATTATCTCGGCTCGGCCATAAGCGGACACGGTTCGGTGGTGAACAAAATATGAGATACTTCCGGGCAGCCTGAGGTGAGCGAGTAGTGTGTGGACCCCTTTTTGGACATGCATAATTGTGCGCGGATTTTTCGTTGTTTTTTGCCTATGTCAGAATCTTTAATCCTCATCTGGAAAGGCAAATTTGCTGCACTGGTGAGTTTGAGAAATGCAACAATGTCTGGAGGTAATATTTTAAAGCATTCTAGCGCGATAAATATGCTCCAATGGTGGTGAAGTGCTTTTTTTATTGTAAGAAAAATACTGATTCTTAAATGTTTGTGCTAATGTGCTAATTTTGCCAGAAAACTTAATTCATCGCGTAATCTTTAAGTTTTTGAGGATGCAGCACTAATGATATGCGCCTAAATGTATGCAAATTACTAACATTGCATTAAAAATAGTCTAGAACAGGTTTATTAGGTTAAATCTTGATAGAGTTTATGGAAAACAAGCCTACTATGCCGTTATCAGGTATAAATTTTGTTGAAGAAGCATTGTTTTTTTGATATTAATTATGGTCATTTTAATTATTTCAAATTTAATGCCTATCAACTTTTTTTTCTGTGACATGCATTTTAGGTTTATTTCGACTACAAATATTACCTTTTTAGTAATCATCTAAGTAATCACAATGGTACTTTAATATCACTAACCATATCAAACCTGATGGAGCCTGAAACAAACATGTTCCAACCAAAATCGAATACACTTTAAAGCGCTCAATCTTCCCCATTCTATAATAAATACGTTAGATAATAGCAAACATGCGTCCTTCGGACTTGCCTGGAAACAACAAAAAGCAACAAACAAAACATAGGCTACCACCCACACACACACACATACATCCCTGCTTGCCAAATGAACCCAACAGATGTGTCAGTATTTCATAAATTTATTGTCCGGCCACGTAACCACGGCGGTGGCTCGTGTTTCATTCTTTTACTACCGGCCGTTTGATTTTTCCTCTTTTTTTCAAATGAGGATGAGGAGATGTGGGGGAGCGTCAGATCTGTTTTTTTCGTTTCCTTCTTCTATTTGCTATCCCTCTCGACGAGGGACGAATCCACAATTTAAGCGCAAAGGAAACGACAAACAGAGCAGAGCTTTTTTGCTGTATTGCACAGTAAAAACGCACACACACACACTGGCACACTCAACAGAGAGATTGAGCACAATGGCCACCTATATGCTGCCCGAATCCTGCCCCGACCTGGCACGGGTATGTAAGTCTGTTATTTATTTAGTGTGCCAAGTGTTGTTACCCAGTTTTTGCCACCGGTCGGTGGGTGGCAGTCTTTCATGTGTATGTGTGTGTTTTGATTCGTTGCACAATCGACGAAACAAGCGCACAGTGGACCTGTGGAAAAATAAAACCTTTAAAAAAAAACCTCCCCAGGAACAACAGCGGGAGTTACACCGCACACACGCGGTCTGCAGGTTCGCAGCTTTATGGCGCCAATCCGCGATAGCATTTGGACCGCCATTGCGGCGCGTGTGAAACAATGGCGTTCGATTTGTTCGCCTTCACGCAGTCGAGGGAAGCGGTACAAAAGATGATGAGTCGCTTCGACGCGGAAGGGGGGGGGGGGGGGGCAGTAGCCCAAAAACCGAACCCGGCCACCCTCACCGGGATACGGGAAAATTTATTTGTTTTCCCACGGAAAATTCGGCGCCTGCACGGTGTCAACTCGTGGCGCCCTCGGATATCTGTGGGAGGTGGTGGACTCGTCCATGGCTGGAATTGGCTGCCCCGTTTGCTTGATGTATTGGAAAGGTGTCCAATGGAAGAAATATTTGTCGCAGTGCGGTTGCGCATTCTTCCCGCGGGAGTGAAGCGATCCCGCACGGGCAGAGGTGAGGATGGCGGGACTACCTCAATGCCATTTTTGCGCTCTGTTGGATGCAGTTGGATGTTTTGAAGATATCATCTAAACACAGACACGACTATACATGCCTGGAAAGCCAAGTTGCGTAAAATTTAATGCCAAAAATCGTACATCGAGAAGAAGTTTGGATTGAATAACGTTTAAAATTACTACAAAATAGTTCTACTAGACTATCCAAAACCCCTTTGTTTGCTAGTACCAAAGCCGCACGAGGCTCGGAAAGATTGGAAAATTTAAATTTAAGTTCTGCTCCCCAAAAATTCCTCCGGAAGTATGTGGGCCTTCGCTCAAACTGCTGCCTCTCCTTAAATCAATCGAAACTATCTTCGCAACTTAATTTACTGCACCCTTCACTTGGCATGTCAAAAACTTTGCCGCACTGGGACGCCGGATTACTACCCAAAACCCTGCCCAGCAAAACGAGCTCATCAGCACTTCCTGCTCGCGCGCTCCGGTCTCGGTCGGATGATCAATATCGCTCCCCGGCCGTGCTCTGGACGCCAACAAAGGAAACGAAACGAAGTAATTAATCTCAATCTTTGCCAGACACCTTCTCCATGGCACACCCCGTCTTCTAAACACACCCGCAGTATGCTCATGCCCAAACAGTGCCACATTGGTCGGTTGGTTTGTGCTTTCGCCGTGTCGAATTTTCCGCATTTCCCCCTCCCAGAAAACAGCCGACAACACACCACAAAACAAGATGACACAAAAGCGGGGTAAAGCACCAAAACTCCCACTCCCGGGTGAAAATTGGAAGCAGGGAAAGGCAAATAGAGTGAACCCGTAGAGTGAAAGTAAATAAATTATACCGAAAACCCCCCCTTTCCATCCCAGCCCACCCCACCGCTGACCGAAAAAGTTCCACCCGGGCCCAGTTAGTTCGGGAGATCACATTTCGCATTTCAAAATCGGACAGGGCTTGTCCATTTTCTGTTTTCTATCCAGCGCTGCTCGCTGAAAAGTGGGTGAAAAATAAACCAATCAGGCGGTGGGGGAGGAGAGCAGCCAGCCTCGGACCTTGTAGTGGCAGGTTCGTCCTCTGCCTCCAATTGGTAAAAGAAGTGGTTGGAATTGTGTTTTAGGCTGTGGGAGAAAATTTATCGCTACACTGTCATGGCTTCCGCCACCATACTCTGCCCCCACCCGTTTCGGTTGACCGTGACCGAGACAGCGCCAGCAAGAGAAAGTTTAAAATTGTCCTAAAATTGTGTTTCGGTATCCTTCATCTCCTTCCCTTTCTTTTCCAACCCGAACAAAGAACATCGAACACGAGTGCTTCAAGCTTTTCTGTTAAATCAATCTCTTTATTTTGGGATTGAACGGCCCGTTTGTGATCATTTTCTTCACTCTGCTGCTCTCCCTGTTGCATGTGTGGGGCGATTCATGTATCGATTGCTTTTAAAATTTCTTTTCCATCCGCAAGACGGCTTTCGCCACGGCGTGGTGCAAGGTTAGCGTACCTTGAAAGGCAGGATGTGGCAGCTGATGCCAACCATTGTCCAGAAAGCGTTTCTCTTTTGGTCTTTATCAACCGGGCCTGTATAGGTAGGAGAAGGTCAACTGGACAGGTTTATCAAAATTCTGTCCCCAGCACCCGCCGGAAGGATGGTTCCGACCGACCGGAGGCGTGCATCATTTGCTGCTATTACCCCAAAAACCCAGATGAAAAAATATTCCCTCTGAATAGGAGTTAATCAAGAAAAGGAAGTAAGAGCGAGAGCACAGACCT
The DNA here is from genome assembly GCF_943734685.1 of Anopheles coluzzii. NCBI lineage: Eukaryota > Metazoa > Arthropoda > Insecta > Diptera > Culicidae > Anopheles > Anopheles coluzzii. The sequence goes on along the minus strand of NC_064670.1, from coordinate 117,850,466 downwards.
GCAAAGGAATGTTTGCCAAACGGTTCACTCGGAAGTGGTAAGAAAAACATGTCACATCCTTATTATAGCCCGCGGGGCGTTCATTACGCTGGCTTTCAGATAAACTAAGTGGGAGAAGAAGAAAGACTAACTGACAAACAGTGACAAACACACACACACACACACGCCGTCCAGCCATCAAAAATCAATAAGCAATGGGGGTATCGCCTACAAACCAAGCCAAGTTTGTTGGCCCGTGGCGGTCTTGTGCCTTTTATTTTCCACGGTCCCTTCCAAAGGCAGCAAGCACCAAACACATAACAAAATGGCCAAAATACTCGCTTTTCTCGGCGCTTCACGCTTTCGTTCATCACTTTAATGACATGCATAAATTTTATCGCTCCCTATCTGCTTCCCAGCTGACAGTGGCATTGGAGTGGAGGAGTGTTTTACTTACGAAATGGCTTTGAAGCAAAAGAAAAGAGAAGAATAAAACGCATCTCACTTTCCCTTATCCTGTTGGCACATTAAACTCCCTCTGAGCAAACGGGGAGGAGGGAGGCTGGGACACTTAGTATGCGAAATGGATAATAAAAACTGTAAATGAGCTTCCAGCTTCCTTATTTATTTACGATTTTTTTTGTGTGAGTGTATGCTTCAACTCTTCAGTGATCCGTTCTTGGCGGACGCGCGTACATGTGCCGCGCGGTCACAATTTTTGTTCAATAGGACAGTTGGGAGCAAAAAAATAAAGGGACGCTGGTATGAAAAATAGCTTTTTTATTGCTATAAAAGTGTAATACATTTTTTGCTTCCCTTTTTGTGTGCTCGAAACGCAAACTTTCTAACAATCTATTAATATGTTGATGTCATCTCGATCAAAGGAAAGTGCGCGCGAAAAGCGGTTCTACCTGTCACATCAATTTGTCACTTTAAGGTGCTGACAAGCCAAGTTGCTTTAAGTTGTTTATGTTTTTAAATCGATGTTTTTTGGGGTTTTTTTTTTGCTGATAAAAAATACATTTTTCTATAAAAAAAAGGAAGGTATACACCCCGATGTTGTTTGCATTCTAGAGAAGTGAGGAAAAAAAGGTTCGTTTCGTATCCTTCCGTGGCATAAAATACGGGACCACCTTTCTGTAAAGTGTCTCAGCAAGGAAAACGGCCCCACCGAGCGGATGGAAAGGATGAAAAATGTATCCATAAAAATGATTGATGCTTCATTTCATCCGCGTGAGCTCTGCCGCTGATAATGCTGCTGCTGCTGCTGCTTAGAATATTAACCCGGGTTTGACGCATAAATGAGACGAAGAAGTAGCATTTTAATCCCCGCTTTCCAGGTCACCGCAGCAGCCACGCACGTCACTGGTACATGTCCCTCAGAGGGCAAATCATTTCGAATGCAGCACTCGTGCGGGAATCTGTTTTTTCTTCTCTCTCTCCCTCTGTATGAGGGCTTCCAAGCTCACTTTCCGGTTTGTATAAACAGAGTTTCCTGATTGTCCCGGTGCCAAATTCCCGGCTCGAAAGTTTTGATAGCAGCACGGGGCGGCCCGGAACGTGGTGGGATAAGCTAGGGCCCGATCGGCTTAGAATTAGCTCATGATGGATTCTCATGAGGGTTTTCGAACGTGGAAGGATATGGGGGACGTTCAATGGTGACAACACTCCCTTTGATTGCCTCTGCCGGGAAGCGCGCGCTCGTGTGTGAGTGTGTGTGTGTATGTGTGTGACCGAAGCCAACCTGCAAATTACTTTCCCGTTCATGCCTGTGTTATCCGCCCGTCATGCCACAATCTCGACCTGGGCTTACGGCTGTGCACTCATTTAACCAGTCGAAATGGCAAAGCAAACAGTCGGACACACTCATCGTCGTCGTCGTCATCAAGGACCCTAGCAACGAATGAGGATGATGATGAGCATGATACTGGCCACCGCCACCGATGTGTGTGCCCGGAAACTAATGCGCCCTGGTGAGCTGTGGATTTGCGTGAATCATTCATCATTCCCATCCAGTATGTGTACACACACACATACACACACACACACACACACACACACACACACACACACACACACACACACACACACACACACACACACACACACAGATACACACACTCAACCTCCGCCGATGGGTCGCGATCAAAACGCGCGTTTGACAGGGGAATTGCGCCCGAATGTATGCCAGCGCAGCGTGACATGCGAACTTCTTCCTTCGCAATTTTGTCGCATTTGTTATCCCTGAAGTGGTGTCACACTGGGGGACACCTGGGGTGGTGCAGCGAGCGGGCAAAACGTTGCTGTAGTTCACCAGAAAATGGGCTCTTCGGTCGAGAAAGCAAGCGCTCTCGTAAAGGGGTCAGCAGGCACGGCCGGGCAGGTCGCTGCAGGGATTTAATCGAAACGTGTAATCCGCGCCTAAGCCAACTGCATGTACCCAAGCTGTACTGCCCATTTTTGGGGCGAGTGTGTACAGTAGACGGTTGCGTTCGAGCCTTTGCTGCGGTTCGGCAGGTCGGTTGTTAGTTTTTGTAAAGCTTAGCTAAGGTGTACTTAAAGGTGTAAAAATATCCATAAAATAGCAGATCTCTTACGTTTGATCTGGTGACCATTAATCGGTGTAATGGTTGGACTGTAACTTGGAGATAATTGAGCTAAAAGCATTTTTTCTGGAAAGAGTGATTTTGTTTTACAAATTGTATACTTTTAGGCGCATCATATCGAGCCAAGAATTAATTTTCATATTTCTATTGGGTTGTGGACACATTTCAACGTAGACTTTTGTAGACTTTTGATAAATTATGTTTCTATTTTTTTAGTGTATGTAAACGTACATTTTAAACACAATTACCATTAATTTTTATTATATTGCATACATTCAGGCGCGTTGTAGCAATACCGTAAATAAACCGTTGCTTTGTCCCTTGCGTTAAAACAGGTCAAATATTGAACCATCAACAAAACTTTCTTAATCATCGGCAACTAACCAGATTACGCTCTAAGCAGAAGTTATCTCCTTTTATCGCTTCTCAAACAAAATCTCACAACTGAAATCTTTACTTAAGGGGTAAATTAACCGCACTAAAAAGTGCACTTAACCCCGTTTTTAATACTCCACAAATCACGCGCATGCTAAAACTCATCTTTTACACGCACACGCTCACTTCCAATCCTTTATCCTTTGGGCACTGGGAGTTGCAAAAGCACGCTACACATTGTCTCGCTGTGCTATCAAAAAACTTTTCCCACAAATCGACCGAAAATTTACAATTAAACTAATTGATTGCCGTAAGTGGTGTGTGGCATCGTGGCAACTCCATCACCGCTCTGCTCTGTTGGTGAAGCTATTTTTGGGTAAAAAGAACCACCCTTCCATCCCTGCATAAATTGTGCTTTTAAATCCATCATCAAATTGAATCATAAATTTTACGATGAAAAACACATTACCCCCTTTTTGCTGGAAGGTGGCCACCTCATCCCCGTCTACACTGTTTGTCTTGTTTGAGCGCAAAGAAAGTCCTTCCATACCGTGCTCGAGGTAAGATGTGAGTGTGTGTATGTCGGTGTGTCTGTGTTTGTGACAAAATTTGACAGTTCACCCCATACACTCAATACACAAATGAAGTTCTTAGCCTTAGGGGGCCACCGCTCTATCGACACGACGTCAGGAGGTAGTGGCGTTTGGAATTCTTCATCCTCGTGCCGAGCAAAGAGTCATGTGTTTGCCACTTTGCGCAAGCACACACACACACACGTTTTTTTTTTTTGCGCTGGAAAAGGATACACCCTTTGCGCCACTGATGGTAATGTAATAAAAATGCCTGACAGCCACTCGATTAGCTGAATTGAAAGCGTTACGCTAGCCTGCGGAGCGGGTGCGCTAAAGCGTTTATACATGAAGCATAACGCCGTTGCTGGGAGCTTGAGTACAGGGAAAACTGCTAACAGTCCCGCCACAAATTGTAATGCTGTAAATTGGTGGGCAGGAAGCACAATGAGCAAGGAAAGGTACACGATTTTGGGATGCTAAAAGCTATGTTACGCGTATGGCGTTTGATTGGATTTTGAACAAATACTAAATAGCATCATCATTTGCATTGTATTGGATTACCACGTTTCTCGCTCATTGCTAAAGCACTAAACAAATCCTTAAAAGCCATTAGTTTTACCCCCGGGGGGACGCAATTGACCCCGCGGAAAGCGAGCGACAAAAACCTGGCACTAATAAATATCGTCAGCATTTTTCAAACTGTCATCACAATGAATCAATTACGCCTCTCGGCCACCTGCAATTGCCCGAAAGGGGGGAAGTGGGGGCACGGTTCTCGCCGGGGGATTCCAATTTTCACCAGCACCGCTAATCGCGGAAGTGGAAAGGTGTTTAGTGAGGTACCTAATAAATAATGAATGACATACGCGCGTCACGGTACGCTGGCGTCAGGATTTTCCGATAAATCACCAGCGATCGGCTAACGATCGGTCGCTTTTTCCCATAATGCGCACGCTTACTTTTCCAGGCCCTTGCACACCAACCCAAAATGAAGCCCTTTGTTGAGAAAAAGAGAGGGAGGGAGAGCGAGAAGACAGGGGCATAAATCAAATTTCAGACATCATTTACCCTAAATTACTAAGCCGTGGCTCACTTTTCACTCACGCGTGCGTGTGGCGGTGTGTTCTGTGTGTGTGTGTGTGTGTGCGTGTCTGAAAAGCTGACCGACGACGAGCTCGGTACAGTGGGCGCACAAGTATTGTGCAAAATCATCGTAATTTTCCACGCCACGACAACCCATTAGCCGGGATAGCCGGGCGACTCCGGCAAATAATCCACCTGTTCACGCTTCGCCATTCTACGGTCGGTTCCGTCATATTTCTTCCGTAACGGGAAGGGCGAACAAATGGAAAGGAAAGTATCAGGTCAGTTCCCTCCCCCCCATCGCCAAATGGTTTATAAATAAGTCAATCTGTTAAGTGTTTGTGTGCCGGAAAAGCGTGCAGCAAGCAAGGACGGCACGGACCCAGGCACGGTCTGTAGGAATGTCTGAAAAGGCTCGATTAGTAGTCGACCGGGATTAAGAATTTTCCTCTTTCGCTGCCAGGTACGGGCGCTGGCGAGGCTTATCGTTCCGTTCGCAGCTTCCGGCTTGTGATGACATTTCCAATAGCTCCGCTGCCGCCCGGTAGGGAAAGGTATAATTCCTTCCCCTTACCCTTCGCGGACCGTTCGCGTTTTCATAATGTGGCCGGTGGACCACAGCACGGGAGACGGGAAGCAACGGGGATTTATTGGCTTATTTCAGGAGAAAAAAGGGAGGGTGACAAACCGAAACCAAAACGACTTCAACGGTGCCTCTTGTTGCTGCTTGCTGCTCGTCGAAAGCGAACACGGTTGGGAGGTGGTAAGATTTCAACGGCTCGCCGTAAAAGGACGCGTACGTAAGAGCCGGGAAGTCGAACGAGAGGATCCAAAAAAAAACGGTGGCGAAGATTCTTAATAGGCCTTTCCGTCATCGTAAGGTAGGATGGTTTGGGGATGCCTTTTTTTGTTGTTGCTGCTGTTGCTCTTGTTGCCGTCCCACCCAGCAGGAGACGAAGCACGGGAAAAGCGATTTCGATAAATAATAAATAACTGTCATCGGTGTTGGCTGGTAGTCGTGTGTTAAATCATCTCCCCTTTTTTGATTGGCTTACGCTTACAATCGACTGATTACTGGAGTGCTTCGCTTGGCAAACAGATAATTTACGTGTGTTTGTGGCTGAAAAGAGTCCATTAATGGGAGGTTTAGAGGATGGTTTTATTTGGATGGAAAAGATTTTCGGAGTTTTTGTCCATAAAATCATTATAGTTCAACAAAAACTGGTCTATTAAATCATAGTGCTCTATTCAAATTGCAATCTTTTAGGCGCTTTTTCTAGTAATGAATATAAAAACACACATTTTGTTTCCTTGAAATCATACGTATATCTCAAAATTTTTCACCCAAATCACTTCCTTATCCAAAACTAGACTCAAAACCCCCTAAATCCCAATCTAAACGTTTCTATGTACAACGCCCTCAAAAACGTATGTTGCCGCCTTTTCCTCGATCCTCGCTTCCCAACAATACGGAATGTTTCCAAATTAATAGACAAGCCAAAACATCCGGCATCCGGCCCCACCCGTTCGCCTTTCCCATGCTTAAAACCCAAAATGAAACAAAAGAATTTAAATCAAACGCATTCAACCTCAAATAATCCCCATGCTAAATAGCACGTAAAAGCCGAGCCCAGCTTACCCCTAACTGCTGTGGCTGCCGGGTGGAGCGTTGGTTTTTTCTTCATCTTCTTCTTCTTCTTCTGCCCGTTGTGTCTGCACCTTGTGCTCACCTTTGGCGCGGTGAATAATTTTCACACTCCTTAACGATCTCGTCATTTGCAGCGTGCGAGCGGGAACAAATCTTCCGCCGGTAAGATTCCTTTCGCGCGAAAAATGTCAACTGTCAACCAGTGGAACATTCTGGCACGCCTTTTCAAAAAGGTGCAAGGGAGGGATGAGGTGCGCTGTAAGCACGGGTAGATTTTATTAAACGTAAATTTTCCCATTAAATAAATTTAAATATACATAATTCCCTGTGCACACTTTTGGGTGCAAGCGGGTGCGGTGCGAAAATGGAGTCAGCTGATGGGAGAAAGAATGAGTGAGTGAGCGTGAGGCATCTCCACCATGGAATCTCCTTTTCTGGTGACGTGACCAGGATCCAGTGGATGAATTTTTGCGTGAGTCAAAGTTTTATTGTTCAACTTCCGACGGTTGGTTCGACTGAGTTGGACCAAAAAAATGAGAAGGTAAAAAAGATACAGAAGAGAGAGAGATAGAGAGAGAGAAAAGAATAAGAATAAGCAGAAGAAGAAGAAGAAGAAGAAGAAGAAGCAGAAGCAGAAGAAGAAGAAATAAGCTCCCTCAAGGCCGCCCGCATTTCGCGTGAATATGCGTGCGCGTTTTTCCTTTTTCTGAGGCCGTGCCACGAACGCCAAACTTGACATGGAAATGTTTGCGCGAAAATTCCCCCACCCAGACGACAGGTCACCCCTCTCCCGGCCCGCTTAAAAAAGCGTAAGGACGCTTGGGCATGCTTTAGTAAAAAGTATTTCGTAATTAAGAAGTTTACAGATTTCCCTCTGCTGCTGTTACTGCTGTACTGTACGGTGCGTGCCTTACCTTGCTCCTTTCTCCTGTGCCGTGCGGCTGTTGCGTGCCTGTTAGCCGAGCTTGTTTGGTTGATTTTCCACCTTGTTTCCTTCCCGCTTGTTAAATCCATCCACACATAGCTGGCCGGTGGTACCGGCTTGATCTGCGTTCTGCGGCCCGTGGAATGATGTTGTTTCGCTTGCAGCACTTTTCACTGATCCATCCTTTTTGTGTGTGTGCTGTGTGTGCTGTGGGACGGTTTCATTTCGAGCCGCATTGCGTTACAACCTCGCTGCCGGTATCCAAATTGTGAGCATTATTATTATTTTCATATTGTTTTTATTTGAAAGTTTCTTAATCGCTGTTCGTTGCTTCATTGTAAGCGAATTCCCGCCCGCAACAAAAAAAAAAAACAACAAAACAAAACCTCCGCATAATGCCTGTTGCGTATTATGCGACTCTTGCAATCTTTCCGCAACTGTCCAGCGCGTTACGGTGGTGGAAAACATTTTAAGCTTTAGTGACTTTTTTTCTCCACATCGAAGGGCGGAGGGAGGAAACGCCGAAACTCACCTCACTGTAATTTCTCACCCCATGAACGGAAGATGAATAAATATATCCATTACAGTTGACACGCGCGATATCTTCTCCGGTTTCGCTTGTTTTTCCCATTTGATTTGTCTGTCGTGGATTGTCTTTTTGTTTTCTCGTTCTCTCTTTCCCCAATTTGTGTTGTACTTCATTGATAGCGACAAAAAAAAGCGCGAAGGCTCTATTTATTACACTGCACCCCCCCTTGCTCCCTGCTCCGGTAAGCTGCTCGTATTTCGAGGCGAAGACATTGCCCGCTCAAAACAGGAAACACTTGAGCTGCTTGAAAGATGTGATGAAAATCGGAAAAGTTTATCATTCTATTCGAGCCAGAGTAAAAACTAGACGATTTCCCGGGAATTCCATTCGGAGCTGGATGTGGGGATGATGAAACATCATGGCGCGGTGCTGGAAGTTTCCCAAGGAGGAGTTTGGGAATTTCCCTCAAACAGTGTGTGTGTGAAAGAGAGCAAATGAGAAAAGCACCACGCCACGCCGGCAACGATAATGTTTATTTTTATTTTGCACAACGCACCGCTTCCGAAAAGTTGCTCACAAATCACAATGGAAGGAAAAGAAGCAGAAGCGAGTGGTTTCAATTTTCAAACACATTGCAATGATATGGGAAAATGATAGCTCTCCAACCCCCCCTGCCCGACTCTTCCTGTGTTGCATTCTTGTTGCATTTGGAATGCTGAAACTGCTGCTGAGCGTCAAACATCGCTCACGTGGAGAGCTTTCCCCCTACTGTGTTTCGGTACGATGCATGATGAGTAAAGTTTTGTTTGCGAAAGTATTTTCATTTACTGCTGCCATGTTGCTGCATGTCGTTGCCCGTGTTCCATCAAAGGCGGCTTCGTGCCCGTGCGAATGATTTTTGAATCCTCCTCTAACGATGGCAACCCTAGCAACGGAGGTAACGGTGCCTGTGTAACGTGTGTCCATAGAGCATGAGTTTGACAGTTTTTTGTTCAAACTTTTCGCCACGTAATTTTCACATTTTAATATGCAATTTTTCCCATTTATTTCTCCTGTAGACATGCTACGAAATGGAACGATACCTGAAGGATGAGCCGAAGCTGCAGAAATACAAGAAGCTGCCGACCGACACACCCTGGGACCTGTTCGCCGCACCCGGGCCCCTATCCGGCTCGTGGAAGGTCGAGGTCGAACCGTACTGCTTCGACGAGCTCAACCTGAACGACCGGGCGTCCGATTCGCGGTCCGAATCGTCATCCTCCTCCTCCTCGTCCTCCTGCTTCTCGTCCGACGGGCCACCCGGCTCGAACGGAGCGACGAACGGCTGGCAGGTCGGTGGCGCCAGCCTACTCAGCTGCGCCGTCATGGTGAAGAAGGAACCGATCGACGACCCGGACGATGATCCCGAGTCGGACAGCCAGGACGAGCGTAGCGACAAGTACAGCAACCGCATCAATCCCACCACGGAACTAGCGAACCGGAGTAGCAGCAGCAGTAGTAACAGCAGCAGTAGTAGTAATAATAGTAGCAGTAACCACCATCACCATCATCATCACAGCAGTAGTGGCAGTGGCAGCAGCAGCAATCACCACACCAGTCTTCATCACGGTCACCATCGGCAGGCGATCGAGCTGCGGCTTGTCGCGCGAACGACGAGCAGCAACGATCTGCTACCGACACTGACGCCCCCCTCCTCACCGGAGTCACACCTCAGCAAGGACAACTCGAACACCTCCAGCACGGCGACGGCCAACCCCACCACCACCACCACCACCACCACCACCACCAATGGCAGCAGTTTAGCCGGCTCGAACGGGCTCACCTCGATCAAGAAGGAACCGGCGGGCGAAATTGCGCTGCTCGATCGTCAGGGCGGGCAGATATTGCGCGTATCGGCGGGCCCGCACGTGGTCCGGCTGACGGCGGGGGTGGCCGGTGCGAACGGCAAGAATGTGGTGACGGGCGTGACGCGCGTGATACAGGTCAGCCCCGGGCTGCATGCGGCCATCGCGCAGCGTAACTCATCTGCCTCACCGAACGCGTCAGGTAGGTTCATGCAATTACCCAACATATCGGCGAAGCTTACGATCGTTTGTTTCGTTCTCTCCCGCTCTTGCACAACAGCACAACCGAGCTCGAAACATCACCACCGACAGCAGGACCACAGTCCGGACGCGAAACGAAGGATACACAAGTGTCAATTTCTCGGCTGCAAAAAGGTCTACACGAAAAGCTCCCATCTGAAGGCGCACCAGCGAACGCATACAGGTAGGTCGTAGTGCAGTATTGTGGAGCGTAAGGTTGCCTCAAAAAAGGATGCTGAGTGCTTAGTGACCCAGATGAAATTGATTGCAATTGTACTGATGTACTGACAGGTGATATAGAGTCAAGCCAAGCCGTCTAATTATAGCAAAGGAATATCTCACGGAGATCTTGTATTGGAGTAATACCTCAAGCTTCGAGACCATTTCATTGTGCCATCGTTAAGTGATCAGATGTGTTTTTTTACCATCTGGAAATATGATCAGCAATGAGAGATCCGTATAGATTTGTTTATTTAGCGAATCTTACTTTGATGAACCTTACCTTTATTTTAAGAGCTTTAAGTTCTAGGCAATTACTTGAATGAATTCTTCGTCAAATTCATAAAGAATAGCGACTTTTGTACAAATGTATCACGGATGCAATTGACATTGACAGAGCGTTATGCGAGATTTTATTCGTACAGAGAGGTATTTGTTATGCATTTAGATTTGCTCGTTATTAACTTGCTAAGAGTAAATAATTCGTATGACATATTTAAAAAATATTGGAGGTATTTCACTTTTTCCCTTTTCTTCTGATTCTGAAAATACGGGATTTAACAACAACAACAACAACAAAACCTTCCTTTAATGAAAACATGTCTTGGAAAGCTTTAAAGTTCTATTCAGTACTTTACTAGTCCTTAACAATCCTTAAAGGTTCAAAATGCAGTCATGCAGATTATGTTAACAAACCACAAAGAACTTACTTCTAGTATCATGTGGTTGTTAAAAAGCTTTAAACCTCTCCAAAATGTAATGCTCTAATAAGCCACAAAGTACGAGATTCGAACGATTTTTCTTTTTGACGACAGCATTTGTGGTTTATCTCTTTTCTGCAAGCAATTTGAGAAGAACCTAAAAGCATTTGGCCAATACAAGCGGTTGCGATTGAATCAAACCATATGGATAGTGGTACAAAGTAGAACCGGACTTAGCTTGTCCACGGTAGTGTGCAAGAACCCAGGCAACAGACATATGCAAACATTACGCCAAATTTCAACAGTTCATCACGTCTCATGCCATCAGAGCGAACGAACGGAGGAAAACCATTCTTAAGTATGCTTCAAATTGCCATTAACATCTTAACCCTTCAAACAAAACTCCTTTAGCAGCAAGATATTAGATACACTCACACACACACACACATAGACACACATGTGCTACTCGGCTATTTCTTAAGTAAATTATTAAACCAAACCGCACGCAACCGGCCGTCCCCAGCTTCCCGGGAGGACCGTAAATCGCATTACGGGGTTGCCGAACGCGCGCGCACCCAAAACTTCATCTTCCGACGACCGTTCCTATTATCCCTTTCCCGTAGACGTACGCATGGGGCAATTAAATTATCTCTGCCGGCCCTTGCTCCGTCTTACTGTCACCGTCTTCGCCTTTCGCGGCCATGGTGAACTTTCATCGTCGATCGGCTCATGCACGCGGTCGGCACACGGCCTTACGCGACCGCATCTTAAACCCACACTAATCAATGATTCATATTCAAAGGCAAAACTCACAGCAAGCGGTCCGGCCGCGGTGATGGCACCGTCAGGAAGGTCTTGGAGGTCTTGTTTGAAGCAACAGCAAGACGCACACACCCATACACACACACACAGCCATTTGCAACAGACACAGTGAAGGCCCAACCGATGGTATTTATTACAGCCACCATGATTTAATTATTCAAATCAATCCTGCAGCTTCCCTTTTCTGGCTGTTGTTGACAAAGTTTGTCCCTTTAAGGTGCCACCTTAAATGGAGTGTCCTGTTTTTGCTGTGTTTTCTTCCCATGCTTGTGCTGGTCACCACCATGCGATCCACTTATTATCCGCCCGTCTCTGCCCGGCTGATGGAAACATTCTATCCGTTCCGGCTGGGGCTGGGCGAGGGTTCTTTTTCTTCCCGAAAACAGACCACCCCCGAGAAAGTTGATTTGAAGCTGGAATAAATTAGCTCAACTTTTCCGATCACTGTATTTGACTCATTGGGTGTCTGTGTGTGTGTGTGTGTGTGTGTGTGTGTGAGAGAGAGAGAGAGTAGACTGTTTTGTGACCTGGTTCACTAATTTACCGCTCAACTTTACCCCGTGACCATGAAGACAATCCCAAGTTTGGGAGAATATGCAGAGTACGGTTCTTCTTCTTACGGAGGGCCTTGCTTCCGGATTAACTTTTATTTTTGGGGCTGTGGTGTGTGCGGTGAACGGGTGAAGGGGCACGACAAAAAGTTTTGGTCCAGTTCATCATCGATGTCGGCACGGTCGGTTGGATATATAAGTTTGGCCTGGGTTGGGCTTTCAATCAAAGCCGGCATACAGCGGAAAAACACACCAGACTCGATGCTAACCTGTGGTGCGCAATAGTGCTGGTCACAGTGGAGCTGCAAATAACGCTCACACAGCTCGGTCTCGCATCCCGGTCGGACGGCGCAATTTATTATCCTTTCCGAGGAGGTAAAATTGACCCCAGGAGAACAGTGCGTCCATAGCTTGTTTAACGAAAATGCTACAGCTTCCCTTTGTTTCTTCCAATGCGCAAGGTGAGAAGCTTGTCGTCTTATGGATTGCTTCACTTCAAGGATGGCTACGGGTGTCCGTACGGTGTACACTAATGTGTAAATTTTGTATGACACGCATACACCTACCTTGAGAATCTACTCTTCTGCAAAACCTCCACACAAAACCCGTTTTGCTTGAGCCGCCTAATAATGATTCCATCAACCGGGACAAGGAGGGCATCATTTAGCGACCCAACACTTCCGCTTGACAGTTGAATAGAGGCTAGAATGACCTACTTTGCCTACCGTAGCTCCTCCGATCGAATGACATCATCACTGCGTTCGACTCCTTCGTCCCGCAGGCTCGAATCATCCTCAAACAAAGCACAATTCCATCACATCCTTCGAAAGCACGAACAACTTGCACTAGACACTACTGTAGAGTGCCACTACACTACTACTGCAAACACCGAACCTTTAAGAAAGAAAGCCATCAGGCGAAGAACCTTTGTGCGATGGTACGTGTCCCGTTTCCTAAATAATGGGTCCCCTAAATGCCGTTAAATGATAATTTCTGTTTAATCCACGTCGCTCGTCGCTATCTATAAAAGGGGAGAGGGATGGGAAGGAGGCTAAAGGGGGAAGGGGGGGGGGGGGGGGGTTAATGTGCTGGCACCATGGATGCCCCTAAAAGCGTCGTCCTTTTTTTGAAACGGCACAATGTTCCCCATCCCCGCTACGGGGCTCGCCTTTTGGGAGTGATTAGCAGCGCTGGCACCACACTAAAAATGGTGCCCCGTTAAACAACCACTCTCTCGTACACACAGACACACACACATAAACGGAGAGAACGAGAGAGCTGCAAAAGGAGCAAAATATTTATCCTAATAATTTTTGACTCGTGCCTTATCTCTAAATCACTCTTATGGAAACGGCCTCTTATACGGGGAGTACGCGCTCGCTCACGGTGTGGAAGTGGATGGCAGCCACTTGAAGCCCAGCGCGCGTCAAGAAGTTTTCTGTTTTTCCTCTCCCTTCTCTTTTCATTTCCCGCCCCAGCTTTCCCCGCAACGTGCGCCGTCGCTTTTGTCGGCGCTTCCGGCAGCTTCCGCATGTTCCAGGCTTGATGCTGGGGGAGAGAGAGAGAGAGAGACACTGTTCTTTAAGAGAGCAACAAGCACCAACAACCATAAAGGGGGCCCCCGTGTTTCGGCTTGTGTATGTGTGCGGGGTGGGTCGTTTATCGGGCCGGGAACGGAATACGGATGCAGTACGTAATCGTGGGCCATATGCTGTGGCGCCCTGGGAAGGATTCGGTAATTCTTCCGAAACCTGGCGACATGGCGACTACGGAGACGGTGGGGGGTGGGGGGGAGGTACCCAAGTTGTTTAAAGTGTATCCACTTCCAGTGCGATAAGCGGAACCCCGGTCCGGACGGAAACGTACGTGAGGCGGTGTGGGAATGAGTGATGGTTGCGAAAAGGGGAAGAGGAACGGTGCAAGCAAAACAACGATAATTATCCTCGTAAAGTTCTTCAAGGGTTGGCTGGGCTCTGTGGCTCGGGGCTCGGGTAGAAGCGGCTTCCGGGACCGGCTCCATGTGACCGGAAGTGCGGTGGGGTTTCGGGTACAAGGGTTTTAAAGTAGCGGTTATTTGCTTCAACACACTTCACTGGAGACGCTCACGTTAGGTGTGTGTGTGTGTGTGTGTTTTTTGTGGAGTTATGTATGGGGAAAGAATCTGTTTTTCAAAGGGCAAGGGACATTTATCCTTTTTTCTCCTTTTTGGCACTTTTCGTTTACAGTGCTTTTTTAACGAAATATGGTGTTGTTAAACAAGGTTCGTCGCTTGGTGCTGCTAAACGCCTAAAGGTATGCAAATTCGAAGCCTTGTAGGAAAATAGATGAACCAGTTTAGTTCAAAAGCTATTGATTTTGGGGTTTTGATTTATTACAAACATTTAATATAAGTAAAAACTATTTTCTGCTTTGGTCTAGAAACTTATTAATGAAAACGCTTCTAAAATAATTAGATAATTTTGCCAAAATGACTAGAAATATATATTGAATTGTAACATCACCTACCTTCAACAGTCAATCAAGGCTGTTGTAGGGCAATACGTACTTTTACAAATTCTTGCATGTTTTAGCTCGTTGATTTGTTGATGAATCAATACATAAAATTATGATCAACAAAAAAAATTGCAAACCAGCTGCAAAAACGTCACAAATTGATTTTTGAGCTATAAAAGATACAGCCAAATAACTTCACCACACATTTCCGCAGCATGCCCCATTTGCCCCCAACAATTTGTCAGCTCCGTTGGCAAAAACCTCACTAGCAAAGGGCCAATGGAAAAATCAATTCAGCACGTTTAACCACTAAGTCTCGTGCCGCTAATAGCCGGCATAGTAAGTAAATCAAGCAAAACCAAGCGCAGCGGCACGAGCAAATTACACAACGGTGAGTTATTTGGCCGCTCGCAACGCAACCACGCGGTCTGCCGCTGCCCATTCTTTAGGCGAGGGAAGATTTTCAATAAATTCCACCGTCTGCCTGCACTGTGGTGGTGGGTAAAGGTGGGATGAGCGACCGATGATGCCGCCCGCCGAGCGAAGAATGTCTGAATCTCCGGCTGGTTTGATAGAGCAACACACGCACACACACATATATTTAGTAAAACGGTGGCAGGAATAAAACTGAAGGAAAAAAACCCCAACCGAGAAACAGCACTAAAGTACGAGCAAAAGCAAAAAAGCGGGGGAGGTGTGTTGTGTACGGGAGAAAGTGGAATCAGCAAGCCAGAAGTCATCCGCGGTTCAGCAAAGCCGAGCGTGGTTCATCGTGGTTATGTGCCCGGCCCAGCAAGCGCAGACGGGGAAACCAGTGGAACTAGAAGCTTATTAAAATCATATTTTATGTGGTAACATGTTTCCCTCCGAGGGAAAGTGTATCATCATTTCCGGGAGGGGGGGTTGGGAAAAAATGCCAACCACCCTTACACACACCCCCCAGAATGTCCCGGCCGCTCTGCGACATGCTGGGCAGACATTCACGGCCGAGCCGCCGAGCGCAAAAATTAAGCGCCCAGCATCGCTCGAACGTAAAGGTAACGAAATACGGCCCACGGTAGCACGGTAAAAATGGCCTTTGCACATTTTCGGGAAGGGCTGGCCCTGAACAAAAGTGCCTACGCGGCCCGAAACGCGGGTGGTATGGGAATACCGAGAGCAGTGCAGTTGCCAACGCGTGCAGGTCAACCAACTTCTCGAGCGGCCAGTGGTTCGCTCACACCCGCACCCCGGTTCGCTAATCGAGCGCACACTCGGCACCGCCATAATGGTTGGAAGTTTGGTTAAAATCCACCCAAAAGCACACCCACACTAGGATGAGGGAGGAGGGGGGGGGGGTGGAAAGGGGTCCAGCTGGTTAGGTACACAGCAGTACAGAGGGGAGGGGTTGAACCGCAGAAACAATTTAACCTCAGCAATGTTTAAACATAAAACATAAAATGCCATTTACAGCCCGGAGGGAAACATATTTTCCTTTCGGACGTATTTTCCAGATGATGATATAGTGAGCGAAACGGGATGAAAGCGGCAGCACGATCTTTCATGTAAAAAGAGAGACAGAGAGAGACTGAGAGAGAGAGAGAGAGAGAGAGTGTTGGGTGTAAGAGTACTTAAATGGTCAGACATATTTCTTAAAGCGGGCAACAGACGCTAGCAGGGCGCAGCGCAGCAGTGAAGTGCAGTGTACAGCGAGAAGATAATGGCTGGTTAGATGTAAGAATGTGTGTTTGGCCGTTGGGCCGTTGATAGGTTGGCTGCAAACGGAATTTCCCTTGGCGCTGTAGGTCGAGCAGGTCATAAGTCGATGCAGCCAGCAGCCTGGCCAGTTTGTTCTACTAATTCCACGAGGAATAAATCAACAAGCGAGCAAGCCAAGAGCTTGCTCACAGAAGGTTTGAAAGCTTTCATCGTGCCGAGTTTTATTTCAAATTTCAGCCATGCAGAGAGAGAGAGAGAGAGAGAGAGAGAGAGAGAGAGAGAGAGAGAGTGAAATGGAGCTGTAATTGATGGGTTAATTTGTTTAAATTAAATAAGAAATCAACACACACACACACTTACTGAAGGAGATGTTGAGTGGTTCATTCTGTGCAGCTCAGTGGCAACAATAAGGGGTTTATTAAATATCTCCCTGGTGCTGATAGCAATCATTAGCAACTGGAGAGCATTTGCCTGTTTCCCATAATATGTTTTTTTAAAGAAAATGGTCCAAATTAACAGCTCAATTTGTTGCTTCTAATCAGATCGTTTGCTCCGTGTAAATTACTTTAAAAAGGATATTGGACTGTAGTGATTATTTTAAAACAATTATTAATCAAATGTTCTAAACCAAACTGGCTCTGGCTAGTCTTACCTTTGTAAATATTCTTAACAAATGCATTGTTCATACCGCTGCCCTTCAAACGATAACTCCATTCTACGAAACGCGAACAGATTGTTTCCATTTTTGCTCACCTCATTTTGTTTGTGAAATGTTATCCTGCCTCAAGCACATCCTCTTCTCCCTATGCTCTTTTAAATCACCTCACTTCAGTGGAAAAACGCACTCACACACGCACACCTGCGTTTGAAGTCCCAATTTGCCCGTTACGTTCTCAGGTTGCAGGTTACATTCTCTCGCCCTTCGTACACACCGTTCCGGGCCGGGTCATCCAAGCTAACAACAGAACACACACAAAAAAACAATCTTATTTCATTGTGCAATGGAGCGCGAAAAGCAGCTGGAACATAACAGCAGCAGCAGCAGCAGCAGCACATCAGCAGCAGCAGCAGAAAGTTCGGGCTAGAATATTTTGAATTTTTCATCAGAAGGCACCACCCGGACGCACGGGCATGATTTTCCTTTCGAGCCACCGAGTCGCGTTGGAACCCTGCCGGAACTTACTTCCCACACTCGCGCGGCAGGGGGATGTGGGCGGAGAGTGGGCACGGTACGGTCGCAAACGATACCAACCGACCAAACGCGGCCGAGTCAAGGCCGGAATGCTTTTGCGTACTCATTCCATTCCATGCCGTGCCATTCCATTCCATTTCGTGCCATTCCTAACATTTGCAAGCCGAAACCAGAAAGCTCCGCGTGCACGGCGCAATTACACACACACACATACATACACAATCCTCCACCCAATGTGTCCCGGGTGTACCGTTTGCGAGATATTCGGTGGAATAGAGGGCGGTTTAAAGGGCGGTTTGGATTTAGATGCGGCTCTCAGGAAGCTGTAGAAAGTGCTTGTCTGCAGAGAAGAAGGATTTACTTGCTGTAAAATGGAGAGGGGACTACGGCGTTTTTTTTTTGTCTCCGGTGAGGACGATGGTTTCTTAACTTGAGGTGCGCAATTTTCAAGAAGCCGTCGGGCCACGCAATCTGCGGCATCAAGGTGCTTCCAACCTTCCCCCTACGAAGCTGTGTTAGGTATTGATCGTTCAATTTTCAAAAAGCAAGTCGAATGTCTTGCTGCACAATAGCGAAGCAATGGAGTGAATGGAAGTGGCAAACACTGCTGTTTAACAGTGAGCAAGCTAATTGTTCCGACAGCTCGTACGGTAAGGACATAGGATACAAGTGTAAATTTCTGCTTTGTGTCCTTTTCAAATTTTACATCGTTTAAAGCCAGCAAACTGAAATTGTCACCCTATGACAGTGGAACAATCAGCAGCTGGGTTTTAGTTTTCATCACTCAATTATCAGTTACGTTCCGCCATATCGGATTTTGATTATTGTTTAAAGACAATTCCGTTCTGTGGTACATTTTTCGGTTAGAACATCAATTTAATAGTTCTTTGACATTGCAAATCATCGTGCAAACTCAATTTTATCTTTCAAGCATGCCATACATTAGCAATTGTTCACATTTTGTAATGTTGAAAGCACAAGTTTGACGGTGGCAAAAGCTGGCAGGATACGTTGACTGGGGCATGTCATGAGGATGCCGGACTAATGCCCCACCAAAAAGGTGTTCGACAGCGATTCCCTGTTCGTCATGTGGCACAGCAAACTCGATGGCTGGATCAGATGAAGCGAGACCTGTCGGAGATCGGGTATCCGCATGGAAGGGAGGTTGCAGCCAGGGACCGAGCATTCTGGAGAATGATTGTTGACCATGCCATGTCACATCGACGTGCTCTATCGTGAACAGGCCAACAAGAGAGAGAGAGAGAGAGAGAGAGAGAGAGAGAGAGAGAGAGAGAGAGATAATAGATTATTAAACTGCTTCAAAAAATGTATTTTATCCACAACCAAAGACTAAAATGGATCAGTAAATAATGGACCGAACTTTACCAGCTGTTATTGCAGTTATGAAGTTTTAAAATGGTACGGTTATATACCTCACAATAATTGTCGAGAATTCTGGCCTTTGGTCAAAGTTTTGTCTTTCAATTTAACAAAAAATATATTATTTACTAATTATACAAAAAATTAAATTAAATTAAAATTAAGATAGAAAAAACTACCAAAATAACTTTACCACTTGCTTACTACTGGAAAAAGATAGATAACAAATAATTTAAAAGAGCTATCTTTCGGATTATTCATATTGTTGAATAACCAACAACATTTTGAATCGTGTCGAAACGTATTCTATTTCTTCCATTGATGCTCTAATGAGACAAGACAAAAATCATCCAAGGTCCTGCTCCCAAAAACGTACAAACAGTCAAAGGAGTTCCTGTTGACCGTGGACATCGTCAAACACTTAATACTCCTCCCGTCATGCTTCATATAAAAAATCAAGTCGGAATCGTTAAATGGCCTTATTATGGGTTAATTGTACTGAATTGCGAAACACGATTTAATGGTGTTCAATCCAATTCACTATTACAGAGTTCAAAAAAGTGTTTGATCTTATTTTTTACCAATGATTTTTCCCATTGTGTACCAGACACCGGCATTAACCCGTCGACATTTGCCAAAAAGAATGGCCGGGGAGGAGGTACAACATGGCCGGATTTCAATTAGCGATTAAAACGCTGATTTCCTCTTTACCGCTAAGCAAGCGGAACGAAGTGAACGATCATTCTTCTGAGTTGTGTTGCGTGATACTAGTACCCAGTATCCTTCTTTCTCTCTGTTTCTCTCTATCCCTTTTGTACACTCCTTTCCTTCCTGTTGGAGGGTTAGTGCACAGTCAAGTGTGCGAAGAAAAACGATGTTAAGTGTTCAAAAGCATGACGTCAAGAAATGGACCGGAGATGGGTCCGGTGAGATATGTACTAGCAGGAACCTATCCATTCAATACTGCACTGCCGGGTTGGGTCAGTTTTGATTGCGGAGAGCGAGAGAAGAAGAAAAAAAACCTAGACTATGACCAAGCTTGACTGATCTTTACAGCCCGCTGGATTTGTGCTGAGTTGTATGTTAATTAAAAATTAATTAGTAATTATCCTCGGACCCGAGTATTCCTGGTGAGAAGCGATTATCAATTGACTAGTGCTGGCAGATGGTTTGGCGGGCTGGAGGAAAAAAAAAGAGGATTAAAGGGTTTGCCACAGAACTCTGCTTTCATGAGGGTCGTTTAAAGTGGGAGAGGGTGACTGAGTTAAGATCTTCGGCAGTCTTTGAATAGTAAAAGAACAACCTAACTTTTCTCATTTCATAAGACTAGCACGCTTTAAAAGCCACTTTGGGTTGGGGTGCTTTTTTTGTTTTGTTTGATGCTTTTACTTCGCTGCCAGCTTAAATGTTCCTCTCAATTTACCCAATGAATTTAAATTCAAGCATAATTTGACTCCGTAGCACTCCCAAAACACTCGGGCAGTGTCTAAAAAGGGAAATAAGGGGAAGCGAATGGCAGCAAGCTTTTCTTACTACTTAATGCTTCCTCAGTGTCTGCGTCTGCGGGAGCCAAGGAATTGAAAAATCTCTCGCTTCAAATTTCCTCCCGCAGCGTGCACGCGACGAGCGAGTAAATGACTTACAAAAGGCGGTCCCGCGCGCTGCTTGACCGGGCAAGCTGTCCCGGCGCCCTTTCCCAAAGGATTACGATCGGAAAACAGCACCATAAAGAAGAGATTAGCTCCAGTCCCGTCCGGCTGGCTGGTTGGCGAGGAGCCGGTCCCGATCCCTTGCTCGCCCATCGCGCCCGCCAGCACAACTCGCGCACAACTCGATTAATGATGGTGACAAAAGCAGGCAGAACTGTAAGGAGATTTACCGATGCTGTCAGGCGATACGACACGGAAACTTTTCCACCATCAGCAGCAGCAGTAGTAGTAGCAGCAGCAGCAGCAGCAGCAGGATGAAGCGGCGAAATGTCGGCTTTCTGTGTCAGCTTTCAGTTCCCGTGACCACTTTCCGGGGAAGCCCAGAGTTTGGGGCGACAGCAAAGACGTTGCCGTGCTGCTAATGTTACTGCCACGACGCCTTTGCACTTTTCAGAGCGGAAGCACGGGACGAGTAGGAGCGCCGGATGCGAAAATGGACTAAGAAGTTCCTGCACTGCTGCATGCAACGGGGTAAAAGCCGCATTTTCGGTGTCATTTTCCATTGACTTTACGTTGCGGATAAGCTTCAAAGGGATAATCGTAAATGGTGCTATTTGCTTTTTGCACGAGGGAAATAGCTTCATTGGAGAAAAGTCGTTTCTCCCCTTTGAGTGCAATAATGTTTGACTAGAAATCAATTTTTATATTAATATGTACTTTTAGAACAAAACGAAAACAAGCAGCTTTGAAAAAAAATAGTCTCCTTATGCAATGCGCATTGCATACCAGCAGGGGCCAATTTTAAACCCCAATTCGCTTCCTTGCTTTTGCACCCGTTAATGGACCTTTTCCACCATTAATGTCGGCACCAACATAATATCGCAATCCCATTTTCGGAAACAGCACGTTCACTCATACACACACACACATCTAACCAACAGAATTTTTGAAGCATTTTCTACCGTGTGTGTGTGTTCACGGCGGGAGTCGTGTATCGACCTTTCTGCAGCTTTTTCGTATCACGTGGCTTTAGTTTTGTCACATCTTTCATCCCGTTTCGTTTTGGGGCTTTTAGGGAACGAACCAAAGCCTCTCGTTCTCTGTTTCTCTCACTCCCTCTCTCTGTCTCTCTCTCGCTCTATGCCTTTAGTCCTGCTGCGCGTGTTCATAATATTTATATTCTGCCCAGCATGTCCCGTGTGCCGTACCGAAGCGGCGAAAACGGTATTTGTTGGATTTTCTTTGGCGCTTTTTTTAAGTCCCTGCCAACCACCCGTCATCTCCTGCAGAGCCCAATTGGAGGCAAGGGATGACTTTTTAAGACGTGGCAGCAACGGAAAAGTCTGGGAAGGGGGTCTCCCGGAACCCGGAAACACTACCGGGACCCAGCCCTTCCCCACCCCGCAGCCGAAACGTCGACGGAGAGACATCCTTTTCATCATAATTCTCTAAAAGACAGTCCCCGAGCGTCCAGGACATCGCGGGCATCATAATTTATGTACGAAATTGCAGCATTTTAAGCAGAGAAAGCAACAGCAGCAGCAGCATCAGGATATGATGTGGCAGATAGCAAGGCAGATAAATCGAGCCACACCGATTCGTTGGGTCCTTCGTTTTTTTTTCGTTGAAAATCTTTTCCCAAGACGGATATAAGGTACGATCCTACTAAAGGCTCGCGGGAATTTAGGCGAGACGGTTGACAGTTTCAACGGCGGTATTTGTCAGAACGTTCTGTTCTATTCCCTTCCTGTTATTGCTCCCTCGCTTCCTGCTCGAAAATGGCGATGTCTTGAAATTCCCTTTAAACCTTTGCAAACTTTAAACCGATTTGTTCAATCCGCAGCTTTAAAGTTCTAGCTTCGCTGCAAGCACTCCACAACTAATATTCTGATAACCGATCGAGCCAATTTATAACAGACTCTTGTCGAACTCGATCACAGTTTGGGCAAAATAGGGTGAAAGTTTTTCCCCCCCAATGTAATTGCTTCTCGGCAGGTAGCATCGGAAACTGTAAACCGTTTACAGGATTTCAACCAAAACACCGAACAAAAAGAAACCGTGCAATAGGGAAACGGGAAACTGGACAACAGCGGACACAAACTATTCCTTCCCCAGTTGGTCTTCATTTGCACCGAGATTAATAGTGAGAAATCGTCCGCGCGTCTGTGTAACGGTAGCTGTTTAATGAAACTTTTGCCGTCTCGGAAACCCCCCCACCCTCCCTGGAGGAATCCGGAGTTAATGGAGTTGAGTTAAGTCGGGCCTGCCTTGTGTGTCCGCACACCGTGTGTCAGCATCGCTTGGCAGACTCGGTCCATAAAATTTATCACATTTTTAATGGATAATCATATTTCATGCCGCACTGCTGGGTTTGCTGCACGCCCTACAGGTTCAGACGAAGCGCTGGCCACTGTCCCGCTCTCCTCGGGCGGCGTAATGTGAGAATCGGTAATAAATGGTATGGTTTTAACTGGATGCAGGCGGTCTACCGACACGGCGAGAAGACGATGATGATGCTGATGATGATGGAGATCGCGTGAAACGATTGCAGATGAAAGCTAAAATGGAGAAAAGTGTTTGCTATTAGTATGCCGGTTGTTTACACGGACGGCGGCAGGAATGCACTTTGCTGACGGCTTTCTTTCTCAATTTGAAAAAGGGAAGCGTTTTAGAGCTGGATTTAGCTTATCATGTCTGCCGTAACTTGCCGTCCGAATGTCTACAAGTGAATTTATTCTCACTGACATCTATATAACTTTTTAAAAAATGCTCCAAAAGATGTGCACAAAAGTTCAAACTCTACTGAATAATGACCGTTTGTCCGGTGCGCGTGTTCACGGTCGAGGTGCACTTGGTCAGCTGCGCTCTCAGCCCGGCCAACTCGCTCTGCGCTCTCGCCAGTGCCGCCTGAAGATCGGCCTTCTCCTTCGCCAGATCGCCCGTCCCAGCCGACTGTCTGCTCGCTGCCGCCGCCGCCGCCCCCTCCTGAAGGCTTTTACTCTTGGCCTTCTCCTGCTCCAGCTCCTTCGCGAGCGCCTGGTTCCGTTGCTCTAGCTCCGCTTTCTCCGCCCTCAGATGGCTCACCACCATCAGCGCTTTGCGCAGCTGGTCCGTCAGCTTGTGCACATCGCCCGCCGGTGGGCCTGCCTCAATCGCACCCACCGCCAACCCATCCCGCATCGCCAGCCTGCCGAGCTCCAGCTCTTTGCGCGTCCGTATCAACCGATCCAGGTAGGGGTTCTTCAGCACCGCACAGCAAAACCGTCCCTTCTTCACCTGCCCTTCCCTACCGCAGCGCTCCCCGTCACCGCCGGCCGCAATCGAACGCTTCGTCAGAATGGCCGAGATCCGCTCCCCAAACTCGCAGTGCCAATCGTTGTCCCCGAGCGTGATCGTTTTGAGCCGCGGCCAGTAGAGCGCATTTTCGTGCAGCTCCAGATTCACCAGCCCATTGCCCTCGAGGTGCAGCGTGCGGGCGGAGGACACACCGCTCGCATTGCCCGAGGGTAGCACGGTCAGGAAGTTGTTCGACAGGTCGACCACCTCGAGCGTCCCGGGTGCGGTCGGCGGTGAACCGCCGGTGGTCTGCACGGTAAACAGCCGATTGTGCGCCAGATTCAACGCCACCAGGGAGCGCATATTGCGCACGAGAGCGAAATCGAACGCTTCCAGCCGGTTGTACGATGCGTCCAGGTGCGTCACCTTGGCGAAGCGTGCGACGGCGGCCAGCTCGGCGAACTCGTTCCGGCTGAGGTCGAGCTGTTCCAGCGTGAAGAGGAAATTGTTCGCATCGGTTTGCAGCGTGCGGGCACGATTGTTGCCCGCCCGTAGCACACGCATCGACTTGGTAACGTAGAGCGTGGCGAGACGATTGCTGCTGACGTCGAGCGTTTCGAGCGAGCGCAGTTTGTTGAGCGGGTCCCAGCGCACCTCGGTCAGCCCGTTGCCGGAGAGGTTGAGCGTTCTCAGGGGAGCGGTTTCGGGCAGGATGGCGGCGTCGAAGATCGACAGGGAATTGTTCTGCAGGTGGAGCTGCTCGAGGGCGGTCTGCTTGTGCAGTGCCTGCGGGGGCAGGCTCTGCAGTCGATTGTAGGAAAGGTCCAGGCGGGCGAGCTTGGTCGCTTTGTCGAAGCAACCGGGCGGGATGGTTTGGAGCGCGATGGAGGACGCGTTCAGTTGCTCCAGCTGGGGGAACTGCTCGAACAGGGTGGGCGGCAGATGGGCCACCGTCGACTGGTGGAGTGTGATTTTGCGATCCGTGGCCGGTCGAATGCCCGGTGGACTGGTAATGATGTCTTCCGGACGGATGGTGATGCCAGTCAGCAGACAGCCCGCCGCCGGTGACGATTGGCTGGCGCACGCAAACTGCAATGGCTTGCCGGTTGCTTGCTGTCCAGCAAGCAGTGTTGCTAAAAAGCTGCACAACAGTATTCGTAAAGAATCGTTTGAAATGGTTTTAAAACTACAAGTGCGCTTACCACAGCAGAATCAAACGCGTGCGGAACATCATCGCTGGGGAATGGTTTTTCAGCCACTATCCCACGGGAACTCACCGACCAGACTGATTAGTGCGAAGTGTGCACCGTGCTGATAAGCCCCTGGCAAATCTCGGGGAACAACACCCAACCGCTCGGGACAAGGTTATCTCGCCCCTTTGAAGGCAAAACAAACACGGAGCCAAGCGAAATGTCAAAACTTTTCCTGTCTGGGATTTCTTGTTCTACACTCCAGCTCCGTCTGTATCGCAAGTTGCGGTAACTTTCGCAGCAACACATCAAAATGTGTTTAATTATCCATCTTGCGTGTGAGAGTGTGTGTGTGTGCGAGTTTGATTTGATATAAGCTTTCCACTATCGAGCTTTTTCGCATCAAACCAATAGAAGAGCGTGTAAGTGTCTGGCCCGTTAACAAGGTTAGCGCTGAAGTGTACGTGAAATAATTCATTCTCTCATCTTCACGACTAATGTGTGTCTGCCCAAGACACCGCGGGAACGGTGGCAAGTAGCGGGAGAGAATTATATTGAGCCAATCGATGAGGTTTGTTTAAGGAGTGTGGGTGATGGCGAAAATGGCGCTGCAAGCGTGTAGCCGAGTCGTAAGTTCTTGTTTTAGAATTCCTGGCGCACAGTTTTTGGAGCTTTTTTCAGCCCCCAATTCCTGTACAATTCCGGACACGTTTTGCACAAAGATGTTGGGCGGAATTACACGGAACTTGCCGTAAAAAACACATACTTTGGGTGTATGTGTGTGTGTGTGTGTAAAATACGCTTCTTCCAGGAACAAAAGACAGCAACCGTACTGAACGATTCCAAAGAGTTTGCCAAGTTTGGGGAAGTTACAGCTCGTCGTTGTTCGATTTTGGCTCCCCTTCCCCCTTCACTAGGTTTGGTTGTCGTGTACAATTTTGTTAAATCCAGAAACACCAGAAGCACGGCGGAATCATCGTATCTTGCGCAGCGTTCGAGCGTGTTCGACCGAACAGTGCACACACACACTTCCATAATTACATTATCCACATTTTCCTTGAGCTGCCGGGTTTCTTTTCTTTCGTCGCGCTTGTATGTTCTGTGCTATAGGACTGGAGCTAAGAGAAACTTGGAACCCTGCTTTTTCTAACCAAAAAAAAAAAAATGGTGCAGGAAAAAAGACTTACATTTGGAGTACTTCTTGGGGATGCTGGGGATCGTGTTTTTCCTCATCCAATCCACTGCTGTTCATCCATAAACATTAACTCCACCAGTTTGAGGTGGAGTGTAATGTAGATGAAGAGCCCGCGCCTTGGCTGCCCCTTCGCGTTCGACTCGGTTGTCTCGGCGCATTATCAGATAAATTCTAATGTCTATAATTTAGTTAAAGGGGTAACTTTCTAAATGTAAATATATGTATCCTGGCGCGTCCTTCGTTTCGACTCAGTGCTCGGTGTATAGGAAACACACACACACACACACGAAATCGTCGGTAAAAGTTGAATGTCGGCTAAACTTTTTTGCACTTATTCACCATTCGTTCGAGTACTCGCCTTTCTGTAAGTGACCTCCACCAAAAAACGATAGCCCGTAGCGCCATCTATTGGCCAGTGATAGAAAGCTTTTACCAGAGAGCAGTGCCAAAGAGATGGTTTCGGTTGTCACTCCTATTTCGGTGTGCCATTCCGGTTTCACTTAACCCTCGGCGGCAAATGTACTTCCACCCTGCCATGCTCCCCATCGGATTACTCTCTGTGTGCTGCCTGCAAATGAAAACACGTAATTAGTTAGGATAATGGCATTAAGTTCGGGAAATGGGGCTGAGCGGTCGGTAAAAGTGAGCGTACGGTCGTGATTCGGCAGCGGCCACCACCACCACACAATACTGATACGTCTGCTCGGATGGGACAGAGGGACAGGCAGGGGGAAATAGGGAGTAGATTTAAGGAAGCAATTAACATGCGTAACTCTCTGGCCATCCTGAAAGCTTTTGCGCGCGGCTAATCGGGGAACCATTTCACCCAATACCACTTTCGCAAGAAAGGATGTGCCCCGTGGTTGTTGTGTCTTGCGCTGTTGTCCATCGTTGCGCGGTAGAGTGCTAACCTTCCGCAACCCACCACAACCGTGCCCATGATAGTGTAATATTTGCGGAAGAATAAATTAAGAACCTTTAATGTTGGCTGCTTTGTGTGCAAACACCAGCCAAAAAAAAGGGTTTTCTGCTGTAACGAAGCGGTCAAGGTAATTGTCTATTTGCTTGCTAATGAGTGGAACAGGCAACAGCACAAAAACAGGATAACATCACCTTTCCAGGGAGAAGATTGCAATTTGTATGGACACAAGAACGCGTTTTTTTCGCAACAAAGAGCCGTTTCGTTTCTGTATTTTTTAATCAACCTGTGTGCATGCAACGAGTACGTACTCTCTCATTCCTGTGCGTGAGCGAAGAAAAAGCGATGATTGAAACAATAAATAACATTTATGATCCACCTTTAACTCGATAAATATGAAGCCATTTTATGGAGTCAGGACTTATCGCTCGATTTCTTCGCTCTAAGGGGAGGAAAGGAAGATTGTGCATTTGTGCGCATTAGCTTGCGCCGTAGAGATTGAATTAAAAACAAAATATATGTGCCTCTCAAGCGCCCGTTTTGGGTGTGGTACGCTCTTGGGCGAGGCAGCATAACATTCGCTTTGGGTTTGAGAAATGTACGCTCGTTCCGCATTTATCCTGCCTGCATCCGTATCCTTGTACGCAGCACCGTCAACGCTCCAAGATGCGATGCAACAACCTTCAATCCCTTATCGTTATGTTCCTTTATTGCCCCGAGCTTCAAACCGTACTGCTCCATAAATGTCTTCATCTTGCAATTAAAATGAATTATGCACCATTAGTGATATTCCGCGTCCTGCCACCCTACACATCACGCCGAAGAGAGATGGGGCGAGAAGGGATCGGCATTATTTTTCAACACACACACACACACCCACAATTGCTCTCGCCAAACATTATCCACCTTTATCTCGTGCGCCCTTCCGAGGTGTAGGGTGTAAATGCGGAAATATTAACCATTCTCTGTGCGCCAATGAAAACAAATTGAGAGTATGATGTACATGTATGTGAGTGCAAGAAGTCAACTTCCTCCATTCCAGTTAGTGGTCGACTGATGACCACCAACCGCGCGAAGGATCCTTTAGCGCAAGAAGTTGACGCAAGCAAGGGACAGGCGGGAAAAGCAAATAAATTACCGCACATTTTCTCGTTCAGCTAAAATACACACGGTCGCTCGCTGGTGTGTGTCTGTGTGAGTTCCCTTTCACTGTTCGTGTGCAAACAGAGACAACGTGTTTTTCCGGTGCATCATAATGAATGAGCGGGACGAATCTGCCGGAAAGCGGAGTTGGGCGGCGATGTCTTTCGTTTACATTTTTAATTACGTCCAAGAGTAATGGATGATGTGATAACAAACACTCGATGCTGCAATTATCCTACGTAATATCCTTCTGATGCTGCTGCTGCTGCTGCTGCTGCACAACACTTCCCACGTCGAAATGGTGTGCAAAATGTAATTTATTCCCTTGGGCGGACCGGGGCCACGGCAAGCTTCCGCTGACCGAAAGTGTTCGCGAGTACGTGCCCGGAATACTAAACGCAACCCGAACGCTAAGCAGCCCAGCAGCAGCATCAGTTCGCGCGCGCATCGTCCATTAGAGGGTGCTGAGGTGTGCTTCGTTAAGGATTCGAGACACACAGGAAGGAGCAGAGTAAGTGGTTTTGGGTTAGCGCGAAAGTAAGGCAGCTGAGTGTGTTAATTTTAACTGGCGCTTTGTTTTCTACTTCAATAAAACAGGAAGTGATGGCGTAACGAGTACAGAGAGTTGAAATATTTTTAAACATATGTACCTTCTTCGACCGAAACTTGTTGACATCAAAGTGTTCCTCTACCTTATGACGTCACTTTCAACATAACGTTTAAACTCCAAGATAGCTGTAGTTTTACAGCTGTAAAGGCCGGGGTACATTAACCGTACTCGCTGGTGTAATTTTGATTTTCACTACAGCATCTGGCGGCGGCTGATCGAAGCATTTTACCAAACAATTTGGAGCCACTTCAGAAAATATGTAATTTTTATCATATTTTTTACTTAACTGGAAAAGCTTTGTAATTGATAGATAAATATGTTGCGCAAGTATTTCAGCCATTTTCGCATAAAAAACGGCGAAAGCCCTCTTAAATTAGAGATCCAGCACGAGCATTCCCTCGATGACCAAAAAAAGGTTCCATCAGCCACCGCCAGATGCGCTAGTGAAAATCAAAATTACCCTAGCGAGTACGGACAATGGACCCCAGCATTAACAATTGAAAAAAGTTATAAATTAAAAAAATATATATATTTTTTTAAGAATTTAATTTCAATGTTTAACGTACACTTATGAGAAAAGAAAACGTGATGCACGTTTTTCAACTCAATCAAACCGAAACCCACAACAACAAAATCACAGCTAAACTTTTGAGACAACCTACTAAGCTTGCATTGCCGTAGTAAGTAAGATCATGATCCCATACTAATCGATTCTTTTCCCCTTTTTTGTCGCCCTCTCTTTCTTCCTAACAGGAGAAAAGCCGTACAAGTGTTCGTGGGAGGGTTGTGAGTGGCGCTTCGCCCGTAGCGACGAGCTGACGCGCCACTACCGGAAGCACACCGGCGCCAAACCCTTCAAGTGCCGGCACTGCGATCGTTGCTTTTCCCGCTCCGATCATCTTGCGTTGCACATGAAACGGCACGCCTAAGGCATTCGTCTCCAAAACCTTCCACTGCCGTTCGCTCCCGCGAGCAGCACGACGGCTCCAGCAGGCGAAGACACAACGAGCAAGAGAGCTTTACACCAACGCAGAAGCGCACGGTAGGAGACAGGCAGGAGAGGAGAGCTTTTAAAAGCACCCCGAATTGGAAACAAACGTGTGACGATAGGCAAAACTAAACTGTGAATAGTAAATGTAGAAAATCGAAACTGGGAAAACAATGAACACACTAATCACCATTGGCTTTGAAACTGCGAAGCATGGAAAACCTCCGCACGCCGACTCGGGAAAAAGGCTATAAATGCCAAACGTGCATCACACTGTAGGGGCACAGGCAGGGAAATCGCTCTTTGGCTTACCCAATTTCACCCCATCATAATCACCATAATCGTAAATCGTTCACCTTCTTCTCCGTTTATCCGGTTATCTATCTCCCTAGCGCCGATCAGCGTTGTTAGATGCTGCTTTCCGTTTCGTTTATGGACGTCCAGTTGAGCTGGATAGTGTTTTGAGTACGAGAGAGAAGAAAAAAAAAGAAACGTTTTTTTACTGATTGAAAACCAAACAAAAAGCGCCATATTGAAGCATTGAAACAGTACAGCAAACATACAAAAACAAACAGAGAACATTTTGAAGAAGAAGAAAAACCGCGCCATTTGTGCTGTTATGTGTTTCCAGAAAACCAACGTCCAAACTCTGTATGCTGTTGTACTCGGTAAGCTAACAGACTCACATTTATAAACGTAAGCAAAATGTGCAAAATGTATTGATTTGTTTAAGTAGCTTAAGGTTCAAAGTTCGGTTTAAGTTACCCATGTTTTAAGAATGTGTTCATTAGGATTTCGTGTTACACCAATGTGTATAATACCATTGTAGTATGTAAGGTTTACGTTCGTTTCTTTACATGTTTTTGTTTTACTTGAGTTTGTGCATCTTTTATTGTGTTGTCATCGATAGTACATGTTTTTGATTAGTTTAATAGTTTTTCTTTTTAATTTTATAATATTGATTCATTCTTTGTTTGTTTTGTATTTTTGTTTTGAGTTTTACATTTCAGTAACCTATGAAATAAGTTTCACTTTTCGCGAAATGAGTTTTATAATGGCAAAATAATGAGTATTTTCTAGTTTTGGGTAACGTTTTATAAGTTTTACAATTTATTCACGATAACGATGGATTGTGCTTCCAAAACCGTTATTTATTTATAGCTCTTCTTTTGTATTATTATTCTGTTTTGCGTTTTTTTTAATCGTCTAATATGACCGTTTTGTAGTAAGTTAGTTTCTTGAAATTAAGTTTAAGCATCGTTTTCTTCATACACGTGGCCATTAATTGTTAGTTCGATTTTCGTATTGTTTCGTAGCTTTTAGGTTAAATTTAATTACCATTTCTAACATCCCTGGCGTTAGAATTAGAGTTTAAATTATTCCAAATACCTTTTTAAAAACATGTTCAAATAAGAAAGGAAACATTTTTGTCCCATTCACTCTGTACACATGCCAAGAGAAGACAAGACGAAAAGGAAACAAAGAATACGATCCAACACTTATAAAAACAAACATCACTGCCAACACAGAAAATACCGTAACCAAGTGCGCCGTGCAACTTGCGTGACTTTGAAGTGCAGGGACATTCGGGGAAAAGTAAGCGTTAGGTTTGGGGTAATTAAAAGGGGGTGGCAAAAAGAAAGTCAAAACGAAACTTTTAAATCAAACTGTTGTATCCCTTTTGGTATCTTTTCCCGTGGGGTTTTGGGTAGCAAACGGCAAGCGGCAGATAAAGGGGGATGCACTTTTTCGTAACTACATGTTATAAATGATCAATTTAATAGTACCAATCCATTTCTTTCTTAACGTGCTAATATCAATCAGTGTATGTGTGCTTTCGTGCTGCTTATAGCGAGAGATAATATTCATTATTATTCAGTGTTGAAACTATTGTAAAAAGCATCAAACAATCGATGATATGTTTATAAAGTTTGCTAAATGGTTATGCTTTGAGTTTGAGCAACAAAACTACACCGTTTTAGTTTATTTGCTTTCGGTAACTTCATTGTTGGAGAGCCACACATAATGGAGATAAACACGTATTAACTACTGCTTTATCTATATAGTGATCGAAACACATTTATTGCTACAAAACACACACTTTTCTTCGATTAAGATTGAAAAAGAAAGAACAAAATGTTGATGAAGTTCCCCCTCAAACACACACTCACACACACACACACTCACGACACAATTTTACACACCCAACGAATGTGATTGTTCCGATTCCAGACGATACAAAATGCATCAAAACGCCATCAGTATTTGAGTTAGGGTATATTTGTAAGAACGGTTCCATTGCCGTTCTACAGCAACATCAAAGACAAACACTTTTGATACGAATAGCAAGTTATGCAACTTGACCTGGCTGTATGTTTAGCAAAATTATTTGCAAAACAAAGCAATCGAAACAAAACACATACATGACGATCATACAATTGCATCAACAACAAACAAACAAACAAAAAACAACTAAAAACGAAGTAAAACTTTGGAGAAAAAACATAACAAAAAATGCATAAATCAAGAGATAGAAGAAAACCACATTTTGTAACACATGATTATCACAAGCGATCATAAAAAATGAAAACAACTTAAAAAGTAAGCAAAACCAAAAACAGGCTACCATCACCACCACAATCTTACCCATTTTAGAGCAAATATTAGAATAATTCTGACGGGCTATAAGTAAGCAATTGGAGCAACGCAGGAATGTTATCCGTGAACTGTAAGGTAGAATTAGATTCCAAAAAAAAAGAAGAGAAAACCAAAACAAAAAACGAAACACTGCAACAGCAAACTAACAAACAGAGAAACAGATAGAAACGTAAACCTAAACAAAGAGCTCACTCACAACTAGCATCAACACTGATGATAGCCGTGCAGTTAAAACCAACGCAACAAAGTAAAACAAAACAAAACAAAAACAACGGCTAGCAAAAGCAGCGCTACCATTAAAAGAGAAAAAGAACAGTGAAAAACATGTGTCAAAAGTAGTATTAATCAAAGACTGGATAAATTTTTAACGTGTATTTTAAATGGAAAACAAGAAAAAAACGAACGAACTAACGATTGTATAAACAGCACAACCACTAATCACACTAATCACACACTACCACACAAACACTATTGCAGCGCAGGATGCTACGCAGGGATGATGACGAGAGGAATTGTTGTAAGAAGCGCGCTGAAACATTTTGGGTTTCAAATGCAGTTCATCCTCGGGGGTGTTAAAATCAACCTGCCATAGCAAGGTGCGGACAGGTATATGTACGTGTGCATGTGTGTGCATGTGTGTGAGTGTGTGTGTGTGTGAAAAGTACGGACAATACATGCTATCTTCTGCTCTAATTACAGATTCTACTTACAGCGATATTTTGTCATTTTTACCTACCGTTTTAAGCCCTATTTGTGCTGCTTGTAAACTCTTTTTCCTTGCTAGTGTTATTTTGTCTCATATTTTTTTCTCTATTGAATGCAAGAAAAAATGGGGAATGTGGATTTAAATCAAAACTAATGGCAAAGAAAATTTAAATTAAATCTATGCACTATAAACGTTACACGATACACACGCAACACACACCTACAACCAGTACACAGAGTCGTAACGATGCTGAATGTCGATAGAGTGTTAGTAATGCGTAAGGTAGCTTCAGCACAGACGAGCAAACGCAAAACAATACACGCACAAAGGTGCAAGAAAGCAAGAAAAGTGAAACACAGAGCAAGTGTGTAGACAGTTTAGATAAGATTGGATATTATATATATATATATACATACGTAAATGGATATATATATTTTTTAAACACATTTTTTTCCTTCAACGAACAGTAGTGTGACAAGGAAACGTTCCGCAGCAACAGAGAGAAGCCACTAGATAATTTTAGGAAGAGATAAACCGAGGCAGAGAAGCGTAGAAAGAGAGAGAGAAAGTAAAGAGAGAAACTTAAAAGAAACTCACAACCCGAAAAAAACGACATGCAACGGCAATGATGATGCAAAACAAAAACCTTTTGGCACAACTATGGTAAAGCTTTTTTGTTTTTTTTTTTTTTTTTTGTTTTGTATTTCTTCACAAAACGTATAAGCAATAGCAAACAGCAGGGGCAAAGGGATTGGATAGAGGGTTTACTTAAAAAAAAACCCAAACCCCGTTCCAATTGATTTTGATTGGTGGGTTAAGCAGGTGACGCTGGTTTCACTTTTTGGTGTTTGTTAGAAGCTTCGGTTTTTGGCACCCGCCGCGCACACACACACGTAACATCGAAGCCACAGGTGATTTCATTACGGTGAGAAACCAACGCAACACTTCCCTTTTTGACTCCCGGGACGGGAGGAAGCCAAAGCTCAAAGCTCAAATACCACCAACAGCATAGACAAAAAAAAAACAAACAAACAAACAACACAAAACGCTCTACTATTTTTATACTCGATTCGGCACTCGTTTGAGGTGATTGTGATTGCAATGAATGAGAAATAGGGAATCGAATTTAAATCGACAACTGTGCAAAACGTGTTAAACTTTACCAAGAAAAGCAAAATGAAGAAAATGTCTAAAAGAAGTTTAAATAATGAAAACATGTTCGTGAGCAAACCAAAAAAAAAAACAATAACATAACAATCCAACATAAGGGGAAAGAATTTTATACAGCTTCATAGGAACTATATATCAAACAGAAGGGACAGAGAGCGGATAACCTTTAAAAAAAATCAAAAATTGCTCAACCACACTTGGTAACTAAGGAAAACAATAAACACCTCTCAATGGCAACATCACATCACCTATGCCGAAGGCTTGAACAGCAAAAACAAAAGATCAAACAAAGAGAAATGAGTAATAATCGTTTTTAAATTAAAAAAAAAAACATCCCAATCATTGATCATCGGTTACGGTTGTGTGATTGTGTTTTGTATACATTGCACAGTAGGCCAGTAAAGAAGATCAAAAAGTGTTGAAAAAGCATATGAAACCACACTCATGCAAACAAGAAAGAGCAAGAAAAGCAACAGAAATGTGAACAAGTGAGTGAGAACTGAATGGAATGGAGGAGATTTAAAAAGGCAAGAATAAAAACGATAAAGCGTTGAAAGAGAACAGCGTTTGAAACAAGTATAACATATAAATGTAAAATTAAAATTTAGCTCATACTTTGCGCTTCTTAACAGTAAAACGATTCGTTCAAAACCTATCGTTTGTAGGAAAGAGCATATGAAACCAAAACAAAGAAAGAGTTCGCCCTCTTGCAGACAAAATTCATATCAGTTGTTCCCCGTTCGTGGATTCAAGTGTTTCAATTGTTTGGATCGTTATGTTTCGGTGTAGTTAAAAAAGGGCTATTGCGGGGCTTACAGCTTGCACAACTATCTCTATTGTCTCTTATAAGATAAATTAATTAAGTACGATATAAAAAGGCAACATTCTTATGATGATTTAGCTTCGAAATTTATAAATACAATTTTTATCCCAAATTTATTACAACCGCCAACGGTTGCGGTTCGTGTAGATGAGTTGTTCTGTTTTCAAACAAATTAATTCAATAATTGGGCCACTCTATGAATTGCATTCCGCTAATTAAGCACCAACCGAATTACTACAGCATTCGCTTGTTTTGTACACATTTGTGTCAGTTTAAGCAGTGAGTGAAAAAAAATTAGTATTGAATATAAATTATTATATAATGGAAATCTTATTACGCAAAAAAGAGAAAGAGAGAGAAGAAAAAAACAAACCTCTACGTTCACTCGATATAATCGACTCCAATCGCCATACGGATTGATCTTGTATAGGTTTTATTACTCCCAAACACATTACAAAACACATTATAATTAGCGTGCTGGCCCATTGTGCAATTGCGCAAGTGGGAAAGTTAGTATTAAAACAGCAAAAAAAAATGAAAGAAACTTAAAAGCATTGTTATTGTGTCGCTTGTTAAACAAAAGCCCAAAAAACCCAACCAACCAACCAAACAAAAACACGTACCGATAAAGTTCATTTGCTTGGCGAATTTCGTTGCATCGTTGGTACGTGGGTGTGCTGTGCGCATTGCTCATCCCAAGCGCACTGAACACTATTGCTGAAGGAGATTTGTGTCCTCTTTATGGCAGGGTAAGGAACAGGAAAAAGTAAAACAAAAACAAAAACAAAAACAAAAAAACAACAACAGAACGGAACTACCGAAACGTGTAAATACATAGAGAGTGAAGCAAAACAAAGAAGAAGAAAAAACAAGTGAAGAAAAGAAGGCAAAAATACACGATCAAACGAGAAGGCCGGTGTAGCTAAAGCAAATAACGTAACCGTAAGTAAATAAGTGATATTTTCAAGTAGTTGGCAAAATCTGATATAAAGAAGAAAACACGTAAAGAAAGAAGAAAGCAACAAACCAGTTGCACACACGATAAATATTGATAAACAGAGAGGTACGGAAGTAGATTGTAAAATAGATAACAAAAAAACCAGAACAGAAAACAAAAAAGATGATAAACATAGGAAACATTCCCCACCCTGGGCCGGTATTTGTATGTAAAGATGTATATGTGCCAGTATAACGCCAGCGGTTGAGCGGGAGAGTATGTTTGTATGTGTACGTAAGTGTGTGTGTGTGTGTTTGTATGTATGCTATAAGATGTACCGTAGATATTTAGCAAATATTTGACACCGAAAAGAGGAAGAGGAGACAACACAAAACAGAGACGCGTAAATCAAACCGAATAATGTAAAACAGACAAATAGAGCAAAGCGAAACGTTGCAAAAGTTAGCAAAACCTAGTATGCAGGAAAAAAAAACAGCGTAAGCCGATAAGTTCCCGGAATAAGTCGGGAATGCGTTCAGAGGGGTAGTTGAGCGCGAAGCTATTTTTTATGAAAGTTTATAATTGTAATTTTGTCTATAGTTGATTAAAAAGTAGTATAAATGCAAAGAGAAAAGAAGAGAGAAAAAGAGAAAGGAAGAGAGAGAAAGAATTGTAATAAATAAACAGAGCGACAACTAAAAAAGGGAAAAGACAAGAAAAAAGATCACAAACACGAACATAACAAAAAAACAAATCAAACTGAAAAGTTATCCAATTCAAAAGATAAAGCAGAAAACACAAAAGCAAACGTTCAGCCGGATTGGTCCTAAATAGAGAAGATAACGGAAGTTGGCCAAAAAAAAGAAAACAATTCAAATAGAAAGAAAAATCACAAACAAACGACAAAAAAGGCAAAAAACACACAGCACACCTTACGCACAAATTGTAATGATTTGAACGTTCAGCATTTCCTCCAATCCGTTACCCATCTCCCATGCAGGCTAGCTGTAGACACCAACACAAGGCAAAAGAGGAAGTGTATCGGCAAAAACCAGCACAATTATTATTACATTCTTGTACTATCGTTTCATGCGCACGCACCTTACGCCTCGCAAAAGGATGCTGCTTGTTGATTGCAATTGAGTGTTAATTAAAGTGCAGAACTTAACAGAGGAACGAAAACTCTCTCTCACGTACATACGTTCTAACGCTCACGCGGTGTTGCGTTGAGTAGCAGTGCAGTAGCAGGAAGTGGCATGCTATTACGGTTCTGCGCCATTCGGTTCAGTTCAGTCGTCCACACAGTCGCAAGATGTGTTTTTTGAATGTTAGAAAAACGGCCGCCAAATATCGGTTTAACAAAATTGAGACACACATACAGCCACGCGCCGACACGACGGACGCACACAGACAAATATACGCACGCACACGCATTCTTCATCTTCTTTCTTAGAAAATATTATTGTAATTTGCGATCTCGCACCCGGGCAACCTGGTGGTGCGGGACGACCGTTAGTGTGTGTGTGGTAGAGCACAACGCACACAGGCAAAGTTTAGTAAAGTTAAGAAGCAATCGTGTTAGTAAATGTTTAACTTAAAACCCCTTCCTTCCCCCCGGGTTTGATTACCATTATGCTCGAACCACTCCCACGCCCCTCGAACGCCGCGAACGAGCTGTAGACGCGCAGCGTAACTCAAGTGTTCCGGTCCTTGTCCCATTTCATTTGCTCCCGCCAATGTGCATTCCAAAGCCTATTCCCCTGTTCGTGTGTGTGCTCCTAGTAGGGCGGGTTTCCTAGTGAGTTGGATTGTGAGTTGCATTGCGTTGATTGAAACGTTTGTTGTGTTGAAAATGTATCCACAGGGAACCCGCCCTCCCCCCCCCCCCCCCCCCCCCCCCCAAAACAGTGGAGTAAAGTGTATCCGTTTCTCTTCATATCGCAATCTTAGGGTTATGTATATTTCGTGTGGGTCAGAGAAGAAGAAAAAAAGCACGGAAAAAGGGTGAAAGACAAGCAGTGGTTAAATTAATGCAAAACGACAAGAAATACAGTGTTTAAATTATTCGTATCGTTAAGGGCTTTTAATATAATTATTAACAAACACTCAAAATCAAATTTCATCGTGAAGAAGAAGCACAACGGGAGGCACGATTGTGTGGTGGCACCATGTGTTTTTGGGACACGGGACGTTTCTTATCTGTTTGTTTGGATGTGTTGTGTGCGCAAAGCATCACTAGCGAGCACTGGTGAGCGGTGAAGGAAGGGAGATGATTTAGGGAGACAGAGAAAAAAAAATCCACTCAAAAACAAAACTGAGAACGTTTTTTAAAGCAGCAAAAGTGACAACATTCTTAAATGGGGAAGCAACAAAAAAAACTGTACAGAGCTGGATCAAACATGGCGACACAGCTGAGAGAAAAGTAAAAAAAAAGATCGTGCCATCGGGAGCTGGTTTGCATTTAGTGAAAGGATAACAGAAGTGATAACAGCACAAAACAAACACAAACACACACACACACACACATACACAGGCACAACGCACGTGTGCATGGGGAAGGACGGAGGTGATGAAAGAGATGATGATGATGATGATTAGAAGAAAGGATATAAGCTAGTTCAATGTGTTAGTAATTGTGTAAGGTTTCGATTGTGTGGCATGTGCGCTACTAAGCTCACCTTTGTTAAGGCGCTTTTCCACGGCGCTTGATCAGTTTTCTGCTCCAAAAACCCGGTTCGTTGCTGCTTACTGAGTTTTCCTCTTTCTTTCTACTGCTCATAATACACACACTAAAGCCAAGCCAAGATGAGCATCAAACCGAGAGAAATATCATTATTAATATTATAACAGCTTTTCGGTCGCAGTTACTGCTTACGATTGTCCAATAATTTCCGTTGTTGACGCACTTAAACAAATTGAATTGCAAACAAAAACGTAAACAAAAACACCGTACTGTGTTGTGCACCTGTTTGCTAAAATGGTGCTACACCCAGAAACAACGCACACGCACACACAGAGACAAAACTGTTGCAATGCTACAGTGCAAAATGTGAATATGAAATGGAAAAAGAAGAAAAGCAAAAGTGAGAAAATGGGAAAAACAGTCATCCAAAGAAGGGAGAAAGAGAAAGAAATAGAACAGAAAAAAACACATACACACAAAACATGAACAAAAACAATAGAGAAGAAAAAGAGGTGAAATTGTTGTATAAAGAAAGACACACAAACACACACACATAGAGCAAATAATGTGCAATGAATGAGTTTAAAACACACAAGAAGAAAAAAACAACACTCAGAGCAAGGGAAGAAGAAAACAGGCGCAAATTTAAAAAAAAGAAGACGAAAAAGTGGTATGGACAGCAGTAAAAAACAGCGTGCGAATTAGTGAAGTGCAGCAGACGGAGCATGAGAACGGAATTGTAGCTTATAAACTCTGCTATGTGCATATTAAGTTTAAGAATGAAAAAGAAAATAAACGTACGTTCCTGTTACAAAAATACAACCACCGCCTGTGTCATGTGTGTCTTTGCTTGCTTACAACGCACTTTTGTGAAGGTTGAGAACGCACTGAAGATTGAAGCGAAACGAGTGCAATGCACGTCGGTACAGTAAAATTGGTAAGTAATCGTCACATTCATTCACGCAGGGTTTTTTTACTGGGGTGTCTAGTGGTCGTTTTTAGGTGTGCTATTAAGTTTTGAGATTTTAACTAATTGCAGTCTATTGAAAGTAGAACTGAGTGATGGAAATCTTTGCATTGTTGA
The DNA here is from genome assembly GCF_943734685.1 of Anopheles coluzzii. Taxonomy (NCBI): domain Eukaryota; kingdom Metazoa; phylum Arthropoda; class Insecta; order Diptera; family Culicidae; genus Anopheles; species Anopheles coluzzii. Next base: position 117,810,578 of record NC_064670.1, on the reverse strand, counting down.
ATCAAAACAGTAATTTTGACTCATCTGCGATTTAAATTGTTTGGTAACTGCCAATTCGCTCACCATAAGATAAGTAAAACCTGTGGTAAATTACTCCTTTGACAGCCGAATCCCAAAAAACGTGAATTGACTCACCACGCTGACTCTCAACTCAATCACAGTAGTTCTGGCTCTTTCGTTAAAAAAAAAAATACTTGTTGTTACGCCTGGTTTTTAGGCGTTTTAGACCTTCTTAGAACTGTGCGGCGAAAACTTATAATACGCGAGCGCCAGTTCTAAGAACGTCTAAAACACTACTCAAATAAACAGACTGTTACCAGGCGTAACAACAATACTCGTGCTACTGAGTTGATTCATAACTACTCCTTTGCTGCCTGAGGATTCATCCTGCCGTAGAGTCAAAATTAAACATGAGAAATACATAAAACTAACGAAAATGTGTTGGGGTATTTACAGCGGCACGCACTGACAGCCGCTCCACTGTATGCTTGCAAAACTCCACAACTCGGATGCAACACTCCATCATATGATTGTTAACCTCCACAGAATGCTTGCACGGTTCCACTATTCGGTTAAATCATTCCCTTAACCGGTTAAACTATTTTATTGTTTGACTCGAAACCCTGTAAAGCTTCGTGTGCTCAATAAAGCTCCACTTGCTGTATGTAGCTCCATGCTCTTTTACTAACTTCGCATACTCCGAAAATTCGTTCCAGACATTAAACGTCTTGACGGACGCATTACCAGTCAATCTCACTAGTTCCGTGCAGGATTAATCATCTATATACACCAACCATTAACACGGAGGCGAAAGAGACCCACGAGGTCGAAACCCTCTACAATAATAACCGCAAGTAACCTCCGACTCTTGGCCTATTTATTGATTTTATCATTGTCCAGTTATGATCTATAGATTCTTCTTCTTCTTCTTTTGGCTCTATAACCGTTGTCGGCCAAGCCCTGCCTGTAGCAGTGGCAAGGTACATTTGGGGCTTGAACCCTTCACGGACATATTATTAAGCCGTACGAGTTGACGACTATACTACGACACCGACTCTATCGATTCCCAGCTGCTCTAAAACCTAACGTACTTTATTGTACACCCAACAACCAAACACGCACACCCAGTTGCAAATTACGCACCATTATAATTGTGCCTTTTTGTATATGTTGAGCAGAGAGAGGCACTGCGGGTACTACTGATAAGACCCCGTGTACCTCGCCACTGGCTGATACGGCTCACTGCTCTGTTTGTAATTGTGCCAGCGGCCGGTGGATCATCTGCTCTCCCGACCCCGGCGCTGTCAAAAGCCAACAACGCAATGACAACCGGACCGGGGCCTGATCCAACCATACATACTAGCCGTACAAGACCGTGATGAGCTCCCACTGGTGGTACATTTAGTGAGTGAACTGCAGCCGAAACATTGCCTCACGCAATGCGTCCGAAAATGCATTCTAATACCCACCCTCTCACCTACACTCACCTCACAGCCTCATAGCACTCAGCCTGCTGGCCTGGCTGGTCGATGGGCGACGGGAGGCCAAGTTCAACTGCACGCTGACCGCCAACTACTACGACTGCCTGTTCCGGGACGTGATCATACGCAGCGAGGCGGACGCGGACAGCATCTTCTTCGGCGTGCAGAACTTCAACGACACCAGCATCGCGTTCCGCGACTCCTCCATGGTGGTGCTGCCGAAGAAGATCTTCGAAACGTTCCCGGCGATCCAGTACCTGTCGAGCGACGCGTGCCACATCCAGAAGCTGCTCGGCGGCACGTTCGCGAACGCGCAGCGCCTGCAGGAGCTGCACCTGTACGACAACCGGCTTACGCGGCTGAACAACTTCGTGTTCAACGGTGCGCTGCAGCTCGAGATACTGTCGCTGTACAACAACACGATCAAGCAGCTGGAGGAGCACGCGTTCGATGGGCTGGGCCATCTGCGCCTGCTCTACATGGACGAGAACCAGCTGGAGAAGCTGCCGGAGGGTTTGTTTTCCGGGCTGGAGGAGCTGCAGATACTGGAGCTGCAGCACAACCGCATCAAGGAGATCAACGACGACCAGTTCGTGCTGTGCCCGATGCTGCGCGAGCTCAACCTGAGCGCGAACATGATCAGCACGTTCAACATGTCGCAGCTGCAGTCGCTGAACAAGCTGGAAACGCTCGACATTGCGCGGAACTATCTGGACGAGGTGTTCGTCACCAAGTACCTCCGGACGCTGAACGCGCAGGAAAACCAGATCAGCCGGATCGTGATGGACCAGGGCGACTTCTTTCAGCTGACGCACCTCAACCTCTCCCGCAACAACATCGCGAACATTAACAACATCTTCAAGTTCCGCAACCTGATCGAGCTGGACGTGTCGTACAACGAGCTGGTAACGCTGGACTTTGTCATCTTCGCCTTCATGAAGAACCTGAAGGACATCAAGCTGAACAACAACCGGCTGTGGATACTGGACAACGGTATTCCGTCGCCGGCGAAATCGCTGCGCAGCCTGAACCTCGCCCACAACAAGTTCCTCTACCTGGATCTGGCCGTGCTGGACACGTTCCCGGCGCTCGAGTACATCTACCTGCACGGCAACGATCTGATCGACATGCAGATGGAGGAGATTGAGCAAAACTTTCCCTACCTCACGCTCGTCTCGTGCGACAACAACGACTGGGACTGCATCAACCTGATGCACATCGTGACGCTGCTCGAGCGGGCGTACGTCAAGTGGTCGAACGGCAATCGGAACTGCACCCGGCCGGAGCAGCACCGGTACATCTGCTGCACCTCGGCCGAGCACCATCTGCGCGAGAAGATTGTGCGGCTGACGCGCGAAATCTACAAATCGCGCAAGATGATCAAGCAGCTGATCATGGAGAATGCGGAGCTGCGTAGCGAGGTCGAGATGCAGTATCTGCCGAGCGACGGCGCTTAGCGTGCTTCGGTTTGGATGCGTGAGGGGGATAAGCGATTAACGCAGGAAGGGAAAATGGGGTTAATAGGGGAAGCGATAGATTACAATGTAGCTGTAGCTGTGTTTTTTTGTACTTTAGTAGTGGATCGTGTATTTTCTGTGGAAATGAAATAAATCAAACGATTACTATTTTTATCAAGTAACATGTAAACACAATTTGAAAGAAAGTTTAAATGAAAAAGGAGTTAAAAATAAAACACAGGGTACATTGTAGGATAACATACCAAAAAATAACATTAATTGTGACAAACAACATCCCAAATAAAATGAGTTATTACGTTATTGATACATTATGTTTGTGCTAATGTTGCCATCGACAGATGGTTTTGACATTCGATTCATCCATTTAGGCAACAGTTGTTTTTTCATTGTTTAACTAGGTTACTAGTTTTAGTATGTTTACCGTTTATATTATTCTTTTTTAAGCTGCCACAGTTTACGAAAAAAGAACAATTCTTTAACGATAATTTCAATTATGGCAAAATTGTATTAAAAAATTATATTTAATTCACATACATTTATGTTAAAACAATTAAACCTGGTGCCTGCTTTAAGGCTATCTCTAGTGTAATTGTATAGTTAAAATAATGTTGAACAAAAAGAGTGTTTAATTGTACCATATGAAAAAGCCAGATCACTGATCACCGGAAAATCAAAAGCGAAATATATGAGAATAGAAAATCTGGAGAAAAAAAGGACATTTAACTGAATCATTTCATTGGTATTGTTGCGCACATTGAATGATTTTCGATGATAGAGAGTAACCAAGAAATCATACATTTCTTCTTCTTTTGACACAAAAAGGTATAATCATTCACCGATGCAAAATAAAAACGATTCCTTTACAAACAATCCTGGCCCAATGCTCTGTACGGCTGTCGATAGTGAGTATTAAATTAAAACAGAAAACAGCAAAACTTTTGAAACCACCGTTATCAATGCAAATTTACGATTTACAGCTGAAAGATTGAGACTTTAGTACAAATTTCAAAAGCGAAAAATGTTCTAGATATAGATATAGTACTTGAATGTTCTAGTTACGTTTTAATTGCGTGCGCGTTGGAGTAAATATACCGCAAATAGCCAAACGAAATCACAAATAAGCCCAAATAAGCCCAAAACAGATACCCAAAAAAGTAACTCGCGAAAAAACGACAGGAAATAATGAATATTAAGATCTAAAGCCTAAGTCGACGTATATGCATTTTAAGTCCTCAATCTACACAGTGAAATATGTCTACAAACACCGACTAAGTAGCTGGATCCCAAGTAGTGCTGCTGATCTTTGATCTCCAAAACCAGATCGGGCTGTAGTGAGTTTAAACACCAACATATCCTGTGTCACGTTGGAGAGCGAATTTACTCAATCATAACATTTGTTTACATATTCAAGACGCCGTTATCTCTGGGAATTCCCGTTCTTTCAGTCAGCTGAGCATGTTCCACCGTCGAAATCATTGCTCAGTTTCAATCCATCAGTCGCGGAAGAAACACAGTTTTCCTGTTTCGAGTGCTATAATGTGCTGGTTACGCGCCGTATCACTAATAAGGTAAAGCTCAGCAATCTATAGTTATTACTACACATCGCTTACAGAGTGTGTATTTTTGTGTGGGTCACTGCTTTTGCAGTGTAATTTTTTTAGCCTGTACCAACGGAGGACTGCCATCCTACAGGAGTCAGCCAAATTACGGAAATAAACAACACTACTACGAAGGTCAGCAATACTACAACGTACAACCACGACAGCCCGAATACAAATGCATTGAGAGAAATCTGCAGTACGACTGTGTGTTCTACGATGTGCACATTGACATGCAAACGCAAGACGTATACTTTGGCTTTGAGGATATAACACTAAACAACCAGAAGATTGTTACCTTCAAAAACTCTACCATGCGTAAACTGCCCGCTGCTTTACTCGCCTCCTTCCGCCAGGTTGAGGTGCTCAATCTGAACGACCTGCAGATAGAGCAGATCGATACGAACGCGTTCGCTTACGCGCACACAATTCAGAAGCTGTACATGGGATTCAATGCGATTCGATATTTGCCACCGTACGTGTTTCAGAACGTCCCATCGCTCACGGTGCTTGTGCTGGAACGGAACGATTTAACCAGCCTGCCACGCGGAATCTTCCACAACACACCCAAGCTCAGCATGCTGTCGATGTCAAACAACAACCTGGAGCGCATCGAAGACGAAACTTTCCAAGCAACTACAACGCTTCAAAATCTTCAACTGTCCAGCAACAGGCTTACGCATGTTGACCTTTCTCTCATTCCCAGTCTCTTCCACGTCAACGTCAGTTACAACCTGCTCTCAACGCTTGCCATACCGATCGCGGTCGAAGAGCTAGACGCATCGCACAATAGCATCAACGCCGTACGCGGGCCCGTCAACATGGAGTTGACCATTCTGAAGCTGCAACACAACAACTTGACTGACACTGCCTGGCTGGTGAATTATCCCGGACTGGTTGAGGTGGATCTTTCCTACAACGAGTTGGAGAAGATAATGTATCGCTACTTTGTCAAAATGCAGCGCTTGGAGCGACTGTACGTCTCCAACAACCGCCTTGTGGCGCTCAATCTTTACGGTCAACCCATCCCAACGCTCAAAGTGCTCGATCTGTCGCACAACCATCTGCTGCACGTGGAACGTAACCAGCCGCAGTTTGATAGGGTGGAGTACCTTTACCTTGACCACAACTCCATCGTGACGCTTAAGCTTAGCACCAGTCATACGCTAAAGAATCTTACACTATCTCACAACGACTGGGATTGTAACAGTTTACGTGCACTTTTCATAAACGTAGCCCAACCTGTGGTAGACGATGCTGACCAGCACTGCAAGATCGACTACCAACTCGAGCATGGTCTCTGTTGCAAAGAAAGTGACAATCCGTATCTGGACCGGCTATTACAGTACATCGCCCTGACAAGCGTGGCGGAAAAGTTGCAGCGTGCACAAGGACGCTGCAGTGCCACAGATGCCATCAACAGCGTGCAAAGTCTGTCCCACTACATCACACAGCAGGGTGATGTGCCACTGCAGGGTAACGAACAGCTCGAGGCCGAAGTCAACGAGCTGAGGGCTGCGGTGCAGCAGCTAACCATCGAGCAGATCCAACAGCAGCAGCTCCTAGCAAGACTGCAAGCCGAGATCGATACCAATCTACAACGCTACCACCTGCCGAAAGATGAGTTAGCACGCCCGAGTGATAGTCTTAACAAACTATTCACCCACCTGAAGGAACGCCATTTGCATGAGTTGGGTAAATCACTAGTACTCATGAAAAAGGCTGATGATAAGCTCAAGGACCAGATGGATGTTATGGAACAAAATATAGATCTCCGTTTGGAACGGATAGCTAAACTTAGGAAGCAATATGCATTGAGGCAGGAGAAGCGTCAAGTAGTGAATCAATTACTGACACAGCTCGCCAATCACAGACCTAACTAGAGTGGTGCCATTGTACTATACAAGACCAGATGTCGGCAATTTTTTAAATAAAAAACGTCGCATCATGATCCATGTGAGCCAGTGATCGACAGCACAAGTTCACTTTTTTGTGGTAGTTTATGTAAAACTTAGGCGTCATCCATGAATTACGTAGCGCTGATAAGGGAGGTTTTAACGATTGTAAACGATGATTCCACTTCTTGACTTAACATCCTTCGTGATTATACCCGCCTAAAACGGATTTTGCTATTTTTATGTACCTCGCAGCCGACTAGTCGGTCATCCGTCCGACGGAGGAAAAACTTACCGCAGGATCGTCGCAGTAGCGTTGCAGTCGCGTTACTGCGACAACCGCAGTGGCACGCATTCGATAGTAAAGGCACGCATTTGATGATAGTGGCATGTGATTCACAGGTGACGACACGCAATTCGAAGCAAATGATACCTAATTTAACTGGAACGCTGGAAACAGGTGGAGTACGAATTAAATATTTTTCGAAACCAATTCCAAACAAACCGGAGAAGGAAATGGAGTTAATGCAATTAGCCGTTTTTTCGTCAGAATACCATTTCTGGGGAAACAGCCGGCCACCGTGAAACGGGGGTTGAAATTGTTAAAGCTAACTTCAAACCATTCAACCAACCGATGATCAGAATCTTTGGGAATTCGATTGCTGTATGGAACAACTGTTCCTTATGTAAAATATTTTATAATTTTATCTTGTTTCATTTGTTTCATCTTGTTCAAAAATTGTGTATGAACCACAATAAAGTTAAAAAAATAAAATATGTGATTTTGTTCAATAAAAAACGCTATTGGAAGGGGTAAGGGGTTCAATATGTAACGTAACGTTCCCAGTTGGTGTGGGACTCCAGCAATCAGCTTCTTCATCGCCGTCGCATTGATTCTCAATCAAATTCTTACTGCTTCGCGTTTACGCCTCACACACCTTCGCCGTTGTCCTGTCGATGATGTAGATGTCATCCGCTGTTACGTACGAAGTGCGTTACAAAATGAGCAAAAGAAGACTAAGAAAAATAACATGAATTATAATGCACCCAAGAACGAAGATCGTTTGTGAAATCAGGCACCCGATACGGAACCACAAACAAATCGCCAGCCACACCCCCCCGGTCGACGAGATATCAGGCGTGGGGCAGGATGTTGTAGGCGGCATTGTGATGAAACTGTGATGGCACGAATGTTCGAGCATTCCAGCCTGTCGCCCTTCAAGCACATCCACTCCTCCGGTAATTCTTTTTGCTCCCAAATTCTCACGATCAGCTGGTGCATTTTGACGGAAAGCCCCATTTTGAAGAGCCCGGCAGCCAGTTCATCGCTGCCAGTAGACTTACTGCTCTTAACTCTTTTTCGGCAACGGTGCTCCCAAGGTGCGGACTGTGCACATTAATAATACTCAGGTTGAAGAATCTGCCACGTATCCTCCACCTGCACCTCCTTTCGTTGACCGGCGTATAGCTTCCAATTGTGAACCCTTTCTCCTAGTGGGGGTCTAAATCGATTGGTCCGATACGGTTCTTCTATTCGTTAATTGCTCATCACTGTGGTATTTTTGGGGATGTGGCTTGCAATGATTCTCCTTCAACCTCCAGTCTCGTCGTAGGGTCTACGTTCACTGGCTTTTAGAGTCCTGCAGCGAGCCAAGACGGGAGAAGCCAGCGCAGCCCTACGGGAAAAGACCTACGCTAGGAAGGAGCCGCTCCTACCATGAATAACAGACGCTCTCAGGCAGAGTCATGAGGAACAATCAGCTACCCCACAACTCGATTTGTCTCTGGTTTGACATATCTAACTGAACCAAGGACATTTGCATTACTTGACTCAAACGAAGACAGTCGCTTTCGGATGCGAGTACTACTCAACTAACAATCTCAAGAGTCTTATACACGAGCACAACCCAACACTTCAGATCACTAAAAAACTGTACCGCCAGCTAACGTTTTGGCACCATGCGCAGAACAATTAAAATCAGGATAGCTTGCGTTAGGAGACTGATTTAAATGGAGAATCACACCCGCATTCCATGTTTGTTTAAGAACCATTAAAATGATGGTCGACACGTGCAGTGCTGCAAAATGTCATGAGAATCACGTGATAATTACAACCGAAAATATTGAACATATCTGTGGTAGCTTGCCTGATGCTCATTGCTGATACTGATACCTGATACCTACAAGATGACAGCTGGGTACATACATTTGAGCGTGAAATGTTTCAGCCATTGCATGGTTGCATGGTCATACTTATATTAACATTTTTTGTTCTAATTATATTCATTTTCATGTTAGCGACTAAACTGATTGACTAAACTAATACTGTTTTCTTTTGCCCTCTAAAATCACATCCGACTGAGGTGAACTCAAACACCGATAAGTACTATGACAGTGAATTTACTCAATCATAACATTTGTTTTCATTTTCACGCCACGCCATTATCACTGGGTATTTCCGTAACGAATTCTTCTCTCAGTCGGCTGAGCAAGTTCTACCGTAGGTGTCATTGCACAGTTTCAATCCATCAGTCGAAGAAGAAACACAGTTTTTCTGTTTTGAGTGCCACAATGTGCTGGTTACGCGCCGTATCTCTAATCAGGTAACGCTCAGCATCAAACAATTAGGCATTACTTCATATCGCTTACAGAGTGTTTCTTTGTTGTTGGTTACTGTATTGCAGTATGATCTTTTCAGCCAGTACCTACGGAGGACAGCTATCCTACAAAAGTATGCACTTGACTCCTTTCACTTTGAGTGCTTTACTCGCCTCCTTCCACAAGGTTGAGGTGCTCAATCTGAACGGCCTGCAGATAGAGGAGATCGATACGAACGCGTTTGCTTACGCGCACACAATACAGAAGCTGTACATGAGATTCAATGTGATTAGATATTTGCCACCACACGTGTTTCAGAACGTCCCACTGCTCACGGTGCTTATGCTGGACCGGAACGATTTATCCAGCCTGCCACCCGGAATCTTCCACAACACACCCAAGCTCACCATGCTGTCGATGTCAAACAACAACCTGGAACGCATCGAAGACGACACTTTCCAAGCGACTACATCGCTTCAAAATCTTCAACTGTCCAGCAACAGGCTTACGCATGTTGACCTTGCTCTCATTCCCAGTCTCTTCCACGTCAACGTCAGTTACAACCTGCTCTCAACGCTTGCCATACCGATCGCAGTCGAAGAACTAGACGCATCGCACAATAGCATCAACGTCGTACGCGGGCCCGTCAACGTGGAGTTGACCATTCTGAAGCTGCAACACAACAACTTGACTGACACTGCCTGGCTGCTGAACTATCCTGGACTGACCGACGTGGATCTTTCCTACAACCAGTTGGAGATAATAACGATCCACCACTTTGTCACCATGCAGCGCTTGGAGCGGCTGCACGTCTCCAACAACCGCCTTGTAGCGTTCGACCTTTACGGCCGACCCATCCCAACGCTCAAAGTGCTCGATCTGTCGCACAACCATTTGATGTGGGTGGAACATAATCAGGCGCAGTTTGATAAGCTTCAGTACCTTTATCTCGACCACAACTCCATCGTGACGCTTAAGCTTAGCACCAGTCATACGATAAAGAATCTTACACTATCGCATAATGACTGGGATTGTAACAGTTTACGTGCACTTTTCAGAAACGTAGCCCGACCTGTGGTAGACGATGCTGACCAGTACTGCAAGATCGACTATCACCTTGAGCATGGTCTCTGCTGCAAAGAAAGTGACAAGCCGTATCTGGACCGGCTATTACAGTACATCGCCATGACGAGCGTGGTTGAGAAACAGCGTAAAAATGAACCGTGCAGTGCCACAGATGCCATCAACAGCGCGCAGAGTCTGTACCACTACATCACACAGCAGGCTGTTGTGTCACTGCAGGGTAACGAACAGCTCGAGGCCGAAGTCAACGAGCTGAGGGCTGAGGTGCAGCAGCTAACCAACGAGCAGATACAACAGGAGCAGCTCCTGCAGGGGCTACACGCCGAGATCGATACCAATCTGCGACGGTTCCGCCTGTCCAAGGATGAACTAGCGCGCCCGAGCGAAAATCTAAATAAAGTGTTTACCCATCTCAAGGAGCGGCACGCGTTTAAGTTGCGTGAAACTCAGGCACGCCGTACGGAGGCGGATGCTAAGCAGAAGGAAACGGAGCACCTGGAACAGGAAAACATTGCACTTGAGCGGCAGTTGGATAATAAGAATACAATGCAGATTCTGTTGAGACAGCTGACGTTGCTGAAGCGTCAACAAATAAAGCAATTACTCGCAAAGCTCAGCAAACACAGACCCATCTAGGGCGGTTCGACTGTACCATACTTGGAGATGCTTCTCCTTCGGCAAACACACAAGATTCGTCGTTTTTCTTAATGCAGTACAAAGATGGATCAAGATTATTGTTTTGAAAGTGGTTATGAAATAAAAGGACTTTGAACTTATTTGTTCTCACTGATTTTCTTTAATTTAACCAATTGATGAATTAAAATATTCGATAGAATATAATGATTATATCTCTCTTGAAACACTCGCTTAAGATTCAAATGCACCTGACATTCTACGTGCAAAAATCATTCCGGTGAATATGTGCGGTCAGAGGTGGATTGAGCAGTACACAAACTAAGCAGCCGCATGGGACCCTGGGATCTCGAGGGGTCCCGAGAAAAGGAACCGAAAAATGGTCTAGCTCATAGTCTAATTTGTGTTGAAGATTGAGGTCATTTTTAATTTGACTATTTAAAACTTTAATCGAAGCTCTTGTTGAAAGAGTCTTCAATCATAGTAATTTCGGTGAGATCAATCCTTGAAATGATTTAAATTTTAAATGAATATTTAATAAAAAACTTAAATCGATATTTGTCATTTGTTACACATAACCCTTCAAACCATTTATAATACATATCTTGTGCGATACCTAATCCCCAATTAATAACATTCGCTAATTCTGAATCTTGCACACCTGAGATCTATTATAACATGACTCACTAGACAAAATAGACATTTACTACACAGGTATCCGCCAGAAACGATTGCAATATTTTACGGTTATAATGTATCTAAATGTCCAAAAGGTCGGCTTAATGACTCATTCGATTAACAATTTCCTTGTCAACTTCTACATATAAAGCTTTTTTTATTTCAAACTCGATATGCAACACTCTCCTCTAGTAATGATGGGCTTGGTCCGCAAGAGAATTAATACCGTTGTAACTTGGCTGCTATATAGAACCTATTAAAATACACACATTAATGTTTAGATACATTGTAACACATTTCGGAAACTATTGCAACACATTCGTTGTAACACACTCAGCAAATCAGATCATACAAAAGGAAGAGTTCAGGCCACACCGTTCATACAGCAACATTTGTGATACACTTATTGAAAACAAGCAAAACGCACAAAATGCATATCAGAGCAGGCGTTACTGCAGGATAGAGGTGATTTGAGAACGCAAAACAATAAAAACCAACTCCGACCATGGCAAATCAGATTCGTTTGAATATAGTTCATGAAGGAAGGGCATAGTTATATACAGTACAGAACTATGCCCTTCCTCCATCTATCGAATTCTCAATGGCCCCTAAATTCTAAACGCTTGAACGATCAAGTGTCGAGAAGTCCGCTTCGAAACAGTATCCAACCCATTTCTGCTTATTTCGGCAAAACCTATGCCAGCCCGAGTTCAAAGCTACCATATGGCGACCGAATACAAACATGTGGAATTTTTTTCGGTATTATAGAAGGTTGTTAGAGACTTCACAAGTTTCGTTGAATATTTCTTTCATTAATCCAAGACCTTACGGTCCAATCACTCTGTTAATGCTCTTGTTTTTTTTCAGAATAAACGTTAACGTGAACTACTAGCACAAGCATTAGCTAGTGAAGCTCAACAAGCGTGGTGCACAACAAATACAATTGTTAACATGAGCATTTCTTTAATTTTGGTTATTGCTCAAGTAAATCAGATATTCGATACTATGTATCCCAAATTGTACATTGTTCCCAAATATTTCCCTTTTTGCCAAAGGCAGCTTATCTCGATCATGCATCGCAAGTGCAAGTGGATGTTTGTGTGTTTCCGCTAGTTCACCAAAGAAAGAAAGAAGCGTGTACACTTCCGTGGTTAGCTCTTTTGGGCTATACCTTCCGTACATTAATTATTAAATAAGCCAGTGAAAGTGTCAATACGTATGACGTGTGCCGGTGACAGGGGGACCCTGGGATCTTTCTCTTTCGCCCCACCACGGTAGCGCAAGCGAGGCCGGTAAGTGTATCGAATCGCCGTTACCGATCCAGTTAGTGACGCTCGAGTCATTGCGCCGGTACGGTAAGACGAAGACCGGCAAGTACCAGCTCGGACCACCGTTTGCGCTCAGCTCTGATTGATGATCTACGACGTCCATCCATAAATTACGTAACGCGCACAGGATGATACTAGCGGAATTTGGGGCAAGTGTGCCATAGGGGCGAGATTACCACCAAGCATTTTTTTCGATATAAACTTTACTTAAATGGTCAATTGTGTATACAGTTGATTACGTTCCAAGGACTAGGTTTACTGTGCCGAATTGTATATAGATAAAACGATTTATTCCCTTGTTTTGAATTGTTTTATGTTGAGTTTCAAAATTGAGCGAATTCCACCCCGGAAAAACAGAACAGTAACAAACTATATTGTGGTACAGTTGGTGGTCAAAAAGAATTCATTGATGGCTCAAGACATGCTGGAATACATACACTAGTTACATAAACATTAAAAAATCTAATTGTATAAGAAATCAATCTATTTTAACCAGGTGGCCGTCTTGCCCCATACGGGTGGTACTCTTACCCCATAGCCCAAAAAACAACGTCTTTTTCGACCCTTTTTAAAAAGTTTCAAAAATAGTTTAAGCAGCATAAGAATTTCAAATACATTAGTTTTGAAAAGGCAAAAGAATCAAAGGAAGGTCAAAGATATTTTTTTACATATGAAGGGAAAAGAATAACAAATACTTTTTACGTGACATATTGTTACATTGAGGATTTGCCGCGATAAACATTTATATTTCTGTGTTACGTAGTTTGTGGATGTGACTCATTAAATCTTAAAAACATCAATCAATGAAACGGCCTAACAAGCCGATCGGTGAGTGATTCGATGGAATATACTAAGGTAAGCAAAACATCAACTCAACGGAATGGTTTAATACCAAAATACGCACACACAAAAACACCGGTTCATAAAAAGAGAAAAGTGAATTGCAAGCCAATCAGCTCCAAAATTTCCCTAAAAGAGAAAATAGTACCAATTGCACCACCTTACCTCAATTGCTATCTTCTCGGCAAGAACTACAAAACGCCCAAACAATGATGCAGAACCTAAACAATGTCTAAATTGCACCCCTTACTCCCTCAGTTTACACTATCGTCGGCTAGCTGCTCACAAACAATTGGTATACTTGGACTTGAACCTGGCCTGTGTTGCCACGCCACCCGATCCGCTGTCCTTCTCCCTATTTCTGCACGCTCCGCCAGCGAAAGGCGCGATGATGTAAATCACATCAAACCGTGGGAGACGACAAAAAAGAGTCACGCCACTTTCGAGCGGTTTGAGCGCGGCGCGCTTTCGCTTTTTTCCCCACTGGACAGTGCTGGCCAGCTGGCCAGCTTCCCTTCCCACACTGGGTGACTGTCGCCGGGGCCACCGGATCGACCCGTGGGCAACTGCTACCCACCCAGTAACATGCCCGTGCTTCAGCCGAGCAGACGCGCGCGAACCGAGTGAAGCGATGCAGCCGTACTTGGTGGACCAACGGCGATCGGGCGTACTGCACCGGTGGGTACCGCTGGTGCTGCTCGTGTTCGGTGCGAAACTGTCCCTCGAGATGGCCCGCGGCGAGATAGTGATCTGTAACTACGAAAAGTTCCACCTGTTCGACAGCATGTACCGGCCGCGGACGGACAACTTCTGCGTGTTTAACGACGTGTACCTCGGCAGTGACGTGAAGGGGGCCGACTTTCTGGCCAGCAGCCTCGACTATCGGCGGGTCGCGTTCGCCAACTCCAAGTTCCCGCAGGTGCCGCCGTCGCTGTTCAAGAACTTTGACGACATCCGGGAGCTGTACGTGCGGCGGTGCTCGCTCGAGTCGCTCAAGATTACCCGCCTGCTCGAGAAGGTGTACGCCGGGGGCAATCGGATCGCGAGCGTGCAGCTAGATGGGAATGCGTCCAACAGCTTGCGCGAGCTGTACCTGGACGGTAACCGGCTGCAGGGGCTCGCCAACCTGACCAACCTGCCTGCGCTCGAGGTGCTCGTGCTGGAGAACAATCCGCTGCTCGGCAATGTGGACTTCGGTCAGTTCGGCCGGATGGAGCGGCTGTGGAAGCTCGACCTCGAGCGGATCGGCATGAGCCGGATCAGCAACGGGCTGAAGCGACCGCTGGCCGAGCTGCGCCGGCTCGACCTGTCGAACAATGCGCTCACCTACGTGCACGTGCGCATGTTCCGGACGTTTCCGAAGCTGGAGCATCTGTGGCTGCACGGCAACCGGCTGTACTACATGGAGGCGGACCAGGTGCGCACGGTGATGCCGTCCATCCGCAGCATCGTCATCGACGACAACCGGTGGGGCTGCGGGCATTTGGCGGCGCTCGGCAAGCAGCTGCGCGATCGGGGCATCATCATCCGGCACGGCGACTGCCGGGCGGAGCGGGCCGTCCATCGCGTATGCTGCTCGGACGAGACGGACGTGGTCGACATGCGGTACCTGATCGAGATGGGCATCCGACACGAGACGCACTTCCAGCAGGAGGTGCGCGAGCTGCGGGCGGAAAACGATATGCTGCGGCGAGATTTGGAGCGACTCGGCAGCCGGCTCGGAGAGCTGATGGCGAACCTTTCGCGGCCTGCTGAACCAGTGGTAGTGCAGAGCGGGACAGAGGAAACGGTGGATGGACAGGAATCGGGCGAGCATCCGGAAGGCAATGACGCTACTGCTTCGTTCGAGGAATATGACGAAGAGGCAGGGAACGAAAAGTGAGGTTGGTTTAGTGTACACATGGGGGAGAGGGGTGTGGGAACAGGTATGATTTCGGATCAAGTATATTCTGTGCTATGAGTATGAGTATTGCGAAGCGTTAATTCATATCTTCTGGCCTGTGTGCGAGGGTAATTAGGAAGGTGATTAGGATTAGGAAGGGAACATTAAACAATTATTTATTTAATTTATTTTCTATGACAAGCAACTGTAAAATAAAGTAGCATAATTGTAGCACAATTAGTATATAAAAAATTAATTATATCAATTGCTACGTCAATGATCTAGTTAAGACACTACGACCGGCTGGAAGGTTTTTATCGCGCATATTTAGTCTGGGGCAGTTTAGTTATACCATAACATCCACAACAGGTGCTGGAATTATTGCTCAAAAGTCGGTATAAATTCGACGCTAGTCGGAAAAGTCTCCAGAATCAAAATCCGGACACACAGTCGTCGGGAGTCGGTGTCGTCACGAGTTGAAGTAGGCCGATATCTGCGCCATTCGTAGTAGAACATCATCGTACAGTTGCAATCTTCCAAATTGAACTGTCGACATTCTCTCATTGTAACACTTTTTCTTAACAACAGCGCCACAATGACTAAGTCGCATTGGTATGAAAGATGGCCAAAATTATGTACATACTTTTTTTAATAAAGCTTTGCTGATGTATTTTTAAAACAGTGTTACAATCAAAGCTCTGCTTGTGTAATACACACACAAAGTGAAGAAAGAAAAACAAAAACAAAATGTAATACCTTATCACAAACACATTGCACAGGTCGTCTACGACTGCGAGATCGATCGGCTACGTCTCGGACGCCAATCTCCGAACTCCAAAAGACTCTGAACGAATCGGAGTAAGGGTGGCACTCGGGGGGTTCCGTTTTCTCCGGAGCTAAAATCAAATCAAATAATAGCTGCGGCCCGTTCAGAGCCGCGGAGAGTGAAACCCATCACTAGTTTGGGTTGTTTGCGAACCGACGAGGTAGTTTTGAACACCGAACCGAAAGAAACATGGGCATGTAGAAGATGGTTATCATGCAGCTATTAAGCATAGCGCTTTGGATGAATTTCTGTATTGATAACAAACATCTCAGGATACACTTTTTTCCATTTCCTTTTTATTCATCATACCCAACGTCAACCCGACGATGTCATCAGGTATGTGTATATTAGCTGACATTGGATGTTGGAGCGAAAGAACAAGTTCGCTCACCTGTTAGATATTGCTTTGCAGATCGCTACAACCAGATACAACCAGGGTCCGAGCATCCTGGACAATTATTACCGGGTGCCATGCCATGACGAAGTGCTTTTTCGTAAGCCGCACCTGCAACAATGAAGCCATTTTTTCTTATTTTTTGTTTTTGTGTTGTTACGAACTGGCTATTATTTCTCTGGTAAAAGATATTTAAATCTAAACATGAACATCACATCCCAAGTTTCCGGTCACCCAGATGATGGTGAAATGCTTTTGCAGCTTCAAAAAAACCATGCTCAATAGCAATCACAACTAAACTGCTCATTCTGCTGCTTTGGGAATCCCGGTGCTGCGAACGGTTTCGAAGTGACCCGCAAAGTTCAATATTGTGCATCCAGCCTCTGCCGATCGCACATTATCAGCATTGCGCGAGTGGAAGACCTCTCGCACATCTATACACACGCACTCTCTCCCTCTCTCTCTCTTTATCTCTCTCACACATTCTCGGTGGTATTTGCTGAGAACAGTTCGTGCTAATACAAGTAGGTTTGTCGCACATTTACCCCATCACTACACTTTTCGGAATCTCAACAGTAAGAGATGTCTCCAAACACCTGTCCCAACCAATCATGTTGGATCGGTCCCAGCTTGTACGGTCGACCTTTGCCCTCGAAAATCACACCAGACTGTAGTGAGTTAAAATAAACACAAAATCCGGCAAGTGCTGGGCCGCGTTGGTGCGAATTTACTCAATCATAACATTTGTTTTCATTTTCAGGACGCCGTTATCACTGGGAATTCCCGTAACGAATTCATCTTTCAGTGTGCTACGCTAGTTCTACCGCAGGAATGATTGCTCAGTTTCAATCCATCATTCGAGGAAGAAACACAGTTTTCGAGCATTGAGTACCACAATGTGCTGGGTACGCGCCGTATCACTAATCAGGTAATTGTCAGCAGTGTACATTTACGTATTACTTCATATCACTTAACAGTGTGTTTCTTTTTTGTCGATTGCTGCTTTGGCAGTGTGATTTTCTTCACATGTGGTAGTGTTGCAGCTGTTGGGGGCAATAATTATTGGTATACGGAAGAGCAGCCTGTTGCGACCACCAAACCTTCTTTCCATGTGAACGGATACAACATCTACGGAAGTCAGCCAGCCAACGGTGGTCTGCCAGCCACAACCTACACACAAGGTCACACAACCTACACAAGAGACACAAACTTCGGAGGTCAGTCAGCCAACGGAGGTCTGCCAGCCAACGGAGGTCTGCTAGCCAACGGAGGTCTGCCAGCCAACGGAGGTCTGCCAGCCAACAGAGGGCAGCTGCCGTACGGAACTCCAACCCATATAGGTCAGACAATCTACAGAAGTCAGCCAAATTACGGAGGTCAGCAACGCTACAACGCAAGACCACGACAGCTAGAATACAAATGCATTGAGGGTAATCTGCAGTACGACTGTGTGTTCTACGATGTGCACATTGACATGCAAACGCAAGACGTATACTTTGGCTTTGAGGATATAACACTAAACAACCAGAAGATTGTTACCTTCAAAAACTCTACCATGCGCAAACTGCCCGCTGCTTTACTCGCCTCCTTCCGCCAGGTTGAGCTGCTCAATCTGAATGACCTGCAGATAGAGGAGATCGATACGAACGCGTTCGCTTACGCGCACACAATTCAGAAGCTGTACATGGGATTCAATGCGATTCGATATTTGCCACCGTACGTGTTTCAGAACGTCCCACTGCTCACGGTGCTTGTGCTGGAACGGAACGATTTAACCAGCCTGCCACGCGGAATCTTCCACAACACACCCAAGCTCAGCATGCTGTCGATGTCAAACAACAACCTGGAGCGCATCGAAGACGACACTTTCCAAGCGACTACAGCGCTTCAAAATCTGCAACTGTCCAGCAACAGGCTTACGCATGTTGACCTTTCTCTCATTCCCAGTCTCTTCCACGTCAACGTCAGTTACAACCTGCTCTCTACGCTTGCCATACCGATCGCGGTCGAAGAGCTAGACGCATCGCACAATAGCATCAACGCCGTACGCGGGCCCGTCAACGTGGAGTTGACCATTCTGAAGCTGCAACACAACAACTTGACTGACACTGCCTGGCTGCTGAACTATCCCGGACTGGTTGACGTGGATCTTTCCTACAACCAGTTGGAGAAGATAACTTACCAACACTTTGTCAAAATGCAGCGCTTGGAGCGACTGTACGTCTCCAACAACCACCTTGTGGCGCTCAATCTTTACGGTCAACCCATCCCAACGCTCAAAGTGCTCGATCTGTCGCACAACCATCTGCTGCACGTGGAACGTAACCAGCCGCAGTTTGATAGGGTGGAGTACCTTTACCTTGACCACAACTCCATCGTGACGCTTAAGCTTAGCACCAGTCATACGCTAAAGAATCTTACACTATCGCATAATGACTGGGATTGTAACAGTTTACGTGCACTTTTCAGAAACGTAGCCCATCCTGCAGTACACGATGCTGACCAGCACTGCAAGATCGACTACCAACTCGAGCAGGGTCTCTGCTGCAAAGAAAGTGACAAGCCGTATCTGGACCGGCTATTACAGTACATTGCCCTGACGAGCGTGGTGGAGAAGTTGCAGCGTGCACAAGGACGCTGCAGTGCCACAGATACCATCAACAGCGTGCAAAGTCTGTCCCACTACATCACACAGCAGGGTGATGTGCCACTGCAGGGTAACGAACAGCTCGAGGCCGAAGTCAACGAGCTGAGGGCTGAGGTGCAGCAGCTAACCAACGAGCAGATACAACAGGAGCAGCTGCTGCAGGGGCTACACGCCGAGATCGATACCAATCTGCGACGGTACCGCCTGCCGAAGGATGGACTAGCGCGCTCGAGCGATAATCTAAATAAAGTGTTCACCCATCTGAAGGAGCGGCACGCGTTTAAGTTGCGCGAAACGCAGGCACGCCGCACGGAGGCGGATGCTAAGCAGAAGGAAACGGAGGACCTGGAACAGGAAAACATTGCGCTCGAGAAGCAGTTGGATAATAAGAAGGCAAAGCAGGCTGAGTTGAGACAGGAGACGTCGCAGAAGCGCCAAAAAGTGAAGCAATTAGAGGCCAAGAAGAACCGCAATCCAGATACGCGTCGCGTTACAAAGTAGTATGCAGAGCACCTGTGTGTGTATGATGTTACTTGGGCCAAGCATGTAACGGAAATATTCTAAATTTCGAATGCTATTTTTACAAAATAAAAAGACATAACTTTTTCAGTTGCAAACGATTCACATTGGGCACATGCACACCCCGAAATCACTGTGACGGATGTTGAGAACTGTTTCACTTACATGGCCCTTGAAAGCTGGGAAAAATCCACTCTCAGTCTAGCCAGTTTTCCAGCGTCTTCTCCATACGCGCCCGTGTAATCAACTCCGGTGTCGCGGGACGTGCAATCTCTTCCGGTGGGTGCAGAACCAGGTGACAGTAGATTGGGATCTACAAATACAGTTCAGTAGAACAATGCTTGAAATTCGACGTCAGATTAGATACTTACATATAGCAGTGACATATCGAAAACGGGATGCTCAGCCGGCCGTGGCCGTTCCGGCAGCTTGAAGTGTCTACCGATGATCGGTTCCTCCAGCGGTTTACCGATCTGGTGCAGCGTAGCAAGATACTTCAGCTGAACGCTTCGTGTCCTCCTAATGCCGTCGCTCATTGTTGCGTGCTCGGTGAGCTGCACCCGCCAGACTGAGAACGTTTACCGAGCATACCGGCCACGTACGGTCTGATGAGAATTCTACAAATGGATGGCTACGAGCGAAATCGGATTCCATAGCAACATGACAGCGTAATTTGTTGAATATCAGCGCATGCATAGATACCGCAGACCGTTTACAAAACCGTATATCGAAATGCAAACCAGTCGCAGTAAAGCTATTCGATATGTAGATAGATAAACAAAGGGTGGCCGTCCGTGTTGCCAAGCTACCCAGGGTAAGTTACAGAGCACTATTGGTAAAACTATGAAAAATAACAACAGTAGTAAGTTATTCATCCGAAGGAAATTCAGTGTCACTGGATCGCACGGATCGCCTAGACCGGTTTTTCTGCCGTAAATGTAGATATTGTGAGCGATGCTTTCAATAAGTCGTAGAATACAGAAAATAAGGCATTATTGAAACGTCTAGCATAGATTGGAATCTGGAAAGTGACGTTGGTACCCTGACGTACCCTGGCTATGCTATTGTATGCAGCTTAGAAGTCAATGAAGAGATGGTTCGTTTTGTATCTATATTCTATCATCTACAAGATCTGCCGCATGAAGATCTGATCAGTGGTTGATTTTTCGTTTCGGAATCCTCTTTGATGGTTTCCGAATACCTTTTAAACGTGCGGGACAAGTATATCTTGAAGGTTCATTCTTGTATATGAGGTAGATGATGCCGAGATTCCAATTACAAGGCATCGAGATTCGCTATACCACACCTCAGTAATAATTTGATGAGTTTTGTTTTCTAATCGTGCAACTGCCATTCCGTCGGTTCCGGGTGACTTGTTATTTTTCAACCGACGTATAGCTTTTTGGGTTTCGTCGATGCTAGGTAGCATGACACTATCTGCTAGTGGAGCCTCTAGCTGCTCGTTAAAATGGTCGTTGAGTAATTGATCAAAGTACTGAGCCCACCGCGAGAGGACCTCTGGACCTTTTAAATTATTATCTTCGATTAATACACACTCTGGATTCTCTGGTGGATGTTCTACCACTGATAGGGTCCTCAGCTTACCGGTATTTTGTCTTTGTCGCATTGTTCATCAATCCAATTCAAGCTGTTTTACGTTACAGTAGCCTGTAACAGTTTTAGGCCGCTCTCGTGATACAGTCATCAACTTGCACAACTTAACAATATGCTCGTCATGGGCTCAATCCCATTTGCACAGGCGAATGGACGTAGGAATTACTATCCAATAGCCAATTAGTCACTGAAAGCCACGCCTAACGCGTTGTACAGGCAGGCAGACATTGCCCGACAACTGTTGTTGTGCCAAAGAAGAAGAAGAAGCCTGTGCGAGTCCCGTGGTTCAGTCGTAAACTCGCACGACTTAACAACACAACATGCTCGTCGTGGGTTCAAGCCTCGAAAGAACCTATAGTAAGGACTGACTATCCAGCTGTGTATGGGTATAGGCTGGTACCATCTCAAATTCTCCCTTTGGACACATCCTTGCCTGTTGTTAAGCCTTTTAATTAAAAAACTATAATTTCATTCTTTGATACTTTGAATAAATTGTTGACACTGCTATAAGACTCAACTTTTTAGCATCAAAATGTTTTGAATCCTTTACGTTTACTTTCCTCCGTACACCGTACGCGTCCACAAACTCCGAAAGAAGTGCCCATTCCGCATTGCTGAGGTACATTGGCATCTTCGCCCGGCCCGGCGCGAGAAAGATGAAGTCCCATGTTCATTTCCGGATTAGTAACTCAATCACGATCGCACCGTGGTGCGTTGCTGGTCCGCCCGGAGCGTAACCGTAAATCACGCGGTAGCATAGCGTACCAGCGTCATCCGCATCAGCCCCCAAACCCTGAGACGGATGTGCACTGCGTCAGATGGTTCACGGCACGGCGAACTTCGCACGAATTATGAACTAATGCCCAAGGCGCGCCGTCGACGACGCCACCACCGCGGAGATAAATTATTCCGAACCGTTTTTTCGCCGACCAACAATCGAAGCGAACATTTACCTTCCCGGATGACCCCTAACAGCTGGCCACGTGTGTGTGTGTGTGTGTGTGTACTCAACCGCGGCTTACCGGGTTCGTCGTCTGCCTGTCAACCGTGATAAACGAGCGTTAATTATTAATTTTTCACAACACCCCCACCGCACTATCATTAATTATTCGCTCGCACATACGTGTGTGTGTGTGTACACGCTGAGCGGAAGACGTTTGTTGCGGCAGGATAAAAGAAATGCAGACGATGGAAAAATAAATGCTCAAGCATTAAGGATACTGCAAACACTTACATCTGCGATGCGCACGCTGCGCTTACTAAAATCCCCCGCGGGGAAAGGCGAACCACAGATAGCAACATGGATTCCGGATGTTTCACCTTCGTGTGGATGTATCACCAACACCCGGCCCTGCCGTCTTGTGCGAGTGCTGCAAGTGTGTTGCGCTTGTTCCTAAAAGTAAAGTTGAAATCAAATAACGCGATGCATCAAAAAATCACTCACGAAAAACAACATTTTCAAATGGCAAATGGTCCCTCCCCCACAACCCTCCTGTGCCCAAACACTCACCCAAAAGCTCGTGCACTCGCCTGGACCGTAATTGGCTCTACCCTCCACCGAACAATCCGATGCAAATGCAATCCGTGGTGCAAGCACTTTACTCTCCCCAACGGTTCCTTGGATGATGGGCGGAGAGAGCTACACGCTTGATCGCGAACAGCATCGCCTTTTGCTCAGTGCACTGTGCATGTGTGTTGGTAGTGCATTATTTACTTTGCTCTACAGCAAGCTTGTGCCATTTGAACCCGCTGCAAAAACCATCTTGCCTTGGCAAGTTTGTTTCCACGACACGCCCGAGGAAGTAATATCTGTACGAAATAGAAAGAACAGAAAGATAAAGACGGCTAAGGGGAAGAAACTCAACTATCTTGTTGGTGGAGGAAATTTTTGAACTTTCCTAACTTAATTTTCAACGAGCGACGACTCTGTGGCGCAAAGGGGCGCAATGGGGCATTCCACGTGCTGGATCAGTTCGGAGATTGATTTTTCCTGATTTGGTTCGCCGTTCGAGCGATGCGATTCGTCTTTGATATGCTGGCGCATCTAGCATGTCTGTAGCAAGGAGCACTAGAAGAAGAAGAAGAAGAAGAAGAAGAAAAATACTTTATTTTCGATGCAAATGGAAAGGAAAACATAATTTATTCAACCAGCCCTGGGGGTGCAGAAGTAATGACGGATTTTACAGAATGCTGGGGGGGGGGGGGGGGGAAGGAGGGATAAACCATCAAGTCAGAAAACACAAATTTGAGGAAACATTGATGTCGTGATTCGGGAAAAGGGTTGGGGGGGGGGGGGGGTTTGGATGCACAATTTGATTGGAAAAAAGGGGTGAGCAAAAAGTTTTTCACAAAGCAAAAGGGATAAAAATGTAAATTCCTTTTTCATTCATTTCATTTGCTCTTTGGACACATTTTTTCTCCATTTTTTGTATGAACTTGATCGCTTAAAGTTAATTAAAACTCACAATTTCCCACCTACCAAGCCACCTACTGTTCATGTAGCCCGGGGAAATGCACCAACTACTGTCACCGGGTGCCATCTTCGTTTGCATCGCGAAGGAATGCACCGGCCCCCTAGCCTGGCAGGAGTCCGTTGTTACGCGTGTCACCCTAACCCCGTGGAGGGGGCGGGGGCCTGACATTTGACAGCTTTCACAGGAACGACGAAATCCAAGCAATCCAACCCAACGCCGGTAACACCTTCAGGCGCACACGCCCTCTCCCCAGGCTGGGCCGGGCGCGGCATGATAAATTGCAATCCGTCGCCAAGCGCGTGTGGGCTGGTGCCTTTCTCTCCGTGTCAACATTCCACAACCGATGTGAGAAGGAATTTATTGAACGTTTATTGGATTTTCGGTATTTCGGCCGAAGATAGTTTAGTGGCAATGCACAATACTAAGGAAGAGCATCATGGCCGCGCGTCGACGCCTTTTGATATTGGATCGCGTTCGAGGAAAAGAAGATCTGAGGGGACATAAATAAACTTAATCGTTAAAAAAAAGAGAAGAAAATACACAACAAGACAAGCTGCCTTGAAAGTGGAAATTTTAAACCACACACATACACACACACATTTCATGAAGTCAGCATCCAATTGCACGGGACCAGTCACGAATGTGCACTGGACTCAATATATATTGGAAAAGCTTTTTTTTTACGTACCTCTTTCAAAAAAGAGAAGAAAACAACAAGCCCCCACTTCCTACACGTACAATCTCGGAGCCAAAGACTTATACCGAATTCACATGCAATAAGCACACTCCCCCCATTAGAAGATGAACGAGCGAGCGGCACGATCCTTACGCGTCAGCCAGATCTACCTCAGAATTGCTTTATTTAGCACGAGGCAGTGAAGAAAAAACTCACTACTCACTTAGAAATGTGTTACATTTCCGTTCCATTTTCCAACGAGCAGCACACAGCAAGACACACAACACGCACAGAGACACTAATGAGGAACATTTTCATTAAACGTTTCGGTGCAAGCAGTAACAACAGCTTTCGCACAACCAATATGGCGTATGGCTCTGTATGTCGGCTGCCAGACGATCTCATTAAACCGCGTTACCATGGAGACGCGCTGCAATTTCCTTTCCCCAGGACAACTCACCGAGCGGCTAATTCTGTGCCATCCGGTCGCCTTTGCTTTAAGGCCGGCTGCTGACATGGGAAGGATGACAGCAATGGGCAGTGACGGAAAAGGAGAAGAGGATCCGAATTCAACAGCTTGTTTATTAGAAAAGTTTTATTTGTCCTCTCGAACCACTAACATGTGAGCTGTGTGTGTGTGTGTGTTTTTTTTTTGTTCGTGAAATCCTTCTTAGCACCACAACCCCATCGCCAAAGCAGTGTACGGTGGGGAAGTCGAATATGTTCCTACTCTAAAACTCTCCCCACCCGGGGGTCAGTTCAAATATTACGTTGAGCTGCTTGCCACAGACGGGGGCCAGGGGTAAGCGGTTCGTACTGACGCCAACTGGCCATTGATTGATTGCTGCAGCCACAACCGCATCGCCCCGTTACAAAACCAACGAACCTCAACTTTGGTCCGATTGGTCGATCGATTACGAAACCCGGACAACAGACATCGAGCGGAATGGGCGGAATGGGCCAGCCACCGGCCAGCCAATGTGGCCGATTGAGCAACTGTCCCATCTACCATGACCCAATATTTGATCACCACACATACACACACAAACACAGCATCGCAAACCTAGCCAACGAGCCATGTATCGACCACCGAAGCCCAAGGGTTTTCGGTGTCCCCGTGTTTAGTATTTGTCTTCGATTTCTTTTCCCTGCACTGTCCCTACTTCCCCGTCCAACCGCATGGGAAAAAGAAAAACTTTCCAACAGTACAAATAGATAGACATTAAAAGAGCATCGTACGAGCGCAGGCTGGCCCCAGCGGTTCTGTCGCGGGAAGTTTAGAGAAGTCGGTGCTGTGTGTGAATGTGTGGTGTGGTTTGGTGTACGAACTTTTACCCGTTTTTGGTCGGGCTTCTGCCTGCGGAAGGCTGTGCCAAGGCGATTGGGCGGGCGTTTGCGTGCTGTAAAGTCAAACAAAACCAAGGCATGCTACATCAAATGGCAATGCTGTTGGCGCAAATAAAAGCAGCCCTAGCTGAAGCATGTACCCACGAAGCTCGGTTGGCTTTGGCTTTGAATTGAATTTCGGAACGTTTGATGAGTACTAACACGAGATACTTTTTTGTGTAAACGTTGACAACTTCGCAACAAACGCATCGTCAAGCTGGACTGTATTCAGAAGTTAAGTCAGAAAGGCCCCCGTTACGACACGGCTACACCAGCAGGACGACAGCTTTAACAACTTCGCTTTAACCGCCTCCTCAACTCACACCCGGGTGGTTCTCGCGCTCCTCCATCCGTGCCGGCGTTTTAAACCCCCGCCGAAGAGTCGCATTGCGCCCAATCACAATCGGCGACAGTTTCGGCGGGCTGGCCGGATAGATCGATGCGAGTGTTTCGATTTTCCGCTTCGCCGCACTGTGGCTGCCCACCCCAACCGGGGTGGAAGTCTGCGGCAACCGGCTAACCGACCGCTGCCCGTACGGTGTGCCCACGTTCGGGGTGCTGCTCCCTGCCACTGCCACCAGCTCGCCGAGCCGCTCCGCACACTGCTCGAAGAATCGATCGCGATCGATCGCGTCCAGCTGCAGCTGGCAGCGGTCCCATTCCGCCCGCAGATGGCCGTGGCGGGCGTGCTGCTCCGTGAACGTGGTGTACTCGGTCGCGAACGACTGCGGTACGCCGACTGCCGGCTGCCGGCTGAACGTGCGCCACTGCAGATTGGACACGCACAGTAGCCGCCGCTCCTGCACCACGTCGTCGTACGCGTACTCGCCCAGCCCGTGCCAGAAGTTGATGCACAGCAGGTTCATGGCCGTGTCGGCCAGGTAGATCGATTGGAACTTTTTCGTTTCGGCCGGGCCGACGCGCACCACCACCCCGACCGTGTCGAACTCGCCGAACGGTGGACGGAAGCTAGCCGCATCGATTGACCCGATCGGTGTGACGGCGCGGCTGCTAGAGTGGCCCTGCTGTTCGACGACGAGATCATCCTTTACCCGGCGGTACGTGGTGGCCTTGTGTGCTGTTAGTTGGACGTCATTATTCTTCGTCCCGTTGGCGGTAACATTCCCAAACTCCACGTAGGCTTGCTCTTGCAGCAAACCACGCACATCGTCCGTCGGGCGCCAGATCGAGAGGACAAACGAGCGTACCGGTTGGGCACGATCCATGAGGCGCACTTTCAGCAGCGCGGTAACGGTCGGCCGGATGGTGCTTTTGGCGAGCAGGGCCTTCACCCGTCGGTTGATTTCGCTCTGCAGCTGCTCCTGCTGTCGCTGCTGGAACTGCTCAATGACGAGCTGCTGCGAACGGGTCAGTTCAAACTACAAAAAGAAAGGGGGAAAATGTTTACAAAAAGAGGAACCATTTCCATTTTGCTCTTTCGTTACTGCTTACGTCGAGAAAGGAAACGTCGAGCCCATTTTCCAAACACTCCTGCAGCTCGGTCGCCGTCGTGCTCTCCGTCACGCGCACGTTGCGCTTCACGCTGTTGGCCGCCCGCTCCCGTTCGATTTCCTCCTGCACGCGGTTGTACAGTTTGTGCAGATTTTCCAGCTGGTTTGCATCGTTCCGGCGGCTGTGCCGTTGCTGCATCCGCTCCGAGCGCAGTACCGATCCCTGCCCTTCGCTCGAGCTTTTTTCCACGTACATTAACGGATACACGCGCACGATGAGCGCTCGCACACGGGCAATCAGTCCGCCGCGATCGTGAATAGTATTGCACCCGATCAGGAACGGTACGGGATGGTGATAGTACCCCAACCGTACCGACCACCGGACACGGCGCGTTGCGTTCGTGGCAATTTTTAACCGCACGTCCAGCGGTACTTCCAACGGCGAACAGCCATCCTTGTGGTTGCACAGTTCCGCGCCCTGTATCATTAGCTTCGTGCCCGGGACGATACGGCCGGCGCGAACAGCCGCCGCCAGTGGGTAATCGATCTCGGTTCGCACACTGTACCATCCATCGGACAGTTCCAGCCCCATTCCGACGGCGGATGCTGCATCGTTGTGCACGATGTTTGACACGAACAGCACCATCCGGCGGTTCGGTATGTCGTCCTTTTCGAGCATCTTTCTCAGGGCGGACCGGCGTGCGGAATCGATCTCGACGTGATACCGGTACTGTAGCTGTTGGAAGACATTTTCCGGCGATAAGGCACCCTGCAGATGGGTGCTAAAATTGCGCTCATACGCACTCAGCTTGCATACGATCCAGCGCCATGCGTTTTCAACCCATCCCTGCGGTACGAGCCGCGGATCAATGCCCGGGGCTGCAAGAAAGGCACACCGCATCTCTTCCACGCCTATGGTGGAGTTTGCGTCCATCAGTAAGCATCCCGCTTTCCCATCCGTTCCGAGAGGTATACGCGCAGTATTGCTGATGCTGACCGATTCCCTGCAAACAAATGGAACATTTAAGCGCCTAAAATGCCATCAAAATGCGCCTCAACTTACCCGTAATACTCCGCCACATTAAAGCGAAACTCCAACACGTTCTCCAGCGTGACATTCATCGCTGCGGTTAACACGTCCGCCGTCCGGGGAACAGCACCACCAACATACTCCCTTATTGCGACACGATTCTTCTGCTGCTTTCGGCTACAAAACTCAAACAACCGTGGCCGACACGCATCTGCCGGTTTGCTTGCAATGTATTGCATCTGTTTTTCCAGCTCCTCCCTTCGTGCCTGCTGTACATGCTCCGGTGGCAGGTGGCTTACCAGCACCGACCGCCGCTTCCCATCCGACTCGTCCGAGGCGGGAAGATTGGGCAGTATCTCGGAAAAGCTATCGTCCCAATCCGATCCGGCAGGTTGCATTTTCGCCGCCGGTTTGGCCGGTATCGCATCGGAACATTGGTCAAATTTGGACAGCAATTTGTTTGGCTTTTTACCCATTTGCTGGACGCAAAACAGTTGCTGAAACTCGTGATCATCCAACTGCGAGAAAAACGCATCGACATCGTGTGCTTGTGGGGTTGGTTCTTTCGTCTGTTTTGTGGTGGGCCTTACACTTTCACCTACGGCCGATGCTGGCGTACTGGTTTGGAAGGGGACAAGTGGATGGAGATGGTTTGAGCGCAGCTTCTTCTTCGGCGTCAGTATCGGTTCATCGTGCGCATGCGATAGGCGGCGCTTGTGGCGAGTTTCCTCCAATTTGGGTGCATTTTCTCCAAGCACCGAGTCACTTATTGCAGCATCGTTGCAACCAGCAGGAAGAGGTTCTTTGCTTTCAGCTTCATCGAATTCATTCCATAACTTTTTAGCCCTCTCAAGCGCATCGGTCGAAATGGCAATGGAAGCTCCACTCGCTCGACTAAACGTAGGAAAAGAGGTTACGCTTTCCTCAACATGATCGATAGCACAAGCATTTTTCGATATTACTGTAGTGCATTCCGTGACCTTCTCCTCTTCTTCTTCGGTGAAGAATTTCTTTGCATTTTCCAATGCTTTTTTCGAGACGGAAATTTTACTACCGCTTGCCGTGTTAAAGCCACCGAGCAAATTTCCTGTGATGTTTTCCTTATCAACCACCGGGCCTAGATCGTCCTCATCGAACGCTTTCTGTGCCATTTGGAGAGCTTTCTTCGAGACTGCAATTGCACTACCAGCCGCTGTACTAAAACTGGCCGCGAAATCGGGAGAGTTTCGGTTTCCAGTATTTTCTAGTGCCGATTTGGAAGCTTCCTCCTCGGCAAATGCTTTTTGTGCTCGTTCGAGGGCTTCTTTAGAAACAGATATCTTGCCACCACCGGCTGTACTAAATCCACCACCGAAGGAGTCATTAGTCATATTTCCGGGCTGGTTCTCTTTGTCTCTGCTCAATTCTTCCTCCTCAAACATCTTTTGTGCTGTTTTTAAAGCCTTTTTCGAGACAGCTATTGAGGAACCACTCGCTGTACTAAAAGCTCCCTTAGAAACTGGTCGCATGTTGTCACTACTTCTGACCTCTTTCGTTTCATTTTCTATACACATACCGCTGACCTCCTGGCAAGAGCCCGCTGCTTCAACGCCGGTAGCATTGTCCACCATCGATTCTATCTCTTCGAACGTTTGCTGTGCCTTTTCAAGGGCTTTTTTCGACACGGCAATTTTATTGCCACTCGCTGTACTAAAACTAAATCCCATAGCAGGTGGCTTGAACCCACCATCCCCTGTTGTTTGGGGTTGATCTGTGCCTTCCCCCTCCTCTTGCGCAAACATGGTGCGAGCCGATTCGAGTGCTCTTTTCGATACAGCAATCTTGCTCCCACTAGCAGTACTAAAACCACCATCACCAAATGAAGTTTCATTTGCTGTGGTGATGTTTTCCTGTTCCATTTTCGTTTCTTCTTCGGCAAACGCTTTTTGTGCCAATGCGAGTGCCGCTTTCGAGACAGCAATTGTATTGCCACCGGCTGTACTAAAACCTCCCAAGAATGTCGGTTGATAGGGGTTTCCTTCCCGTGTGACTAATGGATCGTCCACAATGTCCTTGCCAATCGTTCTTTCATCCTCTTCGAACGTTTTACGCGCCTTTTCGATGGTATCTTTCGATACAGTGATCGATTTACCACCAGCTGTACTAAAAGCTGCTCCCAACGGTGCCTTAGAATCGTCTACGTGCATCTCATTCTGAAGCTTGGCTTCCTCTTCGGCAAACATTTTCTGAGCACTTTCGAGCGCTTCTTTCGATATGGCAATTGCGCTGCCACCAGCCGTACTAAATCCTCCACTAAACGGTTGATTGGAAAATACAGGTTCTTCTATCCTCCGCCTAAGAGCTTTTCCTGCGTTGTTTGCATTTACGCTTGGAACGGCCTTCATTTCAACACTTTCCTGCAACGATTCCCTTATGCTAGAATCATTTTGAAGGTGATTAAGCTTCTGTTTGACTTCTTCTTCTGTGAACATTGCTTGAGCTTTTAGTAACACTTCATCAGAATCATTTACCGAAGCATCGCGCGTTGTGTTACTGTATGAGTTAGCACTGTGAGGCACCAAAGAAGCATTAACCCTTCCATGTACCTTATTATTACCGTCGGATTTTATGGGAGTCGCGTTTGTCCCTTCAGTTATCTTTTGCACTCGCTTCTGATCCGATGCATGGGGTTCTTTCTCCTCCGCAGGGTGCGCCAGCATGAACAGATCCTCATCATCGTCCAGCAACTGTTCCATCGTAATTGGTTCACTCACACTCTCCGCATGGTTATCGTCCACCGATAGAAAACTGCTCTCATCTGACTCACTCAACGTGGCAAAGTTTATCGCAACCGTCTTGGGAGAAGACGATCTATCGGAGGCAAGGGAGATCGGTGAAGAAAACCCGTGAAACGCTGGTTCACCGTCGAGCGAAGTGGATTTGGTTTCATTTCGAGCTTTCTCTTCCCTACACTCGCCATCTTCTTGCCTAGTAGTTATGGCTTGTGAAAAGAAAGCGGAAAGTTGTGTAAGATTTGCCTGTATTAGCACACTTTCGTTCAGTGCCATTCCGTCCATTGATGTTTCAGTATCGCTGTGATGGTTAGAATTACGGATCGTGCTCGTTTCCGACTCATCATCGCTTGACGGTTGCCCTGCCATTGATGAATCTTCCGTGTCGTAGCTTAACCGACGAGCTAACAGTTTCTCTCTTTTCTCTCTGGCTCGGCCATACTGGCGGCAGGTCGGTTCGCGCTTGACGGGTTTCGGCGGGCTGGTGATTAAATCTCGCAGCTGTATTAACCTTCGCCGCAGGCTTTCGGATTGGATGAGGGATAGGTCTACCTCCATGGAGCACGTTTCGCTATCTTCGAGCCGAAAATCGTCCAATATTCGCTGCACTATACTTCGCTCATCGGGAGCAGCATCTGGTTCTATAACTAAAAATAACAATTTTAACATTTGGGGTATAAAGAAGTGTATAAATTAAGGTATAATAGAGGAAAAAGCACCTTCACGTTTGATAGACGTTTCGTTGATTGAAGTATTGCTGAGCAGCTTCGACGGAACTGTATCCTTCCCATCAGTGTCTGCTCTAAGAATCTCAGATAGAGGCAGCGGCAATTTCGGTGGCTGCTTTTCTATGCCCGGTCCGGTCAACAGATCCGCCGCCTCAAATAGGTCGATCATTTGTGTATCAATTTCCATCTGTGTGAAGCTATAGTTGTGAGGCTTTATGGTTGATTGTGCCTTGTACTCCTGCGGTGGCGCAAAATCACTTTCTTCATCATCTCCAGCCCGTTTGGCCAGCTCGGCCACCGTTAGGAACTGTTCAGTACAGCAGGCAGCAAACTGCCGTGACAGCACTTTACTCGGTCCCGGGATGGCATTGGCCTTTTCCAGCAGTATTGCCGAAGCCAGAGGATTTGCTTGCACCGTTTCAAACTGCTCAACATCCTCGTCGTAGTAAAAGGTCGACAGCTTTCGTGCCGCTTCTGGTAACTCCGCCTCGGTAACATGAAGGTCGCTCGCACATTCCGAATGCTGCTCGTAGGACGATCCATCGTCGGCGAAACTTTCGCCGGCCGACGCTTTCTTGGCACGTTTAAACAGTGGACCTTGTTTCCGGCGGAATTTCTTGCGCTTTACTGCGACCGGACTGGCCGGCACTTCGTCCATCGTTTGGGGGCACCCGAAAACAGTGCGCTTTTTGTGCGGGAACTGAGATTGTTTTGTTATTATTATTATTTTTTTTTTGTTGTGTTCAGAGTGACCAGAAATACCGATTTATCTGTATTCCTACCGATTTTTCATATGCCTACTACGGACGTCACACGATGCGTAAACTGTGCCGTAAACTGGATTTCAGCCATACAACCCTGAAGTCTTTTGACAGGAAGTTTACGCACTCCCATACAAATCAAACGTAAACTTTTTGAGTTTACGCCTCGTGTGACGTCCGTATACCGATTCACAGATACAGGGTTTCGAATCATATATGGGAATAGTTCAATCACTTAGGGGAATGTTGCAAATCGGTAGGGGAATATTGCATGCAAGCTGTGGATGTTTGCAATCACTTAGGGGAGTTGTGCAATCGATTAGGGGAATGTTGCAAGCGTACTGTGGAGCTGTCATCAGACTGTGGGTGCCGCTGTAAATACCTTAAAATACAGTGAACCCTCTCTTATTTGACACCTCTCCAATTTGAAAAACCTCTCTTATTTGAACATTTTGCACAGTCCCTTGATTTCCAGTACATTTTTGTTCCTTTAATTTGGAAAACCTCTGAAATCTGTACCCCTCTTATTTGTGTATGGTGTTGCCATGGTTATTGAAAGATGTGTGCTCAAATTGGCGATTCTGTTCGCAGTTTCCTATAGCAACAGTTAAGGCTGCATACTAAATAATCTGTCTCTTTCTTGTTTGGATGGACCTTTCATTCACTTTTCACCTCTGTAATTTGAAAACCCCTCTTATTCGACAGTCCCATTGCCTCTCAAATAAGAGAGGGTTCACTGTATTTTCGTCAATCTTACTAACTTATCATGTTAAATTATGGCTCCGCAGCAGGATTTATTTAGTTTATCATGTGTACAGCAGAATCCCACACGATTTAAAAAAAAAACATCATCGGTATCAATTCGTAGCTTTTTTACTGCAGCGGCTCTAAGGTCGCGTGGAGGCCCCAGAAAAAGAACTTGCCACCATTAAGAAGAAAATGTGCATCTTAGTCCTTCTTTGGCTTAGAATTCCAATTTTCAGATCGACACTTCAGAAAAATCTTCATTTGTGTAACCCCTGAACCAAATTAAATCCAAATCCTAAATAAAGGATACATATTCTCGTGACATGGAACTTTCACTTTCCGCATTAGCACCCCCTCCCATCCCGCTTAACACTTCTTTCGCTTTTACTTCTTTTAAGTTTCGAGTTTTAACCTACCGAAAACTACCGATAAAATTTTGATGCGCCTACCGAAAACCGCCTAAATAATCTGGCCACACTGATATCAGCCGCCAAAACTGCTTTGACGTTTGACGTGACGGATATTCGAGCAGAGCAGCTCGAATCAGTGCACATCCACTGCTCGACAGAGTTCAAAACGAGCGTTAACTGGTATAATGGTGGTATAATAGAAACTAATATTGTTAAATTGAAATCAAAGCATATTAATTTATTTTGATTTCGAAAAAATAACTTATTTGCAACAATCTTACCAATGTTGTATAAAAAGATCAAAATGTATACGTGAAATTCCTGCACCGTATATTTAAGCCAATTTATTCGTTGCACAGCTTGTCCGCGTGATTTGCTATGAATGGGTTCATGATCGGTTCCAAGACTGGAACAGGTTCACGATTCATTCTGGAATCGAAAAAGGTCTTGTAACAATTCCGGACTCGTATGGAAACAGTTTCAGATCTAGGACCCGTATAGGTTCAGTATCAGGTCCATGACTGGCATGGGTTCTTGTTCGGTTTCAGGACCGTTATGGATTCAACATTAGTCTCTGAGTTGGTGTGGATTCTTGATTGATGACAAGTCCTGTATTGGGTCAGTTTCAGGTCCAAGAACTCATAGATTCAGTATCAGTTCCAAAAACGGCATTGGTACAGGATCAGTTTCAGAGCCGCTTTAAGCTCAACATGAGTTCCAACGCAGGTATGGATTCTAGGTCGATTCCAGCATCTGTATTGGTTCATTATCAGGACCAATAAGAGTTCATTGTCAGTTATGAGTTCATCATCAGTTGCGGAACGTTTATACTTCAGCGTCAGTTTCAGTGCAAGAATGGGTTCTTTATCAACTACAGCCACGGAATGGGTGTAATAACAGTCCCAGTGCCGTTATGAGTTCAGCATCTGTTTCTGTCCGCAGAAGGATTTAAGCCTAATTTGTAACGTGATAAATTTTCGAAAATCTACCCAAGGAAGACTAACGTTAATCGTCTTTGTCCACGGAAGTTGCTTCTGAGTTTAAAACAAATTTACCATAGCAATCAAATTAATGGATGCATTCTTCTTTATCTTAATATCCCCAGGAAACACGCTGCACTAATTTACAAAAGCACCTTCTAAAACCATTTTCATAATCCTCACATTTAGCTGCTGCTGCTGCTGCACTTTTTTATACTATCGCAAAGCAAAGTTCAAAACTGCAAAAACCAAACAGAATCCCAAAAAAACAACACACACACTGCCCCTTTCGACGGCAGATGTTACTGTTATGGCTTGGGACGATGGGGCTCACGGTCAGGATAAGGTTGCATAATAAGATGCATTTTGATTTTGCTACCCCATCGAACAGAAGCCCGCGAACGGCACGCACGGCGTGCAGCCGCAGCCCATCTCGACCGTTGTGGTTGTGTGGAATAATTAAGCGAAGACGCACAGGTTAGCACCTGGTGCCACATGCATATTAAGTTCATTAGTGAATGCATCGCATAACCCGCATGCTACGCCGCGCACCGTACGAGATGGAGGGGCGTACCTGTAGGAAGGCCTCCGGTAGCCACACGGTCGCGGAAAATAAAGCGAAAACGAAAGCAACAAAAATAAAACTGACTGCCAGCTGCCAACTGTGTTGCCGGTGACCGGCATCGGCAGATTTGCCAACAAAGCTGTGCGCCAAATCCTCGTCCAGGAGCGGTCAACACAGAGAGAGAGAGAGAAAAAGAAAATGATACTCAAAACAAGATCAAAATAACACAACGATCAAATCGGAGAGCGGTGAATAAAAAACTGCCCCGTGCAAGACATAAAATATAACGCAACCGGTACGCCGGGGATCATGTTTTTACTGTTTGTCTGTGGGGGCTGTAAAACACCTGTCCTCAGTCGTATGGTGAACACGGTCACACACACATTCACACATAGCAATATACACATAAAGGCCTAAGTGGTGCACGGAATCTTCGAAAATGACGTGATAAGGATCATCATATGTTGCTGTGCTGCCGCCAACCGAATCCGTGCGCCGAACATCTGCTCTGCAGTGAAGGGTGCCCAATTTGCATATGCGGGCAGGAGGTTTTTTTTATGATCTTACGTTTGCAATATTTGCTTTTTAACAATCAAGATCGATTTTTAAGCTTTTTGGAGGTACTAGTAGATGTTGCTTGGTAAGTAATATTTTAAATAATATGTGTAATCAAAACTAACGAGTTCTGTAATAAATTCAAGAGCGCTCTTGGCCATTCAGATCCTATTTTCAAAGAGTTCATTTTGATTCTGTAAATTGTCAAGTTTTGTAAAGCCTGACCGATCATGAACGTAAGCTTTAAACTTTTATATAAGCATTCGTGAGTTTGTTTATCGAGTTATAAATAGAATTATCATCGTCAGAACGATAGCAACGGTGTGTTTACGGCGAACATTAGACAGAAACATGAATCAGCAAGGATTCTTCTGATGCTCAATGCGCTGAAGACAAAACACCTGCTTGGCGTTCGCCTCCCGGAGGCGGCTCCCTCGTGCATGGAGTCTGTAGGCGGAGGATGAACTTGCTTCGTTGTATGGCGAACCAGGCATTCTGACGTTGGCAAAGCTGCAGTCTGGGACCAAACATCTTGCAGAATTATCATCTTAAAGTCTCTTGGTTGTTGAAAGAATACAGTTGACAGTTCCGTTGTCCGGTGTCCGGATATGGTCCTGCGTCCTACCTCGTTGCACTTCTTGGAGTCTCGTCTGCAGATTTTCGATGCACCATCTTTTTGAAATATTGAGGATTCCTAAATCCTATTAACATGTTTCAAACATTGCATAATTCTCGATCTTGTTGCAAATAATAAAAAATGTTTGCAAATGTTTGGAATAGAATCTTTCATAAAGGGAGGAAACTATGATAGAGGTTGAAATTCACTGCTCCAACACATCCAGAGCGTATGCTACATTTCATGTGTCTTTGAAGACTAACAGACTTCAGTAGATTGCAATTCCTATTTGTTGGCTTTACTTCACTGAACAATTGTTTATGTTTTTCGACTGTTGGTGAGCCTTTCGATTGGTTCAGTTTCGTTTTTAATTAATCCTTGATCCTTAATCATATTCTTAATATTCTACTAACGTCCAAACATAGTATAGATTCATTCTAATTCCTTAGGTTTTGCTTATACACTAAAGGAGCCTTTGTGAGTTGGTTTCCCTATGATTAGAAACTATTTAAAGCTTATTCTATTTCTTTCATTCATCAAACAACAACTAAAGCTTACATTCGCTATCAGCTTTAATTCACTGCTTCGGCTACATGTTTATGCAATACCGTTCATAGTGGTTGTTAAAAATGGTAACAAACAACACAGGAACTATTTACTAAACACAGAAAAAAACCACTTATGCAAAACTGCACAAAGACACAAGCAAATTTAATAAAACATTTAGCGTGTGGTCCTGTGCATTCACCCGATCAGTCAGTTCTTCAAATATCCATGACCCCATCGTTTAGATAAACACACCCCTGCAAAACCACACAGCCCGTGAGTGTGGGCTGGTACAATAATTATCACCAACAGCGGGTAGCGTGCTTTGTGGTTTTCGATTACGAGCGCGAACTCTGATTTGGGGGGTTTTTTGTTCACTCTACACAAACACAAAACTACAGACAAAAAAGCTCCCCAGCCGATGGCTGGAATGTAATGAAATAGTACAAATCTCTAACCATGTGCTCCATGGAAGGGCGGACCGTGGTACCGGTCCGGTGCTTCCTTTCTACCATCGTACACGCGTTACCATCAATTATGCAACGCGAAATCAAAGCGCAATGGATACAAAATGTATAAACCACGTGGCGACAATATACACCCGGGGAAGCCCGCACGGGAAATCGCACGGGAAATTGCAACAAATCGGTTGCGGCCTGCACGTACACGCGTGAAAAATGCACAATGCCGTGGAAAATCGTAACCACGGCACAAGTGAAGCGTTTGATTCGTTTGGTACACCGTTTTTTTTCGACCCGTTCTGTGTTTCTATACATTCTGGTATGCAAAAGGGACGGTCAAACAAAATTATACTATGGTTCGATAATTTACTCACATAAGCGCTTACGCGCTCGACTAATCCGACCTCCTTTCTTGTACCCTTTTCCCTCATTCCAATGCAGCATACGGGTTTCGTGTAATGAAGAGAACACATGAAGCACACATGCAAAACCCGGGGGCGGCCCATCGAACCCCATTGTTTCGATAATGTTGCTCCCGCTACCAGCTTTATGGTTTAATCTTTCCCAAAACAAGCCGGTACCAGGGTGTACCTTAAGGCCGTAAGGCTGAAACAATCTGCTCGAAAGGTAAGTAGGCACACAGGCATCCATCCTTTTCATCCGAGTCTCTGGCAGACAGTCGGAGGAAGGTGGGCGAACGAAATCTTCAAGTGCTTTCACTTAAGAAAAAGGCTTAAGAAGAAAAACGGGCTTCCGCTGGCGAAGGTAACACATCCAGCACAACCGCTCGGAAAAGGGGGTTTCCTGCTGTTATCGCTTCTTAAACCGTCCATTTTCCTGGCCGGAAAATCCCTTCGTAATTGAAAAGGATAAAGTGCAATAATGAAAGTTTGAGACACATGCACACACACACTTCTACACACAAATACATAAACCCAAAACCCCGGACCGAAGGTGCGCCCAGCCTCGGTACGTGAGCTCATATCGAATTGGTTACTTCCGAACGAAAACCTTACACTTTGTCTTGTTTTTTTTGTATGTTCTGTTTGTCTTCCTTATTTGTGTGCGTGTGTGTGTGTTTGTGCTTTACCTCTTCCGCTTCATCACCACCCAAAAGCTTGTGGTCCTTCGCCCCCCTTGCCGAGAGCTTTCTCTATTGTAGCAACATATTTTCACTTGATTTTCTTCATATTTGCCGTTTGTTGGTGTTTCTCGACTCAAGCTCAAGAACTGCTTCGTCTTCATCCTTCGCAATTCGAAGCCATCCAATTATCAGATTATTGTACCGAGTGTTTCTCGTTCGTCTCTACCCTTTTTTTTTGTTACCGGTGCACATGCGCTTCCACCCGGGTCTTTGGAGGGTTTTCCTAAAATTGAAGGCAACCTTTTGTATCAGCGGAACGGAAAAGGGACTGCAAAAAAAATAAAGCAAGTAGCGTTACTGCCAAACACTAACCAGATGTCACAGCACTGGTCGGCATTGCGGCAAAGGAGACCTTTTTTGATTGTATTTTCATATTTTGATGATTGCTTTTTTTGTTTCAGTGTTACTTTTTGCAGTGTTGGTTGGTTAATGTAATGCTATTTTGCAATCTTCACACACATTTATCAAATTTTCAGCCTTTTTTTATCATTCTTTCTCAGAAATTTCATTGTGCTCTCGTGTGTTTTATTTTAGCTTTTGATCTTATCAGCATAGAACAAGCAGAAAAGGGTACATTATTTGTTTTTTAGACAAATACCAGCGTGTTTTCATGATTCTTTTAAAAATAAACACATTAATTACTATATTGGGATAGAATATTATTACTCACTGGCATTTTTTTAAATTAAATTTAATTTTGGAATATCGCGCCTAAATGTATACACTATAAAATGTCATTTTACAAGGCCAGCAGAACATGAAATCTGTTCAAATTTGTAAAATTACTGTTTTCTTTTAATGTAACCTGCATCTAACTTTACTTAACTTAAACAAAATCAAATATAACTATTGATGATATAGAATTGATCAAAGAAAAACGAACGTATCGCTACAGAGTTGCCGAATAAAAAATATCGGCAGTAAGGTTATCCGCCTTTTCTTATGCAATTAGCAAATCAAAAATATCTCGTGCTTGCCGTTTCTGTTTGGCGTAAACGTCCTACGGAGACATACCGGCCAACGCAGGCTTTCGAGACTTTATTCAGTATCACGCAGCCGCATATTGTCAGTCGTTGCTACAGGGGGATGGTCCATATGAGAGTTGAACCCATGATGGGCATGTTAAATCGTACGATTTGACGACTGTACAATGGAACCACCTCCTTGACCGCCGTGCTTGACTGATTTAAGTTGACTCTACTAGAATCAACCATTTTGTAAAATTTCACAAAAGGACTTATATGTTCAAATTATCTTAGTTTAACCAGAAATTAAACAAATATGAGTCATTTTACAATGTACAGGTATCTTTTGGACAAGATGATTATTATTATTATTATTATTATTATTATTATTATTATTATTATTATTATTATTATTATTATTATTATTATTATTATTATTATTATTATTATTATTATTTGAGTCTCTGGTACAAAGGTGTGCTGTACGGGTTTTACAAGGTGTCAAGGTGTCGCATAACGTCACGAAAGTTCGAAAAAATGTGCCGTCTGTATCGGACCAACAAAGACATTTTGTAGATAAAATGTTGAAAATGGACAGCAACTGTTTGTCTTCTCTGACAATCTGCAAAGAATGTTCTTGTCCATCCAGCGTGCTGCCGGGGGGAAACGTTACAACATCGCTATTTTCAACATTTCAATCTACCTCGGAACCAAATTAATTCCACACAGTTTCGCCATCTTTCATCAGCCTCCCCGTCCTTCCCTTTGACCCGTAAGCAGCGAACGAAGGAACAAAACTGAACACAACTCGTTACAAGCAATTATTTTGTTGTATAAACTGCATCAGTTTCAACAACGCACAAAGACGGATAAAAATTAAGCAATTCAGCCAGTCCATTCTTGGGTACACGCGTACATAATATGGCATCCTTTTTTTTCCTTTAAGTTTCTCCGCCATCGTTGGAATTCTGCACGATGGGGTTTCGTAGAACGTATCGAACGGGAAGTAAGCATTGGAGAAATGTGCTCTAAACGAAGCTCACCCAATGAAGTGGTCTAACCCGGAAGCCGGAACAAGCCATCAAAGGCTTTGAGGGTTGCCGACTCTGCTCAAGCGGCCAATTATATAAAAATAAAAAGGAATTCACAAAAATGTAATAAGGAGCTGCACCTCCACCACCGGAGCCGATTGCCGAGAATGGGTGGGCAAGTCAAAAAAGAAAACAAAACAAAACAAGGCACATTCCAAACGGCAGATGAAGCTTCGAGCTGTGGCATAAAGTCAAGATGAAATGTACAGAGAAAAAAGAGAGACAGAGGGGAAAACATTACACAAATACCGCACTGTTGTAGCTTCCCATTCACTTGCCAGAGAATGGGGCGGGATTGCTTCTCGGGAGTTTCGCTAAAGAACTCGCTGGTAGAGGTGGGCAGGGTGAAAAACTTTGCACCACTTGTACACAGTGTGCCACAGAGTAAAACATCCAGTGTGCTGGAGAAACCCTGAAAATAGGAAAGCTGTAGCAGCAGCAGCAGCAGCACCAGCAGCAGCAGCAGCAAGCGGATTTAATTTGTTGCAATAAAGTTTAAATTAAATTAACTCATTTTGCGGATCATTTATGTCCTTAAGCAGCAGCAGCAGAAGCAGCAGCGGCACAAGCATGAAAGCAGCGGAAAAAAAAGAAAAAGGAACAAGTTTAACGCCCTTTCCTGTCTCAAGTACCGAGGCACGGTTACACTACAGCCAGTGCAAAGAAAGTGTACAAGAAACATGCGGTACATGTGCCGCTGCCGCTGCGTCTCCATCGCCATGTGAGATGGTACCGTACCGAGCGGCGGTAAAACGCTTGACACGCTGATTAGAGGATTATGGGGCGTGAATTAAGTAAAACGCTTAGGCTTACACATACACCGCACACCTCAGCCTGTCGGCGTGAGGCAGGAAGCGCAGGACGGTTAGGTGACGCCATAAACGACTCCTAACGACTTTCGGGAACGACAATCGGGCGCTAAATGAGTTTTGGCAAAAAAATGGACCGCGAAAGTGAAAATGGGAGCAACGTAATCGAAGAAAAAGCTGTACCAAATTGTCATTCCATAGACCGTTTAACAGGAAAAGTTTTGAGGTTTCCGAAGAGATCTGCTGATTGTTTGTACTTCAATTCATTCGCTGACAGGTCGGAGACGTGACGCTTTTTGTGACGGGTGTGCTTTTGGTTTCGTAATTATTAATTTGCTGGAAGTAATGGTTTGTACATGTGTACATGTGCTTAGAATTATTCACCATCATTAGTGCATGTTGTAATCGAAATATTGTACAATTTTATTTTTTTTTCGTTATTTTTTGCAAATCGTTTCTACTCAGCGATGTACTAGGTCTCATTACACATGCCAAATACATAACAAAAAGGCGTTTTGTGTCGTGTGAATTGCATAACTAAAGGCGGATTGCAAACAATGAGCTTTTTAACGAAATTATTGAAACTTTATTGAGATTAGTAATTATTTCATGCGTAACTAATGCAAACTTTTCTTTAGCATCATTTTGCTCATTTTACTCATTATTTTGTTGACGCCATTAAAGCGACATTAACATCGTGGCATAAAACAGTTTGGCTCGAACAAAATAACTAACAATTATGCCGTCCCTTTTAGTGTCTCTTGCCGATCCGTTACTGACTCATTTGTGTCTCATGACTCATAATTATTACAAATCATACAAACTTTCCTCCCCTATCCTTCAGAACATTGGAAACAACCGGACAAGCTGACGCAACGAATCCGCATATTCCTAATGCCCTAGGGGAAACCGCACTGTTTTATGACAAATAATTTTCTGAAACTACCTTTTCTCGTCCTCGGGTTGGAAGGAGGGGCAAGAAGTTGGTGGAAAGTTACTGTGGCCCAATATTATTTTGCTTCGTTCAGAAAAGTTTAAAATTATAGAGGGTTTTTGCTTTTTTGTTGTGATGCGGAAAACGTAATATTGGTCACAGCTGTACACGGGCAAGAAACGAATTTATTACAGAAACGAACAAAAAAATAAAATGCTGAATGATGGTTTCAGAGAATCAAATGCAAGGAATAATGAATAATTCCAACGTGTTTGAAAGATTTGCTCGTTCATTTGCCATGTTTTACTGAGTAATTTAAAAAACAAAAGAAGTTTTTACAAGAAATATTTGAAAAAAAACCAAACTTTCTTCTCACTTTTAAATATCATAGCATATCTTTCCACACGATCGTATTGGAAACGATCGTTGAAAGGATATGCTTCCCATAGCAACCAGCATGGTCACCCAATCCCATTAACCACCAGCTGCCACCACTACCTTGTTTGGGAAAGTTTGCTCAACTCGCGCAACCCCTATCCTATCTCATTATCGATCCCATTCCACTATTTTTTTGTATCTGCCTGTAGGCCAGCAGTCAGCACTCATCCCATTCCAAATGGTGAACAAGGGCAAAAACTCACGCGCACACGCCAACGAACACATACACGATCGTCACCCGGATCGAGACCGGAGTTTTATGTCTCTAATGAAAAAAGATGGTCCATAAATTTTACGCTGCTGCAAAATGGCCTCAACTGATCACCAGCGGGTAGTTTGGGCTTCAAGAGCTTTTTTTGCTTTGTTTCAACTTCCTTACTAACATCACTATAAGATGAGTTGGGGAGAAAGACGCCTCGGCCCATTTGTCGTAAAATTTTCAGCAGAAATTGGGGTCCACCTCAAAATTGAATCAGACCTGATGTATGTTCCCTTCATGTGCCTGTGCGAAAGAGTGTCTTTCCCTGTGTGTCTGTATGTGTGCGAAAGAGACAGAGCAAAAGGGACCTTTGAGTACAAAAAAGAGCATTACACCTCTCAGTGCTAAGCAGCAGCAAGGATATTCGATGGACTTGATTTGCTCTGCCAGTGGCGAGCTGGTTACTGGCTGGTCATAAATTCCGAGCGCCTGGTCGACGC
The DNA here is from genome assembly GCF_943734685.1 of Anopheles coluzzii. Classification (NCBI taxonomy): domain Eukaryota; kingdom Metazoa; phylum Arthropoda; class Insecta; order Diptera; family Culicidae; genus Anopheles; species Anopheles coluzzii. The sequence continues at coordinate 117,766,847 of NC_064670.1, read as the reverse complement.
TTGATACGGGCGCTTATGCTCCTCGCTCACCACACATCGTACTGAACAGGTTCCAAGTGCCAACGCTTGGTCGCGCACTCAGCGGAAAAGAAAAGGGCGATTCCAATAAAATTCATCATTACCCGCATTATCTCACACGAAAGGTTCGGTGTGGGTCCTTCCTTTGGGGAGTTTCTTTAAACTTCTACTGGGAAGAGAGTTCGAACATCATGAATGGTGTTTGAGAGTCAGGCAAAAAGGGAAGTTAAATCACTCTTTTCACCGGCGAGTGTGTTCTCTATGCTGAAAAGCAAAAGTGATAATAGGTTCGTGTTTCTTCAATCATTCACAGTTTCATCAGCCTTCTGGCGATTGCTGTACCTTTAAAACGCTCAAGTGTTCATTTAAACGTTTCCCTACAGTAAACGCACCTTTCCGAAGGATCGAAGGCAAACAACTTAAACAGCTTTTACTTGCCAAACATTTTAACCCCCCTGCCTTGCTCAAGTTCCATTTCGCAGCTACAAGCGGGCTCATATCCAGCCCTTTTTTTTCTTCTTTCCATTAATTTCATTTCCTCATTTTGCTCCATTCTCCATCGCGCAAATGGCCACGTATCGAGCATTTGTTTCGCAAGCTGCAAACGTTCACAGGCGAAAGTGCAAATGATTCGCCTAAGTGCAGCTGTAGATTACGGTTCGAGTGGAGCTTTGTGTTTTATTCCATTGCTTGAGAGGGGTAGGGTGCTAGTTCGTGCTGCGTGCTTGGCGCGCAAAGGAAAAATTCACCTAAATTTAGCAACTTCTCACCATTCCACCAATCACTTTCACACTGCTTTTCTGTGCCATCGGGATTCGAGTTCGAATGCACCACACCTTCTAGGAGGGGGAAATATCGCCGAAGAAACTGCATACCCGTTCCCACTTGATGCGGTAAGTAACGGGGAAAACTTTAACCGAACTACACACACACACACACACACACGCTCGTATCCCAAATCCAGAGCAGGCAAAGACGCACCACAGGGATGTGCAGGGATTGCCGATTTTCAGTGAGTAAATTTGATTTTTCCATTTCGAGTTGGAATCCGGCAAAACACTTCGCACACGGTGAACGGGCGGAAGGGAGGTGGTGTGGTTTTGATTGATTTTCTGCAAGCAGCCGTGTAAAGTTGTAGCGATGTGTATCGGTATAACAATGTGTAATGGTGGGATGCGGATGAAGGTATTAGGGCGAGCTGCGATAGTGTGGAGTTTGCAAAAGTTTGAGATCGGTCGTATGGTTTGGGGCGGAAATCGATTTAAAAGAAGATACGGTGCAATGCAATTTGCTCCACGCGGAAGGTTGATGCATCTGTAAAAGACAGAAGCAATTGTTAGCTGAGGCTGCCGGCTGGATGTGAAATTTGTTCACTTTTCTGTATTAGTGCAATGCTGATGCATGAGTGCGTATACAGTGAATTTCGTGTTATGTTAGATCATTTTAATCAAAGCCATGCACTTTATGATATGCCTGAGAAACATATGAAAATCATTATTATCTTTAGTTAAGGCCGGGCTACATTGATCGTACTCGCAAGTGTAATTTTGATTTTCACTAGCGCATCTGGCGGCGGCTGACCGAAGCATTTTGCCAAACAATTTGGGACTGCTCCAGAAAATACGTTATTTTTCCTTGTTTTTTACTTCAACTGGACTGAAAAAGCTTTGTAATTGATAGATAAATATGTTGTGCAAGTATTCCAGTCGTTTTCGCATCGAAAAACGGTTAAAAAACTACTTAAATTTGAGATCCGGCACGACCCTTCCCCCGACGACCAAAAAAAGCTTCCACCAGCCGCCGCCAGATGCGCTAGTGAAAATCAAAATTACGCGTGCGAGTACGATCAATGTAGCCCGGCCTTTACATTATGTTGTCTTGTATTGTTCTACTAATGTGATCTTGGTGTTTTTACCCTAAAAAGTAAAGAAAAATATATAACACTTAAAGTCATTAAAGTGCCTGGTGTGTACAGCCAACAGGATTTTTGGCTTAACCACTACACTGGCTTCGCTAGACCAAGCTTTAGATGAGACGTTCGTAGGACTGATAATCCGTTTGAACGCTAACACTACACCAACGATAATGAAGTAGCACACAATGCTCGATATTGATCTTTACCAAGTATGGCCTCAAACTACATTGTGAATATGTTTCAATATCTTCAAACATCAGAACACATATAACGCTTCGTATAACGTTCGCCATAAATATTCATTCTCGATGTTTGTAAAGTAATTCTACATTACAAGTTATAATAATGATCTTCCAACTAGTTTTCCTCAAAGTTTTTTGCATGCTTATATGCTGTTTAAAGTGTTCTAGTCAGTGTATGCCGAACAAATACCCTGAGACTCTTCCTAGTTAGTTATCACAATATTCTGAATTCCCAAAAAAAAAAATCCTTCTTACCATAAAACACGAATAATAACATTTATGAAATATATTTGCGCTTTTGTTTCATCCCTGCTTTACGCTAGCCAACCGTACCAGCTCGAACGGTAAACGTTTCAGGCAATTATCGCTTATCGTGCTCCAGTGTGCTCGCTTCGCCCTGACGTGTATCAATCAAAACCTGTCGAACCATATCCGGACCGTGGTTAAGGGACCGCCCTGGGGTTGGGGAGCCCGTTGTTCGTTTTCTCGTTCAACTGTGTGTGCGTGTTTGAGAGAGGCATAAAAGAAGCTGGGTAGCTAAGGGTGGCACCACGGTCATGATTGATGGTTGCTTATGATCCTTTTCTCTGCGTGAAGGTAGAAATGTCAGGTACAAAAGTTACCCTCAGTCTCAGTTCACTGCTGCATGTTTTTGGGGAATGATAACGGCACCGAACCGTTGGTGGAAAGAAAGTATAAACTTGGACTAGGGACGGATGGGTTGGTAACAGAAATGTCAAAACCTGTTATCGAAAATTTAGGTTTCGCATCCTTAATGTTGCAGACACAAGTGACGATGAAAGCCTCGCCCCGATGAGAGCACTTTTTTGTGGCACATTTTTTATATTCCCTTTTTTTCTATGCAAAGTAGAATGGGTAATGAATGAACATTGAGTGCTTCTAGCCATTATCTTTTAAATGTAGACTTTTTTATGCAAAATAAAAAATAACCTTGTTTTATGCTTTTAACGTTCAAGTTTGAAAATATGTGCTAGCACTTTACCTAAATTATAATGAAAGAATCTCATTTCCGTTAGGTAATTAATTGTCGTCTGTTTCATCACAGCCCAGCACCATCATAGCTTCCAATTTAATGCGAAGCGTGTGAAGAGGCCCTTCACATCAAGCAGCGTTTAAAAACAATTTACTGTCACCAGAGACAGCATTTGCGATCCGATTGTACTAGCGCCAGCGCCACTCATACTTCAACAATATGCTCCGCTACATTAATATCGCATCATACGGTCAACTATTTGGCCAGTGCCATCGGATGCGCCAGGGGGGGAAAATCAATAACAGCACACCAACCGAAACGTGGTAATGCCGAAATGAAACCGACTTAAAAATGACAACAACAAAAACGCTCAAAATAAAAACATGCCCCATCGCATATGCCCCAACAATGGCATAGAATATTGCAGCAGCCCCAACTAGCAGATAACACGTAACGGCTGAAACGAGCCCCGAACGAAGAGCGAGCAACAAACAGCAACAGCAAAAAAAAACAAGCATACAACAGCACATGGCACCAACCGGCCAAAGGAGCAACACCGAGCAACAGAAGGAAAGCACGGAAACTGAGGGACCCGCTTTTATGGGCTCTTGCCCCGTTTCGAAAAGCGCGAGACGCTGTACTAACAGATCAACAACAACAACAACAACAAAAAACCTCCACACCGTCGTAGAAATGAGGAAGAATAAAGAGAGCACAAACGAGAGTAAAACAACAACCAGAAGACCATTCTGCACGACTCTGCTGACCACGGCTCCTCGCCATCGATCGGAAGGCCATCCTCTGCTGCAAAACCGGGTGACAGATGTTCGGCGCACGAAGACACTGTTCGTGTGTGTGTGTGTGCTAGAGCTTCACAGTTCCTTTTTATGATTTGTTCGTTATTTTTTTAACTTCTTAATTTTAATGGTTATGATGGTTCGATCGAATATCTGCAACATGTGGCGGTTGCACGAACGAAGGCGAAGGAAGGCAGTCGAATTGAGTTGCTTTTTCGCCTATGGTCGACGATGCGCAAACGAACCTCACAAGATGATGCTGCTGGTACAGGCGACGAGGCGTAAAATACTGACAAGTACCGACCAGTTGGTGGATCCTTATGGTACCATCTTCGGGCAGTGAATTCGTGCAAAGGATTGCTATAAATTTGAGCGTAAGTAGGGTTTGGTGGTATTTGCGTTGTAGCGAAGGCAGTAAGGAATTATTTTTAAGCTGTAAGTGAGACAAGGGCAAACATTTTTTTTATGTTTTGACATCTAAGAATGCTAACATATTTGTTTAAATTGTGAAGAAAACATTACAATAATAGGAATCGTTCTATTATGTGTGTTTTGAAGTACATTTTGCATACTTTTAGGCGGTTTCGTTAATCTTTTTTGCAAACAATTTGGAGTAATTACACTATTTTTAATTTCTGAAGTGTGTTTTCTACAAAACCGGATTGTTCCATATGTCAAGAACTTTTACCATTGCAAAAATTGGAAACCCTAATAACTAATTGACAGTCGACTGAATTATGTTGCACACAAAAACCCATCTCCATGCGTAACTCGATCGCTTTACCCAAAACCCACCAAAACACCCCGCTTTGGTGAAAGGTGCAAAACGAAGCGGTACAAGTATATTTACCAGTCACCCAGCCCAGCTTTAAGGACCTCTGCCTGCACCTCCCCCCGGCACGCCGGCACAACCTCAAAGGGCTCGGGTCGCGTGGCAAACGCATTCACCGGAGGAGTATCTTTACAGCAAAGATCCGATTTCCTTTTACCTGTGCTTCCCACCTGTCCCATTGCTGTGCATACTTATCTCACCATCCGTTTTGCCCTTCCTTTACAGGTCCTTTATTTTCGCCCTTTTGAAAAGAATGATTAAAATTATACGCCGAATTAGACTCGGGACCGTACTTCGCACAACATTACCAAAGGCTGTGAGTGCCGCTCAAAAAGTGTATCTGTTGTGGAATTGCAGCCAACTGTGCAGCCGGAAATTCGGAAGGCTGCCAGAACCCATTGTCCTCGGGGACACTGGCAAACCAACGCCGGCAACCGTTTCGGAAGCCGACATGCTGGCTGCTTTTGTGCTGTTTTGCTTTGCGCTTTGCAAATTAGAATACACCTTCTGGGGGAAGGGCCCAAACCGCGGGCGTCGTTTTTGTGCACCGAAAAAAAAACACATCTTGCAGAAGGCCATATGTTGCGTGGCCGTGGAAATAAAAAGGTACGCGCAGTCGAATCCTTCCCGCCAAAAGGAAAAAAAAAACAAAAACGCGGATCGCGTTTGAAACAAATGCGATGCATCCGGTTGGCAAATAAGGGTTGGAACAAGCGCCTACAAGAAACGGGATCCCAGAAGCTTAGACAACACACAACACATCAAGCATATGTGCAGGCGTAGCTGTTCCTATCTACGAGGGACCGGAAATCGAAAGACGAATAAAAATTGCATTTCCCTGCTCACGATGCTTGCTTTGTGCAGGCTAATGCATTACATCCTTGCGGCGCCTCGCATTCGTATCGTAACCTTCATGACACTCGTCCACTTTGCGCTCCAGCAGAAGCTCATTAAAATAACACTTTTAGCATGACTCGCCTTGAAAACGCGATGGAAGAAGTCTCTATCTCCCCTAACGAAGGTATAATAATTAGTGGGCAGGGAGAGAAAAAGAAAAGTAATGTGGCTCCTTTCACCCCTTTCAACCCTCGATCCAGTTGCATTTCATACACATACAAATTAACACCATGGGGAATGTAAAAGCCTTAGTGAAGCATCACCAGCGAAAACGAAAAAAAAACGGAAGAGTTGCAAAACAGATCCTTACCGGTGTGCCGAGACGAGGGGCGTTTTTGCTCCACTGTTTGCCCTTGAACAAACTAATTCATTGCACTCTGTCTGATCCGTCTGGAGCCGTTCCCTCCATTTCCGTTCGCTTATTTGTGGCCCCTCGTAGCCAGACGGCTTACGAGCAACTGCCGCGAGCTCCGTTTATCACGTGTGCCTTCCGGTTCACTTTGCCCCCCCCCCCCTACGGTCGGGAGACCGTGAGCCAGAAGCCACAACCGGCGTACGGAAAGGGGACTTAAAACAACAAGTACATCTCCGACGTGTTTTTTTCTTCTTGGTGTGTCTCCCTCTTTGTCTCTCGTTTTTTGCATTCTACAGGACACTAAGTATATCCTTCAGAATGTGTTTTATGTGTATGTGTGTGTGTGTGCGTGTGTCAACCTGGGTTCGTTTTCGTGTTCTCCTTTCAATTTACGCTTGATAAGGGTTTCCGACACAGGTCTGGAGCCTGCTCCAGACAGGGCTCCGCCATAGCCTCCGGGGCCATCTCAGCGTTTGGTTTTACATCGCCATACTGCCACCTGCTAGGACCGGGTTTAATCCAACACACATACACACACACACACGCGCGTGCACACCCTCTCTAAACTTCAGTCTTCACGTTTGTGGCACGTTTCGTTCAAAGCAAAAAGCTGCACGGTTCTGTGTGACAGACTGAAGGGTGAACTTCAAGCCGGAGAAACGTGCTGTAAATTAATCGACGGTAACAGAACGCACCGTTGCGGGAGAGGATACAGGGGTAAAGTCCTTGCTTGTCCTCCGGGAAAGCCTCCTCCAAGCCAAGCCCGTTTTAATTGTACGCATGAAAACACAGCACACTGCATGCAGCGCATTGTGCCGACCAGCTCAAGCAGCAACCTTTCCTAAAGCTTTACTCGCAGTGGGACAGTCCTAAAAAGCGAGGATGCGTCACAGGCAGCAGCCCGCAGGCATCGCTAAGAAAAACTTTTAACAATTCATCCATCACGTAGCAAAGCAAAAAAAAGGGGGTCCTTCCCATATGGCAAAGGTGATTCAAAATGACGCCTTGCTTTGCCGGCCTAGACTAGTAACTTTGTTTTGGCTTTGCTGAGAAAATCGTACATGCGTAAGTTCCGGCTTCCGGATTATGGTGCACCGAGGTGTTGCGGGAATTTCCGCCAGAATAGAGCGTAACGTACTGAAAACCTTTGGTGACGTGTCGAGAGAATTTTCATCCGTTGCGATGTGCAGTGGCAGTCACAGTTTCTGATGCAGTCACATGGAATAAAGGGGATGAACTCTGCTCCGCTGGTGCACCGCTCACGCGGGAAAATGCAGTGGGAATGAAGCTTTGTAAGGGGGGTTTGTAATCTCGCTGTCTGTTTTGCTTTTCACCGGAAGATGATAAGACGTCAATCTAAAAAAATTATTGTCATTTTTTTTAATTTCAGAGAAGAAAAAGAATAAATTATTTAAAAACTTCATTTTTATACAGATATAAAGAACATACAGTCGTGTAATCGTGTTATATCGGAATACATTATTTTTTGTGCTTTCATACTTTGTCATAATTAATGCCGAGTTCTTACGTAGCCTGTTGTTGCCCGAAGCAAAAAGCAAACAAAAAAACTGCATGCATGTCTGTTTTCTCCTGAAGAGCATAAACCATTCGCTGCCACGTGCTTTTGGTAAAAACATCGCATACATCGCCACGAACGGCGTTCATTCCAAACAGTATCGCAGACGCGTTCGCTCTTATTCTCTCGCTTTGGTGTGCTCGCTCTCTGGTTGGTATGGTTCATTTCTGGTCTGGTGCACGGTAACGGAGAGCATCCTTTACAGGGTTTGCATGCAATGCGTATGCTTGGGTTAATCTTTGTTTGTTCTATGGTTGAAATGTTTAAAATTTATTTGATTAATACATCAACTATATTTTATTAGTTGCTCATAATTGCTGATGCATTGGACTAGATTCTAGATATTCACAATTTGCTAGATTCGTCTACTTTTATTTGACGTAACATCATACGCGGATCGTCATGACCGGCTTTACCGGATCGATACTTTACATATACATAAGTGGTTTAAACCTTTGACGGACATGTTATTAAGTTGTACGAGTTGACGACTGTACTTCGGGACCGACCCGTTGTTTGTTTAGTTGATCTAAATCAAAAGAACATAAACTGCGTTTAAAAACAAAACATGTAATATTAAATGCTAATACATGTCACTGAAGGTTTCTGAATACAAATTCATCTGAAAACAACCTAATAGACACATTACGAGCGACATATTGACAACATTAAACATCTGTTTTTCACGTGATCTTAGTATCATCAAAAATGTTACCTAAACACACTTCTTATTTTTGTGGCCTTTCGATGTATCCGGTCATGGATGCCTAAACTGGATTTCGCGACTTTATTAGTAGCTTAAAGCCAGATAATCAACTTTTGTACAGGGGACGGTTCTACATAAATTGTGAAATGAAAAATAATTTGCATTTTTATTGATAAGTTTAAAATCACTAAAAAAGGCAGATATTACCGAATTTTGTGCACCAACTGAATCAAATAAGTAATAAATTTCATCAATGAACTAAATTCAATCACATTATTAACCAAGCATATTTTGGCTGTAAAACGTGATATTTGACTTACTTGGAAATCCGAGTTACGCGAATGTCTCCAGAAGTCCATGCGAGTTACGCGAGTCTCCATGTTCTACCATAATTTCAAGCACAACTTTGAGTCAACCGAGGTTCACTTGAATACGTTAACAACAAGAAGAAGTTGCTTAAAAACGTAGATATTTGGAATTATGTAGTAGTTGATTTAGAGACGTGAATGACGCCAATTGACCTACATTATTTTTTTAATTAAAAAAAGCAACAAAACCATGATGGAAACAACGACAATTATCTAATTGTGAATTTAATGACGGTTTCGGACACTACTGAGGCAGGCCAAGAACGCAATGCGGTTGTAGCGCCGGATAAGTAAGTAAGTAAGAATATAATGACACGTCAATTCATTAATTTCAATGTAAAAGTAATTTTGGTGATGTTTTATTTTATTTGTAAAATTTTATTGTTTTGTGTAAATTAATTTTTGATTGCTGATTTTCAATTTATGTACCGACAAAAAAGCGACGAACCCTGCCAAGGAGCATTAATGAACTGCCGGCACGGCGAATGAAGTGCGTACATGCGATGGTTCTCTCACGCGCGCACCTGTACACCAGCACCAGCCGAGCGTTCGTTCCCGCTCGCTAGGGGTTGATTCGCGCGAAGAAAAACAACCGATCGCGGCGGCAAATGAACCAAACAGAAAGCATCTCTCGTACCGAGCGGACGTCTCCGGTCGTCGCAAAAGGGTCGTCCTGCAAAGCGTGCACCCGTCAGTAGTCTGTAGGATCATTCGTACGCCTAGCTGCAAAACGTAACCGCGGCAATCCAGAGTGCAAACGTGTGTGTTTTTTGTGAGTGAATAAGAGACAAAGCGAAAATGGATTAAAACTTTACTAAACAATCGCCATAAATAGTGTTGCTATAGTGTGAAGTGTTGGAGATTTTCAAAAAAGGTATTAAAGTTAAGGAAGAGAAATGCTTTATTTGCATAAACAACTACTAACAACGAAAATCTCTCACGGTCGTGACTAGTTGGGAGAGTATTTGGGGGTTTGTTTTTCGAAGCCATCCTTTTCTCGACCTGTTCGAGTGTCTTTGTGTGTGTCTTTGCATTCAAAAGTGTCGTGTGAAAGGAAAGTTTTGCAGCTGCACTGATAACGGCAAACGGTGCTGGTTTCCGTTGCTCTATTTTTCGTGTGCTACGCTTTTATCCCAGTTTCCTCTTTTTCGCTGCCATTGACAATGAGCTTAACGCTTAAAACTGTACACACCAAAAGAAACGTACAAACCAGCACATTGGCAGCAAAAACCGGTTCAAGTTTAATGAAAAAGGATGTACTTTCCACCACACCATGAGCTTGAGCAGCAGGTTCAACGTCCGAAGCAAAGGATGATAAAAGTGTTTCCGTATGGTTTTCGGGGTAGAATTAAATATTTATCAATCAAGTTTCGGTAACTACAAGTGCGCAGTGTACCGCCCCAGAGAGCCGGAGAAGGATAAAGTTATGTCGTACGGAGAAGAGACCGGAGGCTTTTCGTTGCATGCTTGTGAATGAATCGCAAAAGAACGAGGAAAAGACACCGTGTTGCAGTGCAGTGGACCGTTGGAAAGTAGTGAAGAAAATCGGTGTAAATAAACAAAAAGTTTGCCAGAAGAGCGAAGAATAGTGCACTGGCGAGAGTTGGATTAATCTCTTAGATTTGGAACTCTGTTAATGGAGCATCGGTGAAGAATGTGGACACAAAATTAAGCATGTAATGAATATTCCAAGCATTCAAGAGGTGCATTCATGTGCTTGGTACAGATGAGTGTTTTAACGGTTCATTCAACTCCAACTCCACAAGGCTATTATTTTTTTTTAATATTGACACTAATTATTCCTAATTAAATGATCAATCAGGCATCATTTAAATCCATTAAAGACACTTCTCATAAAAATAACATACGTCCAAACATGTACTATCATAATTGTTTAAAATAATACCCGCCATTCAAAAAACCACACACACACACACGCTCATTTGATTGCTCTTCCAAAACATCACGATACAATTCGAACCGTTTTTGGTGTATTTTTTCTTCACCCACAACCAAATCAAAGCACAAACGCATTGTTATTCTTGTCCCTGCTGTATGCACCGTCGCTGCAAACGGGGGCCTTTTCATCGCCGAACTTTATCAACGCGAAAAACCACACCGATCATTGGAATAACAATTTTTCGACCCGAACCGCACGCAGACTGGTCGTTTTTTATTTTGATTTTTTGTGACTATTCAAATGGGAAAAGTGTTGACATCGAGCACGGCCGAGCAGCGGCCCAAAAGAAGAACAAAACAACTCGTGGAAAAAGCACCGAATGTGAATGGAAAATAACGCATCCATGTGGCGACCAAAATAAACTAACAAATGTTTCACCGATGCTAATTGAAAATTTATCATCCACTGCGCCTGTGTGTGTGTGTGTTTTTTTTTTTTTTGTTGAATTTTCCCAATGCTCAATGTCTGTTTCGTTTGTTGTTGTTTTTTTTTTAGCTTTTTTAGAGTATCCTCCAATTTAAATGTGACTGTGAAGTTCGACAGCAAATGGCAGGTTTGAAAAAGCTCAACAATTGGCAAAATAAAACCAAAACAAACAAAAAAACACCACTACGTTAAAACAGGCGACCAAATTTGAGCCTGTTATTGGAGGTGGTTAATGGAGGGTGTGTGTGTGTTTTAGCTGAGAATTGCTCTTTACCGTAATACACCGTAATTTGAAGAGGAGCAACAACCTAACAAACAAAAAACACTCTCAAATGCCTTTTGTGATGTGTCTGCACGTGCCCTATAGGGTGTGTGTGCGTGTGTGTGTCCGCCATGTGTGTGGGTTTGAGGTGAGCTTTCAACTTCACACCCCCACTCCTTTCCATTTTTATGGAGTGGTTTTCCAAGAAACACTAGAACAAACAGTCGAAACAACCTGCGAGCGCTGTGGAAAAGTCGGTATTATTATTTTAAGCTCACAACACAATCTCCCGAACCGCACCACGTTCGCGTTTCAAGCTGCGGAGAGGGAGTACGCAAATGAAGCTTTTTTCTTTCTTTTGTTCTGGTAGTACACGAAGACTAATTTTGCTTCGTTTCCATCATGGAGGGCACGTAATTGTAAACGGCGCTGTACGGTTTAGTAGCTGGCAACAGACGAGCCCGGTGTATGTAAAAGATAATATAAATTAACTAACCTCTTCTAGCGACGTCCCTCAACGGTTGTTCACCGTACAGGAGTAGCACACGGTGTGTTTATTTGCAACGTGTTACGTGCCGCGACGCTCATTCTGTTTCATCATAAATGTATGCAACCGTTCCAAAGAGTATTTTTTTGCAGAAGGTGTGAACTCATCAACGGATCGTTTTATGTGTAAATGTTTGGAGGCAATCAAATGAAAGCGAAAGATGGGGGTGACTTTCCTCGTTCCCCTTACTAGCATTAGCTAGCAGTTGGGTTTGCGCAGCCGTTAGGTGCACTAATTCACAATTTACTCACCAATCAAACGCATCGTCCCTATTCACATTTATTTATTCCTCTCCTTACTTTTTACAGTTTATTTTTTGTTCAGTGCTGGTAATTCGTAATCGTGTGCGAAGTGTGCAGTTCAACTGAACCAATTCCCCATCGAACTTACGTCCATTTTACGCAGCTACACCGCGGAATGCAAAGGCGTTCGATCGAACGGGTGAAAAGCTTTCACTCCGCGCTGTAACGTACGAGCTGACGGGCCCGTTGTGCAGTGCAGTGTACGTGTGAGTGTTTGCATATTGCAGCACGAGTGTAAGTGTGTGTGTGCGGTACGCTGCTATGTACGTGTGCAACCGTGATCGGTGCCGGTTTTTCGTTGCCATTTTCGTATCCTTGCTGGTTCGCCTGCTGTGACGGCGAGAGTGAGCGAGTGAGCAAGAAAGCAAGAGAAAAAAAAGATAAATAGCAGTGAACGAAGCTTTAACAGGTTGCAGTTACATTGCAGAGCGAGTGTGTGTGTGTGTGTGTGTGTGTGTGTGTGTAGGTGATTGCTTTTTTCGTTGCTTAATTCTTCGCCGTGGTTCGCGTTGCGCTGCTTTTTGCGCAAGCAAAAGGATAAAGAAACCGGAACGAAGCGCAAGTAATAACGCTTCAAAGCAAGGAAACGCATCCTCCCTTTTGCACGCTCACGGATCAAAGTAAACAACGTATTTGTGGGGCATCCTTTCGTTGTTGTTGTTGTGAGTATCCTATGTGTTTGTGTGTACGCGCGTGTGTGTATGTATCTAATCGCGTTTCGTGTGTGGGATAGTGTTTTTCTTCCGCAATAAGTGCGCGGCACTGTGCGCCCGGATATATGCAACAAATTTAACGCCGCAAGCAAACGTACAACAAGTGTGTGTGGGTGTGTGAAAGAAGAAGCATTCCTTCTCTTAACCTTTACCTGCCACTTTATCTTTACATCTCACACGGTGAGAGTTGCGAATGGAAAAAATGCTTCCCAAAGCACACAAGATGGTGAATTCATTCGTGTCGGTAGTGATTATCCTTGGATTAGCAGCGGTACCGTTCTGCCATTCCACTGCCCTGAACGGTGCAGTGTCTGGGGGCGTGCCGAGCAGTAGCGGCAGCAGCAGCAGCAGCAGTAACATTAATAAAGCGTCCAACGTGAACTTACCAACGCGTCCGACCGATAGTGCGCTACCGGGTGGCGTCCTCACCGGCGTCCTTCCCGACGCCGACAGCGAACGGTTCGATGCGCTCACGCTCGAGGATCAGGTGCGGCTGCTGTCGAAGCAGCTGAATGCGCTCACCTACCAGCGCCGCGAGGACTACAAGATGCTCGAGAACGGCCTGAAAAAGTACGTGCGCAAGAACGCGGCCGAAATTACGGACGCCCAGATACGCGAGGAGCTGGATCAGCTGAGGTAAGCAGATGGAGTGAGAGAGAGAAAGACAGAGTGGGCTGTGGTTTGCGGTTTAAAATACTCACATATGCCCCACATATACACCGGATAGGGAGGGATAGACAAAACGGGGTTTTCAAGCAAAGTTCGAAGCAAAAAGATGCACTTCTGCGCTGGGTGATAGCGGAGGAAAATTAAAGGAGCACAGGAAAACTTTAATTAGTAATCGCTTCCGTACTGCAGCCGGCAGGCTGAAGGACGGGCCCGCCCCGAACGAGCATGAGTTGGATGAGCGTGAAAGTTTCGTTTCGCTTTCCAAAACCACTGCCAAAGTTTCTGGCAGTGGTTGCAGTGGCGGTTAACAGTGGGAAGAGTAAGATGGCAGATAATCCACCAGTGACTGAAACTGAATCAGGAAACGGAAACACTTTTGCTATGGCAAGGGAGAAGGATTGCTCGGAAACCGGAAGGGGAGTGTACTGATGAGCCATAAAATGGATTGGAATGTACCACAATCGGGTCTTGGCAGCAAGAGCATCATAAAAAAACAAAAACAACACGAAAAGAAAGTTGTGCAATAGTTAATAACAATTAAATTTTATGTGAGTTTTTGAATTTCCTGACTTAACTGTTGCTAAAGTGTCGTAATAATTTAAGCGATGAATAAATCTTGCAGGGGAACGCTGGTGCAGCTGTCTTCCAGAAGTTGCGTGTTGAGCGCTAATTTGACGATTAAAACAACGACTGGAATTATAATCGAGCTACGGGCTGAATAGAGCTGCCAGTAGATGCGGTGGTACGTGTAGCGTTAGGTTTGTGTTTGAATCTCAACCTTGGTTCTAAAAAATATTACACAATTATTTGTAATTAGAAGGATGCATGAAATAAGTGATATTCCTCACGATCATTGCACACGTTTTACCATGGCCTTTTGGTTGTTTCCCGCAATTTTTTGAGATTGTCTCACGATTTATTCACCGTTTTCCATATATTTGAAGATTGTTCATTCATTGCATTTGTCCCATTGAAACTCAATACAAATGATATGAAGAATTTGAATAACGCCCAATAAATCGCGGGACGAATCCAAAAAGTATGTAAACCAATCACCTTTTCCTTAATACATGCAAGAAACCCTGTGAGGAGGCAAGAGGTTCAAAGCGTATGCTGTGTTAGTTCTAAGAACATCACAATTGCCAAAATGTTTTGAATTCAATCAAGATGAAAAACGAATTTCGAACAATGCATGACTATGAGATCGTTCCACTACAGCTAAACTTCAACTCCAGATAACTTCAACACTTTTACCAGCGTGTCGGTCGTAACATTATGACGGATTTTTTCCACATTCTAGCTTTGTACCTTCTGCAATCCTTGGCGTCCTTGGGACTTCATCATCTTGATTCTTATAATTCAAATTAGTTCAAATGTGTTATCTGGAGCGTGCCCACGACTCCGATTCCACTTCGACTATTGTTAGTCCGATTGTGATACCGGCGAAATGGGAACCACTAATTCCGCCCGAATTTGGGTCATCTGGAATGGTCCTGAGTTGTTCTGGAATCTGGAATCGGTCTTCCGGAGTCGTCCGAAGTTATGCGAAGTCTTCCGAAGTCGGAGTCATTTCGAGTCCTCCAGAGTCGATCAGAGTCGACCTGAATCGAAGTCGGACCCACCTTCCGGAGTTGGTTCCTTAACTATCGGAGTCGGATCGTAGTCGATTCCGGATGTTTGCTAACTTTATCTATCACTAGTTCAAATCATTAAAGAGAGCTTCTTCTTCTTCTTTGGCTCAACAACCGTTGTCGGTCAAGGCCTGCCTGTACCACTTATGGGCTTGGCTTTCAGTGACTAAGTAAAGAGAGCATGTTGCATTATTTTAGCATCTTATTTTTAAGAAACACTAGAAGTCCAAAATCTTTTAAGCTCTAGCGCATGACTGAAAATTGATTCTTGAAAGCAAAACACAAATACCTTCTAAAGAAATCTTCTGCAAATAACACTGAAATAAACAATGCAAACTGATCGCTATTCTTAACTTACAATAGAATCATCATTTAACAATTAATCTTTCCATAAACCCCCCAGCAAAGCCCCGTCTAGTTAAATTACATTTCCTGCTCATTGAAATGTATTCAAAGCGTAATTTTTCCGCTTCGCAAACCCCATCCCATCTCAAACTTTTCATTCGCTTCCCCAAAATCCCAGCCACAAAAAAATGAAAGGAAAAAAAATCTGCCATAACACACCACAACAAACCCACAATGGGTGTACGGTCAAATAACGAATCAATCAATTTATTCTACCCCGTTTCCCCGGGATCGCAGCAGGAAAGCGTTACGCACCCGTGCACCCGTGTACAAGAACAGAAGCTCTCCCCCTCGACAAGAATATCAGCAACAACAAAAAATTTGCAATTTCCCAAACCTTCAAACTCGAATGAACTTCGGAGTTTTGATAAATGATGAAGGACCCCGGCTAAACGCACCCAACCGGTAACCGAAACGAAACCGAAAACAGTCGGTTTTGCCCCCTCCAAGCCACCGTGCCACGTACCGCCCGCGTTGCTTTTGTAAAGCTTTTGTGAACCTCTGTACAAATGCGCATAGAATGTGTTGTGTGATTTTTATTAAAAGTCGATAATAATTCCCTGGTTGTTGGGGATGAATGAGAAGAGGTTCAAGTGAAAGAGCACAAAACGGCAGCGGGAGCCACCTTTCTTCTGTGCATTGCAAGAGGACTGCCGCAACTTCAGCACCCAATTCCACCATATCCCGTACTGCTCCGTGCGCTCCTTCCCAGTGCCTTCTAATTAATGGTTTCGCAACTCATTTCATGCACTAATCTCTTTTGCCAAGAACATGCCAAAACCTCGCTCCCGGGAAGGGGAAAAACCTCCCGTTCTCTCGAACAAACGGCCAAAGTCAGCAGTCAACCTTGGCAGCACACAAACACACGCACATACACAAACAGTTTAGTAGTGGCAGTCCGTGATGAAGGTTACGATCCCTTCCGGTTTGATTAATGAGAAAGTATTTTCCAAACAGTCAGTCTTCGACCGCACCAGACTCGGTGGAAAAGTGGCAAAAAAAGTTGCCATCGTTTCTCTTTGGCCAGGGCTTTGCTTTTATGCTGTTGCTGTTGACTTCTTGTGTGGCTGCTTTTCCAACATGAACGACTTTTTACTGCGCGCGACAAGGCACAGTAATCCCTTTGCCCGTTCCCAACCTTTCCATTCAGCGTTCCCGTGTTGCGTCCCAATTCAATTGTCACCGTACCGCACAGATTCACAAAGTGTACGGAAAAACGAACGAAACCGGGATGGGTTTTTGGGAGGCCGCGAGCAGAGAGAGAGAGAGAGAGAGAGAGAGAGAGAGAGAGAGAGAAAAACGGTCGGGAGGTTAAAGCTAATCGACGGTACATTTATATCCATTAGAAACAAATTGCTCCCTACCAAGCGGATCAATTCATTTTATCGACCATTGGGCCATTCGTTTCCGTACGTTTTGTGTGGCTGTACAATCGAACACTGAGCATATATATAGATAGATAGATAGATGGCAGCGACAGCGGCATTAGAAGTGGTTCTTCAACTTGCAACTTGCGTAAAGGATGTTGTTCCCCAGCATGCCGGTCGCACAGGGTGATGGAACAAGAAAGAACGGGAGCAGCCTGTACCGAAAGCTTATAGCGCCCGCCTGCATTGCATGCCGTCCGATATGGACGCATTCATCGCCACGGGGTGAGAAGTTACGAGCGCTCTTTCCCGATAAGCAAACGTTGTCGGGGCCGGGGTATTTAAATTGCACTCGATATTGGTGTACAGAG
Source organism: Anopheles coluzzii (assembly GCF_943734685.1). NCBI lineage: Eukaryota > Metazoa > Arthropoda > Insecta > Diptera > Culicidae > Anopheles > Anopheles coluzzii. The sequence continues at coordinate 117,749,494 of NC_064670.1, read as the reverse complement.
CAAAGCTGTCCAGTGTCATCCTGGAAAGAGAGAGAGAGAACGATCGGGCCTGCTATCATGAACGATACTTTCAGCTGGACTAGCGATGGAACGGAGGCCTCAAAGTCTCTGCCCCATGCACGAGAACGTGTATCGATTGAACGTAGAGGAGTATTACACGATTTAGCACTAGTCGGGTGCCACTCGGGTAGAAGGTGCTCTCTTTCTATTCTAACTATTTAAATTATTTGATTTGTTTCATTTTCTCTCGCCCGTTTCCTACTGCGATCGATTACGGATGTTTGCACACCATCGTTCTAGAAGCACCATTGTATTCAAAACTATTACTTTAAGGCAATAATCAACGTTGAAATTAATTAGGCCATTGTGTCAAGTTAATGTTTTTAATTTCTATCACTCATTTTTTGTTTATTAAGTAGAACTGGTAATAATATCAGAAAAACATTTTTTGAAGTAATCAGAAAATTCGGTGTGACTCAAAGTAATAGATTTCATATACGAGTGTTTGAATTTGTATTACGTTTTAGAACATTTTCTTTCCAAAAGCTAGTTTGTGTTTTGCTCAAATGTTGCAATTCGATTATATTTAACTATTGTGCTTGTTTGTAAACTAAAGGGAATAATGCATGTCTTCCGCCGAAGTAGCCAGGTGGTCTATTCGACACGTACGTTGGCTTCTACAAAGCCGGAAGGTATCGATTCCCCATAACAAGGACTGACTGTATTCTGCTGCCAACAAAACCAGCAAGAATGCGTTAGGTCGTTATGCCAAAAAGCATATTTCCATGTTCACCATATATAATTCCATTAAAAAATGTATCATGCATAATACTAAAAAATCTACAAGCTCTAAGCATGGGAAGCTCGGCACATTTCAAGATTTGAATCAAAGAGGTATATGTTAAAAGTACTCTTATGTTTGGAGAAACGTACATGTACAAAAAATACGATAATATTTGAAAGCACTGTTTTTGAAGATACTGTAAGACCGCCTAAAATTACGCGTAATATAAGCTGGAGGTGTAATTTGAAAATAACCTTTCACTAAAAATGTTCAAACACTCTTTGCTGAACACACAAAGGCAGTAAAGTACAAGTACAACAAAAAACTTCAAAAGCCACTTCACCCCTCACGCAACGCTCAAGGAAGGACATTTGCATGCGAACCAATCGCAAATCTCAAAGCCGTACGCCTCAATAGCCATCCATCACCTGCAAACAAGTCGTCCATTGTCCATGCCCGTCAATCGTTTGCCATTGCCATCAAGCCCCCGGTCTTACGGTGGTACCTAAATCCTTTAGCCATGGTTTGTGTCGCGCGTTCGAACATATACCCTCCATATTCCCATTGGCGAACGGCACACATCGAGCACATTCTTTTTTTTTCACCCGCTCTCCCCCTTGCGCACCAACCAACCAACCAAACAACCACCAGGACACTGGGGTTAAAGCACGGCGAGCTTTACTTTAACCCGAATCCTTGCTGACATGCGAATACATTTATCATTTACCTGGAGGCCATCCCGAACGACGTGCCACCGTGTTTCGATTCCGTATAGCCACATTGGGCTTGGGCTCGTGTGTACAGTGCCTGCACTGTAAAGCCTCGACTCGACAACGTTCACCACCAACGAGGTGGAGCAACAGCGGCAAAAAACGCACGATGTCGTAGCCCTGCTGCCCAAAGCTCTTCTGTGCCCAAACGAGGCAGTGTTGCCAGCGCCGAGGTACTGATGTGCTTCACCCGGTTTCTGTGTGGACCGACCCCTGTGTGTCTGTACATTTTGCCGAAGTTCGAACCGCCGGCGGCAATGCCAACACCAGCGCAGGATGGCAGAAACAGTGAACAGCGGCCAACAGCGGGATCCTTTTTGCCAATCAGCTCTAACGACCAATCTTGCAGAAATGGTGCGTTTTGAAGGAGCTAAGCGACAGCAACCAATAAAAAGAAAAAGTAAAAGAGGAAACAAAAATCACACACACATGCTAGACTGCTGCTGCACGTTGCTCGGGACCGGTGCTCCAGGACATGGCAGTCGGCAACTGTTAGTCCGTCGAGCGCCCGGAAGCTACGGTTCTGTCTTGCTGCGGTAATGCCACTTGCAGCAAACCTGTGGGTAACGAGGTTTTAAGCCACCTTGACGGGCTTTTCCCGTACGAGAGGACGTTTCTTTTCTCTTCTTTTTTTATGGTATATTTTACTGCTGCTGCCATTCGTTTTCTTCGCCAAGTGTCGCAAGAAATGGCCCCGGCAACGTGCACGGTTGGAAAAAGTGGTTTCCCCACCGGGAGGCAAATGATCGATTGCTGGTGGAGCGTTTACGATGGTGACTTCTTCTGCCGGTGCTGTGTGTGTGTGTGACCCCGGTGATCGGCCGAAACAAATCGCACGTACACGGCACGTACGCCGGATCGGATAGGAGCTGGAAAGCCGTAAGGTCGTAAGCGTTGTCCGGTACGGGTTTTGGGCTGTGGACGATACAGCGCTTAACTTTTCAGTAACTGCGTACTCGGTTCGGCGCCCGGAAATCCTGGAAAATGGGATTTAGGACGTTGGTGACGTTTTCGTAGCTGGCTGGCTGGTGGCAATGAGGAATGCGATTTTGATCCGCTCGGACACTTCGAGTGCAAGGTTTTGTCGATGCCCCTTGGTGAGCAGTAGGACGTTCTTTCCAACGGCTCGAGGTTCGTTGGTACATTCTCTCAGCTCAATCGTACCTCGTTTGATGGAGCCATTAACAACTATCACTTTTTGGTGTGGTAGCCTTATAATTAAATAGTGACAAAACTTACAGTGCCTCCACAATAATTGCCCACACTTATTAACGATTGCTTTATCCCGTGCTGGTGCAAACGTCGTACAGTCCTCGACCCGAAAGCGAATACAAACCAGTCCATCCAACCCAGCAATGGGACACATGTTCGTGTCCAGTTCCGAAACCATTCATTTGTGTGTCGAAATTTCTTATTTCCCACGAGCCACGGACACCGGTCAAGAAATGGCTTCATTCGCTTCCCTACCAGAAAGTCGATGCTTTGCATTTTAATTAACTCATCAAACATGAAGCACCACGGACGAGGATTTCCAGAAACTGGCTGGCACCGGTTCAATGCGTACGGTGGCACCACCGTGGTGCGCCTCGGTGACCAAAGGTCACCAATGTCATCTCATAACTTCCTTTTTGTGTGTGTGTGTTTGTGTTCCATGAAGGTAAAAACTAGCGTGGAAAAGTACTCTCAATCTACTATGCCGCTGCTGCTGCTGCTGCTGACACTCTAAAAGATAGCGGGGACCGAACGAGAGAGCATAAAAGTAATAGCATTGCTCAGTACCCGCTGGGGGACTTTAATAAAAATATATGAGGACATTGGACAGAAAGGGTATAGGGCTTGTTACTGTGAGCCTGTGTGTCTGTGCGCTGCTGTTAACGTCATCTTGAGCCTTTGTGTGTATTTTCTGGGCTGTCGGTGCGCTACGGTGGCGTACCGAACAGCTCCGCCGTACCTACGTTTTGCGTATAATGCGTGAAAGCAGCTCAGCTCATCTTGGCGCACGTGCACTTAGCACCGGTGCCAATCGGTGCCAATTTAGTCCCGGTGAATATGTCAATCGTTTGTCAGACGCGCACACTCACACACACACACATACACTAACCGTCCCACGTACCACGACCGGGTCCGGGTCCGGGGATACGTGCGCCACTGCTTTTATAGCCCCTGTTTCGTCTGCTGCAGCATCTCACCGCACCAAGACCGGCCCCGGAGGGACCAGTAAGCTGAACAGAACGGGTGGGGTTCCGGGTTTTGGGGACACCGGTACACGGTAGCAAACGATTCTCGGTTGTGTAGCCGTAAAGCCATCAGCTTCTCCGTGTCATCCGTTGGGAGGATATCTCTCGTAAACACGTTTGCACGTGAGCCACCACGCTACGGCAATCGGCAAAGAGCAGGGCCGACAAAGAACCGGCGAAGAAAAACACCCTATCATGTCTTGGTTCGGCGTGCGGGTTGGGTGGCTCGGTAGGACGAATCACGCTGCTGGAGGGTTATGTGTTTTTGTCCTTCTCCACTTCACTTACAGCGAACAGTACAGCGGGGCAAATGTCTTTTCTGGCAACCTGCGACCTTTGCTGCTTCGTCAGTCTTACACGCTGGTTTTGGGGATGTTTTATGATCGAATTAGCTTCACGGATGTGCAAAGACAGAGCAGGCAGCAGCAGCAGCAGCAGTGGGACACACTCCATTTAACCTCAGGGAAGCATGACCTTAGCTAACACATCCAATCATCCTTCAGCGGCGGCGACGGCAGCGACGGATTGTCCCGTGTGACCGGGTAAAAGATCCAGGTAATTGTTTGGGTTTTTGGGGCTCCAAGCTCTCATGGAGCTTGGGAAGGTGAAGCCTAGCAGCGCTTCTTTTCATCTGGAAACCTCCGGACAAGATTATGGTGGACCACCCGTTCAAAACGAAGCGTTAACATCGATGGGCCAATACGACGCGTGGGCAACAACGTTCGACAAACACTCAATAAATCGGCCAACCCCCTAGCTGAACCGTATCGATGTTGTCTTGTTTAGTTGCGACCTTTTACCAACAGATATGCCAGGGAAGAGAGGGGGAAATAGTAGCATGTAATAAGCCTTTCATTTATTACTCAATGTCTGTCCCCCAGCTCCCTCATTCTACTGCCGGACGTTCTGCTCGGTTCGGAGTGTGAAACTCCCCGTACGGCTTCCGCAAACGGAGGCGCCCAAGAAATCAGGCCTGGCTTGATAAACACATTAGGGGCTGGTAAAACTAACCCCGACCAACAGCGCAGACTTGTCTGCGAGGGGGAAAAAAAGTGAGAAACATTGAAGGGTATCGGTTTGCACCAACATAACACGGTAGGTTCGAAAGGCCAACGCCACGTGTCTGATTGCAAGGCTCAAGCGCAAAGAAAAAGGCTCAAGAACTTTCCCTTTCTGGTGGTGTAGTTTGGTTGTCGATGGGGAGGAGGAGAAAGGCAAGAAAATAGGCTTATGAAAAGAAGACACACATACACACACAAACACAAACCAGACGCGCTCGCAAAATGGAAGTGCAGCACAAAGTCAAACGATTCGAGTTGGGATTTTTTGGGGTTTCTTTGGAAAACCCGCTCTCTGGAACAGAACCGTCTGGCAATGTTTGCCCTTTATTGACATGAGACGATGAGGTAGGGTAGGTATGTTTCAATGCAAGCTCTTCTACTGCTTCGTGGTTTACCGCTCTGCCTCCCATAATGCACACACGAAGGAAAGTTAAACACATTAAGCATTCCACCCTCTCAAGCCGCATTGCACCTTCCCGTGAACAAAATCCACGTCCTTCGAACAGACCAAGTTGTTGGCCGCGGTGAAGTTCTGTAGTGGGTCGTAGAAAGAATAATAACAAAAAACGCTGTTTGGTTTTGCAAAAACATACACACACAAGAACAGAAGGAAAATCTACCCAGTGGGTCGTTTTTTATCTCTGTCTCTTTCTGCGGAGCACCCACACGGTCACGAACGGTGATTGAATTTGGCTGTTTGCATGATCACAGGCGAATGGCAAAACATTGCCATCTACCTTTGGCACGCAACCACGTGCCCAAGGAACGTTCAGCAGACGAAGAGAATGTGTTTTTTTCTCTATTTATTTTTAAACAGCAGACCAGTTGTTCTTCCAAACCCAGACAAGCGTACCCCGTGGCTTACTTACGCAACAGAAGATTCACGCACGATAACACAAAGCCCGAGAGATGGGAAAGCCGTGTTTTCTCCATCATCACCACCCATCCGAACAGGTCATTTAATTTGCATTTTTTATGCCAATTAATGAAGAAAGAATTTCTGCTAATCACACTACAATCGATTCCGCCCCGGTCCGAAAGGTCCGAACACACTAGCCAACAGGCTCTTCGCGAATGTTTAGCAGCAACACAACCGCTCGAGGTATAGGTTGGGCGCGAAGGTGTAGTTGTAATTTGTGCACCTCCTCCTCGACGCTCTTATCGATTTTTGCGTGACCTACCGCTACTACTTAGGCCTTGCTGCGTGTTCAATGGCGAAACCAACAGGCTCGCATACACAAAAAAAAACTCCCTCCTCAAACTCTCCAAATAAACGGGAAAGCAAAAGTACAACTTAACCAAATCACTCACGGAATGTTCTTTTCGCGTGGTTCAAGCCCACAAGTTTCGCGTGGACTGGTTTCTCCCCTCCGGAGGAGGCGCCCGATGCTTTTCTTCGCCTCCGCCCGATAACAAGCCAAACGTAAGCGCGCGTGTGGGCGCGTGCTGGGTTGGGGAAGCATTCTTCCAGTTCTCGTTTTTTTTTTTGTACCATCTATTTTGAAAGCTGGAAAAAATACCAAAAGCGCGTTAATGTGTTCGCCATTGCGTTGATAATGAATAAGCCGGGTTTGGCCGTTTTTTGTTGTCCCGTTCTTACTCGCTTTTTCTTCGTTTGTTTGCACCGAAGCACGATGATGATGGAGCAAAGTTTGGTGCCTCGGAATAGCTTTGATTATTTAACAGGGTTGTGGGTGGTTGTGGCCTTGGAGGGAAATTATTTCATGGTGATAGCCGTATCTATCGTCGTGTCCCTTGTGTCGGCTGGAAAGTTCTAGGGAAATGTGGCGTGAAGTTATGTTGCTTTATTTACTCAGCAAACAAACAAAAATATTGAAATGCTCAATACAAATATCATGAACATGTACAGCAAATCATTCCTGGAAACGACATGTGTAGCCTAACAGGTGTTTGATTTAATGCACTTGAGACGTGAAACTTTTATAGAACGGATTTTTTGTGGAATGAAGTAAAAATCGTGACTAGCATTGATTAAGCAGCGTGTAAACTAAATTGTTGCTCAAATTGCATTCTTCTAGGCGAAAATACTGCCAACCGAGTATAGTTTGCGCCTAAAGTGCTGCAATCTGTAAAGCATGTTTAGCGTCTCTCACTAATTGGTTTGCTGCCGGAAATATAAAGCAATCAAATAATTCCTACTTCAATAAAGGTTCATTCGTAACAAAAGTTTCAACAAATCTTTAACAGATTAGAATTTGTTTACCATCCCGCAGGCAGCGTTTCCAAGAAATCCGGGTTTGCCCAACACTTTCACCCGGCACGGCAACACCGCAATAAGATACTTAACGAACAAAATCCTTCCTAATTGACTCGCAACTTATTGCCCCGACTTATATTAACCATTTTGGTCTCATTTTGATAATTAATAACACTCTGGCACCGTCCCCTCACTCTACTCCCTTCCTTCCCCTCCTGGTACAGTTTCCTTTTCCCGGGCTTTGCGTTAAATTTTAATTGTACCCCAAACGGTCTAATTCCACGAACTGGTACTCGCCGTTGCCGAAAAATGATTGTGCTTTATTCGTCTACCTTTCTTCATGCTTTCCGTTCCTTTTCTTTTTTTTTTTTTTTGCAGAGCCGACGTTAATCAGCTCCGAGAGACAAACTCCCCGAGCAAGGAGCGACTCACCGTGCAGTGGCTCTCGCAATCGATAGCCGAGATCCGGTCCGAGCTGGCCGAGCTGCAGGGTTCGTTCGGCGGCGGCTCCAAGGATGCCCAGTTCCGCAACCAGCTGCTGGAGGATCTGAGCACGCTGCGGGCCGACTTCGGTACGGCCAAGCTGGAGCTGGAGTCGCTCCGCTCGCGCCAGGAAAAGACGGAAGTGCTCGTGCGGGAGCTGCAGGAGGAGGCGGTCCAGAGTGCGGACGATATCAGGCGCAGTCTCAACATGCGACACGAGAAGGTAAGCGAGCGTACGGATCTATTCTTAAAGCGTTCTACTCGTTTCTTTTTGCCCTCCCAGACAAGCAGGCTTATTGTGGCGTGGGGGCCATTAAGACAAATACGGCCAACGGGTACTTCTAGGCGAGCAATTTTTCTACCGAGAAACCATTTTCCATTTGAAACGGAGCAACGCCAACGCACAATAAATAACCCTTAATGTTGAACACCTTCCTTATTGCTCTTCCGGGAAATGGTCTCAGGACCGTCGCTTTCATCCTACTTAATTGAGCTGTTGCACTTCACAGCTTCCCGGGAAAAGGGGGAATGGGGGGGGGGGGGGGCGAAATGGGGCAGAAACGCAAAGAGAAATGAACATTATTGAAGTGACTGATGATCATTTCCGCCAATCTTCTCCACTCACTGGAAGTTTATCATTTCGTGAGGAACAATATGGTCCTGCCGCTGATGCTGCTGCTGCTACGGCGGTGAATTTATTCGAGTGAAGAAATTTCGTCGATGATAAAGCACAACCATCACCACCTGAGTTTGGTGGGATTCTTGCCCCTCTCGTTTCCCTTGTCCCTTACAGGGGTACGGTTAAAGCAATCGGGTGCGTCATAATGATGCTTTATCGCACTGACTTTTTCACCTTCATTTCGCCACATTGTTCACATTCGCAACTGCTGCCACCTTCAAGTAATCTTACACCCTGGCAAATAATAATGGCCAAGAGCGTGTGTGTGAGCGGGCGAGAAATTATTCATACGGATGTATGAGTGAAACATGACCCTTACAAATCGGATCCCCCCTTTTAGCTACACCGTCCGGGCACGATGGGAAGAAAAACGACACAACCACGAGTCAGCAAATGGTAACACACCTCGTCATAAAGCACGACCTCACGGCCTCGTCCTGGGCAGGGACGAACCTACCGAAGGATACCATATCTGCATACCTTGTAGCAGAAAGATGGCGAGACGGTGTGTACCATCGTGTGTACCACTTTACACCTCGCCGTTGGTCGCTGTACCGTTTAGCATATCAAGAGATAGCGAACCGGGATTCCTTTGTTTGCACGCAGCCTATGATTATAACAACAAACTATGCTGCCGGCAGGTTTAGAATTACCTTATTTGTGCTGGCGTGCCCATTAAAGAAGAAGGTAAGCATGGTGAAGGCGCGTATATGGAACCGCGCTCGGGAAACAGTGATCCACCGTTGTAAGCGTGTTGCGTGTTCCGGGATCCCGGTACGCTTCGGTGCTAAAAGTAACATTTTGCTAGTAAAAGTTCTACAGAACCCTTCCCTCCGCTGCCCCAGTGTAACGTGAGGTTTGGAAACATGAGGGATGGTAAGGCATCCGAGATCGTGTTCCACTGGTGTGGTTTTCCGACCCACCAGTAGGGTAGAGGCTGCGAAGCGGGGGGAAGTATTACTATATTGTGATACTTTGTGTGCTTTTGTCGGGATGGGGAGGCATTTTCCGATGCATCCAGTAGAAGGTGTGAAATTGGAGCGCAGTTGTTGCGAAAAGCTTTCGGTGTAAAGGGATCCCTTTTCAAAACTGTTGCACGGAAGAGGAGCTCACGGTGTACAACTTCAATAGGAATGGATGCATGAAAAGACAAGTTTGATTCATTACATGTAACATTTACTCGAAAATAACCTAAACAGATTTCCAAATCGTTAAACATGAGAATATGTAACGCGGATTGCATACATCTAGGTGGTTTGTTGTATGAGTATGCTCACTTTTGCACAAAGTGTCTAAAATTCCCTCAATGTATGCAACCCGCACTGCATAGCAGCTAGAGAAATGGCAATACCAGGCATTTCATTTACTTACTTTCTAGTCACTTATCACGTTCACGCCCTCTCGTGGCATCGTTGAAAATCCTTCTCGTTACGAAAATAAACCACAGCAAAATGCCCGAGCCCGGCGAACAAGGGCGAAAATCCACCAGCCGAGCATCAACGAGCCGGTGCTGGCATGAAAAACGACGCACACTGTCGTAGATAGATGGTGTAAAATGTATCAACTGTGGCGCGTTAGTTTCCGAAAAACGGAGTGCGTAGGCTTCTGGAAATAGCCTTACCATAATCCTACGTTCATGAGAATCTATCTCGTAGGGCAAGTGGCCCTGCTGATTGTGTGGTCGCAAACGTTGGCAAGAAATGGCATTTCTGCACAGCGAGAGAGAAAGACAGAACCACAATCCCCTCGACGTTTCTGCGTACCTGGGTCAACCATACTTCAAACGGTGCTTCTAGACAAATGAGAGTTAATTTCGTGCTCCAAAAAAGGTATTACCAAGCAAAGCCGGACGGTGTTTAAGAGAGGTGTGTGCCCTGGAAAACGATGACGCGCATTCCCACCCCGACTCTCCAGTGTGGATTAATAAAATTATCGTTTGGATTTGCAGTCTGGTGGTGCTATTTTAAGGTGGCTAGAGAGCTAACAGTGGGTGTAACGACCTGTAAGGTGTCCTTCCAGGGGAACGACGCACGATTTTGTAGTACACCTCCGCACAGATTTTGTGTGTGGGCTGGCGTGGGGGGGATAAAGAGTGTAAATGTGTTTTATTATGGGTTTTGGAGGGAATTTGTTTGGCGTTTTAATTGTGTGCTTCGTTCTGAGAACAGCAGAAATGTTAAACATTGTTTATTAATTATATATAGCATCAAAGAATTACTGGAAAATTGCGCTCCAATGTAGATTTGCAATTTCCAGACACTTTGTTACAATCCGTTTACTTTTGCCTTCTCACTAAAATGGCACTTAAACAGAACCATTTACTTAGTAGCTCTTCAAAAGAACAATCGATCGATCGAAGCATATGAGCAACGTGCCAAACATCAAACAGATTCCCTGCTTAGTGTGTGAAAATTGATCAAACCAACCAAGAATGTGTAGGCGGTAACGGTAGCCCTGCTTCGTTCAACACGATTGACCCATCAGCGAACGTCACCAGGTCGAAGAAACCACAACCATACACTAACCAGCAAAGCTTAGCCATTAAGTGTTGTGTCGCTTCCGCCCGACCACTCTACGAACCGGTGAGGTCCTTGCTGATAGCGTTAGGTGGCGTTCGGAAACATACCACACCTTAGGAAGTGAGGTTTCCCTCTGTTCTGGTCATCCATCACTCACAAAACACCGCCATCGATGACTCACCCGATGGGCGAGTTTGTCCATTAGCATTGCCTTTCTCCTCCCAAACGATAACGGATGTTTCCGCCCTGCTAGTTGTTAAGCGAAGGGTCGGTCTAAGGCCTCGTTTCATAGAAAGAGAGAGAGAGAGCGAGCGAGTGAGAGAGGGAGAGACCGTTCGTTTTATTAAATTCTGTCTGCATTTTGTCCCCATTCCCTTCTGTGACCTGCCCAACCAAACCATCCTGGTGGCATGTAAAACTGCTCCATTGGAAAACGCCTCCCTAAAAAAGCAACGGCCCAGAACCTAGCATCGCCGTGTGTTTTGCATTCTGTGCGGTGGATGTATGTGTAGTGCGTTTGAAAAAATAAATTAAGGATAGGCCAGTCACATACACATGTACAGTACCCTACCCAGACTGTTACCCCTTTCTCCAGGCGGGAAGGGAGCTGGGTAGATCTCCCGAAGCAAAAGCCGTTGATAAATGTTTCATGTATTGGAGCATAAATTAAATTTCCCTTAATTATGACCCTTCCCCGTTCTGGCAGCCCCCATCCACTGCCCAACAACGTTGTTTTTCCGCTGTACCTTCCCCAAACCCCCAGCCCCTGCTTCTCATTTAGATTTCCTTCCCAGTGGTAAAAGGACGTGACGATGACGTCGTTGAAATTTACCTACAGTACGAGGCGGCACGCCTAGAGGCACCGGAGAGGCGTTATTTCACGCTTCAGCGACTAGAGCACGTTTTCCGGTCAAAGTAAAAGGAGGGAGAAAGAAAAAAATATGTGCATGGGGGGACCAGGCTGCGTAGTTTCGTGCTTCATTTGTGGGCTTTGGTGCGTCACACGTAATGCAGACCGCCGACGGGTCCTGCGCCTCTTGGCAGGATGGCAGTTGGCAGCGCGTGGAGTTGATTATTTACTTCCACTACGTTACAACCGCCGTAACCGCCATTGTGATGCACATTATGGTCGTTCTCGTTTTGTTTTCCTTTCCTTTTCCTATCGCGTTCTAAGTTACGTGATACAGAGCAAGCGCTATTTATAAAAAAAAGACCTTTAAAGCCACAATTTTTACCCACGTTTTGTTTTGTGTTTACCAAAAAATCCTGAACCTCGAGCGAGGACTGTCGGCACCTGTTTTGAGTTTGATGAATTCATTCTCTTCTTAGCTTCTTCTAATGCCCACGGCACACCGACCTCTACCTGTTTGTGTTGATTGTAGCCGCATAAAAGAACGGAATTAAAATAAGCGACACCGTACTGACACGATAAAAGGAAGGAAAAAAACACATTTTCCACGCACTTAATACCGCGCACGTGGCGTATGTGGCGTTTGTCGGCAGACGGTACAACACGTACCACTGGGTTTTTGTTTTTCATTTCCGGACGTACCCGCAATGAACCCTCGACACAAGAAAAAAAAAAAGCGAGATGTTCCGGTCGGTAGGCATCATCAACGCATCGACAGAACCTACTGCTGCCAGTGCAGATAGATGGTTTTGATTTAGGTACGCGCCCGTGCTACAACCTCTGATGGGTCGTGCCCGGGTGCCCCGCGAGTGCGGTCATTAGGTATGGTAATGATCATGATTATGGCCCCGATCGTTCAAAAGCTTTCGGCCGTCTGGCTGCTTCCATTTTCAAACAGCGCTCGTGCTTTTGCCCGAAAATTATGTGTGAACACTGCGTGAAAATCTCGCAGCACAGCGACGGAGAGGGCTCCCTTGTTTGTTGTGTTGGGTTTTCGGCTACGTTCAAATGGTGGAATGGATGTCAAATTTGGAGTGAAATTTAATTGCACTTTTTCAACTGCGCAAAGGTGAAACGATTCATAAAGAGTGAGCGGGCCGCGTACCCGTTCGACGGTGGTTCGTCCATTAAAATGTGGTAGTTCAATGGTAAATAGCAGTCACCTTTTACCCGTTGGGATTTTGGTACCGTCTCGCTTTATGAGCTGCAGGTTTAGGTTGCTAGAACGGTGCAGAATGAGAGTGTTTTTGTCCAACTTTCCGTAAATGAGTGTCCTATAACCGTAAACAAGTGGTTAAGCTTGTGTTTATGAGCTTATTGGGATATTTCGAGACAATATGTCATTAAAAATAAGGTATTAAAAATTACGAAATGTCTTCATTTTGATGGTAACGTTATTAATTACACTTTTTTTTAATCTGGCCTTTATATCTGTGACTGTATTTGATGTGCTTTTTGTCCGATGAGCATGAAAATGTCCTTAAAATGTTAGGATGCTTTGTTGGACTTCGTTTTTATTGGGTTTACAGCGTTTCCATCGGCAGCTGATCTTATGGTATAGTCGTCAAGCCGGTGACATCATAACACGGTAGCTCTGCGTTCAAATCCCTAATGAGTCGAGTGGTTCATCTTGTTGTAAAAGAGTTTTTATATGGGAGCTTCTAATGTATAATTCTTCCTACATTAGTCGGTTAAAGCACGTTCTTGTAGCATAGTCGTCCATTATTGCCGAGCGTGCTAATAGCAACAAAAGAGTCTCTGAAATCGAATCCAACTATTTTAAGATAGTATTAAATAGACCAAGACAAACTCTCAACCTGCTGGCTCAAATGAGCATTAAAATTAATCTATTTCAAGGACGAAAGAGGAACCACGCCATGTTGTTGAAAACATACCACCAACAATGTTAAACCCAGCTTGAGCATCTTTCATAATTTGCCTCCTTTAGTGCTCTGTCTCTCTTATCACCCACCATCTTCCTAGGTACATATTAAAACCTTCTTTTTCAGCTTGCTTTGTGTACGCGGGCCACGTGCTCAGCTGTGTTTTTGCCGCAAAATGATGCCGCACATACACTGTTCATTTGTCAATTTCAAACGCCGAAGCCATCGGCTGTACCCCGCAGCAAAACATCAGCGGCACTGTGGTACGATAATGAATTTATCTTTGCCCCTCCGATCATCCACCACCTTCCCCATTGTCCATCCCATTGCTAGCGGCTAGCGGCTAACGAGATTGTAAATCCAAACCCCGGCATGTTTGCTCCAACATTCCAGCGCTCTAACGAAAGCGCTCATTTCAATAACAGCACGCGCACCAAAGATCCTCCCAAAATGTCACCGCCACACCGGCCGCCTGGCGCACATCGCACGCCATCAAATGAACATCTGTTCGACCGGCGTATTTTTCTTCTCGCGCGCACGTGGCATAAAGCAACCGTTTCGCAACGGACGCTGGAGCGAGCGAGAGAATGTAATCTTTCGTGCGCAAAAAAAAACACCCCACAAAAAGCAACATTCCTCCTACTCCCCTGTCCAGAGAGAAGAAGTCTTGAAAAATGCGTCAATCTGCCAAAGATTGAGCCCCACTTTTCAGCGTTCAGCGACAGGCACTTCACCGAACGTTCTACGCTGGAAGCATTCCAGCTGGGGAGAGTGGAGCAAAAGGAATATAAAAGTCAACAAGCATTTAGTGACAACAATGATTCTACAATAGAGCTTTTCACCACCACCACCATCGCGTTCTAAACCATCAACAAATGGTCGCGTGTAGCGGGAGAGCAGCAAAAATGGCCGCTAATCCGCACGCTTTTCCCGTGCCGCTTTTTTCCTCTTCTTCCTCCTTCTCCTAAGCACCACTCTTGCTAAAGCCATCTTGCCCCGCCGTACTTCGCGGGGCTAGAGAGTCTAGAGTGCTTCCGCTTCCGGGCAGTGTAGTAGAGCTGTGTAAGAAGAGCTTGAGCTTCAGCAGTTGACACAAATTACCGCGTCCGTCCGACCGTCCTGGTGCGTCGTTTGCTCCCAATCGTTTTGCCATTTCATTTCTAACTTCCTCGCCTCGTATCTCCAGTACCAGCGCTAAACGTTGTCACTCACTCACTCAACATTCAGCAGCGGATGCGTGGTTCCTCCGGCTGCCTCCAAACCGAGCAATTGCCTCTGGAACTGGGAAGGAAGCAGGTCGTTGGTTCGCTTTGTTGCGACCGTGGTTTTCCGTTTGAGATCCGTGGGTGCGCTCTCTCTCTCTCTGCCAGCACGTGGGAAGGTGGCGAGGTTGGCACCGGAAGAGGTTACAGGCGCCTGACTGACTACTTGACTGCCGTTTTGACGGACAGGATGCAAGAATTTTCCTCCAGTCAATTAGAATATTTCGCCAGCAGCAAACGAGCGAGTTGGACTGCGGGGGGAAGCCGTACATTTGCGTTGTTTAGCCAACGCTTTTTGAGACATAGGCCCTAGGGGAGGGATTGCGGAACGAGTCTCCGCTCTTAGAAAATGGTTCGAAAAGCTTGCGCAGATCTTTCCTCTCGTTTTGGCACGCTTTTTTCTTTTCGTTGCTGAAAGCCTTACGGGTTTCACTGCGCGAAGCAAAGGAAGTCCCACTAAGTGGGCAAAAAAGGGAAACAAAACAACACGGTATGGACTTGGCTGCGCTGGTATGACGTGAAACGCCGGCCTGCATGGGGGAGAATTGTTGCCACCGTGTTTCTTTCGGGCGTACACAGCGCAGATGAAATGGTCTTGAAATTGATTTTCGCTCGGCCGTTTTTGCTCGCCTGCCAAGGACGGCCCGCGGCATGCAAACGTTTACCATAATGGAAGTTAAACGAGCGGAAATCCTTAAGGCTCGGAAGGCATAGAGTGGGCAGCTTCCCGGCTTGGGGCTCTCGGCGCTCTCAAGCAACCATCGCAGTAGAAGTATCTTCTTGCTACTGGAGGTATTTTTGGTGCGATTTTAGCGACACCGTTTCGCACTTCGCTGTACGCAACGAGGACAGGCCACAGACCCTGGACGACGGTTGTCAGGGCCTGCAGGCACTCTGAACCGAACCCTTTTTGCACCCCGGTCCCGGGTCATTGGCTGTGCGTAGCATCGAAGCGAATTCTTCCATTCCACCCCATCGATGCAGGGTGATTTTTGTTTTGTTTTTCACTGAAAACTGTCCCCACACTGATAAAGTTTTGGGAACCGCTTGGCTGTTTCCTAGTGGTGATTCGTTAAGTTTCGAGATCAATTATGGTAACGAGACACTGTTGACGGGTGGCGCTACTGACGGTCGGCCGATGTTTCCACGTAAAAATCAACGAGTTTGTTTTGCAAACGGCAAGCTGGCAGAAAGAAAAATACAAACTTGCCCTCCCGAAACAAACAGTGTAGCTCCCCCACGGAACCGGAACGCGGGCCGACGGATGTGTTCTGCTCTTTTTGTTTCACACAACATTCGTTAGCATCCGGTGCTTCCACCGAGATCGATACCAGGTTTCAAATCAAATTCATCAATTACGCTAAAATGCCACCGCGGTTGAGTGACTTTCCGCCATTGCCCGCAATCGCTGGAAATGGTATATTTTCTTGGAAAATTTTTAGGAGTGTTGTTCCTGAGGGGAAATATTATTGGACCGAAAACGGGGGTAAAGTACAAACTGCGTGTCTTATTTTTTCATATACATTTATGCCGATCAAACCGTTTAAAGAGTAAATAAATCAGAATGAGTTGGGATTAGAATGAGGATGGAAAAAAAACAATGTTAAAAAAGTGAAACAGAAAATGGTTGAAAATGTAAATGGTAGAAAAATTTCATAGAATTATTTTAAAAAATGAAAGATTGTGTAAAAGTTAATTCAGTTCACTCACGTGAGTCAGATTCGTTAAAAATGTGTTATATTTGTCTAAAGATGATGAAAACGTATTAAAAAAATTGTTTGCTTCATAAGTTAATTATTCAATAACAAAACCATTATGAAAAATAAATAATTCATGAAACAAATATTCTTCAATTCAAATCGATCATGATTGTTTTTAATAATTCAATGTTAGCAAATTGTCACGAGTCTTTCATTAAAAATCAACTTTAAATTGTTACGTTGCAACTAGACTAGAACGCCAACAACAGCTACAGCAATCCCTGCCGGGGACATTTCCATTAAACGCACCAAACACGATCGTGTGACGTTATTAGGCGGGCACCCAAATATAATCAATATTCCGATCGGATCGTTAAATTGATTTCCTCTACCCCAACGGTCCAATGGATTGTGTTTGTTTTTTGGTCTTTTTTTCCCCCGTCGTTCAATCGCGTTTTGCATGCATTTATTTTTCTGTATTGTTTTCCATCTATACCTTTTCCATCGCACAGAAAGAAAAAAAAACGATCAAATAACCCTCAATCCGACCCGCAACACCAGTAAATCGTTAAAAAATGAACCACGATGGGTGCGAAAAACCGCCCACAAAATCGTTTATCTTTTTTGTCTCCTTTTGCCCTCCCTACATAGTTCAGTCTCTCTTTAAACAACCCCATCCCAACATCCCCCCCCCCCCCACCATTTTGTAGGGTGGAAAATCCTACCCACAGGAAGGGGACCACAGCAAACGACACACAAAATTATTCCACTCCGGACACTTTTATTTATTTTTTGTCGTATTTTGTCTCCCGCCCATTCGTGTACCGAACCCAATATATACTACATCGTAAAGTCATCAAATCACTCAACCGATTTACGAACGTGCTGCGTCGACAACGTTACAACGTTTTGCTGGCAGGTGGCAAATGCTGGAGAGGGAGGTGCAGGATGGTGCTACACACCACCACACGCACGCACGCACTAATATATTCTATTTGTATCGAACCTTCGTTTGCTTTTTTTTCCACCTGGCCACCTTTCGTACTCTAGGTCAATAGACTCCCGCGACTCACTGCCACTGCGTCATTTGAGCCCGGGCGAACGGGATGAAATATCACCTGCTCCTTAATCTTCCCTTTGCCCGATACCCTCGGCAACACGGGACCCCGGGGCCAGCTGCCGAGAGTTTGTTGCCGAGTGCCCTTGGACAAAGGTGTCCGCATGCCAAATGGTACCTTTCCATACTGTTTTTTTTTTTTTTTGGGATTCCACCTTTTTGCCCAACTTTCGGCTTATCACTGGCGAAAGCAAACCGAGTTCCTGCCATCACACATCGCAGCGGCTAAGCAGCTGCACCTATCGGGCAGGTACCATTTTTCAAAGCGCTCCAAATCGTGCGCCCACTGGCAAAAGGGTCGATTTTTGACTATTTTCGACAGTGCTGTTTGAACGTGCGGCAACGAAAGATGAGAGTGAGAGAGAGCAAGAACCGATGCTTTTATGCTCGTTGGGTTTACATGATTAGCCTTCCACACAAAACCTGCTGCGTCCGGGAACAGGCAGGTGATCTTGTGGAAGGCCATTTTTTGTCTGTGTGCGTGTATTTCTGCTCTTCCCCTTCGCTTGTTCTTTTATGATTTTCGAGCCCTTCGGACGGGCTCCGGACACAAAAGCCCCGAACCGTTCCGATTTAAGAGGATTGCCTCTACGGCTCAATTCGGTTCCTCTGTGGCGCGCTCGGCTCCTGTCCTGTGGAAACCGATGAACCCGTGCGAGTTAGATTTGTTGAAAGCGGGAGCACGAGAAGACGATGGCCGTACAAAGGTGAAGCAGCTGGGATTATCAAGCGGCTTAAGCTCGTTCGCTTATCCGATGCTTTACGAGTTTGCAACCAGCTGGTTTTTGGAGGATTTTTGTTGTTGTTGCTTTTACAGGCCCTTTTAAGGGAATAATAACACGCACACACAAGCCAGGTGCTTTTGTTAAAAAAATCGTAGCAGTTGAGTCGGACAGGATGTAGTGTGTTTTACGCAATTTAGATGATTTTGATGTTTTACGTTTAAGCATCTGAGAAAAAAAAACAAAGAATCTGTTTCAAAGCAATTAGTTGAGATTTTGCTTTAAATTGATTTTGATTATTACCTTATACAAAGATTTTCAAATTTTAAATTAAATCGATTGCTTAGAAAATTATTACTTTTTATTGACCATAATTATGTTTTACTAATTGTGGGGTTTGTGTAACGCAAATGTAATCACCAATGTTTAATTTATTCCTTATTGATTTAGTATTACATGTAAATTATTGCTCATTATTGTTCTATGCATTGATAAAAATAAATAATCGCAATTAAACACATTTTTTCTGTTTTAATTAGCCGAAGCACATCGTTTCCTATAGTCAATGGTGCTGTTTTAATAGTATTTTACATCCAATTGATGGATTTTCAATCCTTGGATTGGATCCTCATGCTCTCCATTTAAAACAAAAAAGAGTGCCTACCACATCTAGCTGAATAATTGCACGATTAAGGCTCGTAAAACCGCACACACCGTAAAAACCATTCCCCAAAAGATGGAAAAAAATCATACAAAACTCAACACACAGCACAACAAAAAATGATAATCAATTCCGATGAAGCAATTCCCGCCGTTGATGGTGGATCTAGCGACCAATCTAATTTACGGCGAAAGATTCTTCTTTCTTCGCATTGCTTTTTTTGCTTATCTCAACTTTGTTATGCGCTCTCTATAGCCTCTATAGCGCACCGTTCCGGACATTCGCAATCAGGTAATTAATCTTGCCGACGCGAATGAAAAACGGATCACACCTTGCCCGCGCGCGGACAGCCTTGCCCCCGTCACCGGAAATTTGCCTTCTGTTTTCGACCCAACCCAAAAAAAAGAGCGATCAAGATTTGTGTCTGTTTCAGGGTCTGTTTCCCTGAAGCTTCTGAAGTTGAACCGTCGTTGCTAAGCTCGCGAACGATTTATCTCTCAACATTTCCGCAGCAGGGTCGGCACAATTTTAATGTGATAATTAGTGTGGACGCTAGGCAGCACACCACGTCAATGGCAGAGACGCTGTGAGCACACACACACACACACACACAAACACACACTTTATAATCGCTTTGTAATGAGGAAGGTAGCAAATTGAGGGTTGATTTTTCGTCGTTTTAAAGCATCACGCCGCTAGCTTTAAGATTTGAAACTGAATGCATCTTGTGGGGTTGTCCGCAAGTTCTACACTGCAGCCAGCACTCCCGAACTCGTTGCCTGTTTTGTGCAGCAAAGCGTTAAGCGAATCCTTCCATTTTTTTTTCGCCGCATGCACTGGTGCGCTGTAATCAAGCTCGACATTGTTTACGTTGCCCAATGCGTGCCACGCACTAGCACACCTCATTACAGGGGCGCTCAGGTGTCTTATGTAAATTACCGCCGGCATAAAGCGCCCAAAAACCTTTGCAAAAGAAAAAAACAAGGAGACAAGGAACAACATTGTGGATGCGTGTTGTTGTTGTTTTGCTTTTTTTCTTTCTTTTGCTGTAAACATATTCTCCGGCACACACACACACCCATACACGTTTAAAGTCAGTTTATAATTCATCCCGTCGGCAAAAGACGGCTGGGCAGAGAGTCGGCACGCCAGCGACCCCCAGAGAGGCTGCGGTACGCATATGCATGGGTTACGATAATTTATTCATACATTCATACATTCATTTATGCAAACGGTGGAACTTTTCCGAAGGTGTTGTTCCGGATCCGGAGCAGCAGCAGCAGCAGCAGCAGCAGCCGGATGCACCGAACCGAAACCGCGTGCTGCTGCCATACCCGCTGCTGTTTCCCCCGTTCCCGGTGCTATGTGTTTGTTGTTTTTACTCAACCGAAACCGAGCAACGGTCAAAAGCTGACCAGATCCCGGGTCGTCGGTGAGACACGCTCACTTCGGATGCACTTTACTCGCTTCCGGATCGTCCAACTTTCGGGCTAAAACACCAGGCCCATACATCGAAGGTAACCGGTTGCTTTGGGGTAAAAGAAGTGGAATTAATTCTGCAAGCCACGAACGCGCAGCGTATGGTACCGAAACCAAGCGAACAACACAAAAAAAGCCGTTGAAGTACACGCGTAAGGGGTACGAACACACACAGCACACAGCACAAAAGGCACTCATCCCCATCATAAACGGTCTTGCGGGTTTGGGCTGGTTGTTTTGTTTTGGTTTTTGCAACCCTTGCTATAGATGGGGAGGAAGAACTGTTGTTGCTTCAAGGCCTCGGTTGTTGGTCTGGGATCCTAGCGGAAGCAGAAAATGAAAAACACGAAAAACCAGTCGTAACGCGGAGGCACACACGGTGATGAATTTTTTATCATTCGTCTCACATCTTGTTCCGAGCAAACCGAACCGTGCAAGATAGCAAAAAGCGACCTGTTTCTGTGCATAAGAGAGCGAGGTAAAAAAGGGCCCCGAAAAATTGGCCCAGGAAGTTGGGGAAAGAAGGCGAAAAAAAAAACAGTTCAAAAGATAGACGCACAGCACGCTGCCGCCTTTTAATCGGAACTGGTTTCGATGAATTTTCGCTCGCTAAAAAACCGTCCTTATCGCGTCGAAAGCACGAATGGGTAAGAATAATGAAGAAAAAAAGAGCTGCGCCTCGATATTATGCACAGGTTGTGATGGGATGAGGAAAAAAGCAAAGTTTTGTTGATTGCATTTTGTGATGCATGTGATGCATCGCTTGCTGTGTATCAGTTTTTGTGTACCGTGTGTACCAGTGTACCGTGCAAAGTGTGCAGGGTTTTAATGGGTACGGTTTGTAGTGAAATCATAAATTTTTGATATTTGAGTATTTATTTTCTTCTGAAGTTTATATTTACTACAAGTTGGTGCATTTAACCTATTTGTTCATTTTAGAAAGAGTAACGTATATTTCCCATATAAATAAATAATGCAATTCCTCTTTAGTAAGATTATGAACTGAAACACTAAAAAGAAGATAACAACTATCATGTAACTCAGTTACGGTAAAATATAAATTTTATTTCATTCATTTATTTTTTCATTAGTTTCACATAATTTTTCTAAACCGTGTTTGTCTAGGATAAGGCTAAATATATAGGAAGCAAATGTCCTGAGAACGAAATCTATCGATACATGATATATTGAAAATACAGGTGAAGTCGAAATAATGTTAATATTTAAATTAATGAATTAAGGTTAATTAATTTTCATTTAAGAATATATAAAAAAGTTTTCCAATACATTGCATGATCTCAAATTTCATATAAATCAAATTTGTCATATAATCATTAAAAAAACACATCTTAAACGCCTTTTTTGTCAGTTGTGCAAGGAACCCTGCATAAACGTACCAACTTGAGCATGTTTGCTTTGGCTCGTTTGCTTCCATTTCTGCTTCGTCGGGCCATTCGTCTCTCTTTATTTGTCCTCTACGTCACATCGTTTCCTTGATAAGACATCCCGAAGGGACCACACCTGCACACCCATACAAACCAACAATACCATACACAAAACACACGCCCACAGGCACACAAACCGAGCTCGTTATTCGTAGCCCAAGTGCCCATTTTACATCCGACGGCCAGATTTTAATGACCTCGGAAGTGGAGTGGAGCTATCGTATGGAGATGTTTCGTTACATTATCGATGTCTTCGTCCTCGGGAAAGACACTCGCCCCGCAGCGCTGAAGAAAGAAGGATGCCCTGCTTTGTGCTGAGTGTACTGATGCAATTTGGGCAGCTGGTGGTTGCATATCGAAATTCCGAAGCAAAAGCAACGAAGCACCAACATTCAGTAGAATTCGCTATCACCGTTCGCTTATCACGACGCTCCCGGTTTTTTTGGAGCTTTTTTTGCTGCTGTTGATGCACCAGCTGAAGCCTTCGAGGACCATTGACCGGTACTTTATTCTCCCATTCTTCTGCTTTCGGTTCCGTTTCTTACAAGCGTAATATCCTTTCCAGAGCAGGATGGACGCGTCTTTCATTCACGATTCACGTGGTTGGCCTTCAAGGCGGGCTCGCACACCTGTCGTACTTTATTCGCGCGTTCAAACATGCGCCCGCTTGCCGAACCGGTTTTGGCCTGTGGCCCCGGGGCCGGTTGATTAAGTTTCTGGGAACATTTTTAAATCCTTTTCGAGAGTTTGGGTCCGATGTAAGGCTCGCACTGTGCCCGAAGCAGATGAGCAGTTGGTCGTTTGCCCTTCGCTAACCGCGCGGTAGCAGCTGCCAGACGCTCCAGAGATTGTTGCTTGTTGATAAGATTTTAAACTTGGAAATGGAATTATAATTGCGTGCCACATTGTAACAGCCGTCGCAGCGCGATTGAAAAGAAGGCTTAAAAGGGAAATAAATATCAAACAATGAGCTTAAAGAAAATGTATCAAATTGCTTTATTTCATTCGTTTTGTGCTCCAAATCACGAAGGTACATTATTTACACCCGTATTCCGTATTCCCTGCTTCGCATGTCACTTTGCATTAGAAAATTGAGTGATCTTGCACAATTGAAAGCAAATTAAGCTAAACATGCAACGGCAAACGAAACGCCGTGCAGCGGTAAATCAGCCGATAAATAGCCTATCAGTGTTGCTGCCCGCTGGCGTGCACGGTGCGGCGTTTTATCGATATTTAATTTTATGATTTAATTCCACTGCCAAAATTCGGTTCCGTTGCCAGCCAATGTTCATCAAAGTCGAATAAAAATTCCAATACAAAGCTAAACCCTTTCCACGAAGCGGTGGGAGGGAGGGGGGAGAGGAGGGCGGATAACTTATGACGGTCGCTTTATCGTGTGCCGGTTTTAACAAGCATCATATCATTTATGAGCCTTTTTTGGTGCTTCGATAAAATTCCACCAACCGGCAAACTTATCCAATCAAGTTGTATTTTTTTCGGGTTGATTTTGTTCCTTTTCTTATCTTAGTATGGTGCACGAGGAGGTTGTTTTTTTTATTCAACCGAATTTATTACAATACTCAAACTCACCGCGCGTTTGTCTGCGAATGGCTGTGGCATAAAAATCAATGAAGACCCAATAAAAGCAAACGAGGCCGCGGCAAGCCTCTCCGTCTGCACTCTGGGAAACAAAGGCCGATGTGGCGCACACTTGCCACCCCTTTCTGTATCGGATTGGAGTGAAGAGTCAGGATGGGAAGGTCCTTAAATTTGCCATCCATTTTTTTCCATACCAACGCACGAGACGACCTAGAATGTGCTGTTTTCCATTTCGACAAAACCCCAAAACATCGGTCGATCAAATGGAACGCAAAAGCAAAAGAAAAACGGCAACGCCAAAGCATAAACCACGGTGCAAGACTTTCCATTTTGGTTGTCGTTCTTGTTTTGTTCGTGATGGCGTATGTGTGTGTGTGTGTGTGAGGTTCTGCTCCGATCACTAGTGGCTTGTTCAGGTTGGCATTTCTCAGCTTTCCATCCGGCTTCCTATTGTTCTTTTGTTTCTAGTTCTCTCCTCTTGGCATGGCTTTTCGCCTTACAGTCGCAGCAAAAACGGTCCCTTTTCTGCTGTCTAATTTTTCTTTATTTCTACACACACACAAGCAGAGCTCTTCTGGTGCCGCTTCGTTCGACCCCGTTCTACGTTTGCAATCTGTTCGTTTTTCGTTCCCTCCGTTCAAATGGAAGAAAACTGCATTAGTCTCCTTCCCGTCAAATGGCGCCCATGCCTTCGCATTTTCCCCATCATTGCACCAGTGCACGGAGTCACGTTTGAGGCTGGCCAGGTTTTCTTTGGTCACTGACTCACACACACACACACCCACACCCACATAGTCCTTATCTTGGCTCTGTTTTAAATTAGATTTCCCGCCGGTTAAAAATAAATGAAGACAAGTGAAATCCATTCGGTGCACGACCCGGCAGGAGGCATGTTGCACAATCCCAAACACGCACACACAGACACACGCTCGAACCATCAGTCGGTGCAATTGTCTGCTGGGGTGAAAAAACGCAACCGCATGCTTTCTTCTGCGGCTTGGGAATTGTTTTCTTGGGAGGGTGGAACTATTTCTCCCGACTCTTTGCCCGCGCTGGTACGATTACCGGGCGTCACGAACACATGATTACGTGAACTCGTTTTAGTTCGATCTGTATCGATATATTGGAATCAGTTGGTAGATTGAACGGGTTCCTTTTTTTCTGTGAGTGAGTTTCTGGTAAGTCTGGCTGGAGTTGCGGATAAACGTGACCAATGGACGGGAAATGCATTTAAAAATCTATAAAGCGCTTTAAATTCTGTGCAAGAACTAGTTCGATGAACTACGATGCTTGCGGGTTCTGATGGGGATTTAGGTTGTTGGTCGTATAAATTAAATGCAGCGGTTAATTATACTATCTTGCAAAAACACTCGAACGGTCATTCAATGCTGTCTTAGGCTGTTTTAAAAAGCAATACAAGAATTATGTCAGCGAACAGCAAAAAACGTATTTCCTTTCTTGGAAGAAATGGTACATTTAATTACTTTTGTAAAATAAAACAAATGATGTATAAACAATTGCATAAATTAAGGCGCATTGTTAAGCGTGCTGCATAGTCAAAGGCGTATTTATTCAACCACACACCAAAGTACGCTCAGACTAGATCGGGGGTCTAGAAGAAAAAAATGAGAGGAATTAAAGATAGTATAAAGGAATGAAATCTTAAGCGTAAGTCTATAAACTTCCTTATTCTCAAAACGTGTTCGCTAAAAAAGCCCCAAACTTGAGCATTTTGGATACTCTCTTATACGTCTCTTCATAATCGTTACTCTACCAAACATCTTTGCTATCGAAAATCACGTAAATATAAAAGTTAATGCTGATGGACCTTTTCCCTCTCTCTCTCTAACTCTCTGAAACGTTTCACTAACGAACGCACCACACATTGCTTGGCTCGCATTGAAAACCCATCTTATGGAGAGAGGGGAAAAAAACATCCTACTCAAATCGATGCACTTTAGTCCTGCTGTCTTCTACCTGTCTCCCACTCCAACGGCAACCTGTACCGTAGAAAATTGTTCCATTTTTTCGAACAAATCGCTTTTCACTCAAAGTGCGGTGCTTTCTGTACCAGCATCGTACGCTCTTTCCCCTGCTTTTACGACCCAAAAGCCGTACGCGGGGCCCGTCCCCTTCGGACGACACTAATGGGCAAAAGTACGGGAACTGATGAACCAACCCACGATGCTGCTGCGGCTGCTTGATGATGACGACTGCCGACTTTGATGGTAATGTGTTCACGGTGGCAATAATGAAGATAGCAGCGGAACGCACGCTCTCTCTCTCTCGTCTGCCTTTTCCCCAGAAAGCACAGAGGAAGCAACACGACGACGACCACCACCGAGCGTGGATCCGTGGCAAGAGTGGCAAAATTATTAGCTCGCTGCCCCCAAAAATCGTTACCACTACGTGGCCCGTGCCATTTCCGCCCTCCCTACAGGCTGGATCGAAAATAAAATGCAAAATCCAAAAACCCACAAGTACCGCAACCACCGACGGAACAGGCGGCGAACGCGAAAGAGCGACTGGCAGAAGTAAAAGCTCCTGCAACCGAAGCAACCCAACATAGGGAAAAAGGCGAAAAGCTTTCCCGGCGACTACGGTACGGCGGAAGCGAGCAGCATATGATGTACATATATCTTTTATGCTAATGCGTATCATTTATATTCCAACTTTTGAGGTCGTCGGTTTGGCTGAACGCAAATCGCAAATTCTTTTCCCTTTCTGCCGTTTGCGCGTTTCCTCGTAGGCAGACACACACGCACCAGGCATCTGCCTAATGGTCACAGGATCACACACCACACACCATCGGGTCTAGAGAATGTGTATGCCTTTTGAAGAAGGTTCGGTCCCTGCCGTGCCGAAGTGCGAGTTATGTTGCCGGCGTGTCGTCGTACTCCACCATGGCTTGTTACGAACACAAAAAAAGCAGCCTTCACCATTTCTGATTCTACAATGTTGAGGGCGCATCATCGACACCACATGCGTGTGTATTCTGCTCCACGTTGAACGGTAGGGTTCGCTTCTTAGCATAAAAAAGCTGACACACACACACCCATACACCCATTCGAATGCTTGCGAAAACGCGTTTCGATGATGATTTCGATTCGTTTATGTTGCGGTAAAAATTGTTTCGCCTTCTGTTGTTGCTGTTCCGGTCGCTTGTCCCCTCCCCCCTCTCAGTTCGTTTTCCATGTTAAAAGGACATCTTCATGCAGATTGCTCGATCCCATTCGTACATCGTTCTAACAGCGAGGTGGAAGGGGAAAATGCCCTTCCCTCCTTTCTCATTCTTCGTCTTATTTATGTCCCTGTGAACGACTTTGAATTGGGAAATGTGCCCCGTGGCTTCCCAGTGTTCTGCCGCACAGCAGCAGCAGCAGCAGACGAGGCCTTCATGTGTGAGGTCGCCATTTTCGAATGTGGTGGGAAATGGTTGCATTAACCTAACGAAACGGCAATGCTGTTTTTTTTTCGCCCTCATTCCACAATCAACATCAGGACATTTTACTGGACCCCAATGCTTCCGATTCTCGATTCTCGTTATTTTCCACTCTTTATTGCACCTTATTTGTGGGGTGCTGCTTCCCCAGGAGAAAAAAAGAGGCCAAACCCCGGGCCAAACTTGAAAGGATGTGCTGTCCCATATACAATCCAACTTCCATCCGTTTTTACACACCTTACTTTGGGCGAGAGATCGAACGATGTTTGCGGTCGGTTTTATGCTGCGTACGGTGCGGCCTACAAGAAGCTGCTCTCGGGTTTGTGCTCGTCAGTTAGCAAGCTCCCATCTGCCCGTGTGTTTGCATCCCCTTTTGCGGTGTGAAAACGAGCTCCAGGACGGATTCCCTTTTGGACTACACAAACTTCGAAGAAGAAAAAAATCCTGCTCCTCAAAACCACAAAAAGTGTGGCCAACTGTTTTCTCACGCTGTCTTGCGGATCTTGTGAAAATTGCAACATTTGTACAACTCTCTCCTTTTTCTCACTTCCCCGCAAACACACACACACACACAAACACTCACCGCAACTCATTTTGCTGTATTTTTAGTCCTTCGTGGTTGTTCTTTTTTGTTTGTGAGTGGTGGTGCATCAAGTTCTGCTCGTTCACTTGCCATCTTTACGGCAGAATCCTTTTCCAGAGCTTCCTTCACACGCTCTCCGCCCCAGTGGGATCTGCCAGTACTGGTGGCTTGCATATATTTTGCTTCGGCCTCGCTGTATTTATGCAAGAGCGAACCGAGACTCGAGATTTTATTTCTCTGCCCCAGCCTGCCTGCCAGTCTGTCCCGTGGTGATGGTGATGGAAGGTAAAATCCCCATGAATAAAACAAACATCGAAAGGATAACCCTATTTCTCCTACTTTTCCATTCCAGTTTGTGCAAAATAAAGCAAAGCAAACGCGCCATTGCCTAACTGCCGACAAGTACAACGGTGCAACGGGCCGGGGATTCGTGTCGTCCGTACTCACACACACACGCTCACATATTTCCTTTCCAGTGATAGCTTTATTTAATATTTATCGGTTTTGCATTTTGCCTTCGAAACTCCGGTTCGATCCGAGCGGCCTGGATTGGCACGATTGTCAGGAAGGCTTTCTGGGGATTTTGGTTTAGAAAGGCGATTTTCTTTTTCTGTCGTCTATTTCAAAGCACAGCAAAGAAAGGAAAGAATGGAGCGATAGGTTGCCTGTGCGGTCGAGGGTTTGCCACTTTCGATGCCTCGTAATGGTCTACGGCACTTATGCAATGAGATTGAGCCGACCGTACACGATTCGTCCTAGAGATTATGGGTTATGGAAGTGTGTGAGAACTTTGCTCGAGTTTTACGTAACAGCTTTTTTCTGCACTTTTTATCTGCACTGGTTCTGGATGTAATGCTGTTATGGTAATGACATCAACAACGTTAAGATAAACATTGAAGATAGAAGCGTTTTAGGCATAAAGCATAATAAAGAATAGAATCTTATAACATCAAAATTAGCCTCATAGCCTTTTTTGTCGTATTATTTACAAATATGTATAAATAATAACTAATAACACAATAACTTCCTCAAAACTTGTACCACAAGTTTTACTTAAAATACTAAATGCTCTGCCAGAACAGGACACACATTGCCGCAATGCACTTCAAACACCCTTCTCGCCGACACCCAGAAGACGACTTTCCCAAAACCAGACACTCCAAACTAACTCATTTGACAAATTAGTCCCACTCCAGGCCAAGCACCATCTCTCGTGGTGAAGTTTAAAATTGGCTCACTTCTCACCAAATTTGCCCTTCTCTAACGTCCTTAGCGTCGTTTGCAATCCTCATAAGTCTTGCTTCTTTGAGTACTCCGCACCCATTAAGCACTCAGGAAGCCTCACACCATCACGCCAAACACTCAAACACTTGTAACTGGGAGAAATGTGTATAAAATATACAAAAAAAAAATGCTACCATTCTCCACAATTAACCTGATGACCTGTGCTTGTGTGTTGTGTATGTGCATGTAAGTTTGTGTGTGAATGTTTTGTGGTTGGTTACAAATCAGACAGTGAAAAAATACACACTCACACTCACACAGGAACCTTTTTCCTTCGCTGCACACTTAAACCCCTAACTAAAAACCCATTTGTTGACCCATTTTTTGCCATTCCGGAGGTAAAATAAATAAGTCCAACCACTGGAACGAAACGGCGGAGGGATCCCGAGACGAACGTTCGTCGTGAATGAAGACATTTTTTTCTTCTACTTCCCGGGGGTCTTTTCTTTTCGTGACCAGCGCGTGTGTGGGTTTAGATTCATTTTCGTAAAATGTTGTGGCAGGTTTTTGTTTGCCTCCCATAGTCCTGCCTGACCCCAGCCAAAAGGACACTGCAAACACATAGAAACTAAACACAGAGGTATAAAAGACAAATAGCAAGTGTGTGTGTGTGTGGGTGTGAGAGAGAGAAAGAGAAATATGCAAGAGAGACATTGTGAAAAATCAACAATAAGGTCTCGTTTTCATCTGTACCAACGACCCGGTGAGGCCATACCGACCGCCATCATCAGCGCCCGGGCAATCTGTGATGTAGATCATTTAGCTTTTTACCATCAATTTCCACCGCTTCCTCCCACTTCCAGCGATAGCATTGCTATCGCTCCATTACGTCCAGCAAGGACAGAAGGGCTGATGGCCCAAAAAAAAAAACCTCGCCAAACCTCGGAGCCCAATTCATTTGACCCTTTTTTTTTTTTTGTGCTTTTGCTTTCCCTTTTTCCGCTCTCGTTGCTCACTTATTCATTTTCTCGTTCGTCTGTTTGTCTGGCCGGTGCGTTCGTTCGTTGTGCGCTTCCTGTGTTTTGGTTGGGCAATCCTTTCCATTTTTTTGAATGCAAACACACACACACACACATAGCTGGGAACCACTTCTTTAGCTTGACACAGTCGGCTCCCTTTTCGGCCGGCTCGCACTCGGTATCTCGTTTTTGTTTGTTATCTTTCGCTCCACTCGGGCGAAGTGGCGTCATTCAGTGTCAACTCAATTCATTCACACTGAATACCGGGCGGTTACTACCGCTCATACTACCACTACCGCCATCACTACTTTCAGCTCTGGGGGGGGGGGGGGTTGGTTGTGCGAAAAACTCTTTTTCCCCCAAACCCAGAAAAGAAAGAAACCCCGACCCATTTTTGGGAAGGCGATGAATAAAGCATGAATGAGTGGCATGAAAACAAATCAGGGTGAAAGCTTTAGCACGTGCGATCTTCGTTCGAGCATTGATGGTTTGGCGGGCCAAACAAAGCAAATTCCTCTAAGTATTCAGCCCAATGTTAAACGCTTTTCCGAATCAATTCCCTCGAAACAAGCCCCCGTCCAATCACCATGTTACGCATTTTGCGCTATCTGTCTTCTCCGAAGGACGCTCGAAATAGCTTCTTGCCGAAAGCACCCACGAACAAAAACGACTCCAATCACACAACGTATGCGGTTTCGGTTTCGGAGCTTTTATTTCATCAAGTGACCTTATGGAATTTTATCCGTTTTTAACCTCACCCGGTGCTGACCGCGTGGGTTATGGCTGTTTCCAGTTTTGGGCTTTGTTTTTGTGTGGCTACGTACACTTTCAGCCTTTCTGCTTTTTGTTTTTTGTTTTGCTGTCGAGACAGAATGTCTACATTTTGTGTTGCTTTTATCCAATCCTCTCCCATCCGCTCCCACGAAACCTTGCATGAATCAATCTCTTTGCGTTCTGTCTGTGCCCTTTTTTTGTTTTTGACTCCCCGTTCTCATGCAACATTTTCTTTTCGGTCACTGCGCACCACTTGGCAAGACCGTTTGAGCTGGAACTTTTTTTTTTCTCTAACCAAACTCCTACGCCAGGTCTATGTTTCACTCTCTCGCTTGCTCTCTCGTCTCACAACACTGACCGAAACTTCACAGAACACACAGCGCAATACACGCAGCAGGATTGAACTCGTGCAGCCTAAAACGAAGCCAACACTGCACACACCGCCATGAATGCAAAGCGTTGAAGCGGCGTTGGCATCGGAAAAAAGCACGCCAAGAATGCGGCGAGGACACCCGTCACGCCGCGTTGCAGGGTTAAGAATGGGGAAAATGAAGCAAAAAATGAAGGGGAAAACTCCCGCGGGCTTCAGAGTGCCGGAAAACTTTCAAATTGAATTTCCGGATCATCCAGACGGTCGTTCGCTTTCTTCGTAATCTCTGTTTTTTTTGTGTGTGTGTTCCCTTTGCTCAAGGATGTACCTGTTTATATTTGTGTGTTAGTGTGTGTGTTTGTGTTTTGTAGAGAAAATCCAATACTCTACAACTCTCACTTTACTCGCCTTTTTTTTCGATTACATTTTATCCAATTTATATCCGCCATTTTTCTATTATTGTCGTAAGCACCTTCGGAAAACCGGCTGCGCCAGATTCCGGCTGCTGCTGGTGCCGCTGGAGTGACCCGGGGCGACACTGCACCGGACAGTTTTGCATTGCAGCTCTCTGTCACAGGCGTAACTTTATTATTTTCCTTCTTCACTTATCGATAAGGAAAAAGTGTCCCGGTCAGTAGAGAAAAGCGCGAACACGCGCAACAAAAGGCAAGCTGCTGCACGCCCCACAAACAAGCGCGACTTTGCAACGCGTCCTGAGCCCTGTCAATATGCAACTATTAGTGAGAATGTGGCCTTTTCTCCCCACTCCACACTGTACAGCATTCGACTGCTTTCATCAGGGTGGTGGGTGCGGCACAAGAAAAAAGCGTGCCACGTGCTGCACGGAGCTGGAAATGAAAAAGTTTTGTGCAAACATTATTTACGACGCTATGATTAGTTTTGCCTCCAGTTGTGCTGTGAAGGTATGCACGTAATCAGCCAGCTTCTAGCTCCTAGATGGGAAGCTACCCAACCGGACAACTTGTTCACGAAACACTACCTACCGGGCACGGTTCGTATTGGAAGAAGATGCCAGCACAGGGAGTTTGTTTGCTTTTTCCTGGATCCTCCTTACACCATTGCCCCAATTTCCAATTCTAGCTGCCTGCACGGTAGAATTGAGTTCTAACCCACCTATCCAGATTACCTGGAATTGTAAACTTTCTTACGCTTTCCAGCACACACATACACACGCCAGGGGAGATATTACACAGCTTACAGCTGACCATGACCGAACCGTCTGCACTTTGCAATTGACACCTCACGGCGGTTGTACACCGGTAAGATGGGGCTGAGATTTTCCCGGTTACGACAAATTGAAACAACCATCTGGCTATCTGGTGCCCATCTCCCAAGCACCACAAGGACAACAGCACACCCTCCGCATAAACATGCTGCCCACACCATACCCTATTCCCCGCGTGCAACCGATTAGTGTGGTGCATCGTTTCAGGCGAGCAAATAAATCCATGCAGCCTCGATAAAATATTCAATACGTACCGCTCATGCCCCACGGGCCCCGTGCTGCGTCCACCCGAGTGCTCCCGGGGGTACGTTTAATGGGTTGAACTTTCAGCCCCAACTTCGGTTCCATCGTCTCGCTTTTGCACGCAGTGCAAACGTTGGCAGCTTATCCCTTTGCTTCGACATGTGGGGCCATGTGGGTGTCATTTTCTGAGCGATATTTTGATCGCTTTTGCACTGGCCATTCGCACACACACAGGGGTGCTTGTGTATGTAACCTTTTGCGATAAGATGCAACTTACATAGATGGACACGATTGCCTTCCGGGAGATGACATTTCTCTTTGGAGGGTTAACCCTCGTGAGCGTTCACACTGTAACGCAACGGTGAATAAACACTTAAAAATCGTTACATGGGTTAACAAAAATAGAGACACGGTAGAATGCTTTCCAGCAGCACTTGAAAACATACGAACATCTTTTAACTTTTGGAAATAAAACTAAAAAACATCAAACGCTGCTCGCTCCAAAGGTTGCAAACTGTTGCAACCAAAGCGATCAGCACCACAGCATCAAAAAGCACCACAAAGCTCTCTCCCTCTCCGGTGTGTATTTCTATGTCATCTACCGGCATTCAAACCCCAGTACCGATCTCCTTTGCATGTATGGATCATTCCGGCGATCCGTTTGCCTCGGTCGGTGTCATTTACACGAGCGCATCTAGCAGCGAGGGCATAAGTGTGTTCCGTGCTCCGACCACCATAAAGCGAACCATTCACACACTGACACACAACGGGCACGTGAGGGGTAAGAGAGTAGGAGCAAGAACTTCAAAGGCATTTGCCGGTACGACACGCGCTGCCCTATTGAAAGCACGCTGTAATGCAAACCGAACACACAACTGCTATCCTCGTTTTTTGCTATCCGTCCACAGCAGCAAGCTGCAGTGTGCAGCTTCGTAGGATAATCCTGAGCTTCCCTAGCTTGCAAGAGGCTTCCCGAGCGAGCTCCAAGTCTTGTTTCGTAGAAAGGGTAAAGGTGTGACAATACACGAGATGTGCCACGTTACGTGGTGGTACAAGAGCGAGCTTAGTTTTTGTTGTTCCCTTCTTTTTTGAAGGTTGAGGTTTTTGTTAGCATTATGCACCTTTTCCCAGTGAACTGTAATCGACAGGGGCGTGAAGGGTTAAAATGGGGAACACAAATTTCTGTAACACACACATCACCAATGAGGACAGAAATCTCGTTTGCCACACTGCCAAACTGCGCCAGCCATGGCACGAGGGACACATTATAAGCAGAAAAGCATATTCCGTTCGCTTTCATCGTGCAACAAACGAACCCATTTTCATCAAACGTTTCTTAGAAATAAGACAAAATGAACGGACTGGTTATGAAAAAGGTATGTTCTATTGCTGAAAATAAACCTTTTGCGCAACATGCCCAGAAACTCCGTTGTTTTTGTCATAAAAAGTTCTGAAAAATGAATTCTGCACAACTGTTGGTCGTCCAAAAGTGGGCTTCATGTTTTTATCTTTTACCGGGAAAAGCCACAAAACGTGCATAAGCTTTATGCAATCAAAAACGCGTGGACTGAGATATTAATTTATAAACTGTAAGTTACATAACAACAGGCGTTTCATGTTTCGTTTGTAAAGAACACCACGTGCAAAATAAATGTGTGAACTTTACAATACCCCACTGTCCTTTCTATGAACCTTTTGCTGCTGGAATTCCTCATAACTCTCACCACTTGAATGGGGACAGGCTGCTCTACTTCGACCGATTTCAAAGAACTGCCCATAGCCCATTCAGCAATTGAAAAGGTGCTCGGACAGTTTGGTTAAATTCGTGGAAACGCGCAAAAAAACCGTCCGAAAAAAAAACAGGAATACAATTTCAAGTGTGTGGTATTGCAGCGCACCAACCTCGGTTGGAGGTTTTCTCGTTTTACGTTGTTCATTTGAAAATGCCCCTGAATGTATGCCCCATGCCAACAAACTGCAGTGCAATGGTATAAATCAAATGCTTTTAAATGGATCAAATTAAAGCTGTTCATTAACACTGTGCAGGGAGGGGAAATAATGTTCGTTTCTGGCGAAATTATCACACTATAAAGTAATAAAAATGTAAATGATAAAGGAACAGTTCCTTTTACAGGCTAAATTTGCTACGGTTGAAATTGCAAAATTGCGCTCTTATTTTGTATGAGTATTTACAAAGCAAATAGTTGCAAATACCAAACTCCTCTAAAATTCCACTAAAACAACTTGCAACAGAAATCACCCTCCACTATGATTGATTGGTTCCGGGCCCGCATGTCTAGCTTGGTTAGCACGCAAACGTGAGTGTTCGCGATCGAAATGAAATTCCGCGCGCGCGCGCGCGCGCTCTTTAGAAATCAACACACTGTGGGCCAGCCTGTGAAAACAAAAACGCTTTTCGCTCAACCGCGCTCAACAATCTAGTTTGCAGCCAACTGAAACAACAGGTCATAGGCACGACCAATCCTAACATTGCTCCCAGTTGCTCTTGCTTTCCCTTTGCTCCTAAACTCGACTCCGAATTCTTTGCGTTTCTATTTCACTGTAACCTGTCCAATGTGCGGAGGTACGGGTGTTCTTTGATTTTTTCGTGTTTCATGTACGTGAAAAAACAGCACGCTGCATTTGCCCACCATCCCACCATAGCACCCCGACCGGACGTGCACATTTTTATTTGCATTTTTAATTAAGTTTCTTCCAAACACACCTCGCTCAGTGCACGCTTCTCAGCCCTCGTGTGCGGAGCAAACGGGAATGTTTTTTCGACCGTGAACCGATTATTGAGTGCCCATGCTGAAAAACACGACCCATTTCACAGCCACCTTTCCCCCCGCTCCCACTGACGGTGGAGGCAATCTGGTGGAGAAAAATGGCCGAAAATTGGCGTGTGCGCTTGCCACCGCGCGGGGTGATCGTGATATATGTACGGTTGGTTATTTCGAGCTCTCACTCGTTTCGTTCTTACGATTCCTGTGCTCCCACCATCACACACCGGCACATATTCCCTCTGCCCTTCAAATCCAGCACACACCGTACGGTTCAATCTCGGTGCACCGCTCGCACGGATTTGTTTATTCACCTGAAAAGTGCAATTTAAGCGATTTGTTTTAATTTCATTATACTGTGCTTCAGCCCCCCCCCCCCCCACTACAACCGACATTCCAACTGGGGGGGGGGCGAAGAAGCAGCTGCAGTTAAAAACAAAAAACCCGATGTGCATGTGTGCTGCACTGAAAACTGAAAACCACCACGGAACGTACTCGTTTCTGCGATGGAGACGCCCAGTACGCGTCCGGTGCAATCTGGCTGCGTACTTGCAGCCAACCGGGGGCTAATGATGATAAATTCCCTCACCACCGACGACGACGTGTGCGACGCGTTAATGTAGCGCAACGAGAATAAATGCTCGGTGTGCTGTCATCATTTACACGTCCGCACAAATGTATGACCGCTTTCTTTGCTGTTTTTCTTTTCTTCTCTCACACTCGCTTTGGCAAACAAAAAGCGATCCATTACCCAAACGATAAATTAATGCATCCAGGTGTGGGCGGTAGCACGGAAACGATTTTCGGCACAAAGGGTTTTGCTGCAAACGATTCAATTTAAAAGTTTGCCGTTTTCGACCACTCGTGCCCCCAAAAGCGATGCATTAATTCTTCACGACTTATGCGCAAACTTTCTTTCGAGGGCAGCAGTGGTTTGAGGTGCAAAACGTTACAGAAGATTAATCATAGTTTCATAGTTCATAGTCTTAACACACACACACACACACACACACACACACACACACACACACACACACACACACACACACACACACGGAAAACTCCTATTAGAAGGGGTTACCCGCACAAAGAGTAGCACAATTTTGCACCGACCAACTGGTACATGCAAATACAATTTTGTAACTCCTTTGTTTGAGTCACCTTGTGCGAAAATTACAGCAAAAAAAATCAAAACACACACACACACTCACCACTTACGCAGCCAGAAATGTGGTTTCCATCGGGCAAGTGTGCAAACAGACATTACAAAAACACATTCACACAATCATAACAGTATATACCTCCTAGGGGAGGCAAGGGTGGAAATGTTTTTCCCTCCGGTCAGGGGTTTTTCATCCACACGTACCCACTATTTCCGTGCGGCAGCGGCAACCATCCTAGCCTTACATCCTAATTTTCAACCTCGTTAGGACGCATCCGGGCTTCATCGTGCAGAAAAACCGCAAAAATCTGCTCCACACAAAAGCCGCTCGGTGTACGATGTGCCGTCGGGCGAACGTTTCCGGTTCGCTAGGCAAAATCCACCTACCACACGGGGACCTTGTTGCTGTGGCGGTGTGTTGCTGTTTCCACCGAGCGAAAGTGAACCAACGGATCTTTACACCTTTGTCTGCAGCTCTTTTTTTCGTTATCCTTCCTCCTTCTCTCTCTCTCTCTCTCTCTTTCTCTCTCTAACTATCTCTTTCTATCTCTATCTTTCTTCCTGCGCTTAATTTCATACCTTTTTAAAGGGGTAAGGAGGGTTTGCACAGCGTCGCCGGGTGGTTCAATTATTGTACACACATGCACGGTCACTATGTGTGTGTGTGTGTGTGTGTGTGTGTGTGTGTGTGTGTGTTTGTGTGTGTGTGTTTTCAACCACTCTGATGCAAAGCACAAGCCAAAGATGGCACTTGGCAACGAGCGGGCTAATGGTTCCACCAGAGTTGCACTTTTTCGCAACCGGGAAGTTGTGCAAACAGCAAACATTAGAACACGTAAAAAATTGAAATGGGCAGCAGCGGGGGGAGGAAAAACAGTGGAAAAACGACGGTGGTAGGCGAAACAAAAAAAAAGAAAAAGCCCTCCATATTGCACCTCAGATGTGCGCTCAGGTGCCAATATGTTTTCCTTTGTTCACTCTTACATTTTCTCCACGAACAAACAGAAAAGACCAAAGGCCAGAGGTGCTGCACCCCCCCTTCTATCGTCTTTACGTAATGGGAGAAAGTGGCTAGGGGTAAAAAAAAATAGTTAATCTTTCGCTACAGAAAACCCATTTCAACCTCTGCGGGCGCTACGGCAAGGAAAGCACTCGCCCAAGAAACTCATTTACGCGGCACAACGGCCAAGTAGCTACGTGAACGTTTTCATTACTTGTGCGAGTTTTTCCTTGGTTTTTCCCCCTTTTTTTCGCTGCTTCCCTGAGTGTAATGGAAGCAGCCCGTTGCCCTTTCATCTGCTCGTTAGCTGCGCTCCGCACGTTCCCCAAATTGCCACCATTTTGTCATCGGGGCAGCAGTTTCTTGTGCTTTAGTCTTGTGCATTGCAAACGCGCACCACCTGCCTTCCTAGGGAGGTGCGGCTCGTACTAGCACCGGTTTTAATTCGTGCGGGAAGATGTATTTCCGGTACGTGCCGTCTGCACAACCGGTCATCCCAACCTGCAAACGAAACTCATTTCGCCCACTGCGTGGGACGCATATTCCTTCGCGTTCCTCTGCATCAACTCAACCCACGCGATCCGTGCCTGCGAGCTAAAGTTTTGCATTTGCACTGCCCAAAGTTTGACCTTTCAGCCAGCGATTGAAACCATCTTTCCTGAAGAAGCTTATCGTTTTCTGCTTCCAAAACACTTTGCCAAACCCAATCGATAAGGATCCTTAACACCTACCGCCCTCACACAAAGCTACAAAGGCATGTAAAGAGAGAAAGAAAAAAGGACCAAGTCACTTCTAAAACTCAAACGCAAAAGATAGTTTCATATCTGTCCAATAACTGGCCCCGAGCAGCTTCTTCTCCGAATTGAGAGGGTGGGGGGAAATGGGAGAGGAAAAAGCGGGCACGGAAAGTGGGCAATCCTTCCCTTCAAGCACCCTTCAAACCGTGAAACATCCGACCTGTGAAGCAGCGAGCTTTACATTCGAGTGGCTGGGGCGATGAAATTGGATTCCAAAAATCAACGAGCGTCATCAATCCACTTCTGCCCTACGGTTGTTTGATGCTCGCTCGCCGTTGTCGTGGGTTGAACTTTCGCCCGACCAAGTCAAACTTTGTCTACCGGCTGGCTTTTAACCCGTTAGCAATCGACTTCGGTGGATGATTTGGCCAATCAAACGGCACGTGCCACTGCTGATGGTGCTGCTACTGCTACTCACAGAACCTCCTTTACTGTCAAACAATCCGATTACTGTAATTGTTTCACGTTTGGTGCTCCTTCTGCTCCAAAGGTGAAATGGTACATTATCAATTCGCACACTCAGTACACAAAAAATAAACAAACCAAGCTGGCAAATGTTTCAAGATGAATCTTTATTTGTGGCTAATTAAGTTGATTGAATGCTCGAATGCTTCATCTCTTTGCATTTTGCTCATTTTGCATTTTCCCTGCATCGCCTGCATTTGCAAGTACATTCCGAAAACAGCTCCAAATCCTCCCTTTCTCATTGCATTACCTCTGCACGAGCTAGCTGGAAGTGTGGAGCTGTGCGTGTCTCTCGTTGTTAGCTGAGCAGTACACCAGCCTTAATTACGGACATAATTTGATACCGCCCTGCCGACTTGCTTCTGCCTTGTGGCAAAAGGGCGTAGAATACCGGGCATGTGAAATGTTTATTTTACACTAGGGATAGCCACTCACACACACACATACACACGACGGGAGAGCGATAGACGCGTGCCGGTATTACATTTCACCCCACCGCCTGTGCTGGCGAGCCTTTCGTGCATTGTCTTTGTGCTTTTCGGAATTTGTGCTTCCCGGAATTAACACTCATCCCTGGGCTGGAGATGAAGTTACACACAGCATTCAAACCGGCACCATTTGTAGCACTGTTGTATACCTTGTTTTTGGAGTTTCAGAGGCGGGTTTTTGGTATTTGTGTGTTGCTTCATTAGGGAATGCTAGTGAGCCGGAGTGGAACGAATTGCGGCGTATTTATTACATCGGGCGTCGGGCCCAAATAGCTCCCTCAAAAACCGTCTATTGGGGAGCATCATCAGGTATCACTTTCAGTTTGGCTACGTAAAAGTGAAATGGAAAACGGTCGTAATTGTATAATTTCAGTTCGCCGAACTAGCAATAATAACCTTCCGGAGCGACTAGGCGTAAAAGGGCAGCCAGCTGGACGCATTTTACAACTAATGCTCACTCCAGGTAGGGCCCCCCTCTCTTGGTATTAAAGGGGCAAAAGCAAGACAGACGATGGCGTAGTTGCTGCTATGTTTCTGTTGGTACCAGTGCCCGCTCTAAATCCTTGGCAGAGACGAGTCCGAGGCCACTGGCACGTGACCTGCGGCCGCAGGCCACTGCTCGAAAGGTCAAAACCTGCTGAATAATAAAACGAACCATTTCTTCCGAATGTTATTGCTACCACCATTAACCAATCCCTTCGCTCCCTTCGCTTGGACGAGGCATTATTATAAATTCAATTCCGAACCATTCCCAGTACTGCTTCCTTTTCTTTTTGTTTTGGTTTTGCTCCGGCAAAAGGCAAACGCATTGCAGACGATCGGGACCCATCGGGGCCACTAACCGCCCTGTTTAGACACAGTGATTTTGTAAATTCGAAAAACTTCACCCCATTTAAAGTGTGTGTGTGTGTGTGTGTGTGTGTGTGTGTGTGTGTGTATGTTTTTTTTATTTCGAAAAGGAATGTTGGACGAGGAAAAAGGGGAAAGACAGCTAACCAACCAACCCACCAGCCGACCTTGGAGAGTTCCATTTGCCCGTACGCAACCCGGTACGGACGTGATCAACGGTTGCGCATTTTGCTGCACGGAATGTTAATTATTAATTCAAACTGGTGCTCTCACACACGCACATTCACCTTCTTACCGACAAACCCACACAGCTAACTCATGGCTATCCAAAATGGGAACAGCGGGTACAGTTGTAAATTTTTGGGGGGAAGAGCAAAACCCCAAAACTCCCATGTGTGCGCATCCCACCAAGCAATTTGGCGCGAGGAGAGGAGGGGCAAATGGTCAATACGTTTAGTTTAGCTGGTGGCCACCAGTTTTCTTTTGCCGAAATGGGAACACACAACTGAATTAGTAATTTGCGTGGCGTAAAGAGGTATAAATTTAATCTTCGCTTCCACTCAGGGTGTTTGGGTCACTTGGCTGAGCATTGGAATGGATTCCAATGGACTCAACCTCTTTTTAAAGCGATTTTTCCGCCCAAGCGAGCCAGAACCTTCCCCCACTAATGATGTTTTCCTTTCCCTGCTCTCTTTTGCACACACAGGACGCGTTCAAGTCGGAACCACACGAGAAATCGATCCTGCCCCACACGATCGATTTTGTCGAGCCGGAGGCGGACCACCGCATGCGGCACCAGCGCTTCATCCGCCAGCAGCTGCACGAGCTCGAGGTGAAGCAGAGCGTGCTGAAGCGCCAGCTGAGCGAACTGCACGGCCACCGGCTAGCGGACCGGCTGCGCAGCGTCGAGATCGAGCAGCGCCGGCTGGCGGGCGCCAACTTCAACGTCAGCCGACAGATCGCCGGGCTGGACAAGCTGCACGGCTCGATGCTGGAGCTGCTCGAGGACGTGGAAGCGATACAGGGCAAGTTCGAGAAGACGGTACCGGACATGCGGCGCGAAATCGCCAAGGTAGAGTTCAGCGTCGCGCAGGCCGCCTCCGAGCAGGGGCTGGTGCGGGAGGAGGTGCACAACGCGGCCAAAAGCATCCAGGCGATGGCGGTCAGCGTGAGCGCGCTGCAGGAGGAGCGCGACACGGTCAAGCGGCTGCAGGGCGAGGTGCACGAGCTGAAGGGCGAGGTGCACGAGCTGAAGGGCGAGCTGGCCCGGATCCGGTCCGCGGCCGTGCTGCACCGCGAGATGGCACACAACCGGCTGGAGAAGGTAAGTTCGAGAGGGGTTTGAGAAATGGGAAACCTAACCTAACCTAAAAAAGTAAGGTTTGCTCAATGTTTTCAAGGACCTTAGAATTGCGGTAGAAATATTGCTGAAACTCATTCTGTGTTTGTTTTCATTCTTGTTTCCAGTTGAAAAGGTTTTCGTGGTTTGTCGCACCCAACAATGCACAATTGATTGATTGTTTCTGAAATATTTTTGAATATTTACGATTTATTGAAATTTTTCCATTGAAATTCATTACAAATGAACAAACAATCTTGGAACTCAGAAGAATCTTCCTGTTATGGATGTTTTTATTGACGTCCACTAACATTAGGCTGGAGTTTCTGTCCGGTTTCTATCAAAATGGCATAGCCTTTTGTCGTTCAAGTTGTTCAAGAGCAAGCTCTTTTTTGCAGGGGCCAAAAGCAGCTACTCCAAAGTGGTCAAATTTGTCAGCTGTCGTGACAACGCACCCAACGCTTTTACGGCTGTTTGAAATAGCTTTATACGAAAAACGTCCAGTTTTTCAGACTCTTACTTTGGCAAACAGTTTTTAATCACTGTTCTAGGTTACAAAATTTGTCCGAGTTTTTGTCGCTAACGTTACCGTTCGATGGTACAATTTTCATATGCTACACATAGAGCGCCTGTTTCGGACATCACCCGGAAGCACTAGCAATTGCGCTCCGTGTGTATGCTTGCTGTACAAAACAAAATGACGAAATTGAATAGCAATTTAGACATATTGAGCGACAAGGCAGCATTTATGTGTGAACATGTTTGCCCGAAAACCGTGTAAAACTTCTGCCCATCTCGCATCGAATCGATGAGTCGGCTATTTTTAGGCATCACATTGACATTTTAGTTGACACAAATGAACGCTCACGGTATCGACGAGCAAAAAAAAGGGCCACGATGCTAAAGCTTATTCGCGCTGCAACCCCGAAATGGTTCATCCCCTATGCTGTTATCCATTAATGATTTACCGGTGGCCGTTGTAGCTCGACCGAAGCTACTGCAACAACATCGGCTTACAGTACGGTACGCCCCATGACAATACGAGGCTGAAATATCGATTCGCTGAGGAGCGTTAGTTTGCCGGAGACACATACACACACATTTTAATGAAAAATTGTTCATCGCAAAATTTTATAATCAAGCGAAACGGCGCGTAACGCTAGCGCTGGTACAAGGATCGTCTCGGCGCTACTACACAGCCCTCCAGCGATCAATAGATCGATGTACGCACTCACACACATACACGTACACGGCAGACACAAATTTGGTACGTTTCTATAAGTGCACCAAACTGGATGGCATTGCAACGACGCAAGGTTAGCTTTGCGAAACAGTTCCAGGGCGATGGCGCGATCGTTGTTAAACCGGTTTCCGGGAAGCAACAAAAAGCTCCGCAGCTCGCTGCGCTTAGTAGAGTGGTATGCTTCACTTGTTTCGATATTTTCCTACAAGGGGACAATGTTTTCCAATGCTCCATCCCGTGCTTCATCGCTCACGCTGCAGTGCGATGCGATGCGCGTCATGTAAACCATGCACAGCTCCCGAGCGCACTCGACGACGCGAACAAACGGGTCGACAAGCGTCCTTATCCGTACCATAGCTTCTAGGCGACACACCAGAGCCGTGCCGTGTCGTGGGTTTGGTGGGATTCGCTATGGCCGTATGAAACATTTGACGGTCCCGCAAACACGGTGTGTGTGTGTGTGCACATTCATTAGCCAAACATCAGCTTCCCGGGGTTCGACACGGCCAGGTTTCCGTGTACCTGCGAACGTTGTAAGGTTCGTGATTTCATACCCAAAAACTCGTTTTTTTTTCCTCTTCTTCTATTTTTATGAGATTGCACACCTGACAAAAAACGCACCTTTCTACCTAAAACTGAAGATATGAAACGGAAAACAATGTTTAGGTGGGAGGCGCAAGCGCGCGGTGCGGAAGGAAATAACGCGAATGATCGAAAAGCTGACAAGCGTGAAATTTAAATTACCTTCACGCGGATTTGCCGGAAATGCTGCGGCACACAAAAACGCTCGCCAGCACGCCCAGTGTCCACCGGGTGTAGTCGCTCATCGGTCGACTGGCGGGATCGGCGCCGTGACTTTTCTTTGTGATTGTTTTTTGGCTTTCGGGATTCTTTTTGAATGTGCTGTGTGGTTGTGTCTATCTCTCGCTCACTTCATTCTCACTCGGGAACGGGGATGGTTCCCTATCGCTCGGTACACTTTTTGTGCCCTGAAGCATCCCAAAGGGAAAAGGCCCAGTCATGGGATTTAACGGCTGTGTGCACAGGATCGCATCTGCGTCGCAC
Organism: Anopheles coluzzii; assembly: GCF_943734685.1. Taxonomy (NCBI): domain Eukaryota; kingdom Metazoa; phylum Arthropoda; class Insecta; order Diptera; family Culicidae; genus Anopheles; species Anopheles coluzzii. Next base: position 117,705,873 of record NC_064670.1, on the reverse strand, counting down.
GGACAGCAAGCTCACCTGAGTGAGCTTTTCGCAAGGGAAATCGCATCGCTGGAAAGCTGAAATAACTTTCCTCCTATTGATTGATGGCAGCAGCAAACCGCACCGCACGGGAGGACACTACTGCACCGTCCCCAGTGCGTTGAGCGCTGGGAGCACTCCACTCAGGTGAGCGCGATAACCTGAGACGGTACAATAATACCGACGTACGCCTGCCCCGTACACCAGCACATCATGATGGGCGATGGGCTGTCTGGGCGAGGGATGGGGCGGGAAATTCATTCCGCCTGGGAATAAACATTTGTCTCGAAATTGTACGGTAGCGATGCAAATTAGTGTGGGGCGTCGTAAAATGTGGCTTCGACGCATTACGGAGTCCTACGGAGATGGATACGGCAAGCACACCGTGCCGCCGTGTGAATTCTTTGTATGGAGTACCGACTGCTCGGTAGGAGGCTTCATCGTATCGTTTCATCATTGCGGTCTCAATTGGAGTATGACGAAGGATTTGCATTGAAACGCTATGCATGAATTGGGTTTGATTGAACAAGATACATAATTTTGCATGAATTGCTCAATGTTTCTCAACAGAAAATGTATACTTGGTGACAAATTCACTAAAACACACGTTTTCTTTGGTATACACTATGAAGGCGGACCCCAGAAAGTCGTGTAATTCCTTTTATAGTTCTATAGTTTTAAACCTAGAACATCAATTTATTATCTTCAGGATATAACGCCCTATTTATTTATGACTTAAAACTCAAAAGGATATCACCAGTAACTATGTCAATTCCTTTGAGCACTCTTTTATTGAGGTTTCATCACATAAAATGATTCGTTGGAAACGGTTTTGTACTCTCATCGTCCTCTAAGTTGTTGCAAAATGCATACATAAAACCCCTGAAATGTTTCAAGCGATCGCACTCCTGCGATGTCTATGCAAACGCTTTAATATACAGCTCAATACCGCAGCATGTTACCGTCTCCAAACACGTTGTTTCCACTACCATCCAATCATGCCTACCCGACCTGATCCGACGAAGAATTCATTCACTTACAATTGAATTTCACGCCCACCACCAACAGCATTCGCTCCTTCGCATACGTAATTTAAATGAGCCTAATGTACTCACTGCTTTAACTGCATCGTTCAATTGTAAACGGCCCTATTTCATCAATTTTGGAATTATTAAACGACACACACATATGTATACATATCTCGTACCAGCCTCGGCTTCGCCATTGCGTCCCAAAACCATTTTATGAGTCGATTTAATTGAATTGCGAACCGGCCCATGATTACAAAGCACGGGTGACGTTTTGCGGTAATGGTGATTGCTTTCCCAGGCCCCCGTACCGCTTCGGTCCCGCCTAGTTTGTCCCCGGGAAGTGAATTATCCTTTCAATGAAGCCGTTTGGCACGTTCCAATTTCGCAATCGGTTTTCGGGATTCCGAATGTCTTATCACATCGTGATATTGCCCACGTGCGTAGGCAAATTATTTGTCGGAAAATCCGTTCGCATTCTCGCATTTGCAATTTTGGAAGGAAATTCCAATTTTCTTAAAGCAAAACCATTCTCTAGCGGCACACCGCTATCTAGCACAAGGAAAGATCGAGTGTGAGTTGCAAAAAAAAGCCAAAAGTTCATCGTACACACACACACACCCACTACAGCCGTGGCGTCGAGTGTCATCTTAACGGGTGCCTTGCGCCATCCTTTCGCCATCCTCGCTGTTTTCGCCAATTCATCGTTTCCCGCTCATTGAGCGGCGTGTTGAAGCGTGCACCATATGAGCCGGAACGTGTCGAAGTGCTGCTATCGGCGTCTGCCGCACCGAATCCTCCGCAGCCGGGGAAAAGGAAGCAAAACTTCTTCACGTGTGACTTGCTCTATCACGCCCAGATCTCGAACCCTTAACTCACTCACTCACACACACCCAAGTGGACGCATCCTTACAAGCCCCGGTCGGTGTGCGAATGGTGCTTGTGTTTGCGGCTGGTCCCTTGGCTGAAGCAATAACAGAGCGGAGGAAGAAAAAAACCGAACACAAAAACGCACATTCAATCAGTTTTTGTCAAGGAGGGCAACATCTCGATAAATCGTTGATCTTGAGATGAAGTGCTTCGGCGAATGATGATTGTTCAATGAACCCTGCCACCGTTGGCGTACCAGAATGGTGAGTGCCTTGGAGGGGAAGAATTACACAGAAAAGCGCCATAAGCAAACTGCACGTAATTCTTGCGCGTCGTACACGCCACGCCAAGATTTATGGGTGATGCGCAAGAGGTTCCAATTCATCGTTTCTGCTTCCCGTGTTCCGCTGAATTCCATAAGCGCGAATAAACTTATGACAACCTCACCATTTCACATTCCAATTGCTCTGATCTTTTACATAAGTGAGCTTCTCCCGTTCCCCTAATTTCAATGGTATGGTAATGCTAACAAAGAGGAAAGCAATACCGAGAACAACTTCCCAGCGCACCATACATACCCCAGTGAAGCGATCCATCATCATCATCGTCGGTGTGTAGTCGTGGTCGTGAGAGTGCTCCAACCATCTCCCTCGGCTGTCTTGATTGGAAAAAGGGCTGATTCATTTCAGCTTTCCGACCACGTTTTTCCACGGACAGTGTGCTGTAGTGCTCACTCAATTTTCCCAGCGCAATAAGGGATGCGGGGAACGGCGGCTACCGGGCGAAGAAATTTATGCATGATCGCTTAATATCGTTATGCCCGGGACCCGGAGCGATACCATCGAATCACTGTGTAGCGATGCCGTAGCGGTGCTGTACCACACACCGGCCCCACCTGATCGACTCAGGCTGCCGCCAGGCTCAGGGAAAGGATCCCGAGGACAATCGGAATGTATTATGAAATTACGCATTATGCCATGGCCGGTTCGGTACGGTTCGGTGCGGTCTATCGGTGTGAAGGCAAAAAGGTTCGCAAGAGTGTTGAAGAAGGGAAAAAATTGTATTATCGTATTACGGATTACGGAGACGAGTAGATACAATACTCGGAGAAGTATTAAAAATCCATCGCTCGCAGTCGTTTCGTTTGATCCTGGCCCCATCCGCTTTGATGGTAGAATGATTGGCAGCGGGCGACGAACACGGCACCGATGGCTGTGAACAGTCCCGCACTGGGAAAAGGTACCGGCCACTGTCAGCCATTGCTGTGAAGCCCCATCCAAGCATCCCTACGAGCAATGTGCAAACAGGACAAGCCAGCAAGAGTAATAGGGTTTGGGGAAGGAACAACTTTAACTCTTTATGCTGCGAAAAACACACTGAACCCACGCTCACGGGAAAGGGGACAAGAAATAAAAATGATTTTATTCGTTTCACAAGAAGCCGACGGACGTGAGCTGGCTTTTATTTTCCACGCTCCGAAACGCTCGACACAATCCTTCGCCGTCTTGTTGGCAGGGCAGTGGTCTGATGGATTGAATTGCTTTCGTAGTAGTGTTTTTGTTTGTTTAGAAAGCACTATGCCTTCTCGCTGTTTTCTCTACGGGGTAAGGTTAAGAGTTGAGTGCAACACACACACACACACACATATGGGGAATAATCCCATCATAAGCCAGGACCCCACGACGGGTGAAGGATACTGTGTGACACCGCACCGTCATGCGAGAGTCAATCTTTCTGACAAGTGCACACCGTCCACCGTCTCACAACAAGATGGTCACAACTTCAAACGGAAACAGTATGCAAACAACCACGCTGCTCGGTCGTGCATGCAATATGCACATGAGTGTGCGTGTGTGTGTGTGTTTGTCATCGTGGGTGATATGAATGCAGAACCTCTTCTTCAGCAAGCGGCTGCATCACACCAAGCGATTGAGTGCATTGTAAAGTGCATTTGCATGCAAAAAATATGCAACAAATAGAACACACAAAAAAACCACTCTCCTCGTAGCTCTAGCGACAGATGAGATTTCACTATTGTTTCACCGCACAAGCGATACGGAATGCGGACAGCAGCAGCAGTAACAAACTGTCTTGCACTGCACTTTCTTCCGACTGCAATGTTGGCGTGAATACATTGTCCCGCTGCGACCTAACGTCTTCGGAAGTGTGGCACTTGACGCTGCCTAAGCAAGAGAGAGAGAAAGAGAGAGAGAGAGACAGAGAGACAGAGAGAGAGAAAGAGAGAGGTAGAGCTCCATTACCTCTGTTGTCCAAATAATTCCGGGCGAGTTATGCAAAAACAACTGCACCATAACCGAAGCATTCAAGCGACACTCGGGTACTTCACGGTGCAGATGGAAGACTAAATAAACTAAAGAAAATGAGATTTATAGCACGGCGAGATATGTAACGGATGTGTACAGGCTGTGGTTGGGGAAGAGCAGTGTGAGACATCTGAAATGTTTTCGCACCAGCGCAAAGTTTTGAAGTTGACGTGTTGTTTACTGTGCCCGGTGCCGGCGCGTTTTAGGTGTTGCATTGGCAATGCATTTGCATACGAGCGCTTACGCGAAATTCCACGATGAAGAAAATGCATCAAGGAGATTACATTTTCGCCACGCGAAGCGAAAAGCCCGTTGCCGGCAACGCTCGCTGGGTAGAGGATGGGATTTTACTGGTAGATCTGCTTTCGTTTGCTGCTAGCAACGAACGCGGTTATGGAAGATGTATTCGCCAAATTCGCTCAACCACATCGACCACAGACACTGCACAAAGTTTAGCCCGGCGCACTTGGTTGGGCTTGGGGAAAATTTGGGTCACACAAATAAGGATTCACTTTTCACTTGAGACCTGGCACTGCACCACCACTTTGAGAGGCAAATTTGGCTTTGCTTTATTTACGGGAACGAATTTGGTGCTTCGAATTTACAACCCCATTGCAGCAGCAGCAGTGTCGGTTGTAATGGCACAGCATTAGCTACCGAAATAGCATTGCATACACCAACCGAAACTCCACTACATTAGTCTAATTGCAGCTTTATCGGAAACGAAACACACGCCCGCTCGGCTCAAATTGATTTGCAACACCTCATCGATCAACAACTTACAGAAAAATCTAATTAACCTTCCTCAAACACGCCTTTCTTACGGCGAACTTTGTGTCCTAAAACATGTACACAATATTGCACGATGCAATTTGTATGGGGAGGGGATTGTATCGAAACGTTCTCCTGCTTCGAAACATCACACCGATGCGATTGGCTCGTCCCAAATGCATCCATCGATGGTGAAAGATTAGAAAATCATACAAGCTTGATTGAATGGAGAACTCCGGAATGCAACATAGACACCCAATGCTGTGTGATGGATGAAGCTTTGGTCACTCAATTTGGTTGCGAATCGAAGTTCGGACGCTTAATTCAACGTGCCGAAGCAGGAGTGCACTTTCGCAATGTGATGATGATGGGGATGGTGTGAGCACAAGCGGCACACAATGATTGTGCCTCGAACAGCTCGAATGGTCGCTCGTCATCAATCAAACGACGCCAGCTGTTGCAAATGAGATTGTCATGTAAGCTTCCTCCCACCCCTTAACATTAGGGTGGGTGAGAAGTCCGCTTGAGTATTCGACATTTGTTACGTACGGTGCCGGTCCATCTCGCTTGCCGATGGCTGTCGCTCGTTTTGTTATCTTGTGTGAGCCATCGGCATATTCTATTTTACCCGCTGCATATCAACGGGACACTAAATTCCAATTTCCTCATTTTCCCAACACGCGACCTGGCATGGGGAACTTGTCGATACAAAACCACTCTCACAATATTTCCATTCCATGGGAATGAGTTGACCCATACACGGCCCCATTTTCGGGTGTACAACAATTGGGTGCAGAACGTGGCGCACTGGACCGGTTTTTCCTTCCGCTTCCCTCTGGCGCAACAAAAGCGTGTCGAAAAATTGAATTGAATATTTTGAGCGTTCTAGTACCGGATCCACTCAATTGCAGACCATCGCGCGGGCAAAAGACGATCTCTGGCGATTGGATGCCAAAAATGCACCCGCTTTTCCCATCATTGACACATTTTACCACTATCGATTTATGATTGCAATGCCACGCAATGGTGCTGGTAGCACCACCGGCTCACATACACCCTGCAAGGAGCGGGATGCAATGGATCGTTCCGGCGAAAACCCGATGTACAGTGCGAGGTGTGGCGCTGTTGGTGGTGAACCATCATAGCTTACGGCCCGGATAGTCGATAAGGGGCTCGTTGGTGATGGTGATGCTGTTTGGTATCATCCAGCATGCCATGCCAGCAGCAGAAGCAGCAGGGGTGTGAGCAGTTTGCGGGAAACTCTACACTCACAAGGTTCACAAAACGCCCCAGAACAGGAATACATTGTATGCGCAACGAGCATCGGTGGGTAGCATCAATATAAATAGCAAAGGGGCAGCAAAAGCCCCCCATCCAGGGGCAGGTACTCATTCCTTTGAGGTGGTATAGAAGGGTTTCGTAAGCTGGAAACCCCAAAGGCTGGTAGCCTCCCAGCTCAACGTTTCATCCCGAGACATGAGAAAGCAATCCGGCACTGTGTGCCGGCATTCTCTGTGCAGAAGATGAAAGTGGAATGTTTCTTTTGGCTAAAGGAGGGCAACATGGAACACTTCCTTATCCCTTGGTCTCGGCCCAGATTGCCGGAACCGGAGGATTAGGGATTATCTTTCGGCAAACTTTGTTCATAATTCGGGCTGCACACCGGAGCGCACCAAGGAATGTATCACTTGGTTACTTCCGTGCGCCTCAATACCTGCCCGTCCGGTGGTGAGTTCGTGTTCTTTTTATTTTAGAAAGAGTAGGAAAAACATCATTCCTTTGAGAAAATGTTATACGAAGCGAATGAAGAGGTTTGGCTGATATCATCGGAGGGTTTAGGGGTACACGCGGCTAAATGGTTACCTGTAATGCCATCAAACGTGTATTCGTTGCACACGTTTATTATGATTGCAAAGGCTGTTTATGAGCAGACTGATTGATGGAATTGATCAGTGATAGTTAAGATTTCTTCATAATTAAGCGAATTCAATAATTCAATTCATTTGCAAAATGACAAAAATAAATAATAAAATAAAATTTACAGATGAAATGTAACGCTTCATAACGCTTATTTTTTATCGTTCAATTTCGTTCCACCAATTGGTGAAGCGAAGTCCAAACTACATTGCTATTTTCTTTGTTCTACAGCGCAAACCAACAATTTAACAAAAGTTTTAGTGATTTCTTGGAAGATTCATGTCATGTCAAATTGTGACATTTCATCGAATGTCATCGCACCATACAGGATGACAGCTGGGTACATACATTTAGGCGTGAGATGTTTCAGCCATGTTGTTTTTGGTTAATTTTTCACGGTTCACGGTGTGAAATCGAAATTGTCTGGTTGCATGGTGACATTAACAAGCTTTATTTTTCATTTGGTTGTAGTTAGACCAAAAATACACTAAATTCTACCTGCTGTCAAAGGAGCCGTTTGATCTTTGATTTCAAATTGTACGTTAAACAATTTAAAATTTTGCCTTCAATTTGACTGCAAAAATAATTAAAAAGTATGGAAATATAACAGAAAAAAAAACAATATTTCAAGCTACAAACTTTTTAAAATAATTAATTCTTAAATCATACATAATTTATCCATGTTTTGGGTTTTTTTAAACTAAATAATTATATTTAATTCCTTAAGATGAAGCGGATTTAAAAGAACGTTTCGTGTTTTAATGCCACACTATTACATTTTTTATTTGTTTCATACCGCACATAAAGTGTCAAAGCTTCGATGATTGTCTTAACATCCCTTTTAAATGCTTAATCCAATAAAATTAAACGTAAAATGACTTAACATGACCATTTGGCCCCATGTTCCCGTACCCAAGAAATGTGCTGCTGCATACACTCTTGTGTACTTGACCCTTGCACGAACGGAATTTCCAGTGGGCATTCATAGGGTTTCTGCGAAACGGAACGTACCGCACAAAGATGGTTACGTTGCGCATGCAAACCGACAAAAAATAAATAAGTAGAAATCCAATGAACAACTTACAGTAAGTAAATTTCCCAGAAAGCGAAAGAGCGTTGGAAATATTTACCCGCCCTGCCATGACTGTTCCCTTTTTGCCACTCCTCATGCACGATGGTAAAGTATGATACAAAGCACTACCACTGGTTCATTATTCCCAACCATCACGACCGGGGACGGTAAATGCACCGAAAGAGCTTATTCACTTCTTTCACGAGCTGTCCTCCTGTCTCATTATCGGACTACTGCAACGTTGTTGCTGTCCGTCCGTGCACGATGGGAAAAAGCAAGTTTTGCACTCGGTGCTCGTTTAACGTCAAACATTCTTCTGATTGCTCTCTGCTTCCGCTCTCTCCTTTTCTGTGGTGGGCGCAGTGTTCCATTCTCTTCCCCGTGCAATGACTAATGGTAAATGGTCGTTTTTGCTCGATTTAATTACTCGCTCACCCTATACCGCAGGATGCAAATCCTGCGTGCTTTGCGTTGTTGTACATTTGATATTTTCCTTCCCGCGTTCCTACCACTGCCCGTGTAGCTTTCTTACTCACCCGCTCCGTTTCCTATTTGCCTATTTTGCAGCTGGAGGCCGGCTCGAAGTCCGATTACAACGGTAGCAGCGTGCCGCCCCGCCCACTAACCGAGCTGGAGCGGACGACCAAGCTGGTGCAGCAGCTCGAGTCGGTCGAGCACGAGTACGAGTCGATCATCAACAAGCTGCCGCGCGACTGCAGCCAGATCGAGCGGATGCGAACGGCCGGCACGGCCAACCAGCCCGGCGACGGTGGCCTCTACCTAATAGCGCCCGCCGAACAGCACCACCCGCTAATGACACAGTGCTTCGGCGAGTGGACGACGGTGCAGCGGCGCCAGGACGGTACGGTCGACTTTAACCGCTCGTGGGAAGAGTACGCCCAAGGGTTCGGCACACCGGCCGGCGAGTTCTGGATCGGCAACCAGGCGCTGCACCACCTGACGCAGGACAACTGTTCCCGGCTGCGCATCGTCATGCAGGACATCTACGACAACACCTGGTTCGCCGATTACGGCAGCTTCCGGATCGATTCGCGGGACGGTGGCTTCCGGCTGGACCTGGGCGGGTACAGTGGTAACGCGTCGGACGCGTTCGAGTACCAAAATCACATGCAGTTCTCGGCGATAGACGTCGACCGGGACATCTCGAACACGCACTGCGCCGGCAACTACGAGGGTGGCTGGTGGTTCTCGCACTGCCAGCACGCGAACCTGAACGGCCGCTACAACCTGGGGCTGACCTGGTTCGATGCGTCCCGTAATGAGTGGATTGCGGTGAAATCGAGCCACATGATGATTGCCCGCCGGCCGGACTGTGATGCGAACGTTACGGAGTTGCCGGTGATGGAGCCGGTGGCGGCAGCCACGCTGCTCACGACGAGCGGGCTGGGCGCCGACGCTTCCACGCCCGCCAATGGGGCGAGGAGTGATCGGCACGAGACCAACGATGAAGGGCGACGGCCGCATGGTACCACGACTGTGCCGACGTTCGCGTAAGTAACACCGCTGGCAGGTCGCTAATCCTTCCGCCCCCCCCGGGAAAGCAGATGCTTGACGCCCTTAAAACCCCACTAAACCCAAATCATCATCCCGATCGGTTACCTCGGCAGCTTCTTGCTCGTCTTTCATCGGATTTGTCATCGGAATCACACGTTTAATGACGATTTTACGCTTTCGCTTTAAGCATCACACTACGACGTTTTACAGGACCAGGACAAAGAGACGCTGATTGGAGCGTGAGCGATAGAGCGCAGACGACGAACTCCTTTTTGAGCGGTAGCGGTCTTCCTCTTTGCTTCGGGAAACGCACAAAATCGATTTTCCAATTTTCACGCAAACTTCATTTTGTGGCTCCTGTTTAGAGCCGATTGTGTGACGTAAATGGTACAATCTAATTGATGGTCTCCATCAAAGATTCGCTCGCTGTGCCCACCCTCGTGATCGTTTCGGGCCCACCAAGGAAGGACAGCAGGCACGCGTTGCGTTTGCGTGATTGAAAAGTGAGATTACTCCGTTGATTGGATTGAGGTCGGCAAAGTATATTTCGTTTCGCACTCCTTCCTTTTTGTTGTTGTTGCTGTTGCCCAACCGGGCGAAGCCTCCGGTCCAAACGCACGAACACGAATCTATTCGTAGCATTCATCAACGTCAACGTGCAGGAAATTTGGTAAAATGTTTCACTTTCACTGTTTTCTTTATTTATCGTCGGGTTTTTTCTTTTTTTGCTTTCGGGTAAAAGTTTTTTCTCTTCTCTTTCACTCTTGCAACACCTTTTCTTTCCGCCGGGACGGGGCCTTTTCCGTGCGCTCGAACAAAGATGATTTAACGCCTCCGTGACTATCAAGATCCTGGGTAGTAGCGAACGGCGATGGCCACGTGATAGGGACCGCCGCATCGATTTGATTGGCGGCCAGTAAAGTGAACTTCAAATTACCGAACATCAACGGAAAATGGTGAAAGCAAACCGCGCTTCACCCGCGCTTCATTGTCTTTTCCCATCCCGCGAAAAGATCCTCCGAGCATCGGTGGAAAGTAAAAGTGCTCGGGCGGAGCAACCATCCTATAAGCGGACGTAGGCTTGTGTGTCCAGGCGTTGAGGAAAGCGTAAAAGCACGAGGTAATGGAGCACAAGCCTCCTAGCGTTCGGGATGCATTAAAAGTTTCCTGTCTGGGGCAGAAGCGAACCCGGAAAGGCCCATTTATTACTTTTTCCCAATTTTTCGCACCTAGCCTGGGGCTACATTTTTCACCGCTTTTTTCCGTGTGTGTGTGTGTGTGTCTATGCGAGAATATTCTACCGGATTCGATTCGTAGCACGTTCATCCATATGTTACCTACCATCTGAAGACCTTTTTACGTGTTGGAGGTTCAGTTTTTTTTTTGGTCTTTTCGGTCAGCATTTTGTCGACAGTCGTGTGCATGTGCAGCTAACGGCTAATAATGGCTGAAAAATTGTACCACCACACATTCGGCATCTGCAAACCCAATTTTTAACGTTTCCGTAACTATTCCAGCCTCGGCAGGAATGAAGCAAACTACCAACACAGGCCGTGCCGTAACCGGTTCCGGTTTTACGTTACTGTCGTCACACGGATTGCCGTTTCAGAGTGATAAATTATAGCGCCACCATACCCTTTTATCTTACAAGCCGGCACCGTCAAAAGAGAGGAATCGTTTCCAGCTCGCTCACGGTCTTAAATGTAATTTGAGCTGCTTCAGCGATGATTTAGTTTTATCACAGTGTAGCTGAACAGCTCGTAAGCGTTAAGCTTCAGTTTTTAGGAGACGAATGAACAACGACATAGTCTACATTTAGGCGCTTACGTTTTCACATTGATGGAGCGGCGTAGTTTTAACAAATTAATATAAGCTGCTTGCTTTGAAACAGGAAATTGACAATGGACTCAAGCCAAACCTTTTACTAAAACAAAATAAACAACAACCACACAAAACAAAATGGACCCACAAACAGAACGATAAACCAAATACCAAAGAATTTACGACAAATTAAAATCTGACCAATAGCATCGAACCTTATGCATTGGCCATCACAAATGAGAACTTTATTTCGCGTCTCTTCTGGACTATTGTTTTTCATACAACGTGAGCAAACAAATCAAACAGAGAAAAGATAAAATTAACTCATGAAACTATTCAACAATTTATGGCATTGTATGGCTAATTCTGTTTTTTTTTTTTAAATAATTTTTACGACCTTTCCTTTATTTAATTTAAATAACACCATTAAGTCAAAGTACCCCAAAACACATTCCCGCATTCCCCACCTTCCTTAATCGCATTCCCTCATTAGTAGCGTATAAGTAATGGAAGGAAGTAAAACACACAAAAAGCTGCACAAAATCAGCACGATTTGCAAACCGAATGGAGTCGAGCATATGCGCGAACACAAGACATGTAAATAAACCAATGACGAATTAAAATACAAAGCAAATCACAGATCGCTGATGTAAAAACAAATGCCACGCGGAAAGAAATCAAAAGGTCGTGGAATGTAAGGTCGTGTCGATTGGAGAAAATTTCACAAAAAAGAGTAAAAGTAAAAACTATCGTACCAAATATTGTTAGATCGGGGAGGCGGAAGTAAAATGAGAACACATTTCGTCAACGTCCCGATTTGATGCACTAAAGTTATGTGTTGGGTATGGTTGATTTCTGCTAGCAAAATCGTATTGAATTTTGACTTCTAGAAAAAGTGTTTTTTCAACAGAAGAAATAACACACAAAAGGAAGCTGTATCATTTAAAAAAAAAGTGACATGAAAGCGGGACGAATTTGAACAGATGAAATGGGAGTACATTGAAATGATTTCACCTAGGCGTAAACAATTAACAAGTAAGTGAGAAAGCTGTTTTAGGAAATCAAACTTTATCGCAAAGTGAATGCAAAGCTTATTAAGTTATTATGAATATTTACGTTTAAAAAGCAACATCGTCTTCACCCCGATACCCTTGTACATACCGCAACCCATATTGTGTGCAGAGAACCGTGCTGTATACAGCATTTGCAGAGAACGCAGCAATCAGTGCGATATGCGGTACTGCTGGCTCTGTTTTGTCGTGTAGAAAACATAATATGTAATGCTACAATAGCATCGGCATCCAACACTGAGCATGCACACCGATAGGTCCCATCCCCACAAATCATTCTCAATAGATCCAATTTGTGCGTAAAAGTAGCAAACATTCACAATATACACACACACACCCACACTAACAACATCACAGAACTATTAGCAATGAAAGTAAAAGTAAAGAAAAGGAAAAGAAAATAAAACGACAAAATAGTAAAAAAAAGCGTGCAGTGAAATGCTTTCAATCAAACTTATGTTACACAAACCACATAAACACACTCATAAAGGGCACGAAAACCAAATGACAAACAAGTACGGGGAGCGATCCCCCACTTCTGAAGCAACCAATCAGTAAAACAAACACACAACAACTAAATCATGATAAGGATCTAATAGTTTAAGGAAACTGTAACAATAAAAATGCTATCGAACTTTTTCTAAATGTTCCGTCTTATATGCTTACTTAAAAACTGAAAGAAAAGATCAGGTTCATTTTATATTTCTGTAATATGGTAAGTAAAAATACATATAAAATACATTTTACTACGTTTTTGCACTTTAAAAGTACCGTAACTACACACAAGCATTTGTGAAGACAAATTTACAAGTACAAAAATTCACGCCTCATTAGTTCATAGCATTCCACCTGTTGAATCAATCGCTATTTAATGGCTACTAAAATTGATTCTTAAACACTCGTTTTGACAAATTAATGCGGTCAATAATTGCAGTCGCCCATAAAAAGGAACGCCCCACCGCCCAATCGATTGATTGTGCCACGTCGCAAAACCAATTTGTCACAGCCAATACAATAAACCTTCCGGTATTATTGAACTACCCCAGGATCCGCTCTCACCCGCGCTTTCGCATTCGTGCGCACCCAAACACCCCATAATGTGCCATTGAACGGTTTTACAGACCCGCAAACACACATCTTCTTAAGAGAACTCCCAACCGGCCACAGCATAAACCACCACCATGTTCTCATCAACGGGCGTAACGAGATAACGAGTAGGAGGAAGGAAATAAAAGCATCACCAAAGCCGCGCTGAAAGCTATCTTTTCCCCGAAACTGCTCAAAACCCCTACGATACACCATTAAGGGATCCGCAAATGTCACTTTGGGGACTATTGGTTGAGCACACGCCGCGCTTCTCGCTTTCCAGGACGACCCATGCCAAACTAGTTCTGCGAACGGAAATGAAAACTTAATAGGCTTTTCATTGCCCCGGCCCACTGCTTAGGATTGCCGTGAGAATACTCGGAAGGACATGGAGCACGATGAAAACGCTTCCCCCAAACCCACCGTTCCCGGCTTAAGCGGAAAGCTTTGTTATTGAAACGATCGTTAATTTGTGCCCCGAAAATGGTCGATGTTTTATTTTGAACCCATTATAAGCGTCCGATATTTTGGGACTATCGCTTTGGGTCCCCGACCGAGGGGAGGGGGGATACCGATTTCAAACCCCTTGGGGTACCGCAAGCGGCCCAACCCCCTGTACAGGAGTCGATTGCAGGCCTTTGTTTATTTTCCGGGAGGGACGTTTGGTATGTTTCAATTCTGATCTGTCACTGCTGGCTTCACCAATTGCCAATGGCACTGGGGGGGGGGGGGGGGGAAGAGGTAGTGGCCTGATCAAATGGTGATGAAAACAGCAAAATCTTCGGAATGAAACGACATGATTAGAATTTAAATAAATGTTTTCGAGAAATGCGAGAAAAAGGGTGCAATTACTGCTATTAAATCGCTTTCAATGGGGCAAATAAATTGAAAGTACCATACCATATTCCTTTCGATTAGTGTAGTCGTTAGACAATTGCAATGAAAAAATGGTACCATTTTGCAGAAAATAATTGACTAATAAAATTCCAAAAAAGTTAGGCTTGCCTAAATGTATGCAAAGTTTTATTTTTCTTTGTTTTTTAATATTTCTCAGTAGCATCAACAATATGTTGTACAAGAAACATGATTCGTTTAGGGTTTTATAATTTAAATCACTCTTTAACAGCTTCTGCTATAAACAATCGACAGGTAATGTTTAATAAAACATTGCAAAACCATTGTACAAAAATCCTAATATTGCATACTTTCAGGAGCTTCACAATGTAAGACACGAGAGCATGTTTTAATACAGCTATTTCATTCCATTTTACATACCTCCAGGCGCTAGACTGCAACACAGGACTGGAGGAAAGATATTCAATTACGCCGACGCTAATAAACAATCCCTGCGAGTGAAACACAGCACTCGGTTAGTTTGAATAGATTGTTAATGAAATCCATGATTCCTGTTGCGCAAACCAACCTCTGAACTTCGCCACCATTGAACCACAAAGCCATGCGAAAATAAATTGAACTCCTGTCAGTCCTCGGTGAGATAATAAAAGCTGCCCTGGGAAGGAAGAAAAACCTCACCACTACAATGGCACGCTGAGCTCACCATTCGCTCTAGATCGATTTATCATTTGTTACATGTTTTGTGCGCCTCTACCGGGTTTACTACAACCTAGAGCGACCCTTCAACTGGAAAGCAATCAGGACCAAACGCTTCCAAACACAGCACCGAAATGATTGTGTATGCTGATGATGGAGGTAAAATCGTTAAAGGAAGTCTCTCTTTCACTCCCTATATTTCTCCCTTTTCGACCTATTTCGTTCAGGTGGCATTTGACACCTTTCATAAATCTTCGCTATCGGTTGACACCGATAAGGAGCGTAGCAAAAAAAAAAACACATCCGCATCACATCGCACCCGTTGCTCGGTACGCTACCGGGTTATAACGAAGTTTACACTCAATTTTAATACATTTTTATTCCATTTACACAAACGAACTTACGCTCAAACCGGGGGTTCCTTCCCTAGTTCAGGTGTGTCCGCCGACCGTGGAATTCAAATCCTCTTCACAAATGTGGCGCGTCCGTAGTGTTGGACGGATCCACACTTTCCCGTTTTGCCGAGTGCCGATAAACGGGGGACATCTAATAAGATTCCATCAATTTACATACACGATAGCTGTCGAGTAGCGCAAGTGCGTTTGCTAAATTGACACCCTGCTCGACAGTCATTGAGCCAAATACGAGCCAAAATCAACCTCCAACCAATCGGTCCTGTTTGCTCGTTAAAGGCTGTGGGAGGAAGGAGTACTTAAAACATTGTTTACACTGATTCTAATAAACACCAATTACCGGGTTTTGTTTTACCTTTTATTGACAGCACCGACAAGCTGGCCCGGTTTCCGACCAATATGTCCGGGCACTACTAAAACTGTCACATTTTGCCCGTCCTGACAAATGACCGACCGCCTGCTGCAATCGAGAGCTCCATTAATCGTTCAGGCGATGAAAATGATTTATGACAGGGTGATGTCTGGGTGACTTTTTTTTTATTGCTGTTGTTGCTAGCGTTGCATTTTGAATGCAAATTTTGCAATTTTAATTTTTGCTCCATTTTAAACTCGCCCCCACTCCATAGCGAAAGATGGTAAAAGGGCACACGGGCAGCACATAAGCGAGTCAAAAATGGATGCTGCTCTCATAAAAACATTAAACACAAATGCTATAAAAACAACAACGCCTTTTCCCTTCATCTGCATACACCCCCACACATGTTAATGCATGCAACAACAACAAAAAACCTCCAAGAAGCACTGTCAAAGTGGATGGCAAATATGGATTATGTCACTGCTTAAAACACTCACAGCAAGTGGATGCATTAATGTAGTAGGGAGGGATGCATTTTTGTTGTCCTTTCCTTTTGCTTGTTTTTTTCCCCCCAATCCACACACACAGACAAATTGTTTCTCGATCCGTGTGCACGTTTTTCGGCACCTTTTCGACACCGCTTCGAGAGCTGTTGCGTGTGCGCTATAATTGGTTTTTAAGTCCGAGTCCGACAAGCGCACGAAGATCGCTGCATAATGTGGAATTAAATTACGTTCTTCGTAGCGCATGAGAGCAAAACTTGCAGGGCGAGCAGGGCCGGGCGAGAGAAGTCTATTAGCATGTTTCATGTTTTATATTATGTTCTTTGTTCACCTTTCCATATGGCAGGGGGCGCGCTTGCTGCTTCAGATGGCATGAAGTGTGTTTCTGCGTGATGTATGCGCGCGTAATCAAACGGATGAAACGATGGAGTTAATTAAATCTTTTGGGCGTTTCAGAAACTGAAACGAAAGAACTTCTGCTGGGATCTTTATTATTTTCATTATCGTTCACTAACATACAAAGTGTTCTTTCGAGTTTTGTCACTTTTCTATATTGTGAAAATTAAAAAAAAGAGTATTTTTAACATTTTAATTGCAGCTTGAACTTAAACTAGTTATTCAACTAATATCTGTTTTAAAATATTTATTTCGTTAGTTGCGTTACAAATATCGCCGGTCATTTCATTTCGTTTCGTTTTTTACTCTACAAGCATATTTGTAAATGTCACAACTTTTCACAAACATTTCAAGGTAAATTTTGTTGCTTTCTCATCACGCGTCAAAGCAGATTAATTTCATCGTACTTTGAATTTTTATTTCAAGCACAAAACACACTGCTTTTTCCAACACACACGCACCTTTACACTTACATGCTGCCTTTCAAAATATGACACAATTCGTTTTGGCCAAACTTTTTCCCGTACCGCACAAATTTAACGCGATTTAAATCGCTATCTTACCCTCGGTACCTGCGCTCGAATGCGGGCAGCGATAAACTTTACTTCCTTCTAGTCTAATCCTCCCACGAGAGCATCCCCAGCAACACAAAAGTAACATACGGAAAGAAGCAGGAATAGAAATAATAATAAAAAAATCTTCGCCAAAATCCACCAAACGCGAAACCATCCTACCAATCCTGCACACACCACCTTGTCAGGCAAGCAGAACTGTACAAACGGAGCAAGAGTTATTTTTCCCCCACGGTGCGCTGCGGTACAACACTGTTCGCGCGCGCGCGCGCCCAGAGAACGCTAAATTATTTGCAAAGTCGTAAAGTTGATACATGATATTAGAAACGTAAGCCGAAAATTATCACCACCTTCTTCTAGGAGGGGGAACCGAACTCGCGTTCCCACCGTACACGGATACCAGGCCACCAGGCGCCTCCATCCACGCTGGCATTCAGCGGTAACCAACGCCCAGGAATGTTAGGAACGACCCGGACGAAGCGTAAAGTTACGCGTGTACCGTTCACGCGTGTGCCACCATCGTTACCGGTGGTGGGATGGCGACAGTCGACTTAAACATCCGGGATGAGTTTTAAATCCGATGAGCCGAATTTCTCCGCCAGCTTTTTGCGGCGGAAATTGGTACTACAAGCTGTACGGTTGTTGTAACCACCAATTAGGGACGGAGACGCAGCAGTTCCGCTCGCCCTCACCCAGCCCCAACACCGGATGATGCACATTACACGTGCTGAGGAGGAAAAGAGAGGAAAAGCTTGGAAAAAGGGGAACACTTTTGCACATCGGTTTCAAACGCTCCAATTTCAACACTTCCGTCTTCAAAGTTAATCTCCGAAGGATAGTAAAAGCCGTAACAAACTTTGCGGCAAAGTGGGAAAAATTGACTTCTCCGGTTGCTCGGCTGTGTGTGAGTGTGTGTGTATGTGTGCGTTTGGAGCTTCTGCCGCACAGTAAACCGCAGAAATCGAGACGCAAAGTTTTCCGTTCTCCTTCCTTAACTGTGCTGAAGAAAAGCGCACTTAGCGTTTTGCTCGGCTTCAGCCAGCGCACCTACCACGACCAACCCTTTCTTTTATGGTGCCGGTGGTGAGGAGCACAAAACCCCACAAAAACGTACAAACGAAGAAAAACGACTAAACACGGGGAGGGGAGAAAATGGAGTGTAAATAAAAAAGGCAAACGAAATGAGCGTAAAACTTACCTTATCCACTAGGGCACCATACGGTTCCGCCATATAGGCGATCGTGACTACCGACTACCGAGGGACATTTCAACCAATTTTGGTGCGCTCTCTCTCTCTCTCCTTTTCTCACCCGCTCACAATGGAGTAAAGCGTGTGGAAGACCATAACCTCAATCTGCCAGTGCGAATGGGACCAATATGGGAGGGCAAGCTCGCAAGCAAACGAGTTCGGTCGGCGGGGGACGGCTGGTTGAGTTTTAGCATAATACAGTAAACAAATAACCTCACTATCTTTATGGTTATTGTGTTTCACTTAGATTCGGGCATGGAAGTTCGTGCGCCCAGCCACTCTACCCACCGTCTAGCCGCGTGGGTTGTGAGTTTCCTGCAGGCAAATTCACACACCATCACAGCAGCTGCTGCCTGAAGGTCACTTTCAGGCTTTGGTTAAGCTTTTTCCATTACGGATTTAAAGGAAAAAAGCGAAGGAGAGAGTAAGAGGAAAAAATACCAAAGGTGATCAAACATAGCGTTAAGATAACAAACATGACTATCGAGCATAAAGCTATTTTTCCATCTTGCATGTTTGCATGAACTTTGGTATGCAAAAGAATGCAGTATACTGGGCGGGTGATTCTGTTGAAAGGCGCTGGCAGCTTTCTTTTCCAGTGCTTTTAGGTGCAATTATGCTGTGGTGTTCAGAAAAATGCATGCTTTTACGATGCATTATGGTGATGATATTCTACCCTATAATAAAATTCAATTTCAATGGAAGTTCCTTAGAATCAGCATAAGAACGCTGTGTTCTTTTGCTGGTCTAAATAGAGATAGTTTGAAAAAAAAAAGATATTTTAGTTGGTTTATAGCTTGTAAATATTTATTCAGCTTATTTTTTAACTTTCAACACACATTCAATTGCCTTTCTTTATGTTATTGAGAAGGATGAACTTCAATAAAAATAATTTCATTCCCGAATGAATAAACACAATATCTAATTCTGCTTTGCACCAAGACCATTCAATCAACATAGTTTCTTTTAAAATAATTTTTAATCTAATAGAAAGAATGTTAAAAGTAAGCATTCATACAGCAATAACACAGTAAACTATTAATATCTTCAAAGATAATGTCACATCAAATTCCATTAAAAAGTACCTCTATATAATGGCATTAATATCGCCAGCTCACACTCAACCTGCTCTTGCATATGATTTGCTTTTGGCCGAGACGTGATTCATTTAGAGGTACGTAATTCGCCGGTAACATGACACAAAACCCGCCCTGAGCAAACGTCGCAAGAAGCGTCAGTGCCCAAGGAGAAGGTGCTCGGTTGGGGCAGAAAATACATGCAATAATGCAATATCGTTCTTCTATCTATCTCCTTTCCATCCCGGTGTTCTATGATGGACATTGTTCCTGCTATCAGCCGCAGCAGCAGCAGCCTCACGACGACAACACCGGCATCAAAGCTGTGGCAAGCAAGCACCGGCGGAAAGCAAAACGGAAAGAAAAGTTAGTTTTAATCGAATTATACAGATTACCATAGAATTAATTAAGTTTCAGCGCTTGATGAGCAGGCGATAAACCGACAACGAGGGTAATTATAATACCGATATTTTTCCTCCCACCTACCAGCGTTCCCGTGTCACCGTTGAGGCGTTTTAAGAGGATTGGAGTTTTTCTTACGATGCAGACATCTTTCTATTTTTATTTTCGTTTTGCTACATTTGTTCGAAACGATCCCGCACATTCAAGTTTGTGACACATTTTTGGCTTCATGGCTTTTGCACCCTCTCAACAAAGGTGACGCTTTTCAATTCATCAGCAACGGAAAAGGCCAGAGAGGAAGGGTCGGAAATGCCTCCTTCCGCAACACACTAGTTCTCTCGGGGAAGTTTATTGTGCTGGCACACGGTTTTGCCACAACCGGAAGTGCTTTGCGCAAAAATGTGGCATACCCAAACATCCACCACCGGAAACTTCCGAAGTTCGAATTTCACTTACAGCAGATTAGTTTCGAGTGGCCTCTTCTTCCCATTCTGCCATTTTTCCGATTCTTCGGAAAAGTGCCGCTGAGTGCCGAGTTGTGAGAAATCAAAAAGCTGGAAAATTTCCCTCCAAATCGGCCAAATCTTCCAAACAAAACCGCCTCGAAAAATCGGTTTCCCCTATAGGCAGGGAGAGACATAGAGAGACAGAGAGAAAAAGAGAAGGAGTGAGATAGAACAAGGAAAAGTCGGCAAGATAGGCGAACATGAAGCCCACGCGACCGTACCTTCCGATATTTCTCGACAGCTTGAAGGGAAAGTTTAATCATGATACCACAATGTCACACCGTTTGCCTTGCCTTTTCCCTATTCAGCCAAACTTTTCCAATTTCACTCGTAGCAAATATTGTCGATGTCTTCGCTAAAGAATTCAGCCACGGACAAAGCCGGCAAATCGGCCGTGCATTTTCAAGTCAGCGAGGAGCGAAAGAACGGGAGATCGGACAGTGAGGCAAAAAATTCGCTCATTCGAAGAAAGCACCAGCAGAAACTGCAAATTGTGCGAAAATTTCGTTAACTCCAGCGCGGGCGACCGACTTTTCTAAAGGGACACGGATTTTTAGCGGAAACCGTGCCGCAAATTTTATGCAATCGTGATTTGCACCGTCGCGTCTTTGGCGAGGTTTCTATTCCCCTCTCCCGGCCACCGGAGTTGGAATAGGTCAGGTCTATTGTTCGATCGATGGACCGTTTCTGGGGGAAGGAAAACCTATAAACAAAAAGCTCCCCGGGACTCCCTGAAGTGCTCTGTTTCTGTTGATCTCGGTCTTAGCAAACTGTTGGGCCATGGATTTGCCGGTAATCTTGAAAACAATCTCGTTTATTACACTACGCAAAGAGCGTGCTTTGTTCAATTCTTCCTGCTAACAATGGTATTTAGCAAACTACACTCGAAGATACCCCCAACGAAACCGAAACTAATCGCACTGCTGCCTTTAATGGTGCAACTTTGCGCAAATTTGCGTATACTTTAAGCCTTCCCCCATGGGGAAATTTTCTTTCCGAAGTGTTACAATAGGAGCAATCTCGTGTCATGCTTTCTCCTTTCCAGAGGGCTTGTTACCAAAACCAACTAGTATAGAAGACATTGCAATTTCAACAACATAGCAACACTATCAAACGTGTTGTTCGTCGAAGAAAACTTCATAATACCAGGAAACCTATAACGTGTATAAACACGCTGTCTATGTCTTATTCCCCATATGCATTTGAGTAACATAGTTTTATTGCAAAACTTAATTAAAGCGCCATTATTTCTTCGTAACACGACCTACCTAGAGTATTACAGATACTTCCTCAGAATTGATAGCATTCAGACCATGGCAAGGATGAAATTCTTAAGAATGTGTATAAGTTTATCCTCAGAAATACTAAACTCCTGTTTATGTATCGGTTTTGTCATGTAACACTTATCTCATTATTTGAAGTAGTGAGTATTTCCAATCAATAGACCATAAAGCATCTCTGCAATTTGTAGAAATGAGTGTTATTCTTTGGATGATACTTCGGGGAGTATATGTTGGATTTCATCGGCAAGAATTTCGTTTTGATTCATTATACGGGCAGATGCAAATTCTGAACATTCGTCACGGTTTTAAACGAATCTCTTCCAATGCCCTACCGCTTCTTAAATTTGCATTATTTCCAAGATATACTAAAATCAATTTAAAGTGTGAAGGCCCTGTTATCACAGTGAATAAATATTTTCTGTACATCATTTCACGATCGGTGGTAGTTTAATCAGTTTAACTTCAATTTGACTCCAGAGTAATTTGATTCCCATTAAAATGCATGTCGCAGTTGTATCCTGATGAGTAGTGCGCCGGATCCATTAGTTGGATCTTGGCGAGCTTAGTAAAAGATGCTAGAGAATTCCTTTATATTCGATGAATAAGACCCGTTTTCCCATGATGGAACTATGTTGATCGTCTTGGGTGTGTGTATGACACGGGTAGTTTCAACTATTCGAGTAGAATTATCTGATAGATACATTCGTCTTTCTCAAACCTGTGTTGGGGTAAGAGTTGCGACTTATCATCATTAAAATTAATTTTCCTATCCAGATGCATTGAAGTACGTCGAAAATTATCTTAGTTATCAACACTTATAAGATTCCATCAGGAAAACCAAACATAATTTATCTTATTTTCAGACAGCAGAAATAAACTACAATTAAATGCATCCAAACAATAGCCTGAACGGTGATCATAACAAACAAAAACGATATTTGAAGTTGAATGTGAAGATTATGATGAATGGCATTGAAAATTCCTAGTGGCCCAAAAAAGCTGTCGTAGTCACAAAAACTTCACTTCTTGTTATATAAAGACACGAATGTGTCTAATTTTCCTAAAATTATGAGAAACTCTAAAAACCCCTATGAGTGGATTTAAAGAATACAACGCGTTTTAAATTTTGTGCTACGAAAAACAACAGCAAGAAAACATCAAACACTAGAGTAAGTTGCACTGGAACACCAAAAAGCGTTTAATCGTTGGATACGATGAACATTAACAAATTAAACAGATCGCATAACGAGAGCATCTTATCAACGGGATACAAACGACTCGTTTTCGTCAAATTAAAGCTTGCTAAGCTATTAATTCCACACCAATCTAATAAAACCATTCAATAATACCACTGCTCCCACTTAAATGCATTTGCACCTTGTTTGACGATCACACACAACCCACTCCTCCCTAACTTCTACTCCGATGCGCTCGACAGATCAACACTGCCAGCTGCTGGCGTGCTGCTGGCGACGAAATTTATCGAGCAAATGAACAGTCAACAATTTAGCCTGGCCGAAAACACAATTTCACTCATCCGTAAGCAATAAGGGACCGAAACAGACACGAGGGGCTAAATTTATGTACCGAAGATGCCGTCCCCTAGCATCGCCTTACCCGCTAGTGAAACCGATGGGACGCCTTCCATCCCACGCTCGCCCTGGAAAGTACGCTCACCCTCGCTAAACTCCCGAAACCAGTGGAGAAAGCACGCACACGGAACGGACAAGGCGATTTAGCTGCCCCGTTTTGTTGCTTCCACCAAGGTCCAAAGAGTGTTCTTGGAACGACCGTTCCCGGAACTCGTTACTACTTTGAAACCCCTTTCCATCGTGACGGTGGGACGTACAGGGTAGCGAAACCCCGGAAGAGTGTATAAATCAGCGACAAACTCTTGTTGCCGTATGGTCCCTCTATTGGCTGGGCAGATACCTTCATCCCTTCGCTCTCGTCGCTCGTCGCTGACTTGTACTCGGAGGCAATTTGTTTAATTTAAACATCCTGTGAGCTGAAGGGCGAGGACGCTTTGTCCCCTTTTACGGGGTGTGTGGGTGGAAATGAAACAACCCCAAAAGCTTCCTGTCCTTTTTCGTCAATACGTGCGCCTTTCACACCGTAACGAGAGATGGGACAGAAACTACGTTTTTTTGTTCACTCCTTTTCCGGAAAGATTTGTTGTAGAATAATGCTAATGCTCACGCGAGTGCACCCTAGACGCTGAGGTCGAGACCTACTTCTTAAAAAAACACCCACCCACACACCACTATACTCCCACACTATACCTCTACCTTCACCTTCATTCCGTGGGTACGTAAAGCAGCACGCAAAATAAAGGCAACAGCGTACTTTTATGGCGCGCAAAAGGCACCCACGATCGGGCGAACCAGCGCTCGTTCGTATGTTTGGGAAATCTAATCAAGAAAATCATCACCCTCTCCGGGCTCTGCCGGTCCTCGTTTAAGGTTTCCGTGCGAATGCGTGCTTCCACGGCACACACAAAAAAAAGTACAAAGTGTCCTTTTGCCTGTTTTTCTGCCCTCCGTCTAACCAGCTGAACCAGAACAATTTCCGGTTAGTTCGATTTTTGTAGACTGAAACTTTGTCTCCCCTTTCGCAAAGAGGTATCAACAACAGCAGAAAAAAGAAACACAGAAAGGATTTGGACATTTCCTGAAACCAAACGTAAGCTCAAGTGGCCCCCCAGCGGCCCTGAACCTGGAACCGATGGCACAAAATTTCCATTTTCATTCAACCGTAAAAAAGCTCATTTTACCAAGTCTCCTTTTTTGTTTTTTTTTGCGGGCTTTCCTAGATATACCTCCTCGTACCTTTCAAACAGGTATTTTTAACGCAATTGGTACCATTTTTTGGCCTTCTGCTCTCTACTTTGTTTTGCGCATTTTTTACGCAAAAATAGGCGAAGAGAAAAACTGTTGGCTTATTTTGGGGCTTCCGCGACGGTTAAATCAGACACAAAACCATTCAATGAAAACGAAAAGATCCGCGTAAACTCACCTCCTTTTTGGGGGTGAAGGTTACACGAAAGGAATTTCAACGATACTGGTCCTTCTGGTGCGTGGTTACCCTTTGCTTTGGAAGTGGCTTACAAGTCGGTATAATACCTGTTTTTATGTAGCAAATGCTTTGAATGTTGAGGAGTACACTCTTGGAAAGTAAGCAGCGAAAGCAATTTTGCTGCTGCTTTAAGCCATCTAAATACAGCAAAAAGTGTACGCACCATTTGGGTTAAAATATATATAATATTTTACAAATTATTTGTTCAAAGAGCATACTTAATACTATCAATGTAATATCAATGTAAAGAGACAATAAAAAAAACATTTTTGAACCGTAAGGTGCCGTGACCAGGATATGAAGCAACGATGAAGCGAAACAGTACACTCATTTGTGCCTAAAAACAAGTTTTAAATTAACACTAGCCTTTTAAAGGTGCATTGAAATATGGTAAATAGCAATTCACTAATTTTCACAAAAGAAGTTCCATCACCCCTGGCTGGCTGTACCTTTCCCATTAATTCACCGCCTAATTACCTTCCCTGTACAAACAAATACAAAACACAATTGCAACTGATCGTCACTCCATCGATGCAACCAAACATGAACTTTCCAACCTTTTCAACCTCCCCCCTTACAAGCACAGATCACCACCACCATCACCACCGCCTGCAGATTAATGAACTAATGCAAGCGTTTATACGAATGGTTTAATTTGCACGATCGTATTATCGAAATTAATTGCTGTAGATCGAAATCAACCCCAAAACGTTTAACGTTCCCCGGTTGCTATTGGGAAACAGCGCCCCCCTACAGGACGTAGACAGGGCAGTGGGAAGTAAAAGCGAATCTGCTGACAAATGTTTAATTTGTCAAACATTTCCCCCGCAATTACCTGCGTCGTGCTGAAAGCACCACTCCAACAAAAAAAGCCCCTCAAGCCCTTGGATACGGGACGGCACCCAGTACAACACAAAAGCAAAAACGAAACGAAACAGCAACAAAAAATGCTCCACGAGCATCCACTACACTGCGTGGATTAATATTCCGCGCAAATAACGCTCTTGACATAATGTTTATGATGCGGGCACATAAATAGCATTATTATTCACAGTCCATAGACGGTTGCCGCTGTGCGGAAATGAAACACAACGCCGAAATGGTCCGCCATTACGCACCCTGCCCAAAAAGAGACTCTTGCTTCCCCGCCCCATCGAAAAAGCGTGCCTGTTCCTGTTCAGGGTGGAAAACGAGAAAAATCGCTGTTTTCCCTCGCTCTCTGCCTCCGCTAACCCACCGCACCCGCAAACCACCGAACCACGTTATGCGATTTTGTGCAGGCAACTAAAATGTAGAACAAAAGCCAATTTAGTAGCTTCTCGTACCGGGTGGCCCACATCCGGTCGCGCGGTTCGCGTTGAGCTCCCCGCGGTGCGTATCGAGACACGGTTCATAACTTTACATTCCCACGCGCACCCACACACACACACACACACGCAGACACATGCGCTTCACAAGCTGCAACGATAAAGCGACCGAAACGCATTAACATCAAAAAGCGCACGGATGAGCCTCGGGAAACCGTACCGCAAAACGAGCGCCATAACGTGCCCGGGCCCGAAAACGAACCGTACGTGACCGAAACGTGCGGAACCGAGATGATGACACTGATGACGCATCACACCAAAAATGTTGCTCCCGTTCCCTTTCGCCGCTTGGGGGGGGGGACATTTTGTTTCGAGTTTGTACCGAAATGATGTCCACCCTGCCAACGGGGACGATTTGCACAATTGACGAATTGATACGCAGAGGACAAACGGGAGGAAGGTAGAGGGATAAGCGAAAGCGCGAGAGAGCCCGGAACCAATTTTCCAACCAACCTCGGGATGACACTTTATGCTGATTGAATGCATGCAATGGCAGGGAAGCAGGGCGGTTTCACCCTCGTAAATTGTATCGCCTCAGCGCATGCAATCTTTGTCACCGTGCCGTCACACACACGGAGTAATCGCAACAACAACAATAACAAAAAAGTAACACAACCATACCGAAACGGCCAGACCGATTATCGAACGTCAATACACCAGGCACAATGCGGTGCGGTGATTGATGATATTTATCGTGACATTTGGCGTGACATTTTCACTCGACCTCCTGTTCGAGACCCAACACTTTTGAATGGAAAGCAAAAACAAAACCTTAAAAAAGGTACAGAAAAAGTAAACGCCACTTAAAAACGCAAACAACGGAACGAGCTAACGAGTGGTGTTAGCCGTCAGCAACGGGCCAAGGGCCGGCCAAACGAGCCGGCAAATAAACAGCCATTTTACATGAAACTTAACCATTTCAGCAGCCACCCTCGTGCTACGGACATTGGAGCGTGATTTACTGATCGCGATGAGGGATTACACGTTGCACTCGTGTCGTGTTATTATGCAACGCCCTGTTGTGAGCTGCACTGTGGCGTGCTGTCGTGTGGAGATAATTTCGTATCAACTTGATCGGCGAATCAACACACACGATGCCGGCTCAGTGGGGGGCTATGGTATGGCGATGGTGGTCAATCGCCACCGTCGAGGCAATCATGTATCAAGCTGGGAAGAATTAAAAGGTCGACTTTTAGCTCGGTTTTGCTTTCATGGATTGAATGATTAGTATAAACAGGTATAAATATCGTATTTTTGTATTGAACTTAACAAAGATTCGAATTTTGGGATGCAAATTGCATAACTTCAGGCACTTAGTTAACTCTCACATGTGTACTTACGCGCCTAAAAGCATACAATATATTTTACAAAATTTTAAAACTTTTAAAATTTAACTTGTGGATCTTTGATAGTCAAAAAATAAACAACAATTTTATTTTCTCTCTTTTATTATCGATAATTGGATAATTGGGAAAACATCAAAATTGAGAAAAACAAAACTTACTTTTTGTTTGTTTACAATAACAAGCGCTACTTTTCGGTTGTCAAACTTTTCCGTTACGGGTTTCCGGTATAGAATAACGGAGAATAGCAGAAATACTTATGTTTTATTTTTGTTAAATTGCTGTTTTGCACAGTAGAAGCATACTAACAGTAATTTCGTTAGAATTGCGGACGTGTGGACCGAAATCGGTCGACCGACAAAAGTAGCGTTACAACGCGTTACATTTCATCTGTCATTTTTTTCCGTTACGGCAGTATTTCGATGTGTCTGGCAGCGGCCTCTTACATTGCCCATACACTTGATTTAGCGTTACAGTAGTGCCCCAAGAAGCATTTTTATAAAATATTACGCTCATGACATAACTATTTTGCAATTTATTATTTTATTAATAGTTTTTACCATGAAAACAGACTAAAGTTTCGCACATAAGGAAAGCATACCTGTGTTCATGATGTCAAATTGATAAGCTTCTTAAATGCAAATGAAGGCTAGTAATTAAAAAAAAAACATTGTTGATAGTCATGCATTACTTTTAATTTTGTTTGCGAATTGCCATGCAATGCACATAGATAGATAGATAGATTTTCAATTATGAGCAAACCTGCAGTCAGCCACTTCCCAAACTCGATCGAAGAGGAACGCTAGTTGCCGTTGCCTAGATAGAACGGTTGCTTCAATTTTTTCATGATTATCCTGCTCAGTTATGCTACCATTTTATGTCATGTTTACAATCGCTACGATCGTTCCAGAATTCGATCGAGTTTGGGGAAGTGGCTGAGTAGCTTCACATTCATACACTTTAAACTCATGTCTCCTGTACCAACACACGTATGCAACATATTTTTTTCAAGGTCCACAATCCTTTAAACAATTATCGATTTACCATTAGCTCGTACCACTGTACCACTTTGTCAATTGGCAAAATGTAGCCATCCGAAACGTTTTGCTATCACAGCACAACAATTTCTCTTTCATGGCCCAACCCTTCACACTCACCCACTCTACCCCGTGCGGCGTAGAGAAATAATTCAATGAACAAAACCACCTCCGGTAGGAAATATTGCACAACCCCTTAGCGCTTAAGGCTCGGCTCACCCAGGCAACACACCACTGAAAAACCAATTATCCTCATTCACACGCCTCACTGCCGGCTGGGAGAAGAAGAATCCATGCAACCGTCCGCATAGTCCGTGTGTGTGTGTGTGTGTGTGTGTCTCTGGCGTGTCTTTTCGCTCATAAACATGAGCGTCCCTGCGCCCGCAGTCCTTAAGGGCCAAGCACATGAAGAACAAGAACAACGCGCACACAATCGCTTACCGACCGGGAAGTAGATGCACCGACCGGTACCAATCCTCAGCACGTACCAGTACGCTACAATGCAACACCATCGCGTCGGAGGGAAAGATTTATTATTTAATGATGACTCCTATTTCACTGCCCATCGTGTACGGTAACGGTGCTCAGTGCGCCGGTCCCAGCTCTACCTTGAACGACACGGCAGTAGCAAACACAGAACGGACCGCTCGCATACCAGACGCCGTACGACCGATTACGACCCGATTTGTTTATGCTGGAATACACTTGCCTGCTGATCGCGCCACTATATCCAGTTTCGATTTTGCAACCGATGACGTTCTGCGCCTCAGATGGAACCCGCAAGACTCTCGCCGCACGCCTCAACCAGACGACACTGGACACGGACACACACACACACGGGCGGGCACAGACACTGGACGAAGATACCATGCTTTGCCGTGCCAGCTCAGCTCATTCGCAGTAAAGCACAAGCACCCATAAGATCCAATAGCCGATTACTGGAACATTAGCATTGAGCGTACCGAGCGAGCCAGCAACACAGACAACCGCACCGAAAACCGTCGGAGATGTCGTCGTACCGGAACCGGCACCTTCCGCTTTTGTGGGACACTGTAAGTAGAAGGCAAACAGAAGATTGCACTAATTCCTCCCTTACGTGGGCGCAACATGCCCACCTCACGTCGGTCGGTCGGTCGGGATTTGTACCGCGCACTATGTTTTGCAATCTGGTCTGTGTTTTCCCTTTTATTTATGAGCGGGCCGACGAATATTTGCCAAAACGAGCACATGCATATGCTGCCCTATGTTGGGAGGGAGGTGAAACGTTACAGTAATTGTCACAAGCCAGATTCTCGTGGTGTGATGGTGAATGGAACTCTAAGTGCTTCCGCATTGTTCGCTGCCCGTACCGAGCTTCTCGGGGACGGTTGGTTTCAGTGGGTTGACTTTAGCAGCAATTACATTAAGAGACGTGGAATTATGGACGTTTATGACTCTATTTTTGACCAGCTTAATAGGACAGCTTCCATGTTTGACTTTGGTACATCAAGGTAAATCGTCATCGAATCGAAATGACAAAGACTCGCCAGCCCAGAATGAAGTTCCATTTTGCACTAACAAATAATCTCCAAAGTATGACATCTTGCTGATCATCCATAGCTGAAAATTGTGCGTCATTGCTTCCATAAATAGTAGCATCCCACACACATACAAACCCATTAATGATGCTGCTTGCTACTAATCAGGTAATGATGATGAAGAACCCACCGCTGCCACTTTCATTTATCAAACCATCCCACATGAAAGGTTTTGCGCATGGTTGACACCATTCGGCCACGTTTACGCAAACCGCTTGTATCCACCGTGTCCAGCAGCCATAAAGCGGGGCACGTGCATTAAAACGCTGGAATAGATTTTGATGTCTTCCGTTCAGCAATTCGACGGTGCAATTATACATCCCCGAATGCTCGCATCGTAAGCTTCTCGCGAAATAAGCTGCTTCGTCTCTCTTTTTGCGCTTTACGGCACATTGTGGTACGGAGATAGTGTGCCTGCTCCGGCATGGGCACATCATTACACCCCATCCTATCCAGATGGCCGCCCAGTCTGAATGGGCTAATGGTCGTAATTAATTTCATCTACGGCACCACGATACCATGGCCCCAATCATTGCTTGCCGGGCGTTAATAAATTTCACCCCAAATTAGACCATTCCGGAATACAGCTTTATCGGCCATGGGAGGGCCACTTGGTGACAGCAAGACGTGTGGCAGACGCGTACGCAAACGGTGTCCTAATGTCATAATGCCTAATCAAGTCACTGGAATGCAATCGTTGATGCTGTGCTGTGCTTCACATGCATCGTACAATAAGCCGTGCTGCTGGAACATGTGACACCTAAAGCGATCTGTCATGCCCCATGCTTCCACCATTCTGCCACACGACCATTTTCCTTCCACGCGGTGTGCTAGCATGTGGCACAGGATCGGTAGCAAAAGCACGCGTTACACTATGTACCGACCGGTAGAGGTTAGATTGCAAGTTGTGCACACACGCAAAAAAAGCAATCCCTCCGAGGCAAGCTAACTTGAGAGGGACGAGAAAAAAAAAACAAAAAGCTCACTCAGAACTCAGAGAATATAATATTATTCCACACACACACACACACACATATCAGGTTTATACATGAGGGGTTTTCTCCACTAGGCACTATAACCGAAGCCACGGGAAAGAACCGAGTCGGGCGTGCTGCACGCTAAAAATACATTTATGCATACAAAGCGTTTCGCGTTTTATGAGCGCAGTTTGTTGGACCCACATACAGACACACACACACATTCGCCCACTTGAAGCATATGGTGGATGATGAATGGGTTATGACAGTACGCCTTGAAGTACGCCGGCCCGTCGACGGCACTGGGCCAAACAGTAGGGCCCGGGTTAATAGTGCCATCGCTAACCGCAGCATTTAATTGTCGTTTTACTGCGACATGAATATTTTACCACCGTGCGCCACCGTGCGGTGGCCATCCCGGTGGACTTGAATTTGTTTGTAGATTTAAATTAATTTAATTGCAACATGCCATATGCACGGGGAGTGCATAGTGCTTCATGGTGACCTGGTGCAGCGTTTAGTTTGTTTTTTTTTGTTAATCATAACTATTTAGCTTATTTCATGTAGGTTTCAATAGGATGACTGACACACGGCTATGAAAGCATGCTCGTTAGTTAGTGTCTCGATTTTGTTTCAAACGCCGTGTTTCCACGAGGTCAGCAATATAAACATGATCACGTAGAACGTACTATTTTTTCATCACATTTTCTAGAAAAATCGCAATGACACTAATTTAATTTGTTGTATCAGTAATTAAGGTAGTTTAACTGGTAATTTTTTGACATCACTTTAGCTCACTCCCCTTAGGTTGACTAAATCGTGTTGACGGAACAACGGGATTGTTACAACTGCTTTCGGTCGTTATTCAAATATTTTGCAAGCCTTAGACGATTTTAGGCAACTGAGGCGAGCGCAAAAAATTCAGTCTATTTACCCCAAATATTCGATCCGAAAATAACATTTGGGTAATATTCGGTCCTATTTACAATCTCTCCTTTTACCGCCATCCAGTTTCAATATGACCTTTTCTTACCGTTTTAGCCGATTATCCTTCCCTTACATTACACGATTTCG
This sequence comes from Anopheles coluzzii, assembly GCF_943734685.1. Lineage (NCBI taxonomy): Eukaryota > Metazoa > Arthropoda > Insecta > Diptera > Culicidae > Anopheles > Anopheles coluzzii. The sequence continues at coordinate 117,673,625 of NC_064670.1, read as the reverse complement.
ATCTGTCATACCAATTGTATCACTCTAACTATCCTATACTGTCGCCCAGGATTTTCTGATCAAGATTTTCGCGACCAAAATTTGTGCAACCAAGAATATTGCGACCGAGGAATTTGCGTCCAAGGATTTTACAATTACTATGGCACCTCTGGCCAGCCTAACTCTCCTGCTGTAACTTTTTACCAAGATAACGTTGCAATCATCATTGTGCTTTGAAAATTAAATATCATTTTAATTTGCTTCTATTTTTCGCCTGCCGTCATCGGTGTCGCAAATTACCAATTAAGAATATTACTTTGAGAATGTATACATGACACTATCTCGCTTAGCAATAATATTTTAAGATCACATCAAATGGGATTGTCTAACAATCGAAAAATCAGGACCTAAACAACAAAACAATATGTTACAAATCGTAAAACTTTAGTTCATTTTTGCGCATTTTCTCTTCACTCACACTCATATCGATAGACTTATTACACTTGGTCGTGTATCTGTCATCAACTGACACTGAACAATCCGGCCCAGGATAATCGGCATTTTACTGAATTAACCAGATGTACCATCTATTAGCAAACTGTACTACTATCCCATGACTAATACGAAACATTTAAATTATTATTCTATTATTCAAACATTCTACTGACCAACATAAAGTTTAAATGCATTTCCAGTAACTACATGATTTGAAATACATAAAAATCCAACAGGAATCATTCGCCCAACTTCCAATTGACATTTATTGTATTGCATTTAGAATGTATCATTCGTTTTGTTCTAAAATACTTACACTTATCGTTCCACAGCAGCACAGTGTGAAACTTCCATTATAGGTCCGACAGAAAGTGAAAATGAAAATTTCACCTTCCTTTCATTCGTACAATAATCGCTTAACAGCACCAGTATCAACACCACCACGGAAGGGTGCAATTTAAAACGACTTGATCGGGAAACGATAGATAGTAAAACGATAATTTCCCCCCGCTTTTTATAGCCCGAGTTTTATTTCGTGCATTTCGCGTACGAATTTCGACCAAACAGTTTGAAGCAACGCAATGGCGATGGTACGATACGTCCCGAAAGGGGAATGTATGTGAGCGTGTGTGATCTGCACCAAGTACACCAAACCCGCACAGAGACACATCCGAACCGTGCCGGGAGCATTCGATCGACCGGGATGCCCGGGATCAGTTTCCACGATAACAGGTGGTTCAATAATGATTATAGCTTTGCACATAAAAATCCGCTTACCATCCGCTTACACGCTACGGTGAGCTGTGGCCAGCAGGAAACCGGAAGGAAGGATGCGTCCTTCCTCGCTGCGCCATATTGTGAGCTAATAGCTCCCGAAATTGGTCCCCCCAAAAACGATGAACTGCACAGAAAGGACAGATACAAGAGTAACACTAACAGGATGATAATAATCCCCTCGTTCGTTCTAAACAAAACAAACGCACCAACAAAAAAACGCATCCAACAAGCTGCGGCTTAACTCGCTAGCTACAATTGCTGTTGCCCGGAAATGGGAACACACACATAAACACACACAATCACCCATTTTTGGGGTAGAGAACAAATACATCTCGCCAACGATCAATAACCTTCCAAGAGCAAGAGGTTATTTGTTGCGTTGTTCATCTTCTATCATCGGAACGGAACGGAACGGGAAGCCTTCCAACATCGTCCCAGAGCTCCCACGTGTGTTAGCTAAAAGTTGGAATGCTGGGTTATGTTTTTTTTTTTTTGTGCGGACAAGGCTTTTACGATTTCGGCTACAAGCGGTAACCGCTGAGCGTATTAACTTTCCGGTTTATTTTTGCGTGGCGAGCAGTTGCGATTTTTATACTCCACCATTATCGTGACGTTGATGTATTGGAGGGATTTTTTTTTCTTTCTTTTTTCCATGTTGGTAAGGTTTTTGTTTATTCGTTTTCGCTTCATTTCGACGCGGGTTAGTGGTGGCTGCGTTGCCACGATTAATGGACAATTGGATTGCTCGATTCAGTGTACCGAGGTCGGCTGTAAATGGTGCAGTTTTACAAGCGGCACGTGAGCTGCACGGCGAACAGGGCATTTTTCAAAGAGCCTTAACGAACGGCTCAGTGTGTACTGTTGTCGTTTATCCTGGCTGGACGATTGGAACACACTCGAAACCGATCCGTCATTAAATAGAACGCATCTAATCGTGCGTGTCGCATCTAAACCTACCAATCACAGCTGGTGTCGTGCCCGGGGGGTTAAGCACAAAATTACAACCATTCCACTGTAATTGTCAGTGTATCCGTTTTCGACAGCAGTTTAACATTGCGAGAGGGTGGAGAAGAAAAAATGCAACAAAGCCAGATGGTCGAGTGGGTAGATATTTGAATCAATGAGCAATTATCATTAATCAATTAAAATTAGTGCGGATTATCGGGCTAATGTAATATGTTTGCCACGATACACTCGTTAACACATTTGCTGGCACCGGAATAATGGTGCATTCTAGCAAACATTCCATTGAATGATACTTTCATACCAGTGTTATTAAATAATTGATCGTTTCACTCTCGAAACAAGAGCACATTCCTAGATTCTTTCTGTTAATGCCACCCTACCCTAAAACCAGAAATCAACGTTCTAATTTGATGTGTTTTACTTAGGTTTAATTTAAACAGTCAATTTATATCATTTACTCTTTTATTTATCTATTAGAGTATTTGGACAAGCTTCCAATCAGAATAATAGAAATCAATAACTGAACTGTTTTGATTTACTATTTGTAAAAGTAATGGAACACATGCTGTAGACTTTCGATTACGTAGGGTTTTTTTAATCCATTAAGGATCGATTCTCTGATAGAACTATACTTTTATCCTGTTGTGAGAAATCCTCCAGGTATTTCTTACTCCTCAACATTAATAAAAAATCGATAAAAACTTTTTTTTAAATAAGGTTGCTAAGCATAGTTGTGCAAATCAGTCAGTCAGTCAGACTGAAAGTCATCAATTCTAGTTGTCGAATTCATATGTATAGCCTAAAATCAGATCACAGATGTATTGGGCTCAATATGCGACACCCTCGACCAGGTTTGACATATATTTTCAAATGTATACCCTTTGTGTACGTCACTTGTTGTATATCACCAATAAGATCAATTCACCATTCTAATGTACTTTTTATTTGCATACCTACAGGCGTTTAGTTACAGAAGATCTTATTGATCCTGAAAACGTTAATAATCTCAAATTAACTATGTTTTGACTACACTAAATATCCATAATCATTGAGCTTCTTCAATGCTTCAATAATCAAAGCAATCAAACCACCACAACCTTAAGATAACAAACATGTTCAACCCACAAAATCCTACCCTTTGCACTAACCTTCTTCTATTACGTCGTACTAAACCAAAAAGTAACTCAACTGTTACACTAGATCACCACCACCAAAGCGACCATGAATACACATACACATCCAACTGTACTTCCCGTGGTCAACGTTTGTTTGTTCAGCTCGCCAACCCCTCTGTTTGTGAGTGTAAGCGTGTGTGCATTTCTATCTGTTGACCATCATGTCACTCTCTTCTTTAGCTTGTTCTGTGAGTAACTCTGTTTTCTTACCTTTCCTAACAATTACATACCTTCTTCTTTAGAGGAAAAAAACACACACGCACACACACAGTCGCAAAACAGACAAAAGAAAACTGTTCCGTAATAATAACAAACTGTCCGCCGGGTACGTGGGGACATTCGTGTGCATTCATCGGCTTCGCCGTTTACTTTCAGATGGTGAACCTCATCCTGTTTTTTCGCCCTCCCCCCCTCGCCGTTACCATCCATCGTAACGTAAACTTAATTTCCACAAAGTGCTGTAAAGTTGCGCCCACACTAGAGCTGGCATCAACATGCCAGCAAACTAACGACCGTCGTCGAACCGCTTTTCCTCGAAAACCCCCATTCGCAATAAGCGAACCGAACGCGTTAACTTAAGGCACTTCACTTACCGCTGCTTGGACGAACGTGGCTATGTGTCCTTTCTTTTCTTACTGATTTTTCGTTCTTTTTTTCTTCTTTGTTGTACAGTCGACTATAAGCAAACAAAACCTGCCACACATAATGAGCAGCTTTGGAGGGTGGAAAAACAGGGCAAACATTTATTCACCTTCTGCCCGGGTGCCCGATGCTTCTGTGGCTGCAATAAGTTTTCCCTTTTTGCTCTCCCCAGCTCGCGATTGCACCCTTGCGAGCAGTAGCAGCAGTCCAGGGTGCAGTAGGTCCTACTTTCCTATCGAAGGAAAAAGCGTTCCCGCTCAGCAAAGTTCAACGACTGAGAAACTTCCACTGGAGAGACGCTTTATTTTTGGATTGTTGTTGGGGGAGAAAAACGACGTCACGCTTGCAGGGAGCCATTCTCACCGCTTGCTCACCGTTTTCGACCGTCTCAACCCTTTTCCACCCACAGCAACCGGGTGGGAAATATCTCATACCTCACCTCTGACACTCCGTTTCATCTTTGCGCTGGAGGTTGAAAAGGGTGAGAATTTTCCCACCAATTCAAACATGCACGACTTCCTTTCCCTTCCCATCACATACCACGCTGGAATGTGCACACACACCTGCACACACAATGCAAACATAGCCCCCTCGTCGGTGCATTCCGGTGCGCTGCGGGGGCAGCACCCGCCGTGTTCGTTACTGCATGTGAGCAATTTTATGCGACACCCGCGTGTATGGAATTTCGCACAAGCAGGTGAGTGGGCAGCGGATGGTGCATGCGAAGGCCCCCGAAGGCAATAAATTAGAGCCGCTAACATTTTCACCTTTGCAAAATAGAAAACCGCGTGACATATGTGCTGCACAGAGTTGGGGAAGCAGCATGGCGGGGAAGGGGCAAGGGAGCTTCTTGATCTCCCATAGTTCTTGGCACCGGCACGGGACTGCTGGTGCGAAACAGCTTCATCGGCAGGATATTATGCAGGAAGGAATGCATTTGTTTTACTTGCATTCCGAGCAGTGTGTGTGTGTGTGTGTGTGTGAGTGCTCATAGCTTCCAACGAAATAAGTGTCAGAGTGATTTATCGAGGGGAAATAAAAACATTACGTATGGTTAAAGTAATTTAACCTACTGGCAGGGTATCTAAAAAAAGGTGGTACAATCTGGCACGTTGTAACTTATTTGACAAACAACTAATGTGATTGGATTTAAGGGGTAGTGGTAGTGAAGGGAGTGTAAAACTAAAACTTAAAAATATCTTATTTTTGCTTCTACATGGTACATTTGCATTTACTAGAAACAATATGATGTTTGTAACTTTAGCTATTGAATTCTCCAATACATCCGCATAGTCTCGCATGAAATTCAATGATTTAAAAACTCATTTTATGTTTGCGTATTTAGTAACTTATATATTCTGATTTGATGATTTTCGACCTTTTGGTATTGCTTTCTAGCGTTTTATATTTAACGAATATTGTTTCTCGTAGCAAAAATTAAGCTGAAACTCTACGAAACAATCTCCATGTTTTGTAAAATGACATGGCATGACATAACCTATTTAAGGTTAGGGAAAAAAATATTCATATTGATATGAGAAGCATGTATCCATTGAGCAACTGAAATATTTGTTCTTTTGTTCTTGCATAGGGGAAGGTAGGTAAAGACGTACACTGCGTGTAAGACAGACACTTCTCATAAATGCATGAAAATCGGTATGTTCGAATAATTCAACAATGCAAACTGAAAGTAAAACAACACATTTGAGCACATTTTTGGCTTTGCCAAATTGGTTAAAATCACGAACAAAACAAGTTTTCAAACGTGTTTACCCTTGTGGATCTAATTTGACTACTGCAGATCGTAACTAGCAAATAGATCAAGTATTGAAATAAGCGAGAAATGAAACAACGGTCAAAATAGCAGTCATGCGTTATGCTGCACGCTGTATGCTGATGAGGCACTTCAGGGAATCCTATATCTTGCATCGTCTTGGACAACTTTAATCAACAAAAGAATCAAGAAGATATGACATCGTTTAGGAAAAGATGAGATATTCTATGGGTTTACAAACATCGAAAAGTTGACATAGCGGAAAAAATGGCCTATAAACAAGTCCTTAAACAAGAACGGTGTCGCGGATTTTCCGCGGAGTAATTTCCTTAAGGGAAGTTCTAGACTGTTATTCTGTATGTTGGATAAACTTCCGCTATTAGTGCTCAATATTTCAAAAAATTCATAGACTCTGCATTCACCGAGTTTACAATTCCTAAATTCATTCCTAAATTTATATCTTTCCCATATCAGATGTTCGTCCTATCCGAACGTTTCAAAACTGCATGAAAAAACATGTTTTTATTTCATGAAAGCAGCACATCAATCTTCACAAAGCAATTTGTGTCCCGGCCCGTATAATTAGGCTAATTCTATTCTGAGCTCAATTCGATTCGAGACGAGAAAATAAACTCCATTGTGATCTTTTCCATACAAATGAACACCCAAAATTTATCAACTCGACGTCGAAACTACTCGATTATAAGAATAGAATACGCCTGAGTATGTCACTTTGGGAACTGCAAATCACTAGACACCAATTTGCTATACACCTTTAGGCACGCCTCACCCATAACTGGTCCTTCAATAGCCAGGATGTGCAATACCGTTATTCACATGAATTCTCTAGCTAGCTCCCTTTTCCCCACATGCATTTTGCAGAAGCTTCATGAAAACCAAAACGGTAAAAAATGGAATGTATTGTGTTAAATTATTCCAAATATTTGATTTGATGTAAACAACACACAAAAATGCCAAACTTTCAGGAGTAATTACATTGAGCATTACTTGTTGGTTCGTAAGGCACTGTTTTTGACACCCATTTGAGATTAACTTAACCGGTCGTTAAAAGACGGCAACAAAAGGTTACATAAAACAATGTGAACCCCCTTTTTCACCTGCCAGTTATTGAACATGATAAACTTTTTACCAAGCTTTTCCAAATTTGAAACCATTTTCAAAGTCCATCATCAACAATATCGCCGATCTTCAAAAGAAATAATGAAAACGCTCAATATCGATCGATTACCCTGCAGCATTTTTCACCAACTTCACAAACAATTTTCATCACGGCAGGAATTCAATCAACAAGCGAGATAAATAGTTTCCTTCGTGTTTACCCACTTACAAGAACAACACAGCGCGGCGCAAGTTACGCTCTTGACCTTTTCCCAAAGGCACCCCGCACAAAGTATTCCATCTTGTTCAACAACCAGATGAAAGAATGCAAAATTCATCCCCCCTACCCATGCACGGCCCAATTCCATGCCAACCGAAGCAAGATCATAACTCACAGAAAGTGTCAGCATCGTGCAACAATCTTTGAGCAGAAATTTGCTACTGCCGTCCTACGCAAGGCCGGGAAATGGAGGAAAAATGCAAAAAGTGCATGATTCGGCAGCTTTGCCAGTACGTCCGATAGCATCGGTTCGCGATACGGCCAAGAAAAAGTCATCCATTTCCCTCTTCGCCGTCACAAAAACGGATCGAACATCAACGCAGTGTGCAATGCATTGAACTTTTTCTCAAAGGAAAAACTGTGCAGCAGAGGGGGGAAAAAACGAAAAACCATTGAGCAAAGCACGCATCATTGAACATTATCGCGGGCGAGAGCAGCAACATAAAGGGAGGGTGCTGGATGGTAAAATAAATAAAACACCAGGGTATAAGAAATAAAACACCAGGGAAGGGAACGAACAGAAGCAAAAAAGGAGCAGAGGGCAATAAAGTACGTTGCAGTTTCGATAAATGTGCTGATGCAGCGGTTATGCAAATAGATCGTTAATCATGCTCTGCCTTTCTTTCTGCAAGCCTGGACTGCCGCTCCAGGGACAAGGGGACCTATTCAGACGTTTAACCCGTCCTCGTTGTAACGATAACGTTTCGAACCTCGACACCGAAGCACGCTCATCAAGCAGAAGAAAAATGCATTTCATTCTTTGACGTCGACGGCCAAACCAATGCGAACGAGGTGAAGACGGGGCACGGATGGTTATAAATGGTGAGATATATTAACGTAAAGTGCTGATAGCGCTCAAAATGAAACTGTTTATAAATATTGAAAAACCATTAGTTACCATCAATCTTGAATTATTTTGTAATCAAAGCAAAATAATCAGCAAATCAAGGCATACAAAACATAAACAAGTCTATAAAAATAACCAAAAATCAAAAACAACTATAAAGAAGCGTTACAGGCTTTAACGTTACGCTAAAAGGAGCGTTACAGCTTTACGCAAACTTAACGACACAATAACACACACGAAAAATAATCATAATACAAAATTAAAATAACAACAAAGTGGAAATGTGTGCTTTTCAGTCATAATTTTGTAAAAAGGAACTATGATCATTAAAAAATGCACTTCCAATATTACTTGCAGCACAACAAGTTACTAACTCTATCGTTAGATACACACTACACCAAGCAAATATGAATTATTTAACCACCAGCTCTATATGCTACTTTCTCTCTTACCTCCAGGCAGGATTATTCTAATCCATTTACAACACCCCACCCACCCACTGTCGCTTCTGTTGTGTAGCCCAAACCCACAGTGCACAGTGCTCACTGCATCGCTATTGAGATTTACAATCCTGCTGCCAAACTCCCCGAGAACATGCCGACCGGAAATTATAACATGCATTGAAATAACACCCGTAACACATCATCCATCTTCATCACTTCCTGGTGCGGGTCTGATGTAAATCTTCCTTTCCCTCACCACTGCTTCTTACCCGGCATGGACCGGCTACGACAAATGTGAGAGATGCGACAAATTTATTTGCATACACACTTCACTTGCAAGCCTTCGCTCTCCAACATCCTTCGCACTTTATGGTGTGTCCCCTTGTGCTGGGCAGCAAGGTGTGTGCAAAGTGGTGTGCGCAACAAGGTGTGTAGATGTATGTTTGCAGATTTATTCAATTCCAATTCCCAAGCCCGCATTCAAGGTGGAGCCGCACTGCACTCGAGAGTGATGCAATGAGCAACTCCATGGAGACTCCTAGTACATGCTTACGCACAGGGGCGATTCTAGCACAGCTTGCCTTAGAATGTTAAGATACTATTATGGTAACAGATATGGAACGTGTTTATGTTTCAAATCACGTATATATCATGCACAATTACAACGCTTGGGTTCACAGCTGGTTTTCGCGTAATGAAAAACATGGTTTATACAAATGTATGAAATGCTGAAGTCCTGAAATCTGAAAAACATATTGCAAAGCATTACACTCCAAGTCAATAAAACATCAATTTTGATTCGAATTGATTCAATTTATCTTTACGGCTAGCAATAGAGATTTCATGTCTGTAGTACATTTTTTACTCTTTTGGAGCAAATGCCTTCTGAAACCAATTCTACCATCCCCTTGTAAGGGCCATTAACAAAAATGTTGGTCCAAATTCCATATTCATCGCAATTTGGAGCCACCTTTTCAAGCCTCGACATGTATATCAGTATATCAACCACTCGACATCACTTCACTAAAAATCAAACCCCCGAAATTGAATCATTCGTCAGAGACCGATGCCTCTAGAGTCGGACTTATTAAGGGCATTCGTCCGAAACTACCCCATCGGTAACCGAAACGCAGCCCAAAGATTGATGCACGACGGTAGAGTGTGAAAGGATGATCAAACTGCCGGCGGGAGGGGTGCAATGTTTCTGCACAGTAGCACCAAAATACGCCCAGTTCTCACTGCCCGATTCGATACCCAGGGCAGTAGTCGGATCAGCTCCGGCTCAATCTGTTCGCCTCACTGAGCAGCGAGCGTTTGCTGCCCGGCATGTTGGAATGAAAAATACTTGCGCCGGACTTATTTATGGGAAGCCATTAATTTTCTAGTTCACATTGGGTTATATTGCTGCGGTGGCACTCGAACAAGCGTGCGAGCGTACTGCGGCCCTGCGTCTAGGTCAAACGCAACCGGATACTTGCCGAATGGGAGGATGCGGAGGATTGAGTCAAAATTTAATTGAACCACTTTCACCCGAAGCAAAGAGCCCGGACACGGGAGAATATTAACCAAAGCTCGCTTTGTCCGCTGCTTCAGATGAATAAATTGTACTATTACGCGCACTGCTAAATGCTAGCAGAGCTATCTCCGATTGCCTTACGGGTAACAACGCGCTTCAAAAGGGGTAAGAATTGAAAGTGAATTGAGTGAACGTTTAATAGCTACATTTAGCTCTAAGCTGGAACGGATGAGCTAAGAATAGCTAAACGAATGAAGGTACGCTGTGCTTTAAACTATAGCTGCCAGGGATAGATTAAAGTGAGAAGTTTTTGCTCTGTTTCAATTGTGGTTGCACGCAAGCAGCAAAATCAAACGTCTAATAAAAAAAAACTAATATTTTTAATGCATGTTGCATACATTTAGGAGCGTTCGAGTAAAGTATTTTGCCCGAGCACTGATACGTTTGAAATGTATTTTTTTGGCTTTTTCTATTACTCTGTTAGCTTGAGCGAGCTAAAACACATTCTTAAACATGTTTTTTTACGTTTTAATAATTGAAATAATAATAAAACATTGAACTGTCTGAGCTAGTAAAACCTTGAAATAAATGATTTGCATACCAGCAATGACATTAAGTTGCAATGTGCACCTTTGTTCACACTTTACTTTCTTCTTGGAGCTTGAAATTGTTGTTTGTGGTTAGAATAAGATGTTTCTCTGATTGTTCTTAGCATTTCAGCATGCAAAACCACACAATAGGCTATTGATATCACCACGAAAAGCTGACGAGTTGAGTTCGCTTATCTCTAGACTCATCTTGATTTCTTAGTATCCATATGACATGATGATGATATAATATCGCTTTAAATTAGTGTCCGATAGTCTCAGAAAGTGATGTTTCTGTGCAAACCTATGATAAGGTTTAGGGAACGTTTAAAGATGCATCAAACCATGTTTTCCCTCAGCACTCTTCCTTCTCGGCGTACGGTCGCGTGCGTTTATGGAACGACACGAACAATTTCCAAATATTCATCTAGACAAGCAATGTCATAACACAAAACATTCTCCATCCACATCATGTTGCTGAGAACGCTAAATTCCAAAATGAAATGTTTCGACTTCCCGGCCAGGCCGGGCCGAGTTTCAGCGCAAGTTTCTGGAAAACTTTTTCGCCCACAAACTGCGACACACGCACACGTAGCTCGGTATCTCCCGACCTGCCAAGCCGAGCACTCAAGCATCAACCGGCCCCGGGAGAGGCTAATCCCAATCATCACCTAGTACGGCACGTCACAGGCAGTCGAGCGAACGAGCGAGCGAGTGAGCGAGTGCAACACCCCTTCCCACACCAAACAGCTCGAGACGTGAATCAATTTTAAATAACTTCGATAAACAGTTTGCCGACAGCGTCAACCGACCGAACCAACCGAGGCCCGGTCGTTCCCCATCAATTTCAGCCCGGCTCTCGGCCGGTTTTAGGCCATCATTTTTCAACACAAAACAAAAAAACTCCTGCAAGCTCCTGCACACCTAACGCGCGCCCTTCGACGAGTCAACATTCATCAGTTTTGCGAACCAGGGATGGGAAATTTGCAGCGCCCGGTGTTTGGAATTGATCGGCGTGAAGAATGATGCCAAGCAGCCGGAACCTCGTCGTCGCCGGTCCTGCACTGATCGGGAAGGAATGTCCAAACTGGGCCGGGTGGACAAAATAATACAGCAAGCAGATTCACACAGCCACGCTCGCCTCGCTATACGGACGGAGCGGATGGGAAAATAGGAAAAGTTTCCACCGAACGGACGCTCGGCGACGCTTTCCAACTTTGGCACAATATTAATGGCTGTTTGTGCATAGCTGACAACGCACCGTTTCGACGGTGCGTCCAATTTGCGGATGTAAATTTTGTACCCATCCTCTCGCGGAACGGGAACGCGCGTGAGGGAGGGAGCTTTTTATTCCTTCACTCACCTCCAGCGATCGAACGAACGAGCGCAAGCCAAAGAAAAACATGAAGTGGAAGACTGAAGTGACATTAATCAAAAGCTTCACGCCCAAAAAAAAAAAGCTGTAGCCCAGTAAAGGCGGCACCAACTGCCACAAGGCAAAAGGTAACGTCCAATCGGACTGGGAAAGCATCACGTACAAAAAAAAGAAAAAGGGCCGTTCCTGATGGAGACGTTGATGAGTTAAATTTAGAATCTCTTTGAGTGTTGTTTGATTTTCCCTTTCCCTAGGACCAAATTGCAAAAAACGGTAAGTAAGGGGAGGGAAACAGAATCAAACAATCAAGGCAGCGAAAAAAGTTGAGCCAAAACTTAACAAGCCCTCTTCAGCGTTCTTCGTTCCCGACCACGCGAGGAAAAAAGGCCATCGGAAAACTGTCTTATCCCGACCGAAAACCCATCCACTTTTCGGGATCGTATCCGATAATGAGCTTTAATTTAATGTTGGCCCACTTCCGACTGACTTTTTTTTGTTCGCACCAATCTCGTCAATGCTTGTGGTTTGCGAGTGAATTGCGCCGGTGCGGAAGACCGAGGGAAAGCGTCCGCTGATAAGATGCCGACGATAACTGAATTAGGATAAGTTTGTCTTCCCGGCCAAACTTTGCACGGCACGCTCTGGCCCACTGCAGTACAATTTTGGGTTCGTTTGTGGACCGATTTTCTTCTTTTCAAAGTCGTTTTTTGTTGTTGTGGTGTTTACCCTAGATTTAGTTAACGAAAACTGTTGCCATCTACCTTTTGTTGTTTGCCGCTTTGTGGCTCCCCTTTCCCAACCCTGGTACTGATTGACTGTCGCCGGTTTGCTCTAGTCAACATTACGCTAAAGCGCTCGAAAAACGGGAGAAAATACCAAGCTTTCAAACAGCTCTACTCAGCTACAGCAAGCTACAAATAGCAAATGAAAATGCGCAAATTTACTGTCCACCCAGTGCATTCCATTTCCACGGGGGAGATTATTCCCGGACCCAAAGCCACGGTACACAACAAAATTCTTCACTAACAAGTTTTGCTAATGAGCAGAGTTTTGATTCCCAGGAGTCGTTTTGTTTTGTGCTTCGTTTTTTTTTGTTATTGCTCTATCTTTGTGCACGAGAGCTACATTACACGGCAAAGAAAACGGTCCTCCCGCTCTGCTCACTGTTGCTACACTATTCCACTTGCATGCACAACACTATACCGCTTCAGAATGGTGCAGACACAAACATAAAGAGCTGCAGCGCAATGGTAGAAAGTTCATAAGGCTCATCCAGTGCTTAGGTGAGATAAAAGAGAACACACCTGAGGAGGATTTACTGAGTCTTTGGTAGATGAATGGGGACCATCATTAAGTATACGTGGAAAATAGTACAATGCACTGCTGCAATAGAAAGAAACAGTTAAATACAGTTTAGAGCCCAAATAATTAGATTCAAATTAAATGGATTTTTTAATTATTCTGAAGCGAGTTTTAAATGGCTAAAAAACATGCACTTTGCATACTTTTAGGCGGTTTAGTTCCAGTGGTTGAATCAATTTTGACAACCTAACCAAGGCAATCACTTCGCTAGCTTTATCCTGATTTAAAATAACACGTTTTATCTACTGTTTTTTTTCTGTCCTTTCCTTTATTTCATGTTAAAAATTGGAATAAAGCCGGCGTACAGCAAACCATGTTGCAAAACGGGGAAACTTTCTACTCTTTCTTCTGGAAGGAAACCACATTCTCGCTGCTGATTGCTTTTGCAACGAAAACTATCTGCTGTAACTTTCCAGCACACCCTATAGCTAGCAACTGTTGCTTACAAAACGTTCTAAATAGTAGTTTCTATCTTCAGCTTACCCATCCCATCCCAATCCTCACAAAACGTGTTTGTATACGTGTGTGTGTGTGTACACGGACCCGTAGTAAGTTCATTTATATGAAACTGCAAATTAAACGCGTGCACACGCTCCCTATTCCCGCCAGCACAGTGCAAACGGTTTCACATTCTCTTATCTCTATAATCCGAAACGTCATGTACAGCAATTCACACAACACTAGCAGTAGCAGCAGAGCCAACTATAACAGAGCCATAGCAGAAGTACATTAGGGTGCACACCGTGAAATCTTCCTTTTCAACATTCTCATCTAATTATTTTTGTGTACTTTTTGTTTTTTGGATCCAAACCATGCCTCATACTCGGTACAAGAAGAATATGAACTAATATGATGCTCGAAAAGCGGGTTCGGATGCTGATGGCTTTTGGGGCAAACAGCAACCACTTCCCTTTCTGGCGCACGATGCGTGCTTTGGTCTGGCACGATGCACGGAGTAAGACAAATGTTCTACCCTTAACAGATTGAGAGCATCCCGCCCCTGGGGTGGTAGTAGCTACTTAAAGCAATTGCAATCGGGTACCAGCTGTCATGGTTGTTATCACCCAGAGTGCACGTGTTGACAGTATGGTATGAAGCTGAAAAATGTCTCCGAAATCTTCGTTCGTTGGCACTCCGTCGCACAGCCAGCGCTGTGAGTGTTTTTGACTGCTGCATTCTTCCACACACTAGGTCCATTTTGGGAGCCGTCTAAAAGCTTAGCTGTTGCCGTTTTCCACTGACGGATCGGTATCATCACCACTCTCAGCTCACCGTCAGCTTGTCCTCGCACAGAGTCGAACGTAGGGACGTTGTCACACCGGCACCCGATCGATCTCGAGCATTCCGGTGCCCGTATGCATCCCGCAAACGATACTATTTATACTTTATTTATGACTTTCACCCTAATGGTTGGGCTCCTTTCGGCATTCACCGCATTAGGGGGCGAACGGTTTGCGACGACACTGACAGAGACTACTGACACTTCCGGTACATCGTGCCAGCCGGGGACGAACGTGGAGGGGAGGGTACCGAAAATCTGTCCGAGATATCGTTACCTGCCAGCACACAGGAGAATGATAGATGATGCGGTTGTTGTCTGAATGCTGGATGAGCAGTCATATGTGTCACCCATTAGACACTCTCATCCTAGACGGATGCATCCCCTCGGCCTTGGTTGCTGCTTTGCTGCATAAATGATAAGAACCGGAAGTGCTTGCAAATCTGCTCGAGACAGATAGATATACCTTGCGGAATGTACACTCACAGCCTGTCCGCCTGTCTGTCTATGGTTTCGGGTGATAATGTATGACTGACCTCTTCCTACGTTTTCCTGTACCTTTTTGTCTACCACGGCCGAACCCGGTAACCGTAACCGACAGTATGATTTGGTTAGGTTAGTCATGTTTCAGAGTATCAGCGCGCTTGCACATCTTGACAAGGGCTTCTGGTTGGTTGACACATCTAAAAGAAGGACACAATTTGCAAGTCTTTATGGAGATTATCTTGCGGGAGAAAAATGAATGCTTTCCCTTTCTTTCCCAAGTTCCGTTGGAGCATAAGACGTTGTTTTCTAAAAAAAAACTCAACAAGTTCAAGTTCTTTACGGTTCGTGTATTGGAAAATACTTATTTGTCAAATAGAAACGCCTGACAATATGCAATCGGTGGCTCAAAATACAAGTATTTATTCTGTTACAGCTCATCTCTCATATAACCATGCGCTCATCCATATCTAGTCAATTTCAATTCATTTGGCCTTTGTCAGCTCGATAATTGCTATTGCAGCTGATATTGAAAAACAACATTTCTTTTTCATTTCATAAATATTTACACAGCCACAGTGCGGCAGTGCGCTATGAAATAAAAATAATTAACCCACGTTGCACGTTTCGTGACTGCGTTTCATATTTCACCTATCCGCGGTGCACAGCAATAGAACGTTATTATAGTTTTTTAATTATCTTTCACCGTTTAGCTACAACTCTCCCTCGAGTTGTTCGATGCCCCCGGTAGAAGGTTGCTTCAGTGTGGTTTAGTTTTTTTTTTCTTCTGTACCATATTTCTTCCCATCGTATCGGATAGCTCTCATCTCTAGCTATTCTCAATTGATGACTCCATTGTGCCAAAACCTTGCCAAACATTTTCCTTTGCCCCTTACCGACGCCGACTCGACTTTTAGTTTTGCCGCAGTCACGAAAGTGGAATGAAATAAGAAAAGCAACAACGCTCGAGCACAACAGCCGCAAAACCTGAAACTATTGCCGATTGAAATCTTTTCCATCCACCAACCGATCGATCGATTCCTTCCTCTCCGCTCGCTCGACTGATTGGATTTCTCTTGTTCAATTTTTCCTTCCAGCTCCAAACCCGACGGTGTAAAATCGAGCGATCGGGGTTCGGGAAAGGGAAAAGTTTTTTACCCACTTGGAAAATCATTTTCTAACCACCGACCGTTCCGTGCCGATCTCATAATCTTTGCCACTTGAGCCACCACAAGAAGCCAGCAGTCTGGATGGTCTGGGTCGTTGAGGGGGGAGGGGGGAGGTAGGAGAAGAATGGCTTGTTATTAAATTTTATATTTTCTTTATTCTTTCATCTCGTCTTTCACCGCAAAGTAGTGTACACAGAGACACCACCGTACTTTGCGAATATTGCGATCGAAGCATTACCGTGTTTCGCGGAATGTGAGGTCGGTTTGTGGGTGGGTGGTGCGGCAAGATGTGCAGTCGTATTGTTGCGTTACACATTGTGCCCCTAGTGCTCATCAATGTGCACTTGGCTTGACGAAGGTAAAGTTAAGCTGCACTCACCTGCCGGGCGTTGGTGACAGTTGAGATGTGAGACAAGTTTGGATAGAAATTAATTTTACAACCGACAGGCTGTCACTTCACCAAACCGGCAGCCGAGACACCGGAAGCCGTCCAACCTTTGCTCCAGAGTTTGTTCGTGGAATCTGGTGTGCACGCGATTACGCGGTAACGTTAATGTTAGTAGACGAGTTGATACATTTGATGATAATTTGGCTCAGTTAGATAACACTCCCACTTCGGAATGTTCAGTTTCATAACGTTATTGCGAAAATAACGCCTGAAATTATGCTACTTATAACGAACCTTGACAAAATCTACAATATGCGCCTACAGATATGCAATTTGTATTTCAAACTCTGCTAAAGCTTTTTACAAACTTATGAAAATAACAAAAGTATTTGTATACTTTAGTTAGCTCATTGAGGATAAGCTATATACCGGTTTGTTGTTTTCTGTCATATTTTTGGTATAAAAAATGTTAAATGATGTATGAAAATTATTATTAAAACGTTTATAGCAATAGATTTAAAAATACCGATGGAAAATATAGACACATTCAACGCTCTCAAATGTTCTAACTCTTTTTTTTTTATTCAAGATACTAGCTCAAAATTAAACTCTCTTGCTTCGTGCTGGAACAGACCTTCACCTGCATGCGCGATGCAATCCTAACACCCTGATGGAAATGATCCGATTAGCATACCTGGGTTTCGCTATCGTAACCATCTCCGCTAATAGAAAATCATCTCCGGTCGACCTCAAAACTTTATTGAACTGCCACCAGCAAGCTAATCAAGCTCCCCAGTACAATCAATTAACCCGTCCGCAAACTGGCGCCATCGAGTAAAACCTGACGCCATTGCACTCCCTTTCGCATACAATCCCACTTTCCCTTGCACGCAAGAAAAGAAAAGCGCACACTAATACGATTATCATTACCAGCCTTGGCGCGAGCAGGAAAGCGCAAGATGAAATCTGACGCGAAAAAGGGCAGAAAAAACGCAACAACGACACCTTTCAATGGCGGTGGCCATGTTCCAACACCTGCAGCAATAAAAAAGCAACCTCCAAACCACTCGTTAACTGCGATACAGCAGCAGCAGCAGCAGCAGCCCATACTACCCAGTTCTTTATGCGGTGAACCCTTTGCCGGCACAACGGGGGACAATCTTTCGATCTCGCGCTTAATCCGCTCGTACGACACGACCCGAAAACTTTATCTACCACATAATCCTGCGACCCGGTTGAGTTTGCTTCCCTAGCCCCGGTGTGTGTGTGTGTGTGTGTGTGCAAGCTCTACCGAGACGGGTGCGAGACCTTTACGAGGCGGTGTTCACGATACACGCTCACCTTGCAGACCACCATTTGCATTTGACGGTTGCGGCTCATTGGGCTTTGGTTGGGTGTGATCCAGCGACCCGAGCTCATAATCCGAACCGCCTGGTGGTTCCTCCCGAGATGACAACCGTTCTTTTGTGTGGCCATCCTGCAGTTGACTTCGATATTCGGTGGTGATGCTGCTGCTTGACTTTTCGAGATGTTGTACTCTTTCGCCCTCAATTAAACCGTTAAATCCGCCCTCCCGTACATGCACAGCTCTTGCACAGCTTTTGCAACCTGCCCAGCACACTCCAGGTGGTAGGTTTTGGAGCTGCTGAAGGTATTGTATTAAATTAATCCTTACTTGACAAATCCTCCGCAAACCCCGCTCAAAAACCCTCGGACAAGACAGGCATCAAGCTCGGTGGAAGAAGCAGTCAGCTCGTGAGCTGTTCCTGCGGGAGATGATGCTAAAAAGGTGACGCCAGCTTCCATTGCCATATGGTGGAACCCGTGGAGATGAACTTTTCCGGGCACACACGCTCTTGTATGCTCCTGTCACGGATACATTGCACAGATACCGCTTCGACCCGCCACCCTCTAAGGATGCTAAACTGTTTGCATTTTAATTAACTCATCATGACTTCTAACATTCACGTTGCGCCGTTGCCACCGAGCATCGCTCGGGCTGAGGTACCTGCAGAATTTCTAACCCACAATACACGCAAGGCCTGATCGTCTTGCGTCCCCTTCTCGTCGGAACACGCGAGAGACGCTTCGCGGCAGGTTCAAAGAAAATTGTGCTTCCCCATGCTCGAGATAATGTTTGCTCACCTGATATGAGCGAAACATACAGGAAGCAACACAGCCGCTACGCGGGGAAATGTTATACCACACGTACAAACGTCAACTGGCAGCGAGTTTGTGAGGCAACAGAGCTCCAGCAATAATAGTAAACCGTACACAACGTGCAGCGGTACAAATTGACACGCTAAATTGGTTAAAATTAGACTCCAGCGCAGGTATCGGTGCAGTTGCCGTTACGTTTCAAATTTATTATAATCCAAACTAGACACACACACACACAAGCACAACCCGTCCTTTGCTTACCTACAATTGCGGATAACCGTCGCTTGTTTCACGTCTAAATTTAGGATTATAGCAACCGCTGGCTGACAGTTCGCACGACCCTTTCTGACGAGTGTGTATGATTTAGCAAACAGAAATACAAAATAAAAGCCATTCTAATCCCACTACCCAAACCACAATGAAGGTATTAAAACGCTGAAGGTGCTCAAGCGACCCAGTTTCACATCCACAAACACACGTACACACTCAGAAACACTGTTCCATTGCAGGAAATGATTTACGAATGCCTAAGCCCCGTGGATTTGGAATCGAGCTGTAAACGATCATAATTTACCTTGCGAACGGTGCTACTGTCGCCCACATAAATCCTACCATGATTGACAGAAACGTTTTGGCGTGAATGCAAAGCCATTGAATTGGTGTGAATCGGGTGGTTAAAATATCGGTGTTAAGTTTCAATGCGCGAGAGAAGATTAATTGTTATTTGATGCTTGGAATAAGGAGAATCGCGGTGTTTTTTTCTTTGTCGATGATCTATTTTTAGCAAGCTTGATGCTTGATACCCGGTAATTAACGATTAGCGAGTGATCTACGTAAATTACAACGTAACCTAATACTTCGGCAAGAAAGATAACTACTTGGTGAAAATTAATTGTCTCTTCGTTGATATTCGTTTGAAATTTACACGCGATCTTGTTTGTCATTGATTGCTCTCTATCGCAACACATATTAGTTTATACTCAAATATTTCCTGGTAAATTGCAGTACAATGTTTACTGGTCTTTTACTACAATTAATACAGGGGCATTGAGCAAATTTTATCACATGCAATAAAACTATAAACGCCTAAAAGTATGCTGTGTTGTAATTTTTCAATTCCTTTCAACGCCTAAATGTATGCTATTTTTTTGAAATAAAACATAAAAATACGATATACTGATTTACAAGAAGTGTTTCGTCAACGCGCCTTTCTTCGCGACCTGAATGGCGTTGAACCCCTTGCCATCTCAGCACAACGGTCAGAAATTGCATCACAAAAGAATAGCTTGCTTAATAAATAAAATATCATTTCATCAAAACTGTCAACATAAACCTGCCGGTACGCTCGTAATGGAGCCCATCCAGGCAAGCCTCACTTCAATACCACCGCCACAGCCGAAATGAATTTCCAAACACACATTCGCCAAACAGCTACACCCACATCGTGCACGGTGGACAAAAGCGATGGACGCTGGGCGTATGTTTACGCCGGCAGCAGCTAAGTACGGTGAGCACTTTCGGTCCGCCGGTGAGCACTCTCACAGTTTGAGCATATTTACTTGCGGTTTTGCGTCAAATTGCTACATCCACTGGATGGGAGTGGAAATTTTTCGTGTTGCTATGATGTTGTGAGTACGCGCAAACACAAGCATACACACAAGCCCCACGTCACCAAACATGGTACACGGTTGAACAAACCCATTGCCAGAACAACAGCCATTGAAAAGTTGTGCCACTGTTTGGTGAGTTCACAACAAGCTTGAACATGAGCCATGTACCGTGTGCATGGTTTGTAATGAAGTACGTTTTAATTGAAACTCTGGCTTTCATTATGGAGTATATTGGGCGCTCAAGTTGATACTCGTTGCAAATGTGTATGTATGGTTAGTCAAAATTTTATTTTATTATGGCGTTTCAAAATTAAGGTTGTCTGTTGTCCCACACAGCCCACTCACGCAATTACATGTCGTCCGTATGTCAAATACGATCAAGCAGCCGAAAAGAGCGACAACCAAAAATTCAAAACAAATAATGTTACCCACTCATCCCAACCCACGTAGGCAATCAATTCGGCAGCGAAAAAAGAAGCCATCACCTTGCTTCACCGGCAACACTTTTCGACATCGATCAGAAGAAACTGTCTGAAATTTCTCGTCAGCCAAAAGGTCAAAGTTAATACGATAGGTTTCGAAGAACAGCTGTCCAAGCCGATTGGAAGTGCCGTATCGTGCCTTACTTAGTTTCGCTTGTGTCAAAGCGGGGAAGTTCATTATGTCGTTTAGGGTTAACAAATTGGTTCGTTACGTTTTCATCAGTGAGATTTATACGTTGTATTTTTATTTTCGCCTCTATTTTTTATATCCTTATTAAATACGTTGGTAAAAAGACCATAGCCTACATTCAGGCGCAAATTATGAATCTTATACGAAGAAAAAAGCTTAAATTGACAACAAGTTTCACGCAATATTCTATCATTTTTATAACAGTAACTATGCTGATGTTCTTCCAATATCTTTAACAAATTGCTTAGACACGATTATCTATATAAAAAAAACCTTTATAAAAAAAAACCCTGCAACGCTACAAAAAAAATTGCCTTATCGAGCCATATCATCGAAATAATACAAAATTAGCTCACTCTACCCATTCAGCATATTGTATGCTTCCTTGTTCTAACAACGATTTAAACTACCCGCTCCAAACTTTCCATTTCCGTCACGAAACAGCACACCGTGCACCAACGCACTCTCGCCAGCGTGCTTCACTGGCCAGCAGCAAATGTCTTTCGTACTGTTTCGACAACTTTATACCGGCAAACCATCCCGGATGTAGCCGGATTTTCCGGACCCGAAACTTATCCCACCCACGATCGGGGGGGTGCAAATTTTGCCAAACACATATCGCTTCCACCTACCTACCACCTTCCTTCCAACAGCATCATCATCATCATCATCATCGACGAAAAGTGTTTTATCAGGCACGGAGCGTACGGCAAAACTTGTTGAAACAGCATCGCAAAGATTACCGGACACCATCGTCGTTGTCGGCGTCATCGTTGCAAAAGTTTCCGCTTATGTTATCGGCAAACGGTCCCACATCGTCCCTGCCGGCACGATGATGAATGTGTCACTC
Source organism: Anopheles coluzzii (assembly GCF_943734685.1). NCBI lineage: Eukaryota > Metazoa > Arthropoda > Insecta > Diptera > Culicidae > Anopheles > Anopheles coluzzii. The sequence goes on along the minus strand of NC_064670.1, from coordinate 117,651,677 downwards.
TGGCCGCAATAAATTTTGCGCTACTCACTGCCACGCACTGGGACACATCGGGACACATCCGGCTAGGGAGCGATGCGAAGGTCGCACGAAACGGTACGCTGTTTGCCAAAAGTTTGACGTGCCACTTCCGAGCCGGCAGCCTTGGGGATAATGTTTTTAGTAGAATTTTGTTTCATTTTGCTCTACCTTTTCAATTTCTATCGAGTGTGCCGCATCCCGGGCGTTGGTGCGTTCTATGGAACGCGGGAACATTTAGGATGATGGCTTAAGTAATGTGTTTTAACTACCGATACGAAAACGACCGGAATCGTTCGCTCCGTTTTTAAAGCCATTCATGCATGCAAAAGAAACAAAACAAACATCCCAAATATTTATATTCTTGCAATCATCAATCAAAGTATGGCCGGAAGCAATTTTACATCCTCTCGAGCTCGTTGATCCGTCACTAATGAAGTGCTGTTTTCCTGTCCTACTGTCTGATAGCTCTGATTCAAGGTAGAAAAACTTGTTTTGCACCTTCATTATTTTGCATTCTGTTGTTGTTTTTTTGTCCCCACTGTTCCCAGTTTATTCTATCTCTTCAAACTATTCTCGCTCATCAGTCAGAAAATCAACAGTTTCCGCTTGTTGATTGCTGGATCGATTTATTATTCAAATCAGGGGATAGTACCATTCCCGGACCCGATTGTGCTGCATTTTCCGACCGATTGCGATAGTTTTGTACTGAGCAGGAAGTGTATTTTATTTGCAAAACCTTTCCGAGTGGAGAGTATATTATTTAAACGATGGTGATGAACCTTGCTGTTTGCTGTGTGGTGGTAAAAACGATGTAAACGTTCGATAGTATTGAGTTTATTTCGTCGTATCTATTTCAAGACCGGTCTGGTATAGCCGGTCTCGTGGTACAGTCGTCAACTCGTACGACTTAACAACATACCCGTCATGGGTTCAAGCCCCAAACAGACCGTGCCGCCTTACGTAGGACTGACTATCCTGATATGGGGGGTAATCCATAAGTCACTGAAAGCCAACTGCACAAGTGGTACAGGTGCAGGCCTTGACCGACAATGGTTGTTGAGCCAAAAGAAAAAAAAATCTATTTCAAATACTATAACAACAATTATTTTCTCTTTTTCTCTATTTCAAATTTTATATACTTCTTTTAGCTGTAAATTAGTTATTAGTTTATTAAATGTGAAGATGTAATAATTGCTAGTAATTAAGTAACGCCAAGAAGTATGCAATTCATATTGTGTTTGTTAGCGTTTTAGTGGAATACCGCAACACTGACTTGCATACCTTCCAGCGTTACACTAGCACAGTGTAGTGGTGCTATTAACAAGAACGCATTTCCACATGGCAGAAATTATATACTAAACTTTTCTGCTTCAAAGTCTTTATTGATATTATGAAAAAGTTGTAAGTATTAGTCAGAAGCCGTGTAAATTGTAGCACTTACGTCACAGCACTGTGTGCTGTTTTGATGTATGGAAGCACTAAAGTGTGAGCCAAACAATTACCACCGAGTATTTCTTATTAAATATCATAACAAAGATGTCAAAATGCTAACAGCTCAACGAACTTGACATTATCCATCGCAGACCTCGTAAAAATAAACAGACATCATGCCATGTTTCCTGCCCCGCTTCATTATGAATATCAAAATGGACACCAGCAGTCCGCCTCAATACCGCCGCCCACCGCCAGTAGGCTTATCCGTGTGCGAACAAACAAGCATCAAATGAAATTAGCCCCGAAAGCAAACGAGCTGCAACGTTAGCCCGGAGCGTCATTCATTCGACCACGCTCTTACTCCTAATCTCTCTCTCTCTCTCTCTCTCTCTCTCTCTCTCTCTCTCTCTCTCGCTCTCTCTCTCACACACACACACTCACCCTCTCTTACGTACACTTACCATATCACCAGCTAAGTCTTCCCGAACCATGAAGGATGCCGCACCGGACATAATTCAATTTTCGTTCATCTAATTAATGAGATGGAGAGCGAGTGAGATCGAGTGAGTGCGCCCGTGCTCAGAAACGAGCATCCAAATAACTACCACCAAACGTTTGCTGGCGTACGTTACCACTAGTTGGCAAGGGATCCCTTCTTGAACTACATTTTCGCATTAAAGCAGCTGAAACATGCACCTCTATAATCGATAATACAATACACAACAATTAAAATCTAGTTCAATTTAGATAGATTTAGAAATATTTAGATTTAGAAATACGCACTCAGCTTTATACTTTTGAACGAATCTAGACAAAGATTATATTTTTCTTACTTTTTCTTCTTCATTGTGTAGCTCATGCAGACCACTACAACCAGTAGGAGTTTCAATATGAATGTTATGCCACTTGCCGGGAGCTACTACAATTACTGCTACCAAGGCGCACTCACTATTATTTCTACCAAGCAACATCAAAGCGCCACATTCCCCCAAGACCTAATAATGGAAATTCCAGCAAAATAAAATAACAGCCGAGTGTTATTCAAACGCTGGTACGCGTTGCATGCCAAACTCTTTGCGAGGAAGAGCTGGCGAAACAAGGAAAATACTACGGGTTAGAAACCAAGCAGTTTTCACTCCTATTCAATTGACTGCTTGCCGATGTGGTTAGGGCGAAGGATTGCATTTGAAATACCAAGAAAATCATTGTGTATTACATGAAAAAAATATAAAGATTAGAATTCTTATTTCCTCGTAGTACACTTATAGAAAGAGTATTAGCTAAAAGAGTGAATAGCATTGTAAATGGATTTAATTACATTTTTTATTTTTATGTTTACATTCACCTAAAGTATGGATGATTTATTAATGGGCCCCTTTCCGTTTTAAGTTCGTAGGCTGAAATTTCAGCCTGTCTGCTGTTTTCATTGTATAGCAGTTTTCGAGCAGTAGAGAAGTAGAGCAGTAGAAATTGTATAGCAATTTAGAAGACTAATTTTTATCGCTTCTGCTTCTGAATGAAGATTTTAAGAGTGTTTTGTGTATTCATCAAGCCTCCAGAAAGCTTGTTTGAACAAAAAATTTTACCCATCCTGTCAAAAAGTGATATTCAAATTTGGTTATAAAAAGATCACCTGGACTACATACACTTTGATTCTGGATTCCATCACCTGTTCTCTTTAATGCACCTTGGGATAAGTGTAAGCACCACCTTGTTTTGCCATTTTTCGAGCAGGTACTCGAATCTAATTCTAGCTTGGAGGCTAGAATAATCTAGACTGAAAATTGCAGGCTAGTTTTATGTGTGGTTTTGTATGGAGTGTTTACATGATTTCAGCCTCCAACTGTCAAATCCATACAAAAAACTGACTAGAATCGTGAAGGGCCCCAATAACAGATTAACCCAATCTGCATTTGAGGTATCAAGGTAGACGGTCAAAGTCAGATAGGGGATTGGAACATCAGAGCAACATGAAGTGAAAATCAAATGAGAAGTATAAATTACTGCTACAACAAATTCAAATTGGCTCGAAACATAATACATAGGAAAACCCCAGCTGTATGAAAACCAACAGTGACATAAAGCTGAATTCTCTCTAACTCTGCACCACGCTTCAAACCGTATCAACAGACACACCAATACATCGTACCTCATACCAATCCTCAGCCTCACGCATTTTACACAACAAGCTTATCTCCTGAAAAGTCACGCTACTGTACTGCACAGTTCGCCCGTGTCCGTGCTACAGTAACGTCCATCGTGCAAGACGCTCGTGTGTTTAGCATTATTATTATTGTGTTTCTGTACTCAACCACACGATGATCAGCAAAAGGGCGCTTTTGCTGTTGGCTTTTATTCCTCTCTCCGCCGGATTGATGTGTGATTCAACCTGTAACGGGATAAAATCCCAACTGCAGCTCATCGATGATACAGTTACCAACACGGCCAGAATTATCGTTCCAACACAATCCTTCTATTTAAACTGCGAGACAAACTGCAAACTACAAAAGTTTCTGAAAGAATATGAACAAATTCTGACCTCACAGCGTCAGCACCACAACCAAATGACGTCGTTTGTGCAGAGTAAGCTCAAGCAGTTTGGCGTACCGCCCGAAGGGCTGCAGGATAATGCAGCGCAGTTGGAAAAAGTGTTCCGCGTCGTTAACGATCGGAACACCTTTCACCAGCGTCAGGTGGACGAGCAGAAGCTCCAGAACCAGAACGTAACAGCCGAGCTCGCGGAGCCACTAAAACTGCTACAGCAGGAGCAGCAACGCAACCAACTTCTGCAGGCCAAGCTGGTCGAGCTGTCTACCACGATAAGTCAGATGGAAACGGAAAACAAGAAGCTTCAGGCTAAGATAAACGATAATCCAACCAGCGTACAAGGCTAACACCGATTGAAGGTGTAGTTAATTAATTAATAAAAGTTTACCATCGAAAAAAGAAACACTTCTACTTTATTTAAATGCATTTTTAACAAGCCCATTTTAGCCACTTCTGTACCATGCACACTTCACAGTCTCTTATCAAAGCGTCGCACCAATCCTATCAACACGTTTTCAGCAGTAATACAAACAAACAGACCAATCGGTACGGGAATTCCCTCTTTTGGCGAGGAAATAAAGAGCCGGGATTCACACAGCTCCTCTTCAGCCGCAACGGTAATCTTAAGGTCATCATTTGTTTATGATGCAAAGTGTCGAGGATGTAGTAGTGGCATGAAATAGAAACATCCCCTGTATCAGTAACCAGAGTGAGGTCACTCAATCCGGAGCTGCTCGCTCAGTAGTAACTTGATCGCGATGGCAGTCACATTGATATTCCTGGTACTGCTATTCTTCACTGGGACTAGCAGCTGCTGGATTCCTACTTCGCGATGTAAACCCCACGTGGATATCTTTGAAGCTGTCCAGTCACTCCTGGCAACATCGGCCAGCAAATATGGAACACAGTACTCATCGGAATATAGTGAAACCCACAACACACTGCTGCGCGTACTGGAGCGACACCAAACCGAACTTGGCCGACTCACCACAGCGGCCCAATCGATGGAAACGCTCACCAACGACAAACTGCAACAGTACGGCCTAAGTCGCAAGCTGACCTTCGATCGTCGCGCTGCCAACGACATCGATACGTTGAGAGACATATTCCACCGGCTGGATGTAGAGAATGATGCTGTGCTGCGTGTGCTGGAACTACATCGACAGGAGCACGTCGAGCGACAGCAGGAGCTAGATGATCTGGTCAAACAACTCGAACATCTGTACCACGGCAACATTGCGCTGGAGAAAAACATCAAAGAGCGAAATGAAACCCTCACCAAAACACTTGCCACCAACGTGAAGCTGGAGCGAATCGTCAAAGAGCGTGGACTGCAATAATGTGTATAGGTTGCAATCGGTTGTGCTTTGTGATGGACGAGAGTATACACAGTGTTATCAAAAGTAGTTTACAACTATAAATAAAAAATGTATCCTCTAATCCCTTGCACGGTGGAAAGTGTTAAAGCATTTGGCAAAGTGAGATCGACGGGGTTTTTAACGCTTCAAACTAGCCAAAGAACTGATTCTCGAACTTCACAACCGTACAGCGCAGCGGGAAGAAACTTTATCTCTGCTAATGCTATACCACCTTTTTTTTGTTTCCAGCACCGTAAAGACCATTGTGTCCCGCCAGGCGATGGGACGTCTAAGTCAATAAAGATGAAACTCCCGTCGAGTGACATGTTTCATTTTGTGTCCTGGCAGGGCACGCAAACCCGCTTTACACGAGAAACCTTACCCAGCGCTAGGGATGAGCTGTCCCGTAGGCCAACCGTGAAGTTTGTAACAGAAGGGGACCGAGCAAACACACAAAAAACACATCGTACAACACAAAAATGCTCTCATTGTGCGCCACGCTGGCGCAGTTAGCCACCGCTGGGATACGCTAACACCGGCAGTCCATCTTCGGCCATTTTCTCGGAAACCGGTAGGCTCACGGCTTGTTCGAGACGTTTATCCGACACGACACCGACAAACCGCAAAGGTATGGGTTCGCGTACCGTTCGCGTAGTGCCTGTCGCTTTCGCGAAGGTCAATTTGAAGAGCACTCAGAGTGAACGAGTGGCCCCTTGTTACGTGGCCGCCAGCTACTTGCCGTTTGTCTGTGAAGCTTCAGGCGTGTGACACAAGCACACATCCACACAACCAATTGAAGGATTATCCATGAAAAATTAATGCACTGGTCCATTGTACCTACCGCACTTAAGCTGTAAGGAAAATTTAGTGCTTTTCGCGAAATAGTGCGCGAATAAGCGCACACCCCCCCCTCGGAAAGGCAAAAGTTGAGAAATGGGTCCGCAGTTACGCGACATTACGCGTCACCGGTGATAGGGCTTCGAATTTGTTGCGCATTTCTCTACCCATTTTCACAATCAGTCTCTGTCCCACGACTGCACCGTGTATGTTTCTCCCAACCTCCAGCAAACCTGTAAGGCGTCCGAGAATGTTAAGCATTATCCCACACGAGCTCGTTACACAAGTGTTGCGAAGCATTTAGATGTACATAAATCACACCGCTATGCCGGCGTGGCAGTCTCGGGTCGGGGCAAATATTTTATCCTTTGATTAGATTTATCTCCCAGGCTGCGTGAGATGAAGATGCCGGCACAGCAAACACTGGCGCCAGCAACCGAACACTGATGCGGATCACCCGGAATGATAGATTTGCTATCGATTTTCGTCCCCGTTTGTTGAGATGCTGCCCAGCGGCTGTCTGTCGCACACATAAAGCTATACCAAGGTCTTGGCCTTAGTTTCCGTTCGCATTTTAAGCTAAATAAATTGAATGCGTCATGTAAGGGATGGGTTTCTGTTAATCATAACGATGCAGGACATTTCTCATCAAACGTCGAGATTTAATTGGTTTTTGCGTAAGCATTAAACAACAGGTAGGTAAGATGCTGGCTAGTTTGTGATGATCGTTCGATAGCTTTAGATTCCGAAAAGAGCAATATACGAAGCTAGGGATAATAAACGAATCGGAATAAATTATAGATGCACTCAATTGTAACACTAACGAGACTTCCCTTTGCAAAATGTTCTTTTGCAATGTGAATAGTATACATTTAGGCGCTTTGTATTTGCGGATACGCATATATTGATGACGCTCGAACGTTCATTTTCCTTGGAATTGCCATGGAAATTTTACACACAATTGCATTTTCGCAAAACATTGGATGTCAGCCAAAAATCGAACGACAAAAAATCCATTATATTGTGCAGATTTAAAGCATTCCATTAGCATGCCCCACCGCACGGTAACTCAATTAATCAAGCGGTAATTTGACGAGCGTTTCTCCTAAATTATCTCTCCACAGCTTAAAACAACAAGCGTAACCCGCACCGGACCAGCGAAGAAATCATCGCCCCGTATAATCATATCAAAAACCTACAAAAATATTGATGCCATTTCGGTTACAAACCACGGGCTAAGGAAGCCCACAGCTCTTTCCTCTCTCTCTCTCTCTCTCTCTCTCTTTTCCCCAATAATACTTCCCCAATGCACGTCGTCCTTCATTATGACAGTACAGGTAGCCAGCTTAATGGGCATCGGGGAGCACCTTGGCTACCATTACCGTTTAATTTATTCAAACGCTTTAGCCTCCTCCCCTGCCATGTCCTCATGTCCTTTACGAGCTTCGGGACAGTGCGGGGGGCCGAGTTGCTCTGTAAGCTGTGTGAGTGCATCGAACAAGGGTCACAAAACCTGGCACCTACACCATTACCGTGTACACATCCGTCCTACTTCCCACGACTTGTCTCAACGGTTTGTCGCTGCTGTGTGGGTAAATCCATTTCCGGTCATTAGCGCAACTGGCCACAAGTCTGGCTGGCGGCTTCGCTGGAACTTTCTCGTCAACCAGTGGGATGCTTTTTAATGGTTATGACTTATCGTTGTTCTGCGGCAAAGCGTCACACAGCGGGTAATAGTAGCGCACCGACATCATGACATCATGATGGAAACGAGCGTTAACGTTTTGTTGGCACTGTGACGCTGAAGTGCTTAATGCTGCTGAAAGATGGGGTTTCTTTCTTGGAGCGAATGGTTTCTGTCACACAAAGATTGCTACCACACAGCGTAAGGGTAAAACAATAGCAATGTGACGAGCATTGCTGAAGTTTTTTTATGTTTTCTTCACTTGTAGTGTCGGAGTTTCGTTGAAGGAGCATTAAACGGTATGGGAAACGATCTATTTATTTCATTTATGATTTACTTTATCACTCAATGTCTTTGCACACGTTACTTTGTAAGGTGTTTCTTTTCAATCTTGTGTTATTCTGTTTCGTTGAAAAGCAACATTTTATATTATCATTATTAAATTGTTTGAATTAATTCCAAATGCAAAAATAATATAATTGCAATAATATAATTCCTATCAAACAGGGATCAATAGCAATCCTAAGACTACAAATTTAAAATACACTAAACGCCTACATCTACGCAAAAGTAGTAAAAAACACGACTCTGCCATATAGATAAGCTTTTTGAACTTTAAAGCTACCGGCAAATTTGCATAACACGTACCTATAAAAATACGTACCAATAAAAATCACATATCTCAACCAGAACAACATCCATTGCATGAAGTGTAAAGTAAAACAAACAAATGCCCCAAGGATTGTGATGGTTGTGTAACCGAAAACATTATTTCCATCGTGTTTATACGCCCGTGGTGTATGGTTGAAGTGTTTAAAAGTAAATTAACATTATCATCCCGACGGTCACCATTACGCATGCGACGCTGCTTGCACATGCTTTCCCACGACAGCACTGCCAAAGAATCACAATCCGTCCGACCGTCGGTGCGCTTCGGTGCGACGTGAGTGAACGATCGGGTTAATATTAACCATATCGAGTGCAGGGTAAGTATTTATCGAGCAAATACTCACTGCATCACTTCAGCGCTATTTCCTCTCTACCATCCCCCCGACCCTCCGCACCCAGCGTGCGCACCCAAACAACCAATCAACAGCGACAGTATGGGCGAGATTCATTAAATTAATTAAATCCTTACATTCGCATGTGCCCGGCCGCATTCAAACAAGCATTATGAAGCGTTTCAATAAGCACAATAATTTTTGCGGCACTCTCTCTCTCTCTCTCTCTCTCCGTCGCATTCAGATAAACGGGTTTCGCGCGGGCTCGATACCACGTTTGTTTGCTTCCTCTCGAGCGTGGAAGTGGCAAAATAATAACCACACCACTCGCCACGTCTCCAGCACCGGCCGGGCCCGCAGAGTGATGGAAAATGGGATGTAGCGTAATTAAATTCGGCACCACGAAATGGTCATTTTCAGGTCGCGATGAATAATGCAAACAAAATTTTACAAGTACCTTCCGGTGCAACGGCTAGTTTGCAGGTGCAAGCGGAATTAATTGCACACGGGCGGCTGGGCTTTAAGCGTTTACTGCTGCGGGGTGGCCTGCTTGAGACGGGCTAGAGTGGGCGCCTATCGTGATTGGGTTCGATTTGATTGAACTAGGAGATTTAATGCGAAGTTATTTTATGGTTTACGGTGTAGCACATACATTCCAGTTTAGTTAACTCACCTACTGCGTTTGAAATGTTTCTGCCAGTCACCCAGGCAAAGTAATAATCAACATTATGTTAGCGAATAATATTAACTAAAACCAGCAACAAATTGCATAAATTTAGGCACTAGTGTATCAAAACAAAACAAGTTTAATGCATAACTTCAGGCGCTCCTTCGTCAATGGGTATTTTACAACTGCAGTCCCGGCATTCGCACATATTTATTCAGCAGCACACAGCAATATACAACTTCTGACAATGCAACTTTCTCGATTTCCTTCCTTAAAGATGGGTTTTCAAAAATCTTCACTCCTCAGCACTAACACCATCACAACCACACAAAAAGCAAGAAAATGGAAAGCAACCACCGGCAGCCGGAAACCTTTCATAAACTGTTTAGAGTCAGTTGTTTTGCTGCTGCAACTTCAAAAGCGCGTATCTAAGAAGTCTTTATCACTCCGGCCACGATGAAAAACTTGCCAACTTTATTTTCTTTCCATTTCCATTCATACACGCACACACACACACATACATACAGCTCCCGGAGGTCACCGGGCAGCCGGCTGTGGCCCGGCCGGATGAATGCAAAGTTTCTTCGACGAAAGTTTTGCTCCACTTCGATGTTCCTATGTACCATACCGCCCAGTCTATTGGGAAAGCTCCTCCTGCCCATTCCCCGGTTCCCACTGCAGGTCTATGATAAATGTGGCTTCTTGACCGCAATAAATTTCCTCCAACACTTTTTGCTGCCACCCTATATCTCTGGACTGTCTGTATTATTATTTCTCGGCTTGCCGGGTTGCCCTCTGTCCCGACACGGCCGATTCAGGCGCAAATGCGTAAATAGAAAACAATGTGCATTGTCGGTGCGGTGGAGTTTTGTACCGACCTGGGTGCCCCGGACGCAAAAGATCGGGAGGCGAGGATGGTTGTCTGCAGAATGTCTCGAATAACTTTCCGTCTTCCGATTTGCTTTACCGTTATCTCATCTTACTTGCCTGGTGTGGTTTTTATTTCTCCTTTCTGTAGAAATCTATCACAAAAAAATGTGAGTGTGTGTCATGTGACACAGTCGGTGCGGAGAAACCGGGACAACGTGAGAAATAGGACCACAGTGATAAATGAACGTTTAATTATCAACGACACTACCATTGTTTCTTTCGGTACAGTTGTTCTCGGCGACGGTTTGGTACAGTTTGTGTTTTGCTTTCTTCTCTGACACACGATTAATAATACAAGCAGTCGGGATTAATCTGGTATGCGTGTCCCTGCCAGCATTCGATAGTAAATGAGCAATGTTTTGCTTAGACAGTAATCCTAATGAATGAGCACGTTTGTGTCCGAATGATTGTGCACGGTAAAAATAGAAAAGTTGATGGAAAATGTTATATTATTTAAGATTTATTTTGTAGTTTTTAATTATAGATTTAATCATTTTTATTCATTATGAAACGTGTTAATTGTGTTTATTGCACAACTTTTGAAAGTTGTTTGATGTACTTTTAAAAAAATATGTACTGACTTTACTAAAAAACAAACAATTTAATTAAACTCGTTAAAACCGTTCGAAACCTGGCAAACAGCGTTAGATACATTTTAATTGCCTACTATTAGGCGTTAAATTTCTCTAAGTACAATTGCCCTTATCATCCCCTAAATGTATTCAATCTACACCACTTCTAGTTTTTCCTTTAATATTTATGTAATAGCATTAAATTACTTTTTAAAAACTCTTGTATATTGCTCGAGTTTAATTATATAGAAAGCAAATCAATTTTATTTCTATTTTAAACACTTTTAGACTTTTCTACAATTGAGTTCAAAACCCTCGCTTGTGATTGCTGTGATAAATAAACACTACCTAAATAATTTACCCTTCGAGCAATCGTTCACACAACAGCCCAAAATTGACTACGTACATTAAATTACCCGACCGTTTCACAGCCACGTGCAGCCATTACATCGAACGGATGGCCAACGTCCAGCTAAAAACGAAAAAAAAATATAACGTACAAAGCCTACACCAGCCCAGTCTCGGGGTAATCCATTTCTCTTACACACAAGTTCCGTGCAATTTGTTGCCTAATCGAATCGGACGCTACTGACGCAGCGAAGCGTAAAATGGGGCCAATCTGGAGGCACCATTACCCGTGGGGGTATCCGTGAGCGACATCAATCCAGCGAATCGATAATTTATCGTGCTTTCCCAACGGCGAACACTTTGATGTTAGCCCCAACATCTCGCCCAACACCGGAAGATTGTGCGTGGGCCGCCAACCAGAAGCAGTGGGCAGCAAAACAGTACGACGCTACTGTATCGAAGATACGAGGAGACGAAAAGCAGTGAGTCTAGTGAGCGGCCATGGTGAGGAGGAAGATGAGGGGGAAAAAGCACAACCCTCCCAGAACCGTTAAAGCCAACAAGTCAATCACGGCCGATTAAGCGATTGACTTGGAAAAAGATTGAACCGACCGACGGAAAAGCATTGGACAGGATTTCGAAAAATCCCTCCTTACACTCTCTCTCTCTCTCTCTCCATTCCAACCAAGAGTGACATGAGCTGGGTCACAGGGAAGCTCGGTCCGGTCACTACTCGCAAATACCCGAATTCCAAGGATCAGATTTCGATTTCGATCCTTCACGGGCAAGAAATCGTGCGGCTCAAACGTCAGACTATACTCTTCCGGTCTACCGGCAACTTCATTTTCCTGCATCCGAACGATCGAGCTCGTTGGATGTTCGTCCGCCTTGAAAACGACACTCAAACAATGGCTTTGATGCTTCGTAGCTACCCCTCCCGAAACGGTAGCCTAAAGTTCGGGACATCATTAACGAACTTTTCGTGCGGCACCGTCCTACCACCAGCAGGAAGCAGTAGTTTCGCAGGCACATCAGGCTACGGCTGATAAACAACAGTGCTGCGTGAACCATTCACTAACAAGCAGCAGTGAAAAAATGGCGCTCTGCGAAACATAAACAAGCCAAACGTGCCTCACGAGCAGTGCGAGCGAGTGGTCCCGAAAAGTTGAAACTAACTCAAAAGAATGTCATTACTTTCTATGCTAGCCGGTAAAAAGCGACACGACGTAGCAGTGTAGGTAGTTATCAGTTCGGATAGACTGGCTGGAACATGTACATCCTTCTTATTTTTTTTTTTTTTTTTTTGTTTGATGTAGTTCTGAGCATTCCAGAGTGAAAATACATGTTAGCGGTGCGAAATGTTTCGGGTGTGGGGTTTTTTTTCCCTCACGGCATTCTTTGTTGTCCCACTGCCGGCAAAAGGGTCGACGACATTGTCATTTCGTCCTAACCAACCGTAGTCGACTTTTTATGGCGTCTTTCGGGCGTCTTGATAACTTGATCCTCTTTTCTTCAAACGAACTCCGCACTGGAGATTTGTAGAAAGCAGTATCGTGACAACTTCGCCAACAGTGAGATAGCGTCCTGCCGAAAAGCCTTTCTATTCCAATTATTGTGCTCCAATGCTTTGCTATCGCTCATCTGTACCAGTTGATGAAGTCGACGTGATGAAGTGGAAGTAGTGATACGGTTTTTCGTGACCTAACGATCTAAAAACTTCTATGGATGACTTCTGCGATAGGTTGTAATGCCTACATAAGGAAAGTATTTTCTGCTTTTCGCTGTTATTTTTTTGTCCTAACACTGTCGTGGGAACATATCAGAGATGATGAAAATATTAATCGCTTTGTTCTTTGTAATGTTACTTGCTACAGTTATTCCTGTTTTATCTATAACATCCACCTCACTATCCCTGTTGACATCCTTATCTATACTATTGAGGATCTCTCATCAATTATCAACACATTTCAAAGTTGAACCGTTTCCCAGCTTCCTATTTGCAAAACTTGGTGTTGGCGAGTAGAAAGCTTCACCATTTCTTCCCATCATTCTCACCATCTCCTTACGAAGGCGACACCTTCAGAACGCTATGTTTCCTTCCAAAACCCCCAAACAAGTTCCCTAGAACTGACGCATCTTCTGCTGAGCGACAGAAACACATTCCAGCGAAAATGGAAAGCAAGCAAGTAGAACAGAACGAAAAAAAAAAGAAAAAAAAGCCACCAACCTCGCTGCAAAATAACACACAATACATTATGCGCGGGAAATAAAACGCTCAGTCGAAAGTTTTTCGCGACGGTTGATTTTTCCAGCAAATTGAGTTTTCTGTTATGCTTCACCGTTGTCGATTTTGCCGTACCGGTTTGCTATCTAGTTTTGTTTTCTTCTTTTTTTCCTTTTCTTTTAATTCTATCCCAGCGCTCAAGTCGATGAGAGCTGACATAATGATGAATGATTTCTTTAGCTTTTTTTCGTTTCTTCAGCAGCAGTTCTGTTTTGTTTTAGCTTTCGACACAATTTTGCACAAAACTTTTCATATTCTTGTACCGACTTGGAACAAACGCGTTGTACACAAACGCGTGCGCGACAAAAGGCTAGGACGGAGAGTGGGTACGGGCCGCCAGCACCGTGCACTGTATTATCGCCAACTTTTAAACCATTGCTGATGCACTCGAGTGGAAGGGAAAAGTTTGGTTTTTTTTTCAACAAACATGAATATCACTCGTTGCTCCGCTTTTCGGAGCTGGGGATTCGGCATGAAAAATAGTAATAAAAAAATGAAACAAAACACATAAAGTTCGTCGCAAGACGGTGAAAAGAACCGAACTAAAATTATGACGAAACGAGTGCGGAAACAAAGCAAGCGAAAGCTCGAAAAACTTCGAAAACAAAAGTACGCAGAAAGTGCAGAACGTTGGGAAAAGCCTGCGGGAAAGCAACACTGACACACTTCTGCGAACCTGTCCTCGCGAACGTTTCGGAAAGCATCGTTTGCAAAACATCACTCCTCACCGTGTGCTCGGTGTCTTTGGTTGGCCGATGGCAGGAAACATAACACTAGCGACTTGGTGTAGTTGCCGGTTGGTTTGTCAAATATCTTCTGGTCAAATGCTGATGTCGCTGTTAATTTTTGATTATTATAAAATATAATTATTTTTTTATGATTTATTATGTTGTTCTCAACTGCGTTTTATGTTGCAAATATCTGAAATGAAAAATTAAATTAAATTCCATTTTAAATACATTCTTCGGCAGAGTGTTTTCTCTTGATAGAAATCTAACTGTAATGCTTTAACATGAACAAATAAAGTGACTAGATATTTTTCTACCAAGTTACTCATTTCGAATACCTTATTAAAACTCATACATTTTGCGATGTTAATTACTGGGTTTTTCTTTGTTCTAATATCACTTTCAAATGAAAATCCCAAAACACAGCAATTTTCCTTATTCTAGCGCATCTTACACACCGTAAAAGAAATGTAACAGTTTTACAAGACGTTAAGGAATGGCCACAGCATAATGCGTCTTTTAATGATTATAGTTCCCTCTTTACACCATTCCATAATGCAAGCTCATCACTAGTTTTCCGACCCATTATCTCTCTTACCCATTCCCTGTGGCACAGTTCCCCTTTTTTCCGGCACGTAAAACCGATGCTAGTTTTCTTAGCGCATGATCTCACTCCACTCATTACCATTTTTATGCATCCCATCGTCCCGGCGCCCGGCTTCGCCGAGCTCATTTCGCCAAAGCGATAGCTTTATGACAGAATGCGATAATTACAACGATCATATTTTATCATACCGGTTCGCGCCCGAAAAACGGCACATTTGCCCTCTCGGAAGCGCTTCTTGGGATGCTACGCTCCGATGCTAATTAACCTACGGGACCATCAAACCGTAATTAGCACCGTGCCACGAGCTTCAAACCGTCGCACGAGACTCTTTAGCTTTGCCGGCTAATAACGCGAAGCGTGAGTACTTTCCGATGCATTTAGCCAAAGGGTGGGAAGTGTTAAACCAGGCGACTTATCCTACCAGAGCATATGATCGACAGTGGCCTCAACTGCACATCCTTAATCCTGACGCCAACATCGTCATCATCGTCACCGTCGTTAGTAAATCATCAAAGTCATACCGGAGCAAAAGGTCACTGGGGTATGGGTTTCGACCCAGCTACCGATGCACCTGAACTATTTTGCATTACTCTCTGTTCCGCTAAACTCATACCGGTATGCTTTTCAATCGATGAAACTTGTGGCAGAACTAACTGCCCCTGTCATTGCCACATCGCCTTTCGAATCCTCCGTAAATGGATGGAGAAGTGACGATTTTCCTGCAACGTTGATGCGCTTAACCCGTCCGGAAAGTTCTGCAAATCTAGCTTTCCATTTGCACCTCTCACTCGGAAACTCACTCTCCCACACACACGCGCACACCTCCATACCGTAAAATGGTTTCGCTTTCAGGAAGCTCGAAAGACGTAAATGTAAACAACGGGCACCTGTCATCCGCTCCGGCCCACCGGGACCAGGATGACGCGCGGAGACAAGTGCATGGCTTGACGGGCCATGGCGCTGCCAGCGACCGGTAGCGATTCGATTACGATCAACGAAAGCGCACCGGCGAAAGTCGGTAAGGAATCTAGAAATAACTCTAGAACGATGCCACCGACTATTGCATCCCGTTGCGGGACAAACCGGGAAGACATTCTCCCCGCTCCTGGGCCAGGTTGTTTGTGCACTGGGAAAATAGGACAACGGCAGGGAGCAGTTCCATTAAGCGGTAAATAGTGCTACTGGCAGCTGTTCCAAAATTCTTCACTCGAGTTACCGGACCGGTCGAAGCTGTTCCATTTTCTTCCCTTCAAGTTTCCGGGGTAAACTTTACATTGCAACCATTCCCCCTTTGTCGCTCGTTCTCGTGGTGAGAAAGAGAGATTGTGACTAAGACAAAGTCATTTAAAGTAAACCGGCACCAGTCGGTCGGTCGACGTCGGCTTGTAGGTGTGTGCTACTGCGGCTGTCTTCGGTGTTCACGAATGCAACACTGATTTATTTTTACTTTCCTTGGAAAACCAAGCGGGACACCACAAAACTGGGTGTCGTATTGTCAAGCGGCGTATATTGCTGTTGTTTTAGCAGCAGCAGCAGCAACCACAACTACACAAAAGCTTCCCTGTAAACAGTAGCTCAGGGGAGAGAGAGAGAAAACAAGCTTACACAAAAAAAGCAGAAGCGCCAACCTTCTGCCACCGAAAAAGTGTGAAAACAAACTCTAAACATTGTTTCAATGTTGACCTGAGGCAAATTCTTTAGTATATTTGTCCATCTTTTTGTCGTTCTTTATTTTTTCTGCAAGACGACGCTTGACTATTCTTTCAAAAGAGGGCGAGAGACTAAAATGGTACCCAACTAAGGATTGAAAAGGATGCTGTTGGTTTGGAAAATGAAGAAAAACGAGCTTTGATGGTGAAAAGAACCTGCTCGTCCCGCTGTCAGGTCGAAGGGGAAAACTTTAGCTCGCTTCACAATCTACTGTCTAATAATGTTAAACGATCAACCCAAAAAGTAAGGCAAAATGTAGCAAAAACACTCCCACTCGACCGTGACACCATTGTTCTCTATGCAACAAAAAAAAACACAGAACGAAGAAAGAGAAATCGAAAGTTGATTCTATTCACACGTCGTGTTAAAACGGAGTACCTTGTCCTCCAATAACGCTTCATACATCTATCAGGCGTTACATACCTATAAATAACAGGCAAGTTAAAGGTACACAAGTCCTTTCCTAGCCTGGAAATTATTTGCCATCCGGCAAGATAAGGCAAGATGTCACCAATTTTGCTGTTTGCCTTGTGTGAAAGACCTTTTTCGTTCTTTTCCGGCAACAGGATGTTGGGTGAAGAAAAAATGCGTTTTTTCTGCAAAATAAAAATTAAAAACATCAATCCGCATGGATCATCCTGATGGAAGGTCTCGTCCTCCGATATAACAATATCAATTGCAGCTCGTTTACCCAAGATTTCATTAAATTAGTTTTTTAATCATTGTTTAAATTATGTTCGAACCAACAAATTAAAAAATGCATACCCTTACTTCAATAAAACCATTAAATCATACTACGCCTGAATGTAGGCACTAATGCATTGAATACATTATACTCCTACATGTATGCAATGAGCGTAACATAACGAATTTTTCAATTTTCGATTCTGCTATCATCCTCATTTGAAACTGATTGGTTTAAAAGTCTTTTTGTTTCGGAAATGCAGATCTGAGCAAAATACTAATTAATTACTTCAAATGTATGCATTAATCTAAAGTGCTTTACTATTGATTACATGACAGTGAGACTTAAAACATAGGTAAAACGGCCTGTAGAAAAAAACTGTTTTTTCTGAAAAAAAAATAAAATTAAAAACTACACTCCGAATGGATCAACCTGTTGGAAAGTCTCGTCCTCCGATAGAACGAAATCAATTGCAGCTCGTCAACCCGAGATTGCATCTACTAATCCCACCGAGGGAAAATCGTCCTCCCCCTGAAAGCCGAACTGCACCGAACCCTCACGCTGAATGATTTAGTGTGACACGCTGGCAATCATTTGCACTGTTGCATTTTATCGCTTCACAACATACTCTTTCAGTGGCGGTTGTGTGTGCGTGTGTGTGTAGTTTTGTGCTTTTTATTTTCGTTTTCCAACTCGCACATCGAAAATCCTCGTAATCGATTCCCGACCAGAGTCAACCAATCATCAAATTGGGCTCAAAACCGAAAGCGCTGCATAATCTGAAACACGGTGTCATCCACTGGGTAGCTCACAAAAGCTCTCTTTCACACACATTGCCATGCTACATATTACCGGTTGATAAAAATTGCATTTCGATCAACCGGATTACTATTGCCGGGACTGGGAGGATTCGAATTCAGTGCAATTGCATATTCTGAACCGACTGTCCGAACGGGGGTATGGTATGGAGAACATGCATCACTTATGCACTTACCAATTCCGCGTATGATGGTTGGCTTATCTCCTTTGCCTTCCGGGGCAGGTTTTCTGTACTGCTGCATAGTTCTAGGAATAAAGAACTGCAGAGTGCCCGTTCGTAGTGGTAGAATTGCTCGTATGAATGGTTTCTGAACCATTTCCATGGTTCAAATTGAAATTTGTTTTGTAGTATGAGTTTTCTTTCTTTTCCCACACATACTGAGAAGCAGCAGCCATCTTGAATGATCAAATGATTAAAAGTGAAGCACAGAGCTGCTTAATCGGTATTGTAGCTCTGTGCCGGTTACAATCATTGCAACGAGCAACAACAGGTAAAGTTCATTGCAAAAATAAAATCCTTTTCCATGAATCTTTATACGCTGCTGTACTGATGTGGAATTTCATTAGTCACTGGTTTCAGTGTTAATTAATTATTGAAAGATAGTACAAAGCCTTGTGTAAAAAGGGTATTTTAAATTAAACTGCACATTGCTTTGCAATCGAGCGAAAGAACAAAGAGCATTTTAATCATTTCTACTGACCGAAAACTTTCCTTTCTTCTGGGTGTGTATGGATGTGCAAGCTGTAATTACCGAGGACGGAATTTGCACAGTAAATGCATACGGTATAGCACAAAAACCATTGTCAACCATCACAAAGAAGCATCGTTGTGCATTTCAAGGGACAAGGTTTGCGTTTTTCGTTTTCCTTTACAATAGTGAAAACGGTGGAACCATGATTTTGTCACCCTGCGTCATCGCTCGACCGCGTCCAGTTGTGGTGGTAGCGCAGTCGAAGCGTTAAATTAGCGACAACGATTCGAAGCGCAAACTTTGGCCTTTGCGCTGGGAACTGTGAGAATTAACCAAATTTCGCAACGATATCGTCAGCTCAATTGCTCAAACCCTGTACGCTGAAATATCTCTCTCTAAATGTTAATACATTTAAAAGCGTTTGTACTTCTCCCTTCCATTACCCCAGCGAGCCAAATTCGAGTACAGTTCCTTTCTTGTGTTGCAGACCGAACAATCCCCACTGCTGCGGTCACATTGGCTGATGGTCAAAAAATCTTTCCACGAGTTTTCTGACCACAACCACGCTGCCGAAGCGAAAATTGTTAAGTAAACCACATTTTTCCTCATGAGTAACACGCCGCTTGATGTGTGTATAGTAAAAACAGACTAAACGCAGAAGGAAGACCGCATACAATGAGGGACTTTTTCACCGTTCTGTTTTGATGCGGCTAAAGGCATGTGTTTACTTTTTTGCAAAATTGAAATGTGATGTCTTTTAGGCGGTTTAGTCGTTTAAATATGTAATTAGGATTTTTAACAAATTTTGTTGGTTAATTCAAAAAGCATCCCACACACTTTGCCATATTCAAATTCAAAATCAATTCATATTATGTATCTGCTTCTGCTTAAATGTACCATTAAGGGTAGTTGCTGTGCATTAAAATATAACTAAAAGACAAACAAATTCAATAGAACAAGAACTAAACCAAACATTGAGGGCACAGCATACTTACTTACTTACTTATCCGGCGCTACAACCGCTTTGCGGTCTTGGCCTGCCTCAGGAGTGTCCGAAACCGCTCACGGTCTCGCGCCTTCGTCTGCCAGTCCGTTATCCCGGCCTTAATGGCGGACGCCTCCACGCCATCTTGCCACCTCAATTTGGGCCTACCACGCCTCCTCTGTCCTTGTGGACGGCCTAAAAAGACTTTACGGGCTGGGTCGTCCGTTTCCATGCGTACAACATGGCCAGCCCACCGGAGCCTGGCGAGCTTAATACGCTGTACGACAGTGAGATCGCCGTACATCTCCTATAGCTCGTCATTATAGCGGCTCCTCAATTGTCCTTCCACACATACGGGGCCAAGTATCCTTCTGAGCATCTTCCTCTCGAACGCGGCTAAGAGGGCTTCGTCAGATTTGGACAGTGTCCATGTCTCAGAGGCGTATGCGAGTACTGGTACTATATAGGTACTATATAGTCCCAGCTTCGTCCGTCGCGACAGGTTCTTTGAGGTGAACTGCTTTTTCAGGCTGTAGAATGACCGGTTGGCAGCCAGCATCCTTGCGCGCAACTCAACTTCATACTGTTGTCGTTGCTGACCTTAGACCCAAGATAGGTGAATTCTGGGACGACTTCAAAAGTGCGTTCACCTATCTGTACATCACGCCTACGTAGATTCGGATTATTTATTGGTAGGCCCGCTGATGTTGCCACCATCAGTTTGGTCTTTGCCTCGTTTATCTGCAATCCGAGGTTCTCTGCCGCCTGCTCAATCCCTTGGTAGGCTTCTGCTACATAGGAGAGCCGCAGACCAATGATGTCTATATCATCAGCGTATGCCAGGATCTGGGTTGACTTATAGAAGATGGTTCCCGTAGTCTCCACCCTCGAGTCGCGGATGGCCCTCTCTAGCGCCAGGTTGAATAGGAGACAGGCCCGTCCCCCTGGCGCAGACCCTTGGTGGTAGCAAAAGGTCCTGAGAGTTTTCCATCCACCCTCACCTGGCATGTGACGTTGGTCATAGTCATTCTAACTAGCCTTATCAGTTTGGCCGGGATTCCAAATGAGCTCATAGCGTCGTTCAGTTTTACCCTGGCTATGCTATCGTATGCGGCTTTGAAGTCAATGAAGAGATGGTATGTGTCGTTTCTGTATTCAGCCATCTTCTCCAAGATCTGCCGCATGGTGAAGATCTGATCAGTGGTTGATTTTCCGTTTCGGAATCCTCTTTGATAGTTTCCTACTATCTCTTCGACGTGCGGGACAAGGCGATCCTGAAGGGGCACAGCATAACAGGCAGAAAAAAATGTAATTTTTAGTAAATTTTGTGTAGTAAATTGTGGTACTGTGGTAATTGTAAAAATGGTCCTGTTTCGGAAGATAAGACGTATTTGAACTGCTTTTTGTTAAAATATTATTAAATTTACCTTCTTCAAAATTTGAATTAGTTACAACACATCTTTATCTCAGCAAATTCCGCACCGCTTTTGGTACAATTACCCTAATCGTATAGGTGTGCTGTCTAATAATGTTATCGGTCAACCGAATGATAGTTATTAGCAAATGATACGCAAATCATAAGATGAAAGTAATTAACAAAAACATAAGTACAGATTAATCTTCAACGGCGTTGCAGCTTTGAAGCGTTGCATACATTTAGGCGTGATACGGGTAAGGCAAAATCCTACAGTTATAATCTAAACCGTTGATACGGTTTACAAAACTTCTACCAATTTCATAAAAATACTTGGAAAAAGAAAGGGTTGATAATGAAAAAGAAAATGAATTACCAATAAGAACTTTACATTTTTTTTTTCAAATGAAAAAACGCAAAAAAAAACATCGCTACGAGTACCAAACTTCTGTACTGACAATTCGCCCCTTTCCTTTTCGATCCCAACTCGTTTGTCTCTCCTTCTCTGTAGTTTATTCGCAAACCCTACATTTAGCAAAGAAGTGCCTTAAGTGAAAAGCTAAGAACATTTAATTTGATAAGAATGAACCGATGCTCCGCTCAGCCAGCGTTCCCGGTGTGTAGCGTTCAATATTCCTTTTTCGCCCCGTCCCGTTCCACTGTACGCGGCGTGTTTTAACATCGCATTTGTATTCGCGCTTTTATTTGCACCTTTCCGACTTGCTATGCCAGTTCCATTGCCAATCGGTGCAAGAGATTGCTGCCGGATGCTTGTTTGCGCCCGCAAAAACCAACGCAACCACACGGTGCTCATGAAAATTAAATGCTTGTTCCGAGACAGTTTGGCGGTTCGGCGTTTCGGTTGTGGAGCGAGAGTTTTCTTTCCTTCGCCCTTGTGCCCTGTCTGTAGATCCACGCTGGAAGACGCGCTGCGCCTGAAGGTGAACGTCCCGAAGCACTTGGGAGTGAGGCGGATGTGACGCGCACCAGCGTCCCAGTACGTAAGGGGTTGCTTTTTTTTCGTTGCTTTTACCAGCGGAATAAAAAGAGATAACCAGGCTCGTAACGCCTTTCGCGAGCCGCTTGGGGATTGGGCAATGGGGCCTCGTGGCTCGTTTTTTATTCATTTGCTGCCACATTTCGCCTGTATTTTAAAGCGTTTCGTGCTATAATTTGCTGCGCACAAATGTGTCCCTACACGCGCGTTTCCATACCAAAACGCAATGGACTCTGGTTGTTCGGAGGCGTGGGTTTTCTCGTTACGATCTCGTTCGGATAATGGTGAGCTTCTTTAAATGGTGAGCATTTTCTTACCGTAGCGAAAGCGTTTCCCAAACGTGCACCGTTTCGGGTTGATGTGTTAAGCAAAAACTAAACTTTTCCTTCCATTGTATCACATCTCTTTTGGCGAAAGGATTCTAAAGATTCTATATAGTGAGATTTTGGGAAACAATATCCCTCACCCACACCATGGCATGCCGATCATTCCTGGGCCCAAAAAATGCGAAAGAAAAAAAACCCTCCAAACCGTACGCTCTTTCAAAGGCATTGCGAACGACGTACGAACACAAACCTTATCTTTGGCGAAAGAATGGCAAACATCTGTACGTAGCCTCCGGGCCGAGTTGCCAAATGCCTTAGCATGCCTTACATTTTCTTCGCCCGGCGAAGCGATGCATGGCTTTCGCACGGCTGAAACTGGAGTGAAAACGACCGAGCCCGCACACAGTCGCTGGCGCTTTTAACGAGTTGCTAGTACATAAAAATGTGTTATGAATTTTACAAATGTCTTCATTTGTGCTGCGGCCTGTGAAGC
This sequence comes from Anopheles coluzzii, assembly GCF_943734685.1. NCBI lineage: Eukaryota > Metazoa > Arthropoda > Insecta > Diptera > Culicidae > Anopheles > Anopheles coluzzii. Next base: position 117,628,541 of record NC_064670.1, on the reverse strand, counting down.
CGTACGTATTTGCACCATTAACTTCGACGCCCGCTCGCGCTTTGTACCCTTCGAAAATTATCAATAAACGTCTTCACTAACACCCCATCGATGTGTGTGTATGTGTGTGTGTTTCCTGGGAGTATTCAAGATTCGTGCATGTATCTGTGGCTGTATCGTCCCAATGGGACACTCTTTCATTCTACATCGAAAGCTCAGCGAAAGCGTTCTTACCACGAGGCGGCATTTGTTTTAATGCTCCAAAGAAATCAAGCAAATGGAAATGCGAGTAGTCCCACGTCGGGGGAAATCGCTTCTGTTTTCTTTTAAGCGTCGCTGGGGCTTTCTTCCCAACCTCACTGGCACTGGTGGTACATTTGCTTTCGTGTCCCATTCCAATCGACAGACGCAAAACATGCCGCCTAACCCTGGCTAAAGGTGTTTCCTGCGGCACGGGACACTGCTGCAGCACGACGTGAGCTTTGCGTCGCATGAGGCACCTTCTGTCAACGAACATGACAGAATGCGTTTCTTTATTTATGATTCATTAATTTGGTTCAACATTTAACGAACAAATGTTTGCCTTGTTTCTCAGCTCAGCTGCTTTCTGTACGGCAGGGGTGCATAATTTCAGGCGCTTTTAATTTTGTATTTAAATTGCATACATTTGGGCGCATTTGTTTTTTTCTCTCTCGACCAAGGTGGATTTAAAAATATCAGGTGGTGGACTCTAGTGCATTTTGACAATTCGTCACTTGACGTAAGGTCCCCAGGATTCAAACTTTGTTTACAATTATTAAATTTGTTCATATAATTTATCTACCCAATTTTTTCGATTAAATATTCTTTAAAAATATATTTTGGACTTCGCCAGATTCTTATTTAACATTAAAACATGGATTAAAGTGTATTATTTTGTGTTATTCCGTGAATTTATTCTATAATTCACTGTGTTTTCGACATTTTCGATGATATAAATTAAGAAATCATTTTTTTTTTCAATTTTCACATTGATTCCTCATTATCTACGAGCCGCATGGATAATTTACGTGAGATTAGAACTCTTACTCACATGATTTTAAATTTCGTGCATAAACAAATCATCAAATACTTTGTTAATAAATCTATTTTTTTCGATAAAATCAACAGACACACAAAAATGCACATAATAACAAAGAAATCTGTTCTATTTGCTAAGCTTTGTGTGCGAAAACCAATGGTTAACGGTTCTAAATTGACGTAAAGTCCCTCAACTATGGCGACCCCCCAAAGGCCCTAATCCACCACCTGATATTTTTAATCCACCTTGCTCTCGACGGAGAATCAACGGTACAACACAATTGATGTATTGAAATCCTTTTGTCGATGACTGAACGGTTTCTATGAATTTTAATTTTCCAAACCAACCTTTTTCAACTTTGTCATTTGAGACATGATTTACATTGACCCCTTTCGGTGCAGTTTTATAACAATTAAATGAAAATAAGCTCCCCTCTTCTGATCCGCTCACAAAAAGCGGTACTGTTCAATGTGTCTGTTCACGAATACATTTTATTGAAGTGCTTTTTTTTTCTTAACCACGCTCAACATTATGCCCTTCGAATATGACGCTCCCGGGACACTATTGATCGGGCCCACTGACGCTTCTGGCTGCGCTGGGCAAATTATTCACCCTCGAATCCGGTTATCAATCTCACTGCACACATTTTACACCAAACTCACCGGTCGAGGTGGAGGTAAACCGAACACAAGAGCAGCCCACTTCCAACAGCTAACCTCGTGTACTGCACTTGAAGCGCACAGGTTGTGTGCCCTTAAACCCCAGCACCCGGGCCGCTGCCACAAGCGCACTCCAAAATTGCGGTAAATTCAATAGAGTGTTTTATTGCACAAGGCGAAAGGTAATTTAATCTCTTCCCGCGCAGGTAATTAATTTCCACAAAGACCATCCGCAAACCGCGAATCTCGGAAACCCTGTCGCACCGGTAACGTGCCCGGTGGTACCGTCGCACCGAGCCCCCGTTCACCGTTTAGCAGGCCCGGTACATGTGGGTGTGAGTGTCTATGTTGATTGCTTCGGAGGAAACATATCCACACACACACAACACACACACAATCTCACCCGCACGTGGCGAGAGTTCAGGATGTCACAGCGTTTGCAATCACGCTGCCCGACCACGGTGCCGTCGTGTGGTTGTATTAGCTCCCGCACGGGATTACGGTCGCACAGTACAGGGACGAGCGATTCAGTTAATGTATTCAATAAAGTATGCTTTCACGTACGCCACATCCAGTTCCAGCTGCACTCTGCTTTGGGTCAACCTGAACCTAGCCCAACAAAAAAGGGACAGTGATACCCCCACTATCCCTGGGGCAACTATTCCCAAAATCAAGCACCACCACACTCGCCTCCCGGCGGCGCGGCTGCTGCTAAATCAAATGGCTAACACTAACGCCGAAAAAAACCCCCATTGTTTACTGTTATTTATGCTCGGAATAGGGCTTCCCATTTTAGCGCACTCAAACAAACACACAGGCACGCACATAGAAGGGGATGCCAGTGCCACACTTACAATCTGGCACTGTAATGGAAGCCAGTGGCACTGTAGACCTGCCCGACGGGTGGGACGAGTTTTGGAGCCCCAATTTATCTACGGTATCGTTTGGAGGTTAGCAATATTTATGGACACTGCCTGGTTGGCGATCTCGTGTTGACATCCGTTTTTGGTTTGTTGCTGCTGGCAGCCCGCCAATGATACAGGCAAAAGGAACCGGGTAGCGAATGAAGAAACGGTACGCGATGCTTCACGAGCTAAATTGGCAAACATAAAAAGGAATGGGAAAGGCATGCAAGGGAAAAAAAAAACGATAAGGCCAAAGCGTTGGTGTGCCAAGCAAGGATGGCAGAGGTGTTTGATTTGTGCTTATTAGCTGATATCATAAACCATGCTGCTTGAAGGGGCAACGAATAGGTCGTAGGAGAGATAAAATGGTAAGAGTTTGGGACGGGATGAAAGAGCTAGAAATGTGATATAAAAATATATTGCTTCAAGATAACACTAGAGAATAGTATTCATATTTTCTAAATATTATCTGCGACCAAATCGGCAATTGACAATTGATCATTGAAGAGATTACAATTAAAAATCAGATTTTCAGCTGATCAGCTCCTTTAGGCTAAAATGATGTAAGGCGCCTAAAGGTATGCAAAATATGTTTCGTTTTAATCAGTTAGTACACTTTTAAACCAACCTCAAGGTGACAATGTGGCGTGCATCCACCATTAAGATAACGAAAAGGCTGACAAAAGGCGCAAAACCGTGAGCGGTTTCTACTCCTGAAGAATGCCACGATCGCAGAGCGGTCATAGTATCGAATAAATATGTAAGAAAGTAAGAAATACATATTTTCATTATTGTAGTTGCCCCGTCTCGGTTCGTACTACGGTCGTTTTGTATTCGTCAAGCTGTGCGTCCTAGCAACATGCTCCTTGAGGGTTCAAATCCGTTACCGTTTTGATTATTCACGTTATTTATATTCATCAGCGATAGTTATGATGATTCGGATCTACTTTGCATACCTCTAGGCGCTACGTTAGAGATAGAGAAGAAGAAGTTTTAACGTATATTTTAAAGCAATACTAAAAACTAAAAACTAAATATGATTATTTAAGTGAATTTTACAGTTTGTTCTGCTCATAGTTTAAATTCAATTTAACATAATCAGATGTTCAACTACACACTTATTAATTGGTTTAGAAAAACATCATTGAATCAAAAAGCTAGTCAATAATAATGATTAAGTCACAAGACAAGGACAAGGCTGGTTTTTTGATAAAAACATAAATGAGCTAACTTTCCATATCACAGTTTGTTCCAATTCCTAATAAATATATCTTAACATGCATTATTTAGAACATTTTCATCGTACAATTTTACCCAAATATATCTTAACAAATCCTAAACAAAAAGAAAAGATAAGAGGCTTTAAACCGGTTATTTACGAAGACTCTCGGTTGTAGTTTTTTTTGTGGGAAACTCAACCACATACAAAAGGCCGGTTCTATAGAATCAAAAATCCTCGATACGATACGAAGCACCAGTTGACTGCACCAGTACCGGTGCACACGAACAGTGTGCAGGAGAGCTATTTTGGAAGAAAACTTTCGTTTTTCACGTAGCTCTTGCGGTCTAAGTGGCCCACTTCCCATCGTCCCACGGGCGCTGCTCTGCATCGAGCTAATTGAGCTTAGCTTTCCGGAAAAGGATTTAGTTATTTTAACAAGAATCGGACGAGTAGATGCTTTATTGCACGTATGTTTATCGGTACCGCTCTTGCCATCTGGTGGTACTCGATCGGGCCCTTCCTATACTATGAACGGAAAAAAGGCTTAAAGAGCTCTTACCTCGAAACGATGGCCTATTAAGTAGGGCCATCGTAGCGATGAATGCTCTGTTAAATCGTGTTTGATTGATTATTTGTTCTCATTCAACGCAATCACGAGCGATTGTACATGTTCATCCGTATAATTGTCTTAAACAATCCACAGAGGGGGGGATTAAAATGAAAACACTTTTGTTGTTAAGTCCCGCTTTGTTTTGTGACCACTAAGCACACAACACGGTGTAAAGTTAAGCATCACGCTCAAGTGCTTTCCGTCTGGTTGCACTTCAGAAAAGCTCGGCTCACCATTGCCTTCACCAAACACTTCGGATTAATAAAGCAAAAACACAAAACAAAGGAAACGCTCCTTAAGCCGATGAGGGAAAACGGAGCAAACTAATTTCATCCTAAGAGCTTTCCGGACAAAAACCTTTACAAGCGCACACAAACACGCACACAACTCACTCCCACTCGCGTAATGATGTCCTTCTGCGAGAAGATAAACAATAATCCACGCGTCCAAGCTGAAGCGTGCGATGACGCTTAACTAGCAGCTAACCTCCGACCGTCCCGTCCTCCTTCACCTACCACAGCCACCACCGAACACGGCGGGAAAAGCGGTAAGTTTTCCCGCGCGGACTTAACACACGGATGACGGAAAGCTCATCATTAGCAACTCGTGGTGAGCACACTAAAACAAACAATAACGATCAAACTCGTGCGCCCCTCGGGGAAACACAATGGGACCACCCTTCAATCCGACAGAAACCCAACCCGATTGATTCCCGGAGAAAAGCCAACGCCACCGCCATTGTCTGGCACGCTGAAACTAAGTCCCTCGCTCACACACACACACACACACACACTACAGATACAACGATCAACAAAAATCAATATTATCCCTAATTGGGCAAAACCACTAATAGAGACGCCGAAAGTTTAACGTTTAATTTAATTACACCCGGCACACCGCTCCACGCGTCGGAAACGAAGGTTTTCGTATGGGAGGGTGGGGGAAGAGGTGGAGCGAAACATTCGAGGACGAAATTGTTCTCGATTGCTTTTTGATAAAGGACCGATGGGCTCCCGGAGAGTGTGTAACCGAGAAGAAGGCACTCCAGCACCCGGCGTACCCGTAACGACTCACTGGGTCATCCTCACTTTGCTCCGGTCCGGAGAAGAAAGGTTCCGGTACGGTCTCGTGCAAGAGATTAGGTTGGGAAGTGAAATAATTGCCCCCCCATTCAGTGTGTGTGTGTGTGTGTGTGTCTGAAGGCATTGGCATGGGAAAAGCATGAGGTACCGTGGGTGTTGTTTTCCGTAAGCCTCTTTGTTCGGTGGATTTTCGCGTTGCCAGTGTAACGATTCATTTCCAGCGTCTGAAACCGTTTGTCGGTCGGCTTCCGTATGGTTTGCGATGCGAAAAACAGACAATTACAAGCTATTGTTTAATGCTTTATCAAGGGTTCAAAAAATGTGCAAAATGGCCCTTGCAACTTGACGAGCAATGTTATATTGTGAAAGTGAGAAACAAAGTGTATAAAATCTTTTTGAACAAAAGCTGTATCAAAACAATGGGCCATACAAAGCACAAAAATTGAATGAATATGGTATAGGAAAGCAATGGTATAAAGTATCGAATCGAACCATAACATATAATTTAAAAAAAAACTGAATAGAAAATAAGATTAAAACATATTTAAGAAAAAAAAGCATGCAAGACAAAAAGTATTTCAACAACCAAGAAAAATACAACTGAAAATTATAAACAAGTGTGTGCTGTTTCACTAAGAAATGAAAATAAAATATTAATACTAAAATATTTAACATCATACATTCAACAACCCAATCTAAAAGCAACAAAATAAGGTCCAACAAACATTACTTAAACTATTTATAACACATTACTACACAACTCCTGGTGGAAAACAAATCCATTGATATCTAACTATTGTACACTCTTATGTTTCCTATTCTTCATCAACACCAGCCGTTCGTTAGCAACCACTTAAAGCTTGCCACGTATTTTCTACGACTAGCGATACAGCAAATAAAAGAAAATCTCTTTCACCGAAACAATTAATCAAGCTCACTTTCCTACCAACCTGTTAGAAGACACTGGGCCGCTGGGTTCATGCTTTCGGTTCATTGCGTTTGGTGTTCGAGTTCGGAGTAACCAATTTCTCAACACAAGCAACTCAAACCCATTCGATTACAACAATGCGCCCAACTGTGGCTTTACGAACTCACCTCCCCCTCACCCACCCCTAACTCCTTCGCCCTGCTCCTCCGTTTACGTTACCCAACGGCAGGGCAGCAAGGTGTGTTGTGTCACTCATTATCCAAATTAATTCACCGACTGTAAACTTCCGTCGCCCGTCGTTCGCCAAGCAAAAACAACCAAACACGACCCTTTCTGGCCCCGGCTATCCGGTCGGCCGTAGCACCACCGGAAGCTAATTGCTGCGGTTGCAGTAAAAACTTTTCACCCGTGGTCAGAAACGTCCTTACGCTGTGTGTGTGTATGTGTGTGTGCCCGGGAATGTGTTGTACGTATCTGCAACTAACGAGCAGGGATTTGGACCTCATTCTTGGTCGATGTTTCTCGTGCTGTTCGTATGTGATTTGGTGCTACGAACACTGGTCAACGGTGGTTTAGAATTTTTCAAACACACGCTTCCTGTTGCGACTGTCCTTACCACAAAGTAGTACTGCTTCCGGCTTACCTTGAGCTTTTCCTAGCTTTCGATTCGAAGGCTGTGGCCAAACGTATGGAGTGAAACGAACCAACGTTATTTGCAACCAATTTCCTTACGCACTACTGGCCCACATCGTGTAATCCACGTGTAACTGGGTTAATGTTTTTCATCAGGAGAAAAGCATCCGAAGAATGCATACCCTCGTCTTTACTTGGTATGAATGTTCGGATTAAGCTTACTTCTACGTGTCAGAGTCCGAAACCGGGCAACGGAAAACAAAGGCGCCGTTGATCTGTCCATTTCCACCATCTTTTGAAGGGCCCAGTAGGAATTTAGGCAGTGGAGTAGACGAAGAAAAATGATGCTCCCTGTAGAATATGACGAAAGGGTGGGAAGCAGGTAGGAGAAGACTACGTTTTTTTCCTTCAGTACTCGGAACCAACCCTAAGTGGGTGCTCGAAGGTGAGAAATTATCTGCATAACATCAGTTATTGGTGTAGTCGGTGTTTAGCTTCTGTTTCAAGTACACACAGTGTGACTACAAGTGATGTTTTGCGGGTAAAATAAAAGTTCCACTACAAGCATGCTTTAAGCAGGTTAAGATGAATTGATAAAATAGATATTTTAGTAACACTAACCGTACGTAGCGTTTGAAACACTGATTGCATACTTTTAGGAGCATATATTTTGATGGTATAAAACCCTGAAATTAACCAAAGTATGCAATCAACAGATTTGTACGCCTGTCATTATGCAACCCGCAGCTCAAAATCAAGTTAACATCAGCAGCAGTTGGTTCTGTTACCATACCTTAAAACGCTATTTTGACCACGATCCTATCGTACATTCGATCATCGTTCGGATAAGCTCGCCATGTTTAGCCACACTGCACTCTAGAACAGGGAGGGATATAGCCGTTCAACTAGCACGTACGAACCAGCAGCCGACACTTGCCGGAATTCCTTTCGGCATACTGAAACCATCCGAGTATCTTCGGTAGGGCCCAAACGGGTGGTGGGCAAAACAGATGGGGCACAAAAGAATTCATACCGATCTCACCTGAATTTTTGATGAACCCGTTAAGCATGTGTGAAGATCCGTAAATAAATAATCAAGTAAAAAGCTACCGGTGTATGGGGCTGATCTCACTGTTCTTTCATCTTCGATGTTCGATCTCTCTTTCTCTCTCTCTCTCTCTCTCTCTCTCTATCTCTCTCTCTCTCTCTCTCTATTTCTCTTTCTCTCTCTTTTTACTCATTTGCACGGGCCCATATTCATACCATGCCTTGCCGAGCATTAATCCATCCAAGTGTGCACGAAACGTGCCCAAAAGGCCCCTGAAATCCGGACATCCGTGGCAGGTGAGCAGACATTACAGCACTCACTACGCATCGCTACCGAATGGAATGGTAGGCAATTTCCGCGCATGGCAACGTAGTGCACAAAGGCTCACCCACCGAAGAAAGGCAAGCATGATCAATCAAAGAGCGCCAGTTTGAACACGGGTGAAAAAAGATACGCATCCTTTCGACTAGTCTAGTGGGAAATGGGGGGTACAATAACAACACCAAAGTTAAATTTGCTTCTCACTTTGCTGTGGTTGAAACCAGGAATCGATTTATCTTAATGAAGCTCCAATTTTCATCGTAATACGGGAACTACTAACTAAATAGCTACATGGTAACGAAGTGTATAAGGTCATGGAAGCTTAATCTACTCTTCCATTCCTAGAACTGTAAACAAGCGTTGAAACCGGCATTGGAACATTCCTAATGTAAATGCTTTTAGCACGCATCTGAGTGGTTGAAGTGATCAAAGTGAATCCACAATTCACGGCAGTGCTTTATTTGTCACACCTTTGCATCATCTAGATTGATTGTAACCTAAGATAAATAAAACCCAGTTTACTCAAGCCAGTTTTGTTATAAATGTGCTAGGTCTAGTTTGTTTGATGTGATTAACACAATAATTAATTTCGTGTATCAACACACAAACATTTACTTATACTATATTCGATTCGAAATATGCCGACGAACACTGCAAATGGGTTGGTAGTGAAATCTTTCAGTCGAGCTTATGAAATATTTCAACACTACTCATCGGAAGGCAACTTAGAAAATTTGAATACAACACAACGGTTGTTTGAAATTTTCATAGAGTTCATCTCTTTGCTGTTAAGATTAAGCTGACCAATAGTTCCAAAAACTGCTAGATTCTAAAAATACCTTAACAATTTCTAGACGATTTCATAAAAAAATCCTAAATTGCTTCACTTTTAATGAGTTGGTCTTATGTAGGTACGTCAAACTGACGGCACGCAGGCCACATGTAGTCCCTGCGGGTTCTGTATGCGGTCCGTCACGCTATAAAGTTATATTCAGCCGTACCGGCGAACTCATTCGACGAGAAACATTCGTCGCTCATGAGTGGACAGGGTTGTCACTAGGTTGGCCAGTATAAAATCTATACGGTTTTCTAATTTTATATCTAGAGGGCTATGAAATGAGTGAAAATGAGCGTCGCAGCTAACGTTCCCAGGAACGAACGAGTTCGCCGGTACGGCTGATTGTCCAGTATATACCAGCCATTGCGTATCTATCGGAAAGCCAGCTACGAAGGGGTAATAAGCATTTATATTGAAATGGAACACATTTAGCATCAATCAGCCGTACCGGCGAACTCGTTCGTTCCTGGGAACGTTCGAGGCGACGCTCATTTTCACTCATTTCATAGACCTCTATGATCAAAAATTAGAAAACCGTCTAGGTTTTGTTCTGCCCAATCTAGTGGTACAACCCTGTCCACTCATGAGCGACGAACGTTCTTCGACGAACGACCACCTCGATACGGCCGATTGTGTCCCGTTTTTTTTTTCATCATCACTGTCCGGTCAGCCTAGTCCAGATTGACCTTTTTTTCTGCGAAACATTAATAACAAGATAAGACAGCGCTGATTGCTTGGTGAGCGGTGAACGGTGATAAGAAAGCGGCAATTATAGTGGTTTAACAAAATATTCACTCTCTTTTTTTCTCGTTTTCAAGCGGTCTGCTGAGAGTTGCTCAGACGTTCTTATCATCTATACCAGTGGTCTCCAACCTGTGGTCCGTCGCGTAAACAGACGTGGTCCGCAAAAGTATTGATTTCTGAAAAATAAAATCTTATTACTATACACATTGCATTTTTTTATCCACCATCAATATTAAATATTCAACAGGCATGCCTAGAATGAGATGTAATCATATTTTTGATCAAAAACTTTTAACTAAGTATACGAAATGTATGCCCTCGAAAGATGAGGGCCGTGGCAAATGTATTTTCAAAGCCAAGCGGTCCGCGATCCTAAAAAGGTTGGAGAGCACTGATCTATACGACAGTCATCCTTTATATTTTATGATAATAAAGGAATATTTAGAAATAACATGGAATTGAAATTGAATTGAAAAATGGATTAGATTGAGAATCTTTTACTTGGCGAACCTTCCTACGCGGAAAGACCGGCATATTTAGACTATCGAGACTTCGTGAATTATGAACAGACCATGGTCGCTAGTGTGTAACCATAAACCCTTTTTATTTTCTTTTTTTTTATAAAGATGGAGAATTAAATCACTATGACTAACCTGCACTGCGGGTTGCAGAGCGGGGAACTCCCAGCAGCTTAAACTTAAACTTAAACTTTACCGCCCTAAACACCCTCCATACGCATATTTCTTCCAACACTCCGGACCCGCTGGTTAACGCATTAACAATAGAGTGAAGGGACGGCGAAAAAGCCCAAATTGAAACTCCTGTCTCGGGGCAACATTGGCGTGGAATTGGTTGAATGAATATCGACGGGAGCTGCAACCCTCATACAGCAATCATATTCACGACCGAAGACCGCAGGATGTGTCCTCAAACACACCACTTGCCACGATGCTCGTCACACTAGATGCGATTTACAACTTTGTCTGTTCCGTATTGAATCCATCACCCCAAATTCCGGTATGGACCCATCCGCCAGGATAGCAGCCCAGCATTAGAGTCACCGAAACTAATAAGACTTCATGCCTACGAGAACCGACCGGTGCCAAGTTACTCGGAGCCAAGTCGAATCCCATGTCCATCTCCAGGCCCTACCATATCCAGTTGGATCCAAATGGATTGAGACCCCTGGGATCCTCCTCTGCGAGCCTCGATTGCAAACATTCTTCGTTGACAAATCTAGGCGATCCCGCACAAAGGACCTCCAATGTAAGGACATAACGTCCCATACGTATGCACTGATTACTGCAACTGCTATTCGTACTCCTACAGTACGAGGCGTCCTAACAGTCCGATCCTCAATGCTAAAGCTTAGTGTAGGGTTGGCAGTCAACTCCACGCATCTTCGAGTCTTATCACTCGGCTTGAACCTGTGATGTATCAAAGTCACTGGAGGGCTTACTCAACAGGCGACACAGTGATAGGGAAAGTGCTTGTCTTTGGACCCACTAGGACTGATGGCTCATCACGGTTTTCGAGGTCGCGACATCAGCTAATGGGCCACCAGAATGCGCACCACTTTGGCTCGTTCACACTTAGGTGCATACACGTACCGCGGCGTTGCAGATTGACACTACCTCAGCGGAGTTGAGTGAGTAAATGGACCCTGTGGGAGTCCTCACCGCAGCGTTTCAGCTTTCGAGCGTCCGGTCGGTGACACCATTAACCCTTTTGACTTTAATGGTGAAGCAGGCGGCTATGTTTCGTGTACACCTGGGCATTCGACTACTGCAGTGAATAGCTTTCTTGTATTGCTGAAATCTAATACGCTAATATCGCACTTGGAATAGGCAAATTGTAAGCGATGAACCTTTTCGACCAGTGTCGAATATGTAAAACGAATTTTTAATGTACGATAATAAATGCCATGCCAACGAGCGTGCCGATAACGCTCGCAAATTGGTCACTTTTTTCATTTAATTCCAAATTGAACAGAGTAGTGGCCCAACTCCACAAAACACTATACAGTGTCCAGTGTACTGTTGATGTGTGTTATCCATTAACGAGCCAGTATTGCTAGTGTGTCATCGCTGTTTTTTTTTCGCAGCAACCATGTAATCAATGCTTTTAGATTATGTTACTGTTTATTCATTACCTACACTCAGTTTGCTAGAGCATTATGTGTGTTTTGTTATCCACCTTAGGAAGAAATGTTTTACCATCGCCTCACTGCTGCTGTTAGTGCCGGCGCCCAGTGCAGCATTCCAGTTTTTGTGCGCCAACATGCTGTGCACCATAAAGAAGTGGGCTCCCAGCGAGGAAGGCACATTTTTGCTTGCCCATATTCCGAACGATACTTTAATCTTAAAGCTTTCCCATCTGAGGGCCAACACATTCAACCTGGCCACCCTGGACAAGATAATGGCGATCGAGATAGAACGATCTCCCGTCAAAAAGGTGGTAATGCCGTCATCCACCGCCACAGTACGCCTAAAGGTCTCTCGAACGTATCTCAGCGACATCGCGTTCGTTGCCGGCAATGCGCGGTTAAATTTCCTCACCATTACTGAAAGCCGGCTAAAAACCATCCCGAGCACCATCGTACATCTGGTAGCGTTGGAAACGGTCGCAATAACAAAATCACCCATCGAAACGGTCAACTTGTGGCTGTTCAGCAAGCTGACGCGTCTGTACGAGCTTAATCTGTGCAGTAACAAAATTCTGTTTCTTCATCTGCCGGCCACATCTGCAGGCGATTTCGCGAGCTTGCGACTGTTGTTTCTGGCGGACAATCTGCTGACCACGATCAATTTGGGCGCGTTCAACGGGATGCAGGCACTGCAGACGCTAGACTTCCAGAACAACCGGATCCGGCGCGTGCAAGGGGCGCTGGTGTCGAATAGCTTGCAAACGCTCGAACTGTCCGGGAACCGTTTGGAGACGCTGTACTGTTGCGAGTGGCATCTTCCCAATTTGAACCACCTCGCGTTGAGTCTAAATGTGCTGTCGATGTTACCGACCTGCCTGTCTTTGACCATGCCCAACGTGCTGTACCTGATACTCGACAGGAACGCACTAATCGATAGCGGTACGTGGTACAACATCTTTACGCTGAAACGTTTGCAACAGCTAGACATTAGCCACAACCGGCTGACGAAGGCAGTCTTGGACAACATTTCGAATTCGCTGCTGTTTCTCGACCTGCAGTACAACAACATAACAGTGCTGCATGTTCCGGCTGCGCGCATGGGTTTGAGAATTACTGCATCTTACAATGCGATCGACACGTTCGATATCAAAAGTCTGTCACCGAACGTTACGACGCTAGAAATGTTTTGCAACCCAATCGACTGCTCGTTCAATCGTGCACGCATGCAGATTGGTCAAGAGCCTGTGTGCTACACAGATAGGAGAAATTGTAATACATAACAAAAAAAATAATTAAATAAAGAACAGGTTAATGTATTGCGGACAAATGTTTTAAAGACTTGGTCTTATCACTTGAAGGACGTAACATTGATGATATCATCCCAGCTGTTGTTTCAGCTAATAGATTGTATTCATGATTGACGTTCTACTTATGTATGCAGTTTTTTGCTTCAAATTTTCTACATCATTTAAATGTCAATAAATTACATTTCGTTTACTATGACTAAATCGACAGTCACGTGACTGCGGGGCGCATCGAAACAATTTAGTAGACTACGCAATAAACGCAGGGATTGATGAAAATTTTAAAATTAGCTTCTTTTTATCGATTCACTAGAACACGATGATCTAGCTAATATTACTTAATTCGGGTGAGGTTTTTACCGCCTCTGCGTTATTGTCCTCTAAAAGCAATGTTTTGCTCCTGCTCGAAGTCAGTGTCGCAATGAAGTTGGCATGCAAAACATTACTTCTGAGGTTTGTAGAGTGGTTCGTTCATAGGTAGTTCTCAGATTGAACTCAGAAACCAATATCTTTCAGTGCTCTCGTTCTTTTCGTTCAGCTAGCGAGATCACTCCGCTTCCATTGTGACGGAGATTTCATATGTGAAATATGGCACTGGAACCCAACCGAGGAGGGAGCGTTGGTGTTGGAGCAGATCCCAATCACGCACGGTGCGATCGAGCTGCACAATTTGTTGGCTACGGAAATATCCAGCAATTTGTTTGCGTATTTTGAGGCACAGCGTCGCAACATTTTGCAGATGCATACCACAATCACTGTGATCGGGTCAACGCTGCGCGGTTTTGTGCTGGAAGACAATGCTACCTACAACATGGTATGCCTTGAGAAAACTCAACTCAACCATATATCTTTCGGGACGCGGTGCAATTTGGAGACTTTAAAGATACAACACAGCAACCTCGAGCAGTTACCACAATCAATAGGCAACCTGAAGGCGTTGGAAAGTTTAACACTGAGTCACTCGCTTATTCAAGCGATTGATCTCAATTTGGTAGCTGAATTGTCCCGTTTGGTTTTGCTAGATTTGAGCAAAAACCGGCTGCACTCGCTGTACGACTCGTGTGCCAGGACAACGACACACCGGTTTCCGTTGCTGTCTGAACTATACCTAGGAGAAAACAAGCTGAAAAGTATCAACATGGACGTGTTCCAGCCGATGGTGTCACTCACTTGGCTCGATCTGTCCCACAACCACATCACCGTGGTATCGGGCTCGTTGGTGGCGACCAGTTTGATCTCGCTCGATTTGTCCTTCAATCGTCTAGTGGAGATGGATTGCTGTGGATGGGTGATTCCAAAGCTGTACGGTATGATCATTAACGACAATCGATTGCCAGCGTTGCCCAGGTGTCTGGAGCATGCATTCCAGAATGTGACTCATTTGACGTTTGACACGAATCAACTTCAGCCGGATATAATGTTCCAGCTCTTCAGACTTACGAACATTGAGTTATTAAGCATAACGGACAACAAGCTGACAAACGTTCCGCTGAACGAGAGTACCATACCCAAGCAACTGAAGTATTTGAATCTCGGGCACAACAACTTAAAACGCCTGGATGTACCGTATGTACCGAGCAAAGATTTACACATCGACGTTAGCTCGAACTGCATTAGCAAAATAGATTGGGACAGAGTTTCGGCCAATCTAACGAAATTAGGAATGGAAGGAAATCCATTGGACTGCAGTTTCTACAGCATTTCCACTAGAGCGGACATTCAGTCGAAACTGGTATGTAAAAAGCACCGCATTGAGCGTTGTGATTCATAAACTTGCGAAAATGAATGTCAATTATAATGATCATGATCCAGGGTACCAAAGCAATAAATTCGAATACATTCGTCAGAAAGAGACTAAAGTGTGGTTAATTGCAGTGCGCAACAGTGCACACGGTCGTGTGCAGTAGTTTAATACAGGCTATTAACACTGTTAACGCGCTTAGCTTAATATAAAGTAAGCACGAGCTGTGGGTCTTTCGTTAGACTTTTGTGTTCAGGCTCAGTTAGATTTTCGTGTAGCAAACGAAACGAGTGATACAAACAAGTTATGTGAGTTGTGTAAACGTTCGAAGTTTAACAGTGGTTTCGTTTCTGCAGTTATTACCATGTATATAGTATTGCTCGTGTACGTATCTTTTAACACCAATCGACAGGGCGCATTGTGTGGTTGAATTGCAAAGTATAAAACATTCTTTTTCCCTTTGTTTAGTACTCTGTGCTCGCTGATATCTCGTGGGATGGTGCTGGCCGTTCTGCTTCAGTGCGAACACGTCACTTGCACTATATCGAATTGGACTCCCAGTGTAGAAGGTTCATCCGTGCTGAAGAACGTCCCGAACAGCGTTCAGTACTTAAACTTTCGCTACTTAAACATTACTACGCTCAATTTCGAAGTGCTAGATCGAGTGATGCTTTCAAACGACGCTACAATCGAAACAAGCATCCAGTACTCCCGAGTAGAGCAGGGTTATATGTCGTCACATACGAACATAACAAGTCTGTTGCTGATTGACACGAATCTAATTGACATAGAATTTGAACCGCACAATTCTATGCTCAAGATGCTCACAATCATCCAGAGCCAGCTTATACGTGTGCCT
Organism: Anopheles coluzzii; assembly: GCF_943734685.1. NCBI lineage: Eukaryota > Metazoa > Arthropoda > Insecta > Diptera > Culicidae > Anopheles > Anopheles coluzzii. Next base: position 117,612,462 of record NC_064670.1, on the reverse strand, counting down.
GACAGCATTAACCAGTTGGCCTTTTTGCAGGTTTTAGCTATCGTACGATCTCTCGTAGATTCCGTTGATTTAGGCCTGTTCTGCAAGTTGCAGTATCTACATTACATCAACTTAATGCACAACAAAATTGCCTTCCTCAGTCACTCGCGTACGTCCGGTGTAGAGTTCCTGAAATTATGGGATATCAATCTTTCGCATAATCTACTCACCACGGTTCGCCTCGACATTTTCAATGGAATGAAGGCACTCAGAACAATAAGTCTTTCGAACAATCGCCTCCACAGTCTGGACGGTCAGTTGCTCTTATCAAGCTTAAAAAAGCTGGAGCTATCTCACAATCGCTTCTCCGAGCTAAACTTTTGCAACTGGAATGTATCCAATCTGGCGGATCTGTATATAAACAATAACACCTTACGGTGGTTGCCAGTTTGCATAGAAGAGACAATGCCGAGCGTAAGTTACTTAAACCTGGCCTCAAACGTACTCTCGACCGATGATAGTATCTGGAGCAGACTGGCAAAGTTCCATCAGCTAACATTGCTCGATATCAGCTACAACCGTCTAACAAGCATGGTGTGGGCTAACATAACCCTCTCATCGCGCTATATAAACATGAACAACAATCCGGTGAAATATATCAACATATCGATGGCCATCGATGGGTTCCATGTTGACGCAGGTTGCACTACGATCGAACAGTTGACGATCAGTAGCATGTCGTCCAATGAAACCTACACAGACACTTATTGCACTCCGATACGATGTAGCTACAATAGCGAGCGTAATTCAAACCAATTGCAGTGTGGTAAGAATGTGGAGGAATGCGAAATGTGCATTTAGGAAAGCATACAGGAAATTGAGATCTAAGCGCTTATTCAAAAGATAAATCGTAATATTCTGATAAATCATTTCAGAATCAACAAACTTATTCACTATTAAAAACATGGTGCTCGATAGATAACGACGAAAATAAATTGTTTTCTTGATATTTTGGGAAATTCTGTTCAGTTTAAATTATCACTTGTTGGAAAAAAATTGTACTGGTTTGACATATGGATCGTCAAAAATAAAAATTTGTGTAACTCGGTGAAAGACTCTAAAGCTATAAAGTCCTCAACGTATATGATATGAAACATTATTTGACAATTGGTTTGTTTATGTTTCTGTGAATGTGATTTTAAGGGGAGCTCCTGACGATCTCTTCGAATAATATGTCACTGCTCGAGCAGCTGGGATTGCTTAAAAGCTTCATAACCACCACAAACACCCCTGTACGCTGTATGCATATATCTCAATCGTCACAGATCTTTTTAACCGTGCTGGTTTTATAACAAACCGATCTCATCCTAAACTTTCGGAGCGAACAAAATGCACCAAGAAACGCTTACGATTAGCGACAGCTTGCTGTTAGATATCCCTAGCACGTTGGCTCATTTAGTATCTGTAGATCAGATCGCAGCAAGGTTCGTCCCTGTACAATCTGTAGACATTTTCGGTAGACTGCAACGCATGGAAAGTGCGATCGATGATAGTTGTGTGTGTTACACATCCTTGCGGATCCGTGGTAACAACAGTCGCACTGTTTACACAGCATATGATGCAGTGATGCAAAAAAACGTAACGACTGTACCATGGGACCGACCGCGGCGATAGATAAGGGCACTCTCCTTAATTACAGTTTCCTGAGTCGCTTCTGCCGAGCCCTTGCCTTTAATGACTTTGATGACTAACGTGCTGAGCCAACTGGAATGATCTAGAGTAGTCCAGAACTGTCCGGAGTCGTTTGGAGTTACACGGATTCATTCTTGAATTGATTCTTCCGAATCCATTTGATATAGAGGATTTTATTAAGTCGTTATTTTAAGTCGTATTCAGTTTTTCTGACACAAATGTCGAAGGGGATTTACAACTCCATTCCGTTTTACACAACACTAAGCTCTCACTGCTCTCTTATCTTGTATTTTGTATTTCGCTAAAAGAGTAAACTTAATCTGACGATACACATGCTAGATGTTAATCTGACGTTACACATGCAAGCCCGTGATCATCGGCCGTATCGGGGAGCTTGTTCGTTCCCGGGAATGTTCGCCGCGACGCTCATTTTCATTCATTTCATAGCCCTCTAGATCAACAATTAGAAGACCATCTAGGTTTTGTACTGCCCAACCTAGTGATACAACCCTGTGCACTCATGAGCGACAAATGTTTTTCGACGAACTAGTTCACCACTTATCAAAATGCGAGTCATGGGTTCAATCCCCAAATGGACCGTGCCGCCATACGTAGGACTGACTATCCTGCTATGGGGGGAAATCAATTAGTCACTGGAAGCCAAGCCCAAAAGTGGTGCAGGCAGGCCTTGACCGACAACGGTTGTTGAGCCAAAGAAGAAGAAGAAGAAGTTCACCAGTACGTCTGAGTGTGTGTAAGAGATGTAACGCGCAGATAAGTGAAGATGAGTGAGCCAAGTGAGAACAGTTTTACTCCCAAATTACAAAAAAATCAATATCATTCGATCACTCAACAGATCTTTTCACAAATTTATCTTCTTCTTTTTTATCACTAAAACCGTTGTCCATCAAGGCCTGTATGTACCACTTATTCTTAATACATACTTTTTGTAATGATGAGTATAATCCGGATTAACCTCTAGTTGATAACGTAATCATCATCTCACCAGGCAAACATGTACAACGTTTGGAGTCCATGGGTAGCTTATTATCAATAATCCGTTTGAATCACATAGTCCATTTGTACAATTTATTGCGCTGAGCTTAGTACAATCGTCGTTCAATGAAATTTCTTAAACAAATATATCCTACGTTGCATTTTCTTCGCAAGTGCGTTTTGATTAACCGCGGGTGTGTGTGTGTTTGCTGTGTGATTCATCAACACTATTGTTGGTTTTATTGTGTAAAATGCATATAGTGTCATGCGTTAGTGGTTTTTGCCCTCGAGTGGCAGAGAACATGAGGTGTGAGAGTGTAACAACGTTAAGGTTTGTGTTTAATTTGTACGTGACCTGTGCCTCATATCGTTATTCTGTATTAAAGCTACTCTTTCGATGAGTTCTTCAAGTTAAACAACACTTTAGTTATAGTGGTTTAGTGGTTCATTAAGTGTAGCGATATGTTCTGCAGTTGCATCCGCGTGTAATGTTTCAGCCATATTGAGTTTGGCTACTTTATCACGCTTCACGGCGTGAAATTAACTCGCTGTATCTCGACAATCATTTAACACTCGTTGAGGCGTCATCCATCAATTACGTAACGCAAAAATTGCAAATTTTCGACTCCCTCTCCCCTAGTATAACAAACTGTAACGTTGGAAGAAACCCTCCCTACCCTAAATTACGTAACAGAAGCTGATCGTGCAAAATCTCTAAATTAAGGAGTTTTTTCGTCATTTTTTAATGCAAAAATGGCTGCAATGCGTGCACAACTTCAATTGAAATTAAACTAGCGAGTACGGACAATGTCCCCCTGCCTTTAGAGTTCACTGTGCACTTCATGCAAACATTTAGGCGCTAGCGATGAATGTACCCGGTCATGAATTACCTCTGTTATCTCGTCAGCCTGACAACGCTTACCATTGCTTGCGCATTTTGAATGCGCTTTAAAGCGCTCGTCATCATCACAGTGACGGTGCTGAAAGACGATGTTTCCCGATCTATCTTCCAGCCTGGTGGGCTGTGATTTCGTGTCGCCTTACTTCGTACCGCTCATACCGAAGCACTTTTGCTTCCAATCAAAACAACTGATACCGAAACCTGCAAACTCACCTATTGGAGCAACCGTCAACTGATACCGAAACAGCTTAGTAACATCACAAGCTTACAAGCTCACACCTATTTTAGATTCACCGCACATCACCTAATGATGGTAACGGGATAGAGTGGGAGAGGGATGGAATGCTCAACACACAAACACATGCAAACATAAACCGATCGCCGAATTCCACTTTACATCCACATCCGAAAAGTGTCGAATCACGGTGAAGGTCAAACCACTTGCTACTTGTTTGTGGTGCGTTGCTGTCACCCCTTCCGTTGCTTCTACGAAGTCATCGTCCAACTTCAATCCAACAAATTGGTTTATTACGCTACCCGTTTGTACTTACAATACTGGCATGTTTAGCTACAATTTTGATCACACTGTTTAGTTTCGCTTCTTTTTCGCATTCACCGTGGAAGCGTTCTTCTTAGAGCGTCCACCGCACAGCAACTTCGATAGTAAGTAGACGAACAGGATCGGCCCACCGACAATGGTGACCAGCACATCGACCCCATGGTACTGCAGGAAGCCCAGCTCCTGACCGGCCGACTTCAAGTGTTCCGCACCCCCGTGTCGTATCACGTACTCCACCCAGAAGGCGGCCAGCTCCAGCGGTTCCTGAGGCTGATCGCGGTACCGGGCGGAGATGCTTTGCGCAACCGTCTTGAAGCTCGGCTCGCGCAAAATCCGATCGATCGCATGCGCCAACCGCTCCTCGGATATGTCCTGGTACGGCAGCAGCAGCCCATACCCGGTCCGCTCCGCCTTGGCCATGTTTAGGTACTGGTCGCCGAACACGGGAATGCCGATGACCGGCACACCATGGTACAGCGACTCGGTCGTGCTGAGCAGCCCGCCGTGCGTTATGAACAGCCGCACGTTCGGATGGGCGAGCACATCATCCTGGGGCCACCACGCCTTCACAATCACGTTAGCCGGCCGGTTCGGGAGCGTTTCGTCCTCCCACTTCCACAGCACCGTTTGCTTCAGCCGGCTAAACACGCGCAGGATCGCTTCCCGCTTTGCCACCGGCAGCTGGCTGCTCTGGATGTTCGAACCCATCGAGAAGTATATGACACCATGCTCTGCCCCGTCCAGCACCCGCTGGATGTCTTCCGGCAGTGGGTTCGGCTTGCGGTTCACGTGCATCCCACCGACCTCCACCATGTTGGGGACGTACGGCCGGGGGTAGCTGAGGCTGAAGTGATTGTTCAGCAGCACCAGCGACACGGCGTGGCGGCGCAGCTCCTCCAGCGGTGGTTTGGGATCGGGAAAGGCCGCCTCGTACATGGCGCTCTGCACCGGCAGATCCAGCACCTGGCCGAGGACCGTGTCCATCAGCGTCATCAGCGTGTTGCCGATGCGCTGCACGAACGACATCCGATCGGTGAAGCTCAGGAAGGGATGCGGCACGTACGACAGGGGCGACGGTGTGCCGACCATGTCGTTTGTCCAGCGCGACGCACCAAAGGTGGACAGCGCTACGCACGGTGCCTTGAAGTGGTGGGCAAAGCCTAGCGTTCAAAGCGAGAAGCATGAGTATACGTTGTTTTATGAGGGAAAAGTCACAGTCTGGTGTTACCTAGGTGAGCATCGTTAAGAAAGCTTTCCATAATGATCAGATCAAACTTTTCGTTCGACTTGATCAGCTTGGCCACGTTCGGGTGCATCAGCGTATAGTTGGCAAGCATTTGTCCGAATTTGTACGTCATCGTAATACTTTCCCAAACGCTTTGATCGGCCATTTCGAACATGTTGGGCACTAGGTCTGGGAATGAAATGGAATATTAATATGAAAGTTTTTAGATAAATAAACTATTTGCATCTTGCCCACCCTTGACAAGCTCTTCCGATCCGCTCACATCGATATCACGATAATTCTTCAGTGGTTTCTTCTGCGGGAAAGGATTGATAACGGACACCTGTGTGGGAATAGAAATCAAACCCATCAGACAACGGTATATCTTTAATTCCAAGAGTCCAAAAGTCACCAGATAATGGGCGCTTACCTCATGCCCCCGCCGGGCCAGCTCTTTCATTAGCGCCGAGCCGACAATATAGTGCGACCGGGAGGACGTTGGAAAGACGGCCAAAATCTTTGCCCCCTCGACAGGTGTCTTCGCGGCATAGAGCGCGGCTAGCAGCGCTACCGCCAACGCCGTCCACTTGAGCATCTTGCCTGCGTGTCAAGGTCGTAAACGAGTTGTAGTTCGAACACGACGCGCCACGCCGTGCGTTACACACTTCCGCCTCGGTGCGCGAGACGATAGAAAATGAACCACCGGTGCCTGGTTTGCGTTTTTGGAGCCTATTTCTGTGTCCGCTTCTTCGGTCACGCTTATCTCATCACTTCTATAGGGGGTTGAAACTCTAGTACTAATATTATTCTAGCGATGTTCGCTGGTGTGTGTGTGTGGTAGCGAGCCGGTACGGTGGTAGAAATATGTGTTCCAAAATTTCAAACAAACCACCCCTGTACTGATGGGTGATGAAGGTAGAATCAAACGAGTTTTTTTATTGGCTGAAGACGAGCAGTGGTGTTCATCTTGTCTAGTGAACATTATCGCAGCAGATGAACACGCCAATGAACGAAAGTAAAGATTAATACGATTTAGAAATTGAAAGCATTATTGGATAATAAAATATTTAATTTGTTCTCCTTCACTTTTATTAATCGAAATCGTTAAGTAGTAAATTATGAGCGTAGACTTTGACTTTAATCGTATTCTCATGAATTGTCCTTCTCATTATCGATAGGGAGCAATCAGTAAAAAAACACACACACACAATCACCGTCATGGCTCAATGAACGCTTATTGTTTACAGTTTATTTTCAATTTGTTTTCCTAACACTTTTACTGCCCAGAATCGATAAGACATACTCATCCCGGCGCTCTAGCTGTGCCGTACGCTCGCGTCAAGTTCAATGGTGATTGAAAAATTCCGCAACTAAACGTGATCCTCACCCCCTCTCTCTCTCTTTCTCTCTCTCTCTCTCTCTCTCTCTCTCTCTCTCTCTCTCTCTCTCTCTTTTGAGCTGAAACGCTTGGGTATACAAACGCTTCGACAAGCCTCAGCCGTACGCTCACACAACAGTTGTTGATGCAGATGCTTACTATGGCTGATAAAAATAGGTGACGATCGTTACACATTTTGTTTGACCATGCCACTTTGCGAAGGTCGTCACCGGCTCGTCTCGGCTCGTAGAAAAAGCTTCCTCATACACCACAGCAGTGTGAGTGCCCTGCACGAGTACACCGAAAGACCTTCCGTGGCATGGCCGTACGCGCCGCAGGGTGCAACGGTCTTGTTGGCACAAGTTTTGCTTACTAACGTGCATAAGCAAAACAAGCAAAGCGATCTGATACGGTTTGCCATCTTCCGACGCATGCGCAACCGGGACTGGTGCGTACTGAGCTTTGGTGCGCTATCACTCTGGTTGGTCGCGGTTGGGAGAACGTTTTATGTTCTCCTAATCTAACGTATGACAGAGAGTACAGTAGGGTACGAGAAATGAAGAGAGAGACAGTGAGAGAGATTTTGAATGAAATTCACAGATTACTCAGGTGCTCTGCGCTCGCTCCCTTATGCTCGTATGATAAGACTACACGCCGCGCTGTGCGAAAGGGTTCCCATCCAAACCCAATCCTAGTAGGCAACTAGTCGGTACTAACAAACGGCACCGTTCGGTCGGGTGGGTGACTAGTGTCCTGTCCGATTCGGTTCAGTTTCAATTTTTTGTCACTCGAGTGATAACCCTTCAGCCGGTCAACCTTAACCATCGCGCAATCATGGAGCACACACGGCTACTCTCAGCAGTGGTGCTTCTAGGCCTACTGCTGCTGGGAAGTGCTCCACCATCGCAAGGGGCACGAATTCTCGGCATACTGCCGTCCGTCGGCCGTTCGCACTACATCATCGGTGCCGGGCTGATGAAAGCACTGCTGGACGCTGGCCACGAGGTGACCATCGTCAGTCCCTACCCGATGAAGGATGCACCGGCCGGTCTGCATCGGGACATTCTACTCCCAGATCTGGCGACCGCCCACGGTGTCTCCGGGCCGGATCTGTTCCAGTACAAAAGTGCACCGAACCTGATGGTCCTCTACCTGGTGTACAGTGAGATTGGCCCACAAGCGTCGGAAGCACTGCTGCAGCACCCAAAGATGGTGGAGCTAATGCAGTCCGGCGAGCGGTTTGACGCCGTCATCGTGGAATCGTTCGCCAGCGAGGTGCTGTACGGGCTGGCGGAACATTTCGGTGGACAGTTGTTTGTGTTCTCGCCGTTCGGTGCGTCCATGTGGACGAACGAGCTGGTCGGTACGCCGTACCCGTACTCGTACATTCCGCACACCTTCCTGAGCTACACGAACGAGATGTCGTTCTGGCAGCGGTTCACGAACGCACTCGTCGGCCATGCGGACAAGCTGTACTACCGGTGCGTGTTTCTGCCCCAGCAGGAAGCGATGTACCGCCGGTTCTTCCCGAACGCGAAGCTCACCTTCCAGCAAACGCTCGAGAGCGTCCGGTTGGCGTTCGTGAATCAACACTTTACGCTGAGCTACCCCCACCCGTACGCACCGAACATGGTCGAGATCGGCGGGATACAGATACAGCCGGCGAAGAAGCTGCCGGCGGACATACAGAAGTACATCGACGAGGCGCCGCACGGCGTGATCTACTTCTCGATGGGTTCGATGCTGAAGGGCCGCAACTTCCCGGAGGACAAGCGGGCCGCGTTCGTGAACGTGTTCCGGGGGCTGAAGGAGAACGTGATCTGGAAGTACGAGAACGACAGCCTGCCGGACAAGCCACCGAACGTGCTGATCAAGGCGTGGATGCCGCAGAGCGACATTCTGGCCCATCCGAAGGTGAAGCTGTTCATCACGCACGGCGGTCTGCTCGGGACGACCGAGGGCCTGTACCACGGCAAGCCGATGGTTGGCATTCCGATTTACGGCGATCAGGAGCTCAATCTGGCCCGGGCCGAACAGGCCGGGTACGGTGTGAAGCTCGATTACGACACGCTCAGCGAGGAAACGATCGCGGCCGCCATTCGGACGGTGCTGGACGGTCCGGCGTACGGCGAGCGCGCCCGGCTCATCTCCGACCGGTACCGCGATCAACCGCTCGGTCCCGCCAAGGCTGCGGTCTACTGGGTGGAGTACGTACTGCGCCATAAGGGTGCCCCGCAGCTACAGTCCCCGTCCGTGCGGTTGTCCTTCGTCCAGTACAATCTGCTGGACGTGTACGCGGTTATGGGTGCGATCGCTTTATCAGTGCTAATTGGGGCGGGGTTGATGCTGCGGGCAGTGGCGCGGCGGTTGGGAATTGTCAAACGAGCTCGCCCCGATAGCGGACAAAAGAAGCGGCAGTGAGGACGCGGGAGCGAAATGTTGCCAGTTGCTAACCAGTCGAGCAAACCTTAGAAAAAAAAAAGCCAAACCAAATTCGCCAATTCGGCAATGTGCCAAAGATGTTGGAGGGGAAGTGGGTTGGTGAGAAGGGGGGTGATATGGGGTAGAGGAAGGACAAACACAAAATCGGTACGATACCGTACCGATGGTGACATTCGAGCGAAGGCTAATGATGATAACGTTGAGTGATTGAGTTGGTCAGTGAGTTCAAACATCCAATTCTTCCACGTGCCGGCAAGGTGCTAGTAGGAGCGCAGTACGCAACGGGTTCGTGAGCAGTATGCATAAGATAACAACGGCAAGGGTGTGTGATATGTATTTACGGTCGAGACGGTGCGACACTGTTTACTCTTTGAGCTTGTGTGATTAAACGAAAATAAACGAATAAAAAGTGGCGTGTGTGTATAGTATTACACAATCAAATATTGCCAGAATGACACCACGTTTTAGATATTCTTTATTCAATGTTAAGTGCGTTACACTTAACTTACCTGTTAAGTTTTATTTCTATTTTAAACCATTCATGTACTGTGCACAAGCGATAATCCATCATTCTGTATCATTTCGTTGATGATTTATGACTAACGAATGATCCACAATTGATCTGCAACGACACATTGTAAAATGACTCGTTTGTCGTTCCGTGTTGTAACCCTGTCAGCAGGTGTCAGTCGTTCTCGCACGTGCGAATGAAACACCCGGACAGCATGCACGTGCGAAACTGGTCACACACACTCATGGGTTGCATACAGTCAAATATTGTTTTTTTTTGCCCAGCTTTTGTCTAATTGACATTCATATTTTATCTTATTACAAAACATTTCTTCACAAATCTCAAACTTCAGATTTGTTCGACAAAAAAAAACGTGAAATTTAAACTTTGTTTAGACTAGCGCCATCTATCCGCCAGTATGTAAAGCACGCTCAAAGCACTGTCTGAACACAGGGTGCGCCCAAAGTAGTGATGGCCAAAACGGTTCCGAGCCTGGAGCCGGCTCCGACCGGCTCCAGACAATTTCGGAACCGGTTCCGTACCAACGGCTCCGGAACCGGTTTCGAACCAACGGCATCGGAACCGGCTCCGAACTGACGGCACCGGAGCCGGGTGGTTTTACAGATATTTCCTAGTAAAATATGCCGTCTTAAAACGCAGCTATTCTATTTCACATAGCATGTGGCTTAATATGTTATACATATTTCACAAACTATGAAAAAATCAAAATTAGTTGCAGGAGTTTTGGTTGCACTCACAGCTCCCGAGTCGACACCGCAGTCACGGCGTCAGAGCCGGCTTCGGACCCACGGCTCCGGAGCCAGTTTTAACACAGTGGACCAAAAAACCTTTTCAATCAGATTTCAATAGAGAAAATTCGTAAATAGCCGAGCAAGTCATGTTTAAAGTAATTTATAAAAAAAAGATAAGTTTTGAGCATTGTTAAGAAGTACGGGACAAACGAATACTACACAATTTCATGCAAGTCAATACTGCTCACATCAGTACATATCATCACATCGGGCGTTAGCTTCATCACTTGTAAGAAGATATATTCATTTTTTACGCTATTCCGTCTCTATTGAACCGTAAGTCCAGAGCCGTTGGTCCGATGCCGTTGATTCGCCCCCTTCTCCGAAGCCATTGGTGTGGAGCCGGCTCCGGAGCCGTTAGTCCGAAGCCGGCGCCGGAGCCGTGGGTGCGCTCCGAAACGCCCATCTCTATCCCAAAGGTTATAGATTAACCCCCCTCCCCCCCCCCCCTCCCCCAGCCATTGCCGAGATGCAGGGGACCAAAACCTTTTTTTTTGGGAAGTTAATGATTTATGGAATACAACTAGTGACGAATTATGATAACTAGGTACAATAATGGGTAAAAAAACCTACATGATTCGTTCTGCACATTTTTGGAAAAAATATTATTTCTGTCTCGTAAAAAAGTAGAATTTGACATCTTTAATTTAAACACCATATCTAAGTCGAATCATTGTTTTATTGATTGTAATACAATGTTTTCTTAAAATACGATTACAGTTCCAACCTAGCTGTTCTATAAAAAATATCAATCAACAATTTAATCCACAAGTATAGTCCCCAAACAAAAACCTACAAAAATAACACCAACTCTGTGGATCATGACTATTTACGACATCACCTAAAGAGAGTGTTTCGCAGACTACGTTATCAGTTTTATAAAAAATTATAATAAAAAATAAAAAAACACACACACACACACAAATACATAATGCTAGTTGAATTGTGTACATACCTGTAGTATGTAGTCTTGATTATACCTCGAACGACAACAACTGTAACACGTTTAGATCTGTATCACTCAAACCAGTTTAGTTAGTCTAGCATGTCCTGCGGAGGCTCGTTCCCTGCCTGGATTGTATACATGACCGGGAAATTATTAGCCATTAATGATTCAATCATAATTATTTGCAAACAGTGTTCTTATCTCTGTTAACACACCATGTTGTGAAGCCAACGGACGAATTATATAGCGTTGATAACCACGCTACCGGAACCGGACCTTTAGGGTCACCCGCAAAAAAGGGGGCGTTTAACACTCTAGGAGCTGCGGTGATCGATTTCTATCGTCGCCTATTTTCGCTTTCCTTATCTGTAGTTGGTCGCAGCAATGCTCAGTGTAACGTATAACGTATCTTTATTGGATCAGAAGAGAGAGAGAGACTGGTCGTAGGCCAACGTAACGCTCTCACCACTCGAGGTAATCGAGGCTTTATATACTTTGCTTTTCACGTTGTATGACAGAGAAAAAAGATGTTTTCTTCCTTTTGCTTCACAAACGATTCTAAACCGTAACGTTTCTCTACATCGCATTACCGTTCACGGTATCTGCAGTGAAATATCTCTAAGGTGAATCTTGAAGAGACCGTCAGCTTAGAGAGCTATTCATGTTGAGGAAAACTGATGAAGGTGTTGCTATAAAGTATCTAAGAAACTACGGGAAAAACAAGGCCTCCTTTGACCAATATTTTTATGAACAGTCATCCAAAAAATCATCAAAGAGAATTTCGGCTGCCAAATCGCTTATGCAGCTTAAAGAATATTCACAGTAGCGCCATCTGCGTGGTTAGTTATGCAAATCATGGGGTCAAAGGGTGGTATATTAACTGTAAACATCGCTAACGGAACACTGCAATTTGTAATAAGTACCCCAAGAAATACATTCAGAATTCAGTTAACAGCACAGATTTTGGAGCTAGAATATATTTCTACATCTTCATGTCACCTTGCTAGCAAACCTTGCATAGATTCTTTGGCGGGTAGCTCTTGCTTGACACTTGTTAGCGCTCTCCGATGAATATGGTAAATGTGCTGATTTTTGCTCCCATAGAAAACTCGAATCACTCGAAAACTCGAGTTTTAACTATCTAATGTGGAGCACAATCCTACACATTCATCTTGAAGAGATATACAATGTATGGAATATGAAGGGACAATCAAAATGTTCATCTTACAGAAATAATTAATCTTGAAAGGGACTACACCTTAGAGAGATTTCACTGCACATATTAAGGTGCACATTAGGGTGCATAATAGAGGATCAGACCTTTGGGGGAATGTTGAACCATATATGAGGAACTTACCGTCGCCTGTCCATTTTAAACGAACATTTAAGACCGGAAACTGAAAAAAAAAAACAATTTCCAAACTTTTCATATTTGTGAGAACAAACATCTTTTTTTATTTATGTACGCTTTTTTTCATCATTATAAAGAAATATAAAAGCAATACGGCAAAGCCGTTCCTCCTGAATACAAATAATTAAAGATATATACGTACCTGGACAGCTTACTTATCGTAGAATGATCGAAATGATATTATTTAATTAACAGCTGCAACAATGGATTGCTGGTACATTGCTTTATATTCGGAAAATACCACACTTTTGAAGCCAGTCAACTAATTTTTATTTAAATTTGATACACTCGTTGTTGAAAATCGTTGGTTTATTTTTGAAATCAATAAATTTGAGTTAAAAAGCACTACGGCATGTTAAAACTAAAGATCGATTTAAACAAAAACTGTGAAAAATATGTCCAACGACTCAATCACAATCCCTACACGTTTTCGTGCGTGCAAAGCCCTGGACCTGGCAAAATAGCCCACACCGGTGGCACCAACACTAACGCAGCCCTACCTGTGCCTACAGTTTGGTGCGTATGTTACCTGGCCCCTATCGATGCAGCCACCTGGAGGGCACACACAGCACCACGGTAGAGCCCATTTCGTCCACACACCTAAGCGCGAAAAGGTCTGTCTGGCCACGGAGTTGCGCTTTTGTTTGTTCTCTTCTTTCATTCCCCTCTTTGCGTAAGTAGTGTAAATGACCCCGAGAGGGGTGCGTGGCTATTCTAACCCCTTCCATGTTGTTACACGATATTTCGGCGTCGGTGTATTAGAGCAGCAGCAGCAGCAGTAGCAGCAAGTGCAGAGTGGCATTTATTTGGTGACGGTAGAATTAACAAACAAAAGAAAAAAGCAAAAGCGCGAACGCGCAGCAGCATTCGTGGCCGTTCTGATCATTAGTGTACAAGTGTTTTCCACGTTTCTCCATAACATCTAATGCCTAGCAAATGCGAATCGATTTTCAGTGAGCAAAAGTGATCGATAGTGCTACCCGTGCCGGGTACTTCCGGGATGTAAGGGGTTACGGAGCAAGGTGAAAAAGATCGTGTGTGCAAAAGATGTGCAAAAGGGCAAGTGCTAAAGGTGCGCGCGGTGATCGCGGCACCGTTGAGCATGTATGAGTGCGGTGTTACTTATGTCTGCAAATTATGTCGAGGGTTGGAGGCGTCTTCCCTGTGTGTGTGTTTGTGAGTGATTTGTGGTGATTTGTGAAATTTTAAAAGAAATTTGATTACAAAATGTAACCCATAAGGTCGTTGGATGACCAAGTGACCAAGTGATCGTACGAGTCCATTTCTAAAAAAACATCCAATTGTATGCGTGAGACAACATAAGCCAACAGCTACTAGTGATACAGAACGAAAAGCCGGCGCCGTGTAAAGAGAAAATTGTTCCACTGATCCGATCGCAGCTCTTCTAATGAACGGGCAATACGTTGACATTTCAGCTTGTGGCTTCCGGACTGACTAAATAAGAAAACCAAAAACTATAATTTGGTGTTTTCCACCACCAGTCCAAAGTCTGGGCGAGTATTGCAAAAATTTGAAACATTTATTTCTATACGATTTACAAGCAAAACTTAAATAACCGCGTACAGGTGATGAGGCAACCATATGAAGCCCATAATTCATGATAAATTATTTACTCGCCAGCTTTTCTATGGGCGAGTGAGTCACCTGCTCTGAAGTACCGTGAATCACTTCTATCTTAAGAGGTTTTCTTTTATTTACTTTACAATGTACATATTATGTTTACACACAATAAAAAGAACCCCCATACCATTTGCCACGGCCAACGATTTTTCTGGGTCAGCATGCGCAAAATGTGCAGATTTGCTGGGGATGGACAATGATTTTACATGATGAATGTCAAATTTTTACTATTATAATTATTTTATTGTTTTCTTTGACTTATGTAAATACTTATCCAAATTCTTTATTTACGTACTTATTTTATTCACTTTATCTATCTTTTTCAATCAAACGGAATGTTTTTATCAATGGATTTAATTATTCTAAACTGGTTTTAGTTTAGAAATAAATCGGTTTGGTTAAGGGAAGATTTTTTTTTTTCAATTAAATTGCTCAATTCAATTAAATTGGGCTTAACTATGAGTGTACATTCTTTTCCCGAGTTACACGGTTCTCGACTTACGCGGATTCGGAGATACTCGGTTTTCTAAATTTGACAGATTTAATGT
Organism: Anopheles coluzzii; assembly: GCF_943734685.1. NCBI lineage: Eukaryota > Metazoa > Arthropoda > Insecta > Diptera > Culicidae > Anopheles > Anopheles coluzzii. The sequence continues at coordinate 117,597,421 of NC_064670.1, read as the reverse complement.
CAAATCAGCACAATTTGCTTCATGTTCGCTATAAATTGCATTTTTGCTAACATATTGAAACCGCTTAAAAGCAAGAAATATTAGAATTTTCTGCACGAATCATATCAAATAAATGATAAAGTGTATAAAAGTACGTACTGCGTCGGGAAAGCAGAAACCGCGTAACTCGGGAGCAGACTGTAGTACGTAAAGGAAACTCGGTCCATATGGCGCTTAAATCCTTGATGGATTTGTTGTTTCTAAAGGCAATACCACGTGACCATGGACCGGTATCAGTATTTTTACATACAATGTTACATACATTCAGCATCAGTATTAAATTGTGATTACCAAACCTTTATCTGCATTGAATTACTTTCATTTGCTCGTCCTACTTATTTGACTTGCACTTCTTCCCATTCTCTTGCCGTTCTCGTATATTCGCGTTCCTTGACATCTCCTCCCTTCTCCTGGATTATGTGTAGGCTTATTAGATTAGGGATTGGTACTTAAGACTATAATTTGTTCAGCTAACCAAATAATTTGACTATAATTTGTATAGCTACTAGACCAAAGAAATGAATAGAATGATTAATTTTAACATCTAATCAAAACACATTCTATTGGAGATGCCAGCACCGCCGTTTCACAGCTCGTGGAGCTTCATATAGATAAAAAGACAAAAACGGGTTTTTTTTACACGGGCATAACTTTCAAAATAAAAAAAACAGAATAATCACTTTCTTTGCTGCATTGGTTGGTTGGAATTAAGTAACAATAAATAGTAACAATATTCAGCTCGCCAATGGCGCGCCCTACATTAAAGTATTATCAGTGCACACCAGCGGATGTTAGGTACTCGCAGGTTAGATAAGCACGATGAAGACTGTACAAGCAATTGGCCTGCCATTATCTCCGGAATGGCAATATTTTTATTTGCTTTATCTATAACACCCAACAGTGGGATCACCATGTTGCACGGAAATGTGTCAATAATACAACGTTTTTAAACTTCATCTGTGTATGATGAATTTGAGATGGAATTTTTTGATGAATAATTGTGCACAGTTTGTCTCACAGCTGAGGCAGATTTTGTTTCAGATAAGCTCGCACCTAGTGGCTTAAATAACGGAAACGTAGCATTCAATGACATAGTAATAATAAAAAAACAACACAACTCTAATGCGCTAGATAGGAACCTTTTTTGACCTGAATGTTGTTTCAACACCCCTTCCCTGGCGGCTCTCGTTATCTTCTCCCATACAAGACAGCCCCTAACGTCAATCGTACAAATTGTATGTGAGTAGTCATCTATGCTCGGAGCAGAAAAATATATATCTGCTCACCTTCAAACCTGTCCCCAATACAAGCAGTACTTGACACTAACAACCGCTTCCGTCATGTCTGTAGCCATGCTATTGATATTTCTTCCCCTTTTCCCGCTGTCTAGCCGAATTGAACCAATCGTGTCTCCACTCGAAGCAATTTAGATCCTATCTGTTACCAACCACCGGCACAAGTGCACAAGTTCCGTTTGGGAGCGTATGGGACCAAATCGTGATAACATGCCAGTGGACAATGGTTTTGTTTTATTTCATTTGTATGGCCCGGTTACTTTTAACCGGTGATCAAATGAGCTTCTTATCGGTTGCGTTTCATCTTATCATATTGCTCTATTGCTACTCAGGTTTGCAAACACTGCCAAGCAATCTAAGGGGCAGTCATTTATCAGTAACGTCATGCGTCATAACACGGCGCAATACACGGGTTCAATCGATCGTGAACGAGTTTGTGTGTGCGCGTATGCATAAAACAGCAGCAAGTGTTTCTGTCCCCGAACAGAAACGGAGCGAAAGCATGAATCGTATCTTTGGAGATGTTCTGTTATGTTCATAACCTGCTATAGGAGTGTCCGAAACTGCTCACGAATGTCCTGGGTCGTCTTCGTCTTAAAGCTTGTACTGCTTGTCGTTACAACGGCTCCGCCATTGCACATTCCACACACACACATACAGGGCCAAACATTAGTTCCAAATAGTCAGAACGGTTTCGTCATATTTGAACACGTCTTAGAGGCGCATGCGAGTACTGATGAACTGCCTTCCCAGGTTATAGTATGTCCAGTTGACAGCCATCACCCTTGCGCGCTACTCAGCCCCGAAGTCTCCACCGTCGCATCCTAGGGGGGCTCTCTCTAGTACCAAGCTGAATAGGAGACGAACAAGCATATCTGTCTGACACAGGATGCAGATGGTAGTTAATGGTGGCCCTGAGAGTTGCTCTTTCATCTACCAAGTTACGTTCATCATTCTCACTTGCCATTATCAGTTGTATGGGTATACCGTTTTACCCTGGCTATGGTGTCATTTGCAGCTTTGAAATGAATGAAAATATGAAAAATACGTAAGATGCCTGCATTCGGCCATCTTCTCCAGGATCTGCCGCATGATAAGGATGTTATATTTACTACGAAAAATGCGTTCCTGAATGAATGTGTTTTACAATAAAAGAGACACCATCACCATAGCTTAAAACTCAGCTCAGTTTCTTCGAGTAGACCTATCATCGAACCATAGCGCCTCACCCAAACAGAAGGCCATATTTTCAAATTCCTTTTTTTGGTTCGTTTTTTTTTTCTTACTTCAATCGATATAGATCATCCCAGAGTGGCGGACAGCTGCGATTAATCACTGACCAAGCCAGCGATCTTTCCGAGCGTAGCAGCACAATCATCACCATTCAGGCGCGCTCCTATCACCATTAGCGCATTAGCGGCACCATTGCATCTGTACCCTCGTCTGCGCCACACATACTTGACCCCCCAATCTGTCCGAAGGGAGAAGATCTCCGTTTCAATTACCGCACATATTTGACAGCCATGACGAATGATGATCTCCCCATCATTATGTCCGTCAAGCTGGCAAAGAAACAGTCACTATTGTTTTTGGGAACTTAATTGAATTGTTAGACAACATCAGGCGCTAACTGGAAGCTGGTGACCTTTTTTTTTAAACAACTGATTAGATAATTTTCCCAATAGTGGTAAAGATATGTTTTATTTGAATTTAAAGTGTCATGAAGATATATTTGAGTAACGCATCCGGGATAAGGATGATACATTTCGCAAAATAATGATGGTTTTTGGACGCTGCAGAATGGAATGCTATAGTGGAACTTTCTAACCCCTTAGCAAAACACTGTAAAATATAGTTTTCGCTCTCGTCATTCTGAGTCCTAGTCTATAGCTTCAATCTCCTATCCTTAAAATTTCCTTTGTCCCTAGTTTGTAAGATATATTATTGTGAAACCCTAGGCGGCTGACAATATGAAAATTAATGATAATAATAATAATAATAATAATAATAATAATAATAATAATAATAATAATAATAATAAAAATAATAATAATAATAATAATAATAATAATAATAATAATAATAATAATAATAATAATAATAATAATAATAATAATAATAATAATAATAATAATAATAATAATAATAATAATAATAATAATAATAATAATAATAATAATAATAATAATAATAATAATAATAATAATAATAATAATAATAATAATAATAACAATAACAATAATAATAATAATAATAATAATAATAATAATAATAATAATAATAATAATAATAATAATAATAATAATAATAATAATAATAATAATAATAATAATGACTGTCCGGCTATGTGGTAATGAATCAAGTCTCGAAAGCCTGTTATAGGCCGGCATGTCCACGTAGGACGTTACGTCAAATAGAAACTAGAATATACAGATGAATCACTTCTAAACTTATCGTATTTTAATACAGTGCAACCCCCATTAGCACTAGCACCATTACAGGTACGCTTACTCTAACCCAAGCACTGCGATATTTGTGTACATTCCACCGGGGCCTTTTTACAGTGTCAATGTGCGGTCAGGCGGGAACCATGCCCACCCAACACTACAAAAAAATTTGCATTAAAAAGGTTTTTTTAAATTATTCTGTAGCTCCGGTGATGCTATGCGGAAACCTTGAGAATTACATGAATTCGGCCGACATCACGAGACATTTGTTTGGCTTGTGGAAGCTATATTTTGTATAATTAATTCGCTAAACAACCGTCCACTACTCGTTTGAAGAGTAAAATTGTGCTATGATGTACGTTAATGGCTAATCAGCAAGCTTCCGATTGCTTTACGATTCCACTGTTTACAGCTACCGGATGAATGGTGCAACACAACTTCCTTTCGGTAAAGATTTATTTATATTCTACAAATAGAAATACAGTTTTTGGCTGCAGCCAAACTATAAACTCTTGTCACTGCTATACCCTGCGCCTACAATGACTCAAACTCTTCCTACGAAGATCGTTGCTAGTCTATTGCAAAAACTGATGCAACGAACGTGTCGAAAGTGATCTCCCTTGTACATTGCATTTGGATAAGAATAATTCGATCTAAAAGCCAACCTCTAGAATGGGATTGCATTTCAATGCACATAACTAATCTTACGACAAACTTGTCGCGCTGTGTGTACTCTGAGTTGAAGATAAAAAGCATATCAACCTGAAGGCTCGAATTAAAACGCCCACAGCCCACGGCTACGCGGTGTGGGTGGATCTTTTGTGCACCCCCATTTTATGTCCAAAACGTTCTCTATCTCCCACAACACAATCATTAAGCGTCAGGGACACTAGCGCTCTGAATCTCCCGCCCAAAACTACACCCTCCATTGTGTGTTCAGTTTGGGGTTTGGGGCAAATTTGGTAAAGATTTTTTGGTTTTGTTTTTGGAGCGTCTAGTTTTTCCTCACCAATTTAAATTGCATTTATTGCTGAATTTTGCAATAATTACCGGTTTCGCATTCGAACGTAATGCGAAACGCCTTGTAGCCTTGTAAATGGATGCTGCCAACAGTGCAGCGTGCTCGCGCGGTCGTATGACACCAGTGCACAGTGTGCCGTCGTTGCTAGGTTACGCTCTGAACGGCTCCGAACACGTGTCGACATTGGACCATTTGGAATCGATCGAACTCGTTTGGCGATATCTTTCCGCAGCCCTGCGTGCACCGTTCGGCCCGGCCTGCGCATTCGCATTAGTTCCGCGATCGATTGCATAAAATTGAGCCTGTGGTTGGCTGCATTCAGCTCGTGCAGCAGAGAAAACATGACAATCGATTAATGTGATCGAACCCCCAACGACTGTTGCATCGGTCTGTTAAGCAAAACGGATAATTTACACACATTTTGGGGTCGGAAAAATGCGCGCCACAAAACCACCATTTCCAGTGCCTCTTACCCCCGACCATGAGAGTGTGAGTGTGTACAGGTGAAAATCGTCGAAGCGTTAAAAAACGAACTGAATGATTCTATCTTTGGGAGGAAAGTGAAACTTCTTCAAAGTGGGCTTTTCCCGTTTTTTCAACATCAAGTGCCGCTTCTTCAAAACAGCCCTCTCGAACAGGCCAAGCCAGCAAATTTTCGTTCGAAACCACCATTCAAATCTTAGATTAGCATTTGTTTGCATTGCGTCGTTTGTAATTAACATTTTTCATTACACTTCCATTTCCAGTTATCATCGCGGTGCTCCAAATAGTGGTGGTAGCGTCGGTACGGAAAAATACTCAATCAGCTCATTCAATCTCTTAACGAGAGTGCAGTGAAAACGTGTGTGCTCAGAGGAATTACAAAAAAGAAAAGGGTGGAAAACTCCGGCAATGTTGAAGAGTGGTGGTTTTTAGGAAAACCCTCATCCAACCTACTCCAAACCCAAAACCGGAAGAAACTTGCGCTCGCGTACGACGATCACAGTCCGTGCCCGATCTCACACCGCATTTCAATGAGAGCGGAAACGGTAGCTCCATAAAGCGGAAACAATGTCGTCGGATAGGATACATCGGTAAGTAATGGGGGGTTATGTAAGGGGGTAAAATGGGATGGAAACAGTGGAATAGCTAACGTCTAACGACCCATACCCTTTGCTGCGAGATGCAGATTTGCATTGCTTGAGCGCGACCCATTGCACTTGCACTCAGGCACTCTGGAGGAAAATAACAAAAAAGAACTCCACCCAACACAATCACTCACACGCTCGTGTCATGTGGCATGGCAACAAAGCTTGGAGGAAACTATAATTAGGGTTTCTTCTCCGGTAAGGAAGTTTTGTTTGCTCCCCTGTTAGAGATAATGCGATCATCGAAAAAAAAAGAACTGTTAGAGTTTCGCGGTGCATCTCAATAAGCAGACTTCTCGCACGAACTCTGCGCACTGGAAATGACGGCGTTGGAGACAATCGTACGATTACCAGCCCCACTACCGGCCATAGTGGCGCTATAGATTGATTATTACGCGTTTTGACATTAGTATACGCTGATGAGATGATGTCATTTGAGAGTGCGCGTATGCGTCGCAGCAGTTGGTAAACCCATTCGTTTAATAAATTGATAAATTGGGCACGTCAGCACAATTCTGAAGGGGAATGTAGGAGGATAAAGACGGACTCATCTTTTTTTATCGTCTTCTTCAGTACCACGCAGCCGGATAGATAAGTGCCGTCTTTGCTGGGGATGTACGGTCCATTGCATGCTCGATACCACGACGGTCATGTTATTAAATCGTTCGAGTTGACAACTGTACCACGGGACCGTCCCGTCGCATGTTTGTTGCGTTCATACTTTGTGCTTTTTCTGTAAAATATTCAGCTACACGAATACTCTTTGGACACACTGTTAGGTTTGCATTAAAATAATAAACTTTTTTCGCCTGGCTATAGAAACAAAAACCTAAGAGAGATAATTTCTTTCCATCAACATTCGTTGAAAGGTTCAAGCGTACTTGCAAAGATAAATGTATGACCTTGCGGACGAAGACATGCGTGTAGGCATGTTTTCGCGAGGGAAATTGTGTAAGTGGAGCTGTTCTGCATACAGAAAAGTTCGATGGGACACAGTTGGGGGCTAGGATGCGACCACCGCTTGATCGCCTGAAATAATCGCTTTGAGTTTTGACGTCATTGCCTGCAGCTCCGAAACCGGCGGACGCGATCTATGCTTCCCTGACATGTATGTTCATGTGTCCCGGGGGTACTACTGTTTCACTGTTTGCTCGGTTGCATTGACCTCCCGGCCAAGCAGATGGTTAGAGTTCGAAAAATCGACACTTTGTGTCCTTTTAATGAATGCAAACGTTAATGATTAAGGCTAATAATATGGATATAAACTTGATCCTTTCAAGTGTTGAACACTAGACAAGCATGACTAAATGTGTTTCCCCTTTGCAGTGCTGCCAAGGACGGCCTGCTGGATGTGCTGCGCGAAGCGACCCGCTCGGAAGCGAACGCGAAGGATGTGGACGGCATGACACCGGTACTGTGGGCCGCCTTCGAAGGACATTTCGATGCGCTCAAGCTACTAGTCGCCCGCGGGTAAGTTTGGATAGATAGGCGGACCCCTCGCTCGGAGTTCAAGTGACCCGTTCTTTTTCCCCCCAAAAAAAAAAAAACAGCGGCGACCCGGACAAGGCGGACCAGTTCGGCAACACGGCACTGCACCTGGCCGCGGCCAAGGGTCACATGCAGTGCGTCGACTTTCTCGTACAGTTTGGCGTCAATCTGTACGCGCTCGATATCGATCACCACAGTGCGCAGGATCTGGCCGCGATCAACAACCGGGATAAGATTTTACGCTATCTGGATGCGGCCGCCGCCACCCTGGAAGCTACCGATAGGTAAGGATGCTCCGCTAGACCGACACTACAAGAGGACACTGCTTTTGAGCTTCAGCGGTTTTTGGTTGTCTCCTTGCGCACAGGAAAAAAGCACACGAGTACCGGGAGCAGGCGAAGAAGAAGAGCGAAAAACGGGCCCGCGAGTTTGCCAGCCGACAGCAGAAGCTCGACCGGGAGCAGGACACTACGATAAGGATACGCCCACACCGACCATCGAACATGCTGCAGGCGCTGAAGCACAAGCTGTGGTCGGGCAGTCAGGGCAATCTGGCGCAGGGTCAGCCGCGGATAGTGAACGACTCGCCGGGGCTGCAGCAGCCGTCGCAGCCACCGCCGCCAGTGTCGACCACCAAGTTTAGCGCCCTGGTCGGCGGGACGGTACTGCGAGGTGGTGGTGCGGTGAAAAAGCGAGCCGACGCTATGAAGATACGCCAGCAGATGGAAAACGGAGGTGAGGGTGGCACAAAACACAAACGCAATTCTCCGAGAGCATCCGTTTTAAGTTCAATTTTATTGCCTTTTTCTGGATCTCACAATTAGATTTCAAGATAGGAGAAATGGAGGCGAACGGAAAACGGAGTGTCCGTTCGATTCAGGGACTGCGGCGGGATTCAGAGGTCCTGTACGTTGGGACGTACAGCTCGAACGATGATTCGAACGCTTCGGAACGGCGTGGCAAGCTGAAGGACGTGTTCGACGTGGAACCGTCCCAGCACGAAGGGCGCGAAAATGACGACGCCGACGAGGACAGTGGCAGTGGGGCGAGCGGAAAGTTTGGCACCATGTCGCGGTCGATCAGTCAGCCGGATTTTCTCGCCAGTGCCGCAGCCGCCGCCGGCAACGACGATGGCGTGACGGAGGATGTGCTACTGCAGCGGCCGTCCGGACTGTTTAGCAGGCCCTCATTCGGCAATTTGGCTTTTCCGTACGTAGGGCAGTGTGTTTTAAAATTATTTTTACCATTTCTCACAAATATTCTTCCCTCTCCTGATTAAAAAATAATATAGAAGATCCGTTTCGAACGTCCTTGCCCAGCTGGGCAGCGAACAAACGTCCAGCGCATCATCCGACGGTTCGGTCAAGGCGAAACCTACCTCGAAGGGAGCGATCAAACCCCGGTCCCAGCTGGTCATTTCCGACTCGGACTCGGAGGTGGAAAGCTCCGACAATGAGGAGAACGATTCGCTCGCTATACTGCGCTTCCTGGCCGCGTTCAAGCTGGAGGATTACTATCCAATGTAAGTGTTGTCATCGTTTCGCCCATCGCCCATCGTGGCGAAACAGTTACCCATTAACCGAGTGTTGCTGCCTATTTACAGCTTTCAAAAGAACGAAATCGATATGGAAACGCTGATGATGCTTACGGAGACGGATGTAAAATCGCTGGGCCTGCCGCTCGGACCGTACCGGCGCCTCTGCAACGCGATCCAGGAGCGCAGGGAAGCGCTGGCCACCCCAGGCACTATCAGTGATAGTCGTTTGTAGTAGACCCAGATCGTGGGGGACGGGCGGACGGATCCCCCACCCGTTCAATTACTGGGGTCTGTAAAGTGTACAGCAACATTTAAGCTACATTTTAATGCAGTGTACTAAGCATACATGTTACATGGTGTATGCAGCTGGAAATAAATTATTTGGAATTTTACGAAAAATAAGAACATTTGCGCACATTATTTTTTTAATTAACCTTCGGTAATTTATTCGATATAAAAACTGACCTCCATCGCCTATCATTTCATTTCATTTCATTTCATTTCATTTATTAATTCAATATCCGCCATCAAGGTTAAATAAAGCAGACTTAAAACTAAATAAACCCTAACAAATAAACAAAGTAATTCATGAAAAACTAAGCCTAACTAAACTAGTCTTGACGTAGCAAAAAAAATTAAAGGAAAAAAACATAGGTAGAGCGTAGAGACTATCATAAACTTAATGAAAACTTACAAGAATAGAGAAAAAAAAATAAATTAAAGAGAATTAGAAGAAAAAATACGGCTACGGAAAGAGTTGAGAGAGGAAAACTATCATCAGTGATGATGGATGGAGATTGGCAGGTAGAGGTCTTTAGAGGAGATTGCTGCGGATGAAGCTGTGGACTCCCTAGCTGTGAAATGAAGAGTTGTTTAAGTACACTTGACGGACCGTCCTGTAGTAATTTACGGACTGGAAGTAGCGGCCATTCGAATACTCTGTGGATTCACCTTCGGTAGCGGGATTCCAATCACATAATTTATAATTACGCATCCAATACTTTTATAGCGTTCATCTTACACACATTTTTCTACCACATAATTATGATACTAAAGCTGCCATTTAAACAGCGGTCGATTGACTTTGTCTTCGATCAGCTTAAAAGGCCAACATACGCTAGAGCTTAACTTAAGGGTGGGGCAGAAAATACAGTAAATTATTACGGTATTTCAGTCTCGATAGTCACAGCACAGTGTTCTGTACTGGGTTGCATCTGTTGTTGAGGTTGTTTGTTTTGCTCTTCTAGACTTGGAACGTTTGAGCTATTCAATTGGGGAGAGCTACAGTCACTTTCAGTCTGGTCGTTGTTCTCATTCGCCCTTATACATTTCGAAGCAGCTGCTTTAATTTGTTTGCCGATAGCCTTGGCCATTTTCGTATCAATACCATTAGGATGATCCCATTCCAAGTACACTATGTGGTCGGAAATTCGTGTGCCGTTAATTATTTTTTTCAAATCACCAGACAGTCTGTCGTCGACCACCAGCAAGAAATTGTTTGGAATTTTTTTCCAGTTTAGAAACGCTTGTAGCTCGAGCTTGTTGTTGTTAAAGGCCAAAGAGGAGATGATGAACACGAACAAGTGGTTGCTCTTAGCCGGTGGTATTTCCAGCTGTTCGACATTGTTCACGAAGATTATATCCTTTATTTCCAGCCCGGTGGACTCCTCCTCACTTTTGATTAGCGTAACTTGCCTTTCATCCGTCTTGGTGAAAACTATAGGGTCTGCTATTATAGGCAACGAAGCACCAAACAGTCGGATTCGAATAGATTGAAAAAACCCGTTCATCGTCTTGACGTTCTGAAAAGAATATAAAACATTGAAAGTCAAAAAAGGTAAGTTAGAATAAGGTGCTAAAGGAGGATAAATCATCTAATTGAAAACTGCATTTACGAGATCCAGTCTCGTATTTTCCAGACTTGGCGGTATCTACGTCTCAACAGCGCAACAGCTAGTTCGAGCCATGGTTACGTGCTTCCGATGCAGCCAATACCAATGCAGCGCACAAAAACACTGTCCCCCTGGACTTTGGTGGTTTTCTTTGCTCTTTCTTATTTTGACTGTGATAGCTGGTGAACCGGGGAACCGATACATGATGTCGCTCATGTTAAAGGTTCTCCTATAACTCCTCCAATCAAACCAATAAGAGCACACTCTGCCAGCTATCTAACAAGACATCGGACTCGAAAAACGTATCACATTTGTTTGTTTTGATGCAATTAATCCGCTATAATCATCACTAAGCAATAAGGTCACTTTGCTGCAATTGTGCTCACCTTTTTACTCTTACCGTTTCAAACACGAGCTTACAAGAGACTGGGGACGAACTGTTCACTTTTTTCCCCGTTTGAAATATACTTTGGGAGAGGGGAGCCGGTCTCATCCCATAGTGTTTGACGTTTTGTCAAACGGTGCTGTGGCATAGTGTGCGATTGATCGGTCACAAATATTGCAAAAAATAAAGTTGGTCTACATTTTGAAATGAACGATAGCTCCCATGTTTTGGAACGGCGAATGATTAAAAAAATCACACATCGGTGATGAAAGTGTTGTTGGTTGTAAAATAAAAAAATAAAGATTTAAAGTAAAATAAAGTAACAATATAAATGATGACAGATACTTCGAGAATAGACTGTACAGCTCAGTAAGCTCGTGGTTCATTCAACTTTTCCTCCAAACTCCGTGCTCGAGCACCACACCAAAGATGGTCCGGAGGGTGCGTCGCTCAAATCTCCACCCTCCGCTCGAATAATCCAAGACTCGTGTCCATAAATGATCACCGGACGAATCAATATGCGATATATCACACAATTCGTGCGGTCTCGAAGTCTTCTGGATCTCAGCTGCTGATGTAGTTGTTCGAAGTAACATCCGTCCCGAGATAGAAGAACTCTTTTACTACCTCGAGATTATCGCCGTCAACTAATACACTGCTCCCAAACAGGTACTTCGTTTTCGTTGCATTGATTCTCAATCCAATTATTAATGCTTCGCGTTTGAGTCGGGTGTACACCACACACGCCCTCGCTGCTATCCTGCCGATGATGTCGATGTCATCCGCGAAGCCAAGAAATTGGAGAGACCGATAGAGGATCGTGCCACGGATGCCGTTGTCTAGCCCCGCGCTTCAAATGACACCTTCCAGGGCTATGTTGAACAGCGGAGTGACCTCTAAGAGCCGAATCAACTTCCCAGGAAAGTGGTACCGCTGCATGATGTTCCATAGCTCATTCCGGTCTGTGGTGTCGTAGGTCACCTTAAAGTCGATGAACAGATGGAGCATAGGGATCTGTTCTGTTTCCTGTTTCCTTCGATCCTGTTCTGTTTCCTGTTTCCTAACACCGGCACATTCCGATTTTAAGGGACAATCCCACTCCGTGCCTCCTTCAATCTCCTGTAGAATAAGCGGGTGTCCCCAGACTGGGAAAGCTGCACCAGCAGCTGTTCATCAGACTCTTCAAAACGACGCTGCTAGCCCTGGAAGCGCAGGGTTTGCTATTTCTTCAGTTATCTGTAGTTCTCCACGTTCTGACGGGTTTCATGCCGTAGCATGCGGGCGCGCGCTACATTCTTCTCGGATAGTGCTTGTCTGCACTCTTCGTCGAACCATTCCTTTTTCTCTCTACGTGGTAAGCGGCAGATATTGTGTTCGGATGCAGTGCTGATGGCTCGTTCCACCATACGCCAGTGGTCTGCGAGGGGCATCGCGCTTCCCCGAGCGCTGTCGCGTACCCCTCCGCCACAGCAGCAGGTCCAGGTTGAGCCTTGAGGTGGGCTGACTTCGTAGGTTGTTCACCACGGAGAGTTTCTGGCGCAGCTATGAGCATATTACGCTTTTTGGATTGATTTGTGAAAACAAAAATGTATCGCAACAAAGTTTGTTTACGATTTTTACGCACTTCAACAGCTCTTGACAACACGCGAGAAAGAGAGGGAATGTGAACGGACGACGTCTGACAACGAACCTAAACCTTTGACAGCCCGCTCAGGTGAGGGGTAGGAAGCAGTGCTAGGGACGGTCTCAACTCGACATATTTGTTGTAGGGCGGAAGGAGATGATTATCGACTTTTTACGTGACTTGATATTTAAGCAGCAAAAAATGACTGACCGCGGCAGCATACAGGTAATGTTTGCTACCCGATATAAGGTGCTATTTGCGCTAACCCTTCCCGGCACAATCTCTGCCCCTAAACAGATGGAGTTTGCGGTGCAAATCCGTGGAGCGGGCTGTGTGGTCGATATAAACAAAACACTATCCGACGCCGGTACCGTAACCATCGACGCGGATAAAGGTAGCGTGCTGATAGAAACATCCCTTCCATGGCTCGACATTCACAAGCGCATTGAGGCAACGGGACGACGAGCGGTGCTGACAGGGTTCGGAGGTATTTCATGCTCGATTAATATCGATTGCCGGCTTCCTTGTTGTCGAGCTTTTAATGCCTCTCCCTTTATTTACAGGACAATCTGCGGTGGCGATGGTAGATCACGGCAACGAATTGACCAACGTGCGGGGTGTGATACGGTTCTGCACCCTGTCGAGTACGCCCGGTCAAAAGGGTGCCGTCGTGGACGGTACGATCGATGGGCTCTCGCACAGCGGCACCTTTCAGCTGAATGTCCACGAATGTGGTGACATCTCTGCCGGCTGCAGCTCGGTAGGCGATCTGTACGATTCCAGCCCGATCCGCTCGGATGAGAATGGGCGTGCGACGATACGATTCGTCAACGACCGGCTCGACGTGAACGATCTGATCGGCCGGTCCGTTGTGATCACACAGCCAGCCGAGGCTGGTGCGCAAGAGGAGCGTCGGCTGAGCTGTGGCATCATTGCCCGATCGGCGGGCATTTTTCAAAATTACAAAAAAATCTGCGCCTGTGACGGGGTAACCATCTGGGACGAACGGAACAAATCGATTGCGGCGGATCGGGACCGGGAAGCGGCACCGACGGCTAGCCTGTAAACTTTAGAAGGGAAGTGAAGTTGTTACAAATTCCATGGAAATAATATCTCTATCGGGTATTGGGCCTGCCCTTGACGACATGCGGAAAAGGAATACAATTCCAAACCAGTGAGATTGTCGCTGTGGCGCTTTTAAGTTAGGTGTACGGGAACGTGTGGGGATTAGGTGTGTTGCTTAACCAAAATAAATAGCCGGCATTTTTTGGAGGCTCAAAACATTTCAATGCGTGATCGACAAAAAAGATATTTTTGAATTGAAATTAGCAGCGTGAACAATGGACAATCCACGCAATCATCAGGTGCATGTACGGTGTACGTAAAATAAATAAAATCCGAGTTCCGATCAAATCTCTTCTCTATTAACAAATTCTGGTAAAGGCTGATCAGCGTTACTTTCCAGCGGATGCTTGGATGCTTTTCATTTAGTTTACATCCATACAATGGTAACCGCTTTGGTTATGGAAATCGCAACGCCGACTTAGTTTTTAAGGTTGAAAAAGTTCTACTACTCACCCACTAATCCTCCAGCACGATAGTACACTCCGGTGCCTTCAGCTGGGCGATGTGAGCCCGGCAAAGCTGCTTGTAGTTGAGCACGTAATCGTTACACTTGACCGGGGCGGAAATCGCAATCGTCGCATGCACACCGAGCAGCTCCAGGTTCCGCTCGGCCGGTATTAGCGCCGTCAGCAGCTCCATCGTGCCGATGAACTGGTTCCGCTTCACGCTGTACGTCATCTCGCCGACCGTTTGCTTGTACCAGGCCGGATACGTCCCCAGTACGGCCGTATTGGCGGAGCAAATTTCACGCGCAAACAGCAGCACCAGCTGCAGCTGGCTCATCAGCCCCGTCTCCACCACGGTACGGAACAGATCCTTGATGAAGCTTTTCAGCAGCCGCTCGTCCGGCTCATCGGTCGTCGCTCTAGCCGCTTGGGACAGCAGATAGAGTGCGTGCTTGAGGGAAAAGGGACACGATCGCTTCAGCAACTCTTTCAGCACCTCGAGAAGGTTGGCCTTGTCACGAATCAGCTCGATCAGCAGTCGTTCGAAAACGGTACCGGTGAGGATGGTTTGCATCTCTTCCCGCCACTGGTGCTGCCGCCCGATGGCTGCGTCCAGATCGAGCGGACCGCGTTCGGAACCGAGCAGTAGCTGCAGATGCTCGTTAATCACCAGTTTCTGCTCGTGCGTGCGCAGACGGGTCCCAATTGCCTGCAGATAATTGTTCGGAATCACGTTCGGATTGTCGTTCAAGTCGTTCAGCAGTGTGCGAAAGCTTTCCTTCAGAACGTTGGTGAGCGAATGGGATTGTACATTCTCTAGGAGATAGGAGAGGGTGTTTTGGTGTTAGAATGGAATCGATTGCACGATGTTAGCCCATTACCTTGGTAGGCATAGCAAACGATGTGCGCTAGCAGGCTGTACTCCGCTTCCAGAAAATCGTTCAGAATCTGTTGCATTAGCTCGATCGAATCAAGGCTGAAAAGAGCATGGGGCTTGGACATGAAATCAAGTGGAAGGAATGATGCTTGATCCAAAACAGTCCTACCTGAGGATGTATTCACTCGCTGTCAGAATGTTCGCTTCCTGTAGCAAACTCAGCACTCGTGCACTGCCCACATTCCATTCCTGGCGCTGGAAAGCTTCCCTCAGGATGTCCTGCGGTGACGTGATCATAAATTTGGAGTCATTACCCGATCCCGGTTCCCTCATCTCACCTTTTCCTTGTACCCCAGATGCTTCAGCTGTGCCCGGTACTCTTCCTCGTACGGCAGGTTTAGCATACCGATGCGATGTCTCGTTTCCTACCAAAGTAGCATCGAAGTACACATTGATTGACATGCACAAATATGGACCGAAAAAAGAAGGGAAATTTTATACCCACCTTTACCAAATGCTGTGTCGCAGTGTATCCCATCGTATCCTACGTTCCTTGCGCGACCAAAGCGCGCCCTTTTCAAAACACAACGCGACCAACGTCTAGAACTGTCACAACAAAGCCCTTCGTGCAGTGTTCGACGCTCTTCGGCCCCTCCCCTTCCCCTATGATATCCCAACCAACTTTCTCAACGCTTCCTGAACCTTCCATACTCGTCCCTTTTTTACGTGTGTGTTGTAAAGTAACCCATATGTTTATTCAGTAAAGTGTACAGCAACATTTGGTGTTGTTCGAACCGATCAGCATCTCCTTCGCTTCCCTTTCGTTAACGCTTCATGCCGAGTTGTGAATGTTGAGCCGGAAAATGTCGTGCGCACAGAAAAACGTCCCCCCGAGCGGCTTCAGCACGAACGTCTGGGAGTAGGCGTGCGGCGGATCCTCGTCACACTGCAACCGGCCGAGCACGTTGATCAGCACGCCACCGTCAAACATTGGCTGGGAGTCGACGGCCGTCAGCACGCGCTTGATGTTCTGAAACGTGAGACTCTGCAGCTTCTCCAGTATCTTGGCGGCGCCCTGTATCTGTTGCCCCTCGAACGTCATGAAGGAGAGCTCCGCGTTGTACAGGTTCACCAGGCTGGGCCGCTGGGTCGAGTCGTCGAACAGCGCGTAGTACTGCGTCACGAACCCCTTGCCAATCTCCTCGTACTGGGGGTTTATGGCCATCGTTTACCGGTGTACCGGGCGGGTGGGGGAGGAAACGATACGGACGAACGTAGAAAAAAAACCGGACGAGACGGGCTTGGCTGGCGCTCTGGGCGTACGGGAATGCGTTTTTCTCTCTTTTCTTTCGCTACTTTTACCTGCCCGGCTAGCTGACAGTGCGTTGTTTTCTTGTTGCTGTTCTTGTTCTTGCTCGAACGGTGACAGCTGGTGGCCTTGCGCTGACGTTCACGTCAGACGAGCTCAAGCCCGGTTTGCACACGTGCAAGCAAAGGTTGGATGGTGGAGAAGTAAAAATAATTAAGTAAACCGTTCGCTAACTGTTCAACTATTTGTACTTGAGTGTGCAAATATACGAGTCAAATATGGTTTTCAGGTGATAAAGCCTAATCTCCTTCAATCATAAAGGAAAAAGGACATTTTTAAACCCATCCATCCAACCCTGTCAAGCACGTCCAGCTCGCCAAGCACCTGTCACAACACCGAGCTGACAGCTCTCGCAGGGGAAGGGGACTACGTGATTTCACGACACGGGTTCGGTACCGTGCAGCAAAAAAAAAAGCGGACCACCTTTTGCAATCGAAAACCAAATGCCGAATGGTGCAGACGCCCCTTCGCTCTCTGTGCCGTCCGCGCGTGTAGTGTGATGAGTGTGAAGCCGTAGCTAGCTTATCTCTCCGCACGTTTCCTGCAAACTGTCCAACACCCTGTCGCACCGGAGCACCGCAAGTTGGCGGATTTCCTATCGCTGGGGATCCAGCGTTTTTTTCACGGGCCTTGTGTTTGTGATTGCGTGAAAACGTGGAATTGCGAATCCGTGGTGAAGTGTGCGTTTAGTGCGTTATCACACCGGCTCGTGAAACTTCTTCCCTCAAGTCCGGATCTTTCTTGTAGTGTGCGTGCGTGTGCTTGTGTGTGTGTGTGTCTGTGTTGGCCAAATCATCCAGCATGAAGAGTCCTTGCCGTGCTGCGGCAGGATGGTTGGTGCTACTTCTATCGTCATGCTGCCTCGGTTATGTCATAGCCACCGAATGGGGTAAGTGCGGCAACGAGATGTGTTAGGCGGAGGGTGGACTCGCGCCTTCTTGCGATTGCGGACGTCGTCACTGGGCGACGGCGCTCGTGACCCAACACTGTGACGACCGAGTCGAGGAGTGCAGAAAAAAAAAATACAAAAAAAAAGAAAAACATCGTTTCTTTTTTATCTCGCGCATCCAAAAATAATCATTTTCAGCATACCCGCCCATACGAAACGGTTCGGGAGTTTACTATACCGGTTGTCGTTGTAGTAGCGTGTAGTAGGGGCCGCCTTGCCCGAGACGTGTTGCTACTCTCGCCCAGTTCCTTACTTGCTTCAAAGGTGGGCGGTTATTTAACGTTTGCCTCAAATGGCCATTGGTGTGCATCCTTTTTGGCACGCGCGTGTGTAGCTCCGAGGACTTTGCAAACTGTGGTGAAATTAGTCGCCAAAGCAACAGAGCCGCACACTCCTTCATCTACATAATTGTGAAAGGAACTTGGTGCAGATTGCTTTGATTGTGGATCATATTGGATTATGTGGTTGCCAACCATTGTAGAAAAGAAAATCCCATTACCAAATACTCTAATTGGAATCGATAAAGTTTATTTTTTATCAATTTAAGCGTCTGGGGTTCGAATTAGTAGGCTCCACCAACAACCATTGCTCAAGCGCCAACCGCTGTAAAGTTGTTTGGTCCTTCGAACCGGATTTTTTACTTTGAATAGAGTTTTATGAAACTTTGACGATTTATAATACTCTTATTAATGGTTGATTTTTTATTGATTAAAATTGGAATTTATTCAACATTCCCTATTTGTTTATCTGGCTGTTTGTGTGTGTGTTTAATGGTTTACGATCAGTTGTTTTGAACCGCTAACATACTAAAGGTCTTTCCTTTTATTTTATCTTTTTGAACACCCCCGTACGATCGACAACCACTTCGACCAGACATATTAAGCTCTGTCTGATGCTTTCATTAGACAATGACTGTTTGCACCAATCACCCGACTACCATAACCAGGCCGCGTTTTCCTTCGGTTCGTCGGTTTCAGCCTATCGAACCAATTATACGTTCCCGTACTTTGAACTGTGCAGATTTCGCGCAACGGCCAAGTGATTTTTGTCTTTGGCCTTTTTTTTATTTTGGAAAGTCAAAACTGCCCCAACAGCAAACGGCGGTCAAAAGTCCATTCCATTCGTCACGTACGCACATCGATCTTCGGTGGAGTGTTTCGGGGGAAGGAGAGGGGGTGGACGAATGGGTATATTATATGTTTTATTACTCCTTCACTCTGCTCCACTATGTTTAGGCGGGGGGGGTAGGGCTTTGGTTTTTTCATTATAGTTTTGCACCAGCGCTCCAATGAATGATTGAAACGCCCAAGCCCAGACAAACTCCGCTCGAAGGAGTTCACATCACGATCACAAGAGGGTAAGGGGAGAGCCACAGCACCGAACCACCGCATTGGTCCGCAATGAACTTGATTGAATGTTCCGCCAAAGTTGCCATTTAACGGTCCGCTTTTCTCTCGTTCGTCTCTCGTGATCATGATCGTGATCATCGTGTGCGCAAAACAATCAACAGCAATGAAAGTGACACGCGTTTGAAAGTGTCCTTTGGCGGTATGGTTTTTCTCGTTTCAAAACCGTTTCACCAACCAAAGCTTGGGAGAGATAGAGAGAGAGGTAGCAAAAATAAATCCCCAAAGATTCCCTCACCCATCAACCGGGTGATGAACGTTAGTAAATATGTTCCTGATTTGATTGTCAGCTCTCCCCGACACGTTCGAACAATTCATAAGACGCATTTTGTGCGCTGTGGTTTTTGATAAGGCACGCTCCAACTAAATGGTTGGATGTAAAATGGTTGCTACATATTATGGTTGATCCTGCGGGATGGGATTGTTTCATTGGATGTAAACAATTGTTTAATCAATTTAATCTGTTAACAATCTCTAGTGATCGAGCAGCGGCCTGAGATGCTTAGAAGGATTATTGGTTCTATACTGGTTTATTTTTAAAGCGGTGTTCCCCTTTGGACCTGTGAGACCTGTGAACCTATGTTTAGTAAGCTGTTTCGTTTTGAACTTTACATCGACAAACAACAGAAGAATCCTCCTTCAAAATAAGTAACATTTCACCTCTATACCGTCAATCCGCTGACGGTGTCTTAGTCTCTCGGCCGGCTTCACTGGGAATGACGCGATCATTTTGGCCATATTTGGCTTATCAAAAATAAGAACCGCATACAAACCACTACACACGCAATCTCCTAAAACATTCCTCCTGCCGAAGAGAAACGAACAGAAAAAAAAACAACAAACGTCCCAAGGCGCCAAAGGTGGCCAACAGGCGCGGCAGAGCGTTGATAAGGCCAACGTGTGCTCCCTCAGTTATCTTGCACCGGCTTTGGTGGTAAATCTTTGCACCATTACACCGACACGACGAACGGTAGTGGTGATGCGGCAATGTTTTGCGACTGTGAACGATTCGATCGAGCTTGTGTTTAAAGGCACAATTCAAGGTTACCATCATCACCTTTACGGCGGGAGCATACGCAAAGATGTTGCAACGCATTTAGCTTTGTTTTTAATGAAGTAATCATAGGGATCAGCATCCTGTTGAATGTATAAATAAAGAAATATCGTTTACGTTTAGGGCCGATCCGGTGGTCTATTCGATACATGCGCCGTCTATCAGTAAACCGCTCGGGATTGATTCCCATACGGATCCCATCCACACATAGATAGAACTTGCTGGTTGTCTTATTATAACAAAATAAGCCTCTAATGCCTGAACAGACAGACATCAACATAATGGACCTTGATCGCATCGTAGGTCAATTACGTCAAAGAAAAAATAATAACTGTTTAAATAGGGCTAGGTAGGGCATGCGCCATCAAATCGTTTGTTAATGGTAGACGACTCGCCCGACACAATTAAGTAATGGATTTTGTTCTACTCTCATGTGAGAGCACCCCAGCAAGTAAAAACTTGTTATATCTTTCTTTCAAATTATATTCTTTAAAATAAGAAGTTTGCGACAATTATGCTTGAAACCTCTTCAGGCTTCTTCAGCCCTAAAATTCTACAAGAAGGAAGATATTTGCAGAAGTTTAGCCTTCCAAATGAACTCCTCGGTTTAAACTGCTTGTAAATTTAGATTAGCTTTTCCTTTCAACACATTTTGAATTCATGGTATATTAATCTTTTTTGCAGTTATTTGGCATTAGCTGTACTAGCTAAACTACAAGCTCCAGACTAAATCTTTCATTACCATTGGATAGATAATCTTTTAGAGCAACGATGAAACTAAAAAAAACATTTTTCTTTTAATTTTATCACATTTTAGCCAAAATGTAACAACCTGAATTCGATGTCTAACCATTGATAACTCCTATGCTTACTTCTATGGGGGTCACAGTTGGGGTCAACATTTAGTTTTCATTAGCAAAGAGAGCCAATGGCCACTCAGAGCCACTCAGACTACATACAAATGATTAAATATTGAAAAGATTGTAATAAAATGAAATAAGAATATTATAAAAATGTTAAAAACAATGTTAACATATCTGTCTAAACATCTATAGTACTAAACCAATCAAGCTAAACCATAAATTCAATTGGCCTCTGGCTCTTTAGAGCGATTAACTGTGACCATCAATCAAAGGACTATGCTAGGCCCGCTATTTTATAATCCTTGGACAAGACGAAACAGATCGAAGGTTAACGTACATTCCAGGGCAAAATTGTGTACATTTGAATACTAAGCCAGACCCGAAATTAGGCGCGACCAAAACCATTGCGTTTCATGAAACCAGTTATTCCAGAACGGACCCCACCTGTCCGCTGTAACCTCACACAACGCTACTCTGCGCCGTCAACAATCCAAAAGCCAAAAGGATCGTGACCGGTAGTGCACGGCACGACGCAACAAATCAAACCTTTAATGCTCCAACCACCTGTTGAAACAACGTGCTCCGGACTCTGCTCTCTGTCACCGTTGTGAATGGATGCTGTGGTCGTCCCTCTGCGCCTGTCCGGAAACGGTGAGAAAACAATCCTCTCCGGGTTCATTGTACCCCTTCCAACATACTTACACTTCCTGCTGGACAGTTAGTAAGTGTAATCGAACCACTTTTTTTTTTCTTCTGCCCATCTCAACCGTTACAGTCCAGACCGATGCGGTGATCGGTTGATATTGTTGTTTTTAATTCCCTTTTTTATGCGCTGTAAAAGCAACTGCAAGCCCCCCCCCCCGATCAGTCTCTCGTGCAGGTGCCGGTGTCCGACAGGTTTTACGTGCGGCACGATTTGACCCTTTGTATTTCCCACCCGCTTGCCGGAACCGGGGCGAAGGGGTAACGCGATTGTTGCTGCTTCCGTTATGCGTTCTTGCTTCGAGCTCTTTGTTTTGCGCCAGCATAAGAGTTTGCTTGATCGAGTAGTGAGCTGAGGGATTGTGCTAAAACAAAAAAACCCTCACAAACATGCAAAGATCCGGAACCGACGGTTGGGGGGAGGAGAGAGAGAGAGGTAGGTCAGATTTACGTCAAAACCCGTGTGCGCGCACGATCGCCGGTATGTTCTGTTTTCATTAAGGGAGAAGGAACACGATCGACAAGTGCGGCGCAGTTATGCCAAACCAAGCTCTCTCTACTTCCTTCTTCTAAGCTGCGTGAAGGCATGTTTGCTTGCTTTTGATAGGAACAATCCGCTTCAAATTCTAGCGCAATACGCAAAGGCAACACGTTGCGTTGCGTACTAAAATTAGGTGACGCCGGTAAGGTATTCAAAAATACCAGCGCACCAATATTGCAGTTTTGCGTTTTTCATTGTCTATTTTGTTTCCTTTTTTTAGCGTTTGCTCCATTTCGGACAGGAAATGGTGGTCCGAAAACAAAATCGCTGCTCGCAAGGCCAGCAGTCAACCGACGATGATCGCCAGCACAAACGAACCTGCAAGTGCCCATGAACCCTCTCGCCTAACCCGACGTGCCGTGCCTCTCCTCCATCCATCACACGAAAGCGAAAGTGTACCTGCAATGGTGGCGGCGGCGTGATTCTTGACACGAATTTGGCGCAGCTCCCACAGCTGCTACCGGAAGACCCGCGTGAAGGTGCTGGTGCAAGCTTCCGGTTGCGGCCGATTGTTTAATCCATCACTTGAAACGGTCGACGGGGTGCAGATTCCCCCCCCCCCCTCCCCCCAGGAGACTACTACCGATCGACTTGAGGCATGTGGTACAATACGCTCTCTTAGCACCTAGCACACAATTGCTAATCAAACGGGCGGAATCGACGCGTGGGCACGACTCCGATTGTGTAGCTGTGTGTTGAATGTTTTTACTATTGCTCTTCTTTTCCCACCGTATCGTTGGCAACCGTCACGCGGAAAGGGGTGATAACAGGGCGACATTTTTCACCAAACACCGCTATCGACGTGTCCTCCCCATGGTACCACCGATGATGATGCTGATTGGTATCGATGATATTTGCCAAAAATTGAACTAGTAAACGCATGCAGCGGGCCAGGCTCGTGATTTGTTCGATCCACTCTTAATCACGATCACGGTGCCGAGAGCCAATCGTGACGTGACTTTACCGGCCGAGGCCGATTGCGCCTGTCGTGCGGCGGGTTCGAAGGCGGCACCTCTGAAGTGGCATTGCGTATTATTTACAGCCCGTCCAGATAATCGGGTACTGGAACCAAAACTACTCCAAACCGAAGTGGGTACACTGTCCAAATCACGTACAAACAACCGGTGAACAAAGCTTGTAATTGGAATGCATTTAAATGCCCGGTAATGTTGTGGCCATTACATTTTCTTGCTCAACGCGCTTATCAATCAGCTTATGAAAAAGATGTTCAGTTTTTTTAAGGGAAAGCAGCACATATCAGCGTTCATTTGGCAGCGTTTATCAGAGAGTTTGAATCCCGCAATGACTCACAGTGGGTCTGAGCCGCCCGCGTATGCTTTTTGTTTCGTATGATGGTTTCGTGGGTGATTGGACGCTTTCTCACGTGGTGTACCTGCCAGAAAATGACCCCGCCAATCGCACAAAACATTAGAACCTCCTAGACAATGCATTCCATTAGTGGGCACGCCGATAGACGATCCCTTCCAAAGCCAAACCACTTCCCCGTATGCGATTGTTTTCTAAGCAATAATGACACCTGTAAAAACGAAATGATAGTTTTGCCTACGGCACGGTAGGTTTTCTTTTTCCTAGTGTGCTTCTCTGCTGGCGTACTTGTGACGTTTGAGTAAACTTCTCAGCTCTCAGTAAACGCACACTCACTCGTCGTCGCACGCATTGGCATTTGTTTGTTTGGTTGTTTCAAGTGTGAACTGTTGCTGGAGAAACCAGATACACCCTCTGTTACCTGTAACAAAAAGGGGGGGGGGGGGATGTAATTCTCGGTAGCGAAAATTCCAGCAACGATCATATTTCGAAAATTCCATGGGGAGATATTCTCTCAGAACGATGATCTACGGTGCTACATTATCGCGTCATTAGCGTGCGTCTAAACGCGTATTGTTCAGGGGTTTTTTCCAGGTTACATTTTATGAACCCAATTTATACAGCCTGACTTCCCGCAGAAGAATACATTTAAATAAAGATCTGCAAAGCGATCTTTCTTTGCAAAACACCACAATAATACGCAATCAAAATCAACCCTGTTTCAATAAAAAAAGGGAAACACACAAATCATCAGCTTCCTGCCCAATGCTCCTCGTGCGATCCTCGATTTTCATCAACAAAAACTGCACAAATTCCGCTGATCCATCGAAATGCGCGAACCGCGCTGGAAGCGAATTGTGCAACCCCGCGAGAGAAGAGAACAACACGTCCAACGAAACTGAACGTTTGTTGCATCGCACGTAACCCAATCGGTCGGTCGGCGGAGTCAGCAAGAAGGGGTTCCGGTTTGAAGGGGGCCACTGCAAACCACCATCGCGATATGGTGCATAGCACCGTGGCATCTAATTTGTAACACAAGGTTCCTCACCTTTGCCAACCTTCTAGATGCCCGGCACCACCGCATTGACCATCAGCGAGCCACGGCATTTTACGCTGTTGTGCGGTGGTGTGCTTGCAAATGTGCGAGACATAATTTGCACATTCGGTTGCTTCTGTGGCCATTAGCACTGTGTGCAGTGGTCGTGATGAGTGCGCTCCATTTCGGGCCCCCCTGAGGCGGAATGTGGAATTAACTGCGAGTTGTGTTGAATTGCTTTTGAAGGCAGTTTTTTTGTTGGGTTCGAAATTCGATTGCCAACGTTGAGAATTTCTTCGTTAAAATTGCTGCTTTTAGGTTTTTAGTACAAAATTGATGCGTCCTGCAAGATGGTAGGAAGAAATACATGCAAATAAAAGAAAATTTCCTCTTTTTTAATGTTACACCAGGTTTACGTGAGCATTCTTCCCCAGATTGTGGTTTATCGACTATGCCACTTTTATTTCCCCTTTAACACACCTTTATACACTGTCTCCTCCCGGTGGCTATCTTATCGATCTGTTTGATCATAAACATTATTGGGTAGCAGCAGAGTGTTTTTAAACGCCCCGATAGGAGGGGGATAGCCGACAGCCCATCCTATAACACCTAATGTCTGCCAATTTGTGTCTCGATCTTGCGTGAGAAGATAGCAGCATTTTGCAAGCTTGCCTACTTCCTGGTGCAGATTAGGGTTGGGTTTCATGAATCTTTCGTTAAGATACACTCATATGAATCTTCAGTGATGAGTGATTCGAATTTCGAGTCGTATTTTCAAAGATTCACGAATCTCTAATGATTTACAAATCTTCAAAGATTCATAAATTTTCCAAGATTAACGAATCTTCAAAGGTTCATGCATCTCTAAATATTCATGAATCTCCAAGAATTCATGAATCTCCAAGAATTCGTGAATCTCCAAGAATTCATGAATCTCCAAGGATTCATGAATCTCGAAAGAAGAAGTCTCGAGAGCCTGTAAAGGCTGGTATTACCTCGTAGGTTATTACGCCAAGAATAATTAAAAAGCTTAAGCTCTATGAATGTTTAGCGATTTCTGAATCACCTGATATTCATTAATCTTTTGAGATTCATGAACCTTTTGAGATCCACGAATCTTTCGAGATTCATGAATCTTTCCAATCGAGATTCAGATTCATTGAATCATATCAATGATTCATTTAGATACATGAATCTGTATCAGATTTACCCAACACTAGTACTGATTGGGCGGGTTGTTATTCCTAGTTTAAAGAAAAAACGTTTACTAATTCCAATTCTCTTGTGCAATTCTCTCTTCCCGGCCAAAACAGCGGCGGCAGTGACCACGGACAATGGCATTTTGTTTTTCGATTCCAACTGGCGCAAGATTTCGTCGGCCGCGCATCAGTACAGCCGCATCTCGGCGTTCGCGTACGACGAGGTGCTCGGCAAGCTGTACTTTGCCGATCTGGACCATCCCGAGTATCGGCTGTTCGCGCTCGACTACGACGATACGGACGAGCTGCACAAGGTGACGAAGCTGTTGCCGAAATCGGCCCAAACCGCCTACATCAGCGGTATGGCGTTCGATCATCTCGAGCGCCGGCTGTACTGGACGGAGAAGGGCACCCGGTCGGTGTACTACGTGGCGATCGATGAGCTGCTGAGCTCGACGCGATCCGCCGCTGCTGCGGCGAACGGAACGGCTGCTGCTGCTGCTACTGCCGTTGAAGCAACCACCAGTGCATCACCGCCATCCTCCTCCTCGCCCGTGCAGCTGGTCGCCACGGTGCAGCCCGATCACGAGCTGGCCGGCCTGGCGATCGACGAATGCCGCCGGCATCTGTACTGGACCAACTGCTACCCGAAAACGTCCAACATTGTGCGCGCCGCCATGAACGGCACCGTGCTGAACGTGCACGAGGAGCAGGTGTACCTGCCGAAGGGCATCACGGTGGACCACTACCGCAACCGGCTGTACTGGGTGGAGAAGAAGTACGGCCGCCGGTACACGATCGAGAGCGCCGATCTGGAGGTGAACGATCAGCGCACCCTGCAGACCGGGCTCGACCGGCTGCCGGCGGACATTGCGGTCAAGAACGATTACATCTACTGGACCGACCAGGAGAACAATGAGATCTACGAAATGTCCAAGGAGCCGAACGCACCGTCCCGCACCGTGTACCGGGGCGAACATCCGTCCGCGGTGATACTGCGCGCGAACCTGCTGCTCGAGCATCAGCGAAACAATCCCGACTGCCGGTCGGTAGTGGACCGCATCCTGGAGAACATGCAAAACAGCAAACCGGCGAGCGTGCTGCAGCAGGAAACGCAACAGCAGGGCCAGCTGACGGTGTGTCTGAACAACGGTACGGTTAATCATCACACCAACACGTGCCTCTGCCAGCCGGCCTTCGGTGGTAAGCTGTGCGAGATAGATCTGTGCAATAACTACTGCGCCCAGGGCAGCTGCCGTATCGGGCGCGATAATCGCCCCCGGTGTGACTGCGACCGGCGGTACGAAGGGGACCGGTGCGATCGGAACCGTTGCGATGGGTTCTGCCTGAATGGGGGCCGCTGTCAGTTTAGCAACGGTACTGCTGGGCAGACGGAGGAGGAAATGGGCGATCGGACGTGTCTGTGCGAAAGCACCGGCTACAGTGGGGCACGGTGCGAGAATCCAATCTGCGGGACGGATTACTGCTACAACGGAGAGTGCTACGTGGAGGAAGGTAAGCGGCCAAAGTGCCGCTGCAAGGCAGGCTACCGGGGCGAACGGTGCGAGGAGTACAGCTGTAACAACTACTGCCTGAACGGGGGTCACTGTACGCTCGGTAACGAGACGACCGTGCCGGAGTGCGAGTGTGGCGAGGAGTTTGCCGGCCAGCGGTGCGAAATTGCGGTCCGGCTGTGCAGCACCTACAACGAGGATCCGCAATGGCAACAGTACTGTTTGGGGTAAGCGTTTTGGGGTGACTGACTAGTGGTGGGAGCTCGGAATCGGACCTACCCGATTTCGATTCCGTGTTCGAAATCAATTCCGGAGCCGATTCTGGAGTTGACTCCGGAGCCAATTCCGATTCCGGAACCGCTTTCGATTCCGGAACCAATTCCGGAGCCGATTCCAATTCCGGAGCCGATTCCAATTCCGGAGCCAATTCCGATTCCGGAACCGATTTCCATTCCGATTCCGGAACCAATTCCGGAACCGATTACAATTCTGGAGACAATTCCGAATCCGGAGCCGATTTCGATTCCGGAACCAATTCCGAAGCCAATTCCGATTCCGGAGCCGATTTCGATTTTGGAACCAGTTCCAGAAAACTTCGGAGCTCCGGATTCGATTCCGACAAAAAGTTCATTTTTTCATCACTACGACCGACCTACAACGGTGATCAACCTAACCTAACTTAACGCCTAACCATGACCCAACCAACTCTCCGAAGTTGCTCTATCTTTTGAAATCTCTTTCACGAGCGCCAAAAACGAATTGCGCCTTATTTCCCCAAGGGCGAGAAACGAAACATTCACCGAAAAGCCAGGTGCGCCATCGATCTTTTTTTGCTTTTACTGTTGCCAGTTGGAAACAGAAAATGCGCAGAAAAAAAGCACTTAAACGTGAATAGCTAAATACGCACATGTTGTTGATGCTGTGCGCGAAACTGGTTTTCGTGAGAGGACGCAGAGGGGAGACATAAACAATTGTTTATGTTGTTCCACCAACGGTCGTCGGGGATTAGAGAGGCAGGGAGCTGTCGCCGCGTTGACATTGTTGCAGCAATTTAAACAATAACAAATTCACAAACACTGCGATAGAGAGAGAGAGAGAGAGAGAGAGAGAGAGAGAGAGAGAGAGAGAGAGAGAGTATCTGGATTGTGAACGTAGATTTGCATCCTGGAAGGGTGTCGTTTAATCGTTTGATTAATGATCGACTGGCGGGGAAGGGTTAGAGTCGTGATGGTGTGGGGTGAGAGGACATATTGCTTGATAGAGTTAGAACGATGTTAAAAAATGTTTCGTAAGCAGATTAAACAAACTTCTTCCTGTTTGCTTATACATTTTAATACCAAAATGGTTACTTAACGATCATTTTTAACACATTGTTTTAAATATTTGCTTGTTTTCTGCTTGCAGCATCTCGAAAACTTTACCACTGATGGAACCGAAGGTAACCTACTGCAAGGAATCGTTCAACCGCACCGTCGTCTACACGTCTCTGTGCTTTACCGTCTCGTTCGCGCTGCTGCTCGCGGTCGTGCTCGTCGTCAGCCGGATGATGAAACCGCCGCGGCCACGCATCACCAAAAAGATGGTGGTCACACCGATGACCTCCCGGCCACCGACGACACAGTGCGAAATTACGATCGAAAACTGCTGCAACATGAACGTATGCGAAACGGTAGGGGGAAAAACTAAAAGGAAGGAAGGCAAAATGGAAAGAGGGCGAGCATTAATTTGGATGGTTTTTCTCTTTCTCTCTTTTCTACAGCCCTGCTTTGACACGAAGCTGTTGAAAAAATCGAAAAAAGAGGACAAACAGTTCCTGCTGGAAGACATCGAGGACGTTGGAGGCTCCTACCGCAAGCTGCCCAACTGTGGCGACGGAACGGCGGAGCGCAAATGAGAACCGTTCGCTCCCGGCCGTGGTAGACTAATGAATAATAATGCCTTCTTCGCCTGGCTGCCAGCATCAGCAGCAGCTCGATGGTGGTCGATCGGTGAAATGGCCGCCAGAAGGAAGTCTGATTGAACAGTCGATAGTGCGCGCACGATCGGTGTGAAGAGTGAGCCACAGTACGTGGGGCTTCGTTTACGTCCGGTGGTGTGCACACAGGGGGATGCAAAGCTGGCTGGCACTGCTTACAGGCTAGTTGCGGTAGTGATAGCGTTTTAGATTACCTGCCGGGAGGAGGGTGTTGCACGCTAGGTGTGCTCCTCCGTGAAAATACACAGCCATTGTCACCGCCACAGAGAGAGAGTGTATGTGTCCGTGTGTGCGTGTGTGTGTTTGTGGAGCAGCTTAGGAGGTACAGTTTATCAGATGATTATTTGATGGGCAGCTAGAATTTATTCTTCTTCTTCTGTACAAAGGCACTCTCCCTTCATTTGTCGTAAAGCAGCATAGTAAAGAATCCCTCGAAAAAGGCTTCATTTTATAATAATATACTGCACAATAGTACAAAATTCTCGTTAGAACCTTTCACTCTAAAGCCCATAGACCAACACACACACACACACACACGACGGATATACCATAAAGGACATGCTTGTTTGTTATGTTCGAATTCCAACACAACAAGTTTCAATACAGTGAAGAAGCTGCAGTTGGCAAAACCACCACCCCCCAAGTTCCTGTAAATGTGTTTAAAATGAATGAAAACACATTTTAGAAGAATAATATATGCCATGTTCTTCTACCGCGCTCACTCTGTAGTATATGTATCTGGGTGCTTAACTTGCAAACCATAAGACCGACCGAGTGTTTCAGCCTAGCGCTGAAGCGCATTTCAATCGTATGCCCCTTTCGAACAGGGATCGCTCTCGCTCAGTGTGTACATTAATTTAAACCTTTAAATCCGCTGTGAAACACGGTGCACGCCGCCAGTAACTTAACCGAGATGTTTCGAGCCTCTGTGGTTTGAACATCTATGAGGGGGAAAATGATGTAGTGTTAGAAATCACCTCGCGCTTCTTCATCTATCATGTTCATTCGTTTTGCTTGTTTGTTTATTATGCATATAAATAGGTGTTTTTTTTTTATTTTGGTCAGGTTTGGCCGCCAATGTCCCGTCAACCTTCACCATTGCCCACATTATGTTGCGTTTAGGGTTTAATTTATTTAACTTTAAAAAAGAAATCATACATAGTTAGCGGGCTTCCAGATAAAAAGGAACCAAACTACCCCCTCCCAAGGGTAGTTAGTTTTCTGTTATTGTTATCCTTCCGCATACCCAAAATGTCTCGCAAAACTTAGATACCGCCTTCCCTCCCCAATGAGAGCCATAGAGAGAAGAATGTGTGTTTTTTTTTAAATAGCGTGCAACGTTATTGTCGAAACGTCCAAGACGCGATGAGAGCCTGAATCGAATTGCTGTTAGCACCGACCGTAGTAGTAAATTGAGGAACAAAGCGCAGTGCAAACAGAAAAAAAAACAGAAAAACAGACACCCACAAAAAGTCCTAGCGTGAAAGGAATGAAACAGATCTAATAACGGCAGGCGCTGCCTCAATATTCTATTGGAATTGTTAACTTTTAGGAAGATAGTAATGCTTATATGAAATCATACACACACATACACTTACACCGTGTTACTTAAAATAGAAACATAGGAAATGTGATGGAATCGGGGACAGGAAAAACTGAAATAGTTAAAACAAGGGCAGCAAAAACCAACAGAGAGAGAGAGAGGAGAAGGTCTAATATCCACATGAGAATATGTGATATTAGATAAGTTTATAGTTCAAAGTGAACAACTTTATAGTGTGTATATTGCAGGAAGTGGTGCAACACGATGTAAGTAGCAATATTTTCAAAAAAGACTTATTTTAGATAAAAAAATACAATGGAAAAGCAGTACGATTATTGATTGGGTTTAGTTTGAAGTGTCCGAAATTAAATTCACGTATTTTGTGTGTCGAACTCCTTGTTTTAAGGACGTTATCACGATTTCTCTCTCTCTCTCTCTCTCTCTCTCTCTCTCTCTCTCTCTCTCTCTTTTCATTTCATTTCATTTCATTTCATTTATTTAATACAATTTCCAATTTATTTATTTAATACAATATTTTGTTGGCTTGCTCACGATAGAGCACGTCGGTGTGACATGGTCCGGTCAACAATCATTCTCCAGGATGCTCGGTCCCTGGCTGCAGCCTCCCATCCATCCAGACATCCGATCTCCGACAGGTCTCGCTTCACCTGGTCCAGCCTGTGCTCCCCTGCGCCTTGTGCCGATCGTTGGGGGTCACTGTCGAACACCTTCTTGGTAGGGCATGAGTCCGGCATCCTCATGACATGCCCGAGCCATCGTATCCAGCCAGCCTTCGTTACCGTCAGGATGGTCGGTTCGCTGTACAGCTCTGCAAGCTCGTGGTTCATCCTTCTCCTCCCCGCTCCATGCTCGAACACCCCGCCAAAGATGGTCTGGAAGGCTCAAACACGCCCAGGGCGTTTGCATCCTCCGTGCTAATGGTTCAAAACTCGTGTCCATCTTCTGCATCTTCTCGAAGTCTTTTGGATCTCAGTAGTAGGTGAAGCCCGTTGTAAGCACGATTCTTCTGCACAAAGTGTTTCCGGATTTCGCTGCTGATGTCGTTTTCCGAAATGACAACCTCCCGAGATAGCAGAACTCCATTACTACCTCGAGATTGTCGCCGTTAACTAATGCACTGCTTCCCAGATGGACAGAGTCTCCGGCAACCAGGTGCTTCGGCTTCGTTGCATTGATTCTGGGACAGGATCTGGGACAGGATTTTGTAGGCGACATTGAGGACTTAGATGGCTCGAAAATTCGAACGCGATTTACATTCAATTAATTGCTCAATTTCCTGTAGTATTACGAGATTGGTAGATCGCCTTGCAAGTTATGATGTGTTTGGGAGTGCAAATGCTAATCTAATCCTTTAAAATATCGACATTTTGTTTACAAAGGCACAAATTGTCCAAGAGTTATTCAGAACATATGATCTACCTGTTGCTTTTAAATAGTTTCTTAATTTGCGAATTTGATTACAAATTACAAGAATAATCTTTTTCTAATGTGTTTTAATGTTTTAATATTCAGGAGGATTTGAACAAACAATAGTGAGTTCTTTGCAGTAAAATAAAATCACATTTTCAATACAACGGTTCGAGATGCACATTTGAATCCATCAATCGTTGCAAGAAAATTGTCAATCGTCTTTCAAAGTCAAGCAAGCCAGCAGCGACCGTCCAACGCTGTTGATAAGAAACGAACTGTCAAAACCGAAAAGCATCACAAATCGAGTGAAGCGACGGGGTTTGGTGCGCTTTGCTGCATTTTCGGGAAAACATTTAGGCTGGCAAAGAAAGAAGGAAAGAAAAAACCGCGTCCTTAGTGCCGCCAAAAGTGAGAATCGATATTTATTCGGAGCTTGTGTATCGCCGCGTAAACCGAACTGTGTGCTGCCAATCGTCAGCACAACGTGCTGAAAGTGCTGCTGTTACCGAGCGTCAAGTGGCTTGCTTCGGATGCTTCAGCTTGAGCAAATCCTGCGCCCCATTAGAAGCCGCCAGCATGAGTGAACCCGCAGCGCTGGGTGCAATAAAGCAAGACCCGGAAGATGTTTCCACCAAGACGGATGAAGCCACGTTTACGACCCTGACCGAGGAAGGCTTCCCGGTGGGCCCGTCGCTCAAATCACCCACCCCGGCGGAAGACACCACCACCATCCTGAGTGATGACGAGACGAAAACGCTGACCACACTGGAACCGGCCAGGAAGCCGTCGGGCGGAGTTGCAAAGAAGAGCTTTCCCGGTGCTGCTGGCGCCACCGCTGTCTCACAGAAACTTTCCAATGTAAATAGCAACAAGTTGGTTAGCTCTCGGTTGGTTTTTTTGTTTACCCATGATTGTACACTCTTTCAGGAACCTCCCAAGAACGATCTCAGCACGCCGGTGAAAAGTAAAACAAGCTCTAGCGCTACAGAGCAACCATCGGCGGACAGTTTAATACAGAAGATGCGCAGCAAGCTGAGCAAGCACATCGAGCTGAAGTCAATCAATCCCGCGAAACCCGCCAAACCCGCCAGCCCCGCACCGTTGGACATGAGCGGGGCGATCGAGATACCGCAGGACATGATACTGAGCAACGACATACCGCAAACGCCTATCGCGGCATCGGATGCGAAGGAAAGTCGGCTGGACGATCACGACCTGATCGCCATACTGGAGGGCAACATGGTGGAGATTCGGGAAAATGCTTCCGAAATTGAAGTGTGCGACGTGGGCGCTTCGCTCGAGATCGTGTCGTTTTCGATCATCGATCCGGACCAGCTGCAGCAGGAGAAAAAGGAGCGCGAGATGGAAATTGCCCGCCGGCAGATGGAAAGCCTGCCGCTGCTGCCGAAGGTGCGAAAGCCGCGCACGAAAACGGTACCGAAGAGAAGCCCCACCGTCTCGCCGGCGGCCAGCCAGGGGGTGCCTGTCGAGGCGAACGTAACGCCACCGCCACCGGTGGTGAAGGAACCGGTCGGGGTGACCATCAAGGGGCAGACGACAATACGACCGGTGGTAAAGATTCCGAGCGGTGCGATCAAGAAGGAAGAAACAGCGCCATTGGAAACGGCGGAAACGATCAAAGCGAGGATAAGCAAAAATCTAAAGGAAAAGCTAATGAAGGAAATGAAGTTGCCTGTGCAAACGGTGGAAAAGCCGTTGTCGAAGGTGGAACCTGTGACGGTGAGTCCGCAGACAAAGTCGGAGCTGGTCGATTCGCTCGTTTCCGACTGGGATGATGATCCGCCAGTTCAGCAGCAGGATGGGGTAGATGATCCGCAAGAGACGGAAAAGAAACCCGTGCTAGCACCTAGCAACGATGAAGCAAAGGTTCCCCAGCAACAGCAGCAGCCAAAGTCGCAGCCGACTCAGTTTGTTGCGCCTCCACCGATCGCGGAACCGAAGCGCGTGATAAAGCGAAAAATCATCTGGGATCCGTCGGACGCAAGCATCCCGTTTGCAAGCTTAGTCAAATCGAACCGTGCCCAGTCGGCCGGTACTACTAACACCGAGCTATCCCCGCTGCGGCGCAAGCGGGCCGATTCCGTGGCCGTGCGCATGATAGACAACGCGCCCCACTTCAGTACGGTGGCACCGGTACGGCCGCGAGCCAAGACGCCCGATCTGGGACAGGCGATTGAGCGGAGCGCCCTCGCAGCTAAGCCGGACGAGCTGGCGAACGACGCGAAAGCAAAGAAGCGCAAGAAGAATGAAATCGAGCGCTTGCTGGGCGACGAAGGCGCCATCAACATGCTGTACGACGTGGAGTGTGAAGCGACGCGGAAAGATCTGCTGAAGGAGACGGAGGTGGACACGAGCGACGAGGACGAGAAGCTGCTTGCAAAGACGAAAATCATAACCGACGCCGTGATCAATCAGGGCAAATCACCAAACGAATCGCCTACCTCGCAGGGTTTGCGCGTCCGGGCCAAGCGCGGGACGACACCATCGAATCAGTCCGGGTCGACAGCAACCAGTCCCGGTTCCGCGGGCACCGCCCAACAAACCTCCAAAGCATCCGTTCCATCGGCTACCTCATCGGCGTCCGGCGCTGGCGGTAACCAGCCGTCAAAAAAGCCGGCCAATGGCAAAGCGACCACCACCATCCCGGCGATAACGGGAGCCCGCAAGCGCAAGATGACGGCATCGGCCGCCAAGGAATGGGAGTACGTGTACAATGCGCCGCGCAGTGATGACGCGATGATCATACGGCGGCGCTCGAACAGTTCCTACTCGAGCGGCGGGGCCAGTCCGCGCCGGTTAAGCTTCGACCAGCCGAACGAATCCGGGTCCGGGTTCGGGTCGGAGAGCTCTACCCTCTCCCAGAACGGAACGAACAATAACAAATCGTCCTCCCCCGGGCAGCAGCAGCAGGATGCGTTCCTGAAGCCACCGAACAAGAAGGAACCAAAGCTACCGGTCACGAAACCACCGGGAGGTGCCGGCGGGTCGACCGGCTCGGAGGACATCAAGTTTAATCCGTCGCTGGTGGCGAACATGCGGGGGAAGCTTAGCAAGGTACTGAAAGGCATGAAGGGTGCCCCGCTGGCAACGAGCACACCGGGACAGGATGTGCCGGCCCAGGCAAACAAGCAGGCGGCCAAGCGTAAGGCGCCGACAAGCTCGGTCGATGTGGTCGATTCTGCGGTGAGTGCCGCGGTAGGTGATGTAGTATCACCGCCGGGTGGTGGTGGATCCTTCCAGGATGCGGCGGTACAAAAGCAGCTCGATCAGCTGAAGCAGATGACGTGCGTGAAGCAAGGCAACTATGCGGAGATTGTGATGAAATCGCGAAGCGTTACCAGTGGTGACGGATCCAAGGGTCCTTTGGAGAATGTGTTTTCGCAAGAGGTAGCATACGAAATCTTCCCCATTCTGTAGGATGATATTTAAATAATTTCACTTTTTCCAGCTGATGAATGAGCTTCACACGACGTTCCTTGCTCTTCAGAAAGATGTATCCGTGCGTGCGGTTCTGTTACGATCGGGCGGTGCACACTTTAGCCGCGGCTTGGACGTCGCCCACCTGGTACAGCCGGTAGAGAAAAGGAAAGCAGCGGCCGAGGAAATGAGTACATGCTTGATGTAAGTTTTGTTTTATGTGCTCCCGTCGGTCCTCATTAGTGATAAGTAAAGTTGGCAAAAAATCCGGAGTCGTTTGGAGTCGTCCGGAGTCATTTGGAGTCGTCCGGAATCGTTCCGAGTCGTCCGGAATCCGAGTCGTTCCGAATCGTCCGGAGTCGTCCGGAGTCGCCCGTAACCGGTCTTCGAAACAAGGCCTGTATACGAAGTGCACGCGCAAAGTGAAAGACAAAAAAACACAACGGTATGAAATGTCTGATCACAAGCACATTGCACCTGACATCTCTTGTTTGTTCCGACCGACTTCGATCGACTCTGGACGACAATGACTTCGAACGACTCCGGGCGACTCTTGGTGACTCCTGGCAACTCCGAACGAATGCGCACGACTCCGGATGACTCAGAAAGACTCCGGACAACTCTAAACGACTTCAGACGACTCCGATACCAGACGACTCCAAACAACTCCGGACGACTCCATACGACTCCATACGACTCCAAACGACTTAAAACGATTTCGAACGACTCCGAACGATTCTGGATGACTCCAAACGACTACGGACGACTCTGGACGACTCAGGACGACTCCGGACGACTCCGAACGACTTCAGACGACTTTGGAAGACTCCGACTCCAAACGACTCCAGACGACTCCGTGCGACTCCACACGACTCCAGACGACTCCGGACAACTCCACACGACTCCAGACGACTCCGGACGGCTCCAAACGACTCCGGACGTATCCGGACGAATCCGGACGACTCCGACTGCGGACGACTCCAGACGACTCCAAACGACTCCAAACGACTCCGGACAACTCCAGACGACTTCGGACGACTCCAAACGACTCTGAACGACTCTGACTCCGGACGGAACTAGTGGTTCGGATATTGCCGGTGTCGGAATCGGACTAACAATAGCCGGAGTTGGATCGGAGTTGTGGGTGCGCTCCAAAGAGCACATCACTAGTCCTCATAGTACATCTCAACGTAACGGGTATGATATGTTCTGTATTGCAGGAAGTTCCTGAAGATGCTCGTCGCCTTCCCGAAGCCGATCGTAGCAGCCGTGCAGGGCGATGTGCTCGGTATGGGTGTCACGATACTGCCCCTGTTCGACGTAGTGATTGCCCAGCTCGGCAGCAGCTTCGTCGCACCGTACGGCCACTTTGGCTACCTGCCCGAAGCGCTCGGTGCGTTCAGCAGTGGCGTTCGATCTCTCAAAGCGAAAACGGTAAACAAAAATCATGATAAAAAAATACGCTCACTGTTATGTGTGCTTATCAGATTTTATTTCTCTGTGCCATGCACATCCCCCTCTCACCACAGACAACGGATCTGTTTCTGCAAGGCAAACGGTTAACGGCAGCAGCGGCACTGGATTACGGGCTCGTGACGGAAACGGTCCCAGCGGAGCGGTTTGAAGAGCGAGCACGCACGGTCGCCAAATCGGTCGCCTCCCAATCCATCCAGGTTAGTGTTTATGGTGCGTGTTAAGTGGGATGGTGCATCACCACCAGTCGTAGTCGTAGATGGGGACGCAGCGGGCCAGATAGGCCGGGCCTTGGTAGAACAGCTCGCTGACGTCATCGTCGTACTCGTCCAGATCGAACTTGCACTGGTGCGACACGGGACAGGTGCAGCGATGATAGATAAAGCCATAGTCACGCCGCCCATAGCCACAGAACTCGTGCGGTGCACAGCGTTTCATTGCTACGGGAAGAAAGGGAAATAATACCCTAAATTTGCCTTCTTTTATTTGCGGTTTCTGTCCCCCATCGAACTTACCGACGCACTTGTAATTCTGCACCACCGTAAACAGATGGTGCGCATCGTTAAAATCCTCCCCGGAGCGGTTGTGAAACGTCCAGTAGCTCTGCCGATGGTCGCACAGACAGTCGACCACGATCGACACGTTCTTCACGCCGTACGACTGGTAGAGCGTTTTGCGGCGCAGTGCAATCTCGCCGTCGCGGCACGGGCGCAGATTGCGCAGCGGTGCGCAGAACTTCATCTGCGTCCGGCTGTTCACGTTCATCACGTTGCCGTGGCGCGTATGCACCACCGGGCAGCTGGGCGTGTTGAGCGGGCACCGGCACACCTTGTCCACCGTGCTCGGCATCCAGTGCCGGTGGTGCACGATGTTGCACACCTCGTTCTCCCGGCACGTACCCATCATCGTGTCCTTGGAGAGAGAAAGACAGAGAGAGCTTATCCGGGAATTACTTTAAAATTCGACTATCCCCTTACATAATCTTCATAATTGTAGCGATAGGTGCAGGCGCCCGGCTTCGCTGCCAGCAGTAGCGCGACAAGCGCAGGAAGCACAACGCACGCAATCAAATCGTTTGCCATGCAACCACGTGCACCAATCATTTTCCCGACCGGTCACAATTCCTCACACACAGACACACACACACACACACTATGATTGCACTGCGGCGAGCCGTGACCGTGCGTCCCAGCCCTATTAACCGACTGACGATCGGGGCCAAGAAACTGGCTCGGTCTGCCAAATCGGTACGCCGCCAGGCCCAAACGGCCAAACGTCGTGCATCCGCGTGCAGGCGCAGACCTCGACAGCCAGAGGAAAACTGTAAAAATAAGCAAAATCAACCAATGGGCCGCCAATTTGCAAACCATCGCCATCACCTCCCCTGACTCGCTCGCTCTCTTTCCGACGCAGAAGTGATGCCGGGGCGGTGCTGTGTCCAGCCTTGGTGGGGAAGAAAAGTGCCACTTGTTCACGAACCACCTGTGTGTGTGTGTGTGTGTGTGTGTGTGTGTGTGAGTGTG
This sequence comes from Anopheles coluzzii, assembly GCF_943734685.1. Lineage (NCBI taxonomy): Eukaryota > Metazoa > Arthropoda > Insecta > Diptera > Culicidae > Anopheles > Anopheles coluzzii. The sequence goes on along the minus strand of NC_064670.1, from coordinate 117,558,776 downwards.
TGTGTGTGAGTGTGTGTGTGTGAGTGTGTGTGTGTGTGTGCCAGGGATGCAGAAGAGAGACGGAGACAGCATCCCGCGTCGATCGATGCGCGTCTGATCGGATGAAAAATGAGCGCGCTGTAGTGGGTAGTGGGCGCAGGGAGTGGAAGAGGACGGCTTGTTGTACTAACGCAAACACACGCCACACACACACACACACACACACGCCGGATACAGGTCGTATTCTGGCGCTGAAACGCTCAAGGGGGGAAATAAATCTTCCACAACCAAAGCAAACGAGAAATCCGTTTGCCTCTAATGTGTGAGAAGCAGCAGAAGAAAAATGGTTTACGAAACCATACGCTGCTGGTGTGGACGGTTGCGGTGGCGGTGCCGCTGGCCGCGTACTCTGTGGTGTTGTCAATGATCCATTTCAAATGATACATCCTTCATCCGCACGGGAAGGAACGGACGGTGAGCGGTGCAAAGGAACGTGCAAAGTAGGAAAATCCGGTGACGAAAAGAACGGCCTACTATGATGGGTCGCGGTGCCGGAAAATTGATAGGTACAAGCATATACGTCGATGAGGGTGTAGAAGCGCGCCCGAGCAACCATTTAGACAGTCGGGAGACATAAATAAACAAACGTTTTGTGGCCCATCATCATCTCCCATCAAGAGCATTCCCTCCTCTCCTGGGATGGGTGGGAAAATGCGCGCGGATCGTGTTTCATATGCGTGGATGGATGGATACATCGGCTTTGATCCGTCTTTGAACCAATGCAACTGTTGCCGGTTGCTTGGAGAAGACGGTGTTTCGATTTCCCCCTCAATAATTATGACCGATGAGGGATAGCGGGAGTGGGGATGGTTTGATTTTCATCCTTGAAGTGCGGGTAGGGTGATTGAACCGAACACAAGTTGATACGATTAGTGGCAGATACTGCTGGAATCAACCAGCGCGAAGGTTATTGAAACAATTTGCCGCCTTCTAAATGCGTTATTTTTAGCATAAATTATGCTCCATCTCTATATTTATGATTGGACACTTATTACCCACACACATACGCACACACACTCAAGAGCGGATGCATGTTGCGTCGTTAATTTTAGATACAGATATGAACGCATCGACGCCAAAATGACTAAACATTCATAATATTTAGCTAATCACGCTAATTTTATTAAAACTAAAATTGTTACAATTTACACTAACGACCGCGCTTTCATCCTCTCCTCCAGGCAATGCTATCCATCAAGCAGCATCTCCGGCGAGAGCTAGTGACCAAGATGGAGTCGGCCCTGTTGTTGGAGCAGAAGAAGCACGCCCAGCAGTGGACCACGCCGGAGTGTCAGGCCAAGTTTAAGCTGTTCGTCAGCAAGGGTGGAGAGCTTTAAACTGCTGGACCGCCGCCTGCTGCGTTTTAAGGTTGTAGATTTACACATTTGAGCAAAAGCGACGTAAGCTCCCGCTCTCGCGTACACCAATTGTAGCTGTACAGTAATACGGACGTCACACGAGGCGTAAACTGAAAAAGTTTACGCTTGATTTGTATGGGCGAGCGTAAACTTCCTGTCAAAAGATTATAGGGTTGTATGGCTGAAATTCAGTTTACGCCAAAGTTTACGCTTCGTGTGACGTCCGTATAAGGTTGTTGCAATATCTGCGATGCGACAATAATGGTCGCTTCCGGCGTTTCATTTAGATTTAGTTTACCAATGCCCACCCCCACCCCTCCTTCTCCCTTTTATACCCACGTTGTTATCGATGTGTTGTTTTTTCTCCTTCCCCCCATTATCATCATGCGGAAGCTTTTTTATTAACTATACTACTATACTTTATTCAGTTTTCAACACATTTCAACGCTTCCCGTGTGCCTTTCCGTCTCAATACGCTTCTCTTTTTCCTTGTTTTATTTTGTTATTTTTATACAATCGATCGATGCTGCTTCCTATTGGATTCGCTGGAATCCCTTTATACATTTCAACTCCGTGCACACGGCGTTACAATTTTTGTATCTTTATTATACGTTATCTTAGTTTTTGAAGGCTAATAACCAGTAGGAAGGTTTTACAGGCGAGCAAAGGGAAAGTGCGTGCAAATTAGTGTTGGTTTTGGAGGCAGGGGAAAATAGAAAGGTTGTATCCGTACGGTCAGTTTACAAAGGAAACTTGGAAAGGAGAGCAAAATATTATTTTAAATATTTTTTTGTAATTGTTTTTCTTTTTTTTTATTTGATTATAGCGACAAAAAATCGTTAATTCTCTTTAAAGAAAAAGAAACATATTAAATATAACGAGAGAGAGAAAAAAACACCTTAAATGAAACATATTTAGTATCCAGAGGGAGAAAAAAAGCAATGTTTATTGGAGAAAAATAATTAAAAATCATTTAGTTGATAACAATTGAGCTTAGTTTTAGAAACAAACAGATATAAAAAAAAACCCCAAAACCAAGAGGAAATATATTTTGAACTGAATTCATCTTTCATCTTAACGTTGACGCGAGTGTGTGTATGTGTCTCCACTATTGGCGTATTTCCAACGTTGGCCATGGTTTTGGACAATGTCCCTCCTTCTTCACTGGATAAAAATGAGACAAAATGCACCTTTAACGAAGGCGACCATCACGCATCAGGGCGGGAGTTTAGCTGAAGTTCTTTCAATTACATGAAACAGCTCAGTGGCGGATCTAACGGTAGGCGGACTAGGCGGTCGCCTGGGGCCCCGCCGATTTAGGGGTCCCGTAGATTGCCATTTTATAGTATGCCGTATGGACAGAGTACTAGCGACAAGGGCCCCCGGAAGGATGGACGTTGGGGCCCCGAGGCTGGCGAATCATTTGGAGTCAGAACGGAATCGTGGGTGCGCTCCAAAGAGCACATCACTGTTGTATATCTCTGTGGAACTATTCTACTGTTTACTGCCGCGCCGAACGCACTTCATTTATGTTCGGCCCTACATTTATTTACACCTATAACAATGCTTTAACAATTTTAGGACTGTTTCAAGCTTGGAAGGATTCAAATCCTGTGCAGATTGATTGCACGCCGATCAACGGTCATTTTAAATCAAGCATCACACTCAGCCCTGAAGAAAACTGAGCTACTGCGCGCTCGTGGGCTACAGTGTTTGAAACATGGAAAATTAACCGTTTTTTAACAGTATTTCCATGAATTCTTGAAATGCGTTACGCATCTCATCTTTTGTGTTTTTTTTTTTCCTTTTGAAAATAAATAAATATTTTAAAAATCGTTCCCAACCGGGTATAATACCCCAAGATGCATCTCGTTGTCAGCTGTTGACGTTCTGTTGTTGACATTCGAGAAAGCTCACCCTGTCTGCGCTCCATTTGTAATTGTACAAGTTCACACAAAAAGCATCAGCACAGCACCGGCATCCCGCAAAATGTCGCTAAATCTTGGTGATCCGTTCCCCAATTTTACCGCCGACACCACCATCGGGCCGATCGATTTCCACGAGTGGATCGGCGACGGCTGGGCAATCCTGTTTTCGCACCCCGCCGACTACACGCCCGTCTGCACGACGGAACTGGCGGCGGTGGCCAAGCTGGTGCCCGAGTTTACCAAGCGCAACGTGAAACCGATTGCCCTGTCTTGCGATACGGTCGAGTCACACCGTGGCTGGATCGAGGACATCAAGGCGTACGGCCAGCTGGCCGCAGCCGACCCATTTCCCTTCCCGATCATTGACGATTCGAAGCGCGAGCTGGCCGTCAAGCTGAACATGCTGGACCGGGACGAGATAGGATCGGCGGGTCTTCCCCTAACCTGCCGCGCTGTGTTTGTGATCGATGCGGGCAAAAAGCTGCGCCTGTCCATCCTCTACCCAGCGACGACCGGGCGCAACTTTGCGGAAATTCTGCGCACCATCGACTCGATGCAGCTGACGGACAAACGCCGGGTGGCAACGCCGGCCGATTGGATGCCGGGCGATAGCTGCATGGTACAGCCGACGGTTCCGGCGGATCAGCTGGCCACACTGTTTCCTGCCGGCGTGGACAGTGTCACGCTACCGTCGGGCAAGCAGTATCTACGCAAAACCGAGTGCCCGAACTGATGCCATGCGGGGTGTCATATGCGAGGAATTTAACACTAAAGATACTTAAAATTGCAACCATTGGTACGTATCGGCGCCAGTAGATTAATGTTCGGGTGAAATTCGGGTCACGTGGTAGTGATTGGAACAAATTTGCATTTTTGTACATTGGATTTACAACAAATAGTTGGATAGGCGGGGGAAAAATATATTTCTCTTCTCGGCGCTTAAAGCGTCCGTTAACTTATTAACAAATTCTTATTGGAATAGCTTAAAGAAAGAAGACAGTCGTCATTTCACTTCCACCACAAACACGTACTGATCCAGGATGATTTCGGACAGATACTGCTCCAGATAGCTTCGCGGAATGTCGGCCACACGGGTAAAGATTTCCAAAAACCGTAGCGCGGCCAGTGCTTCCGCTCCGACGGCATTTTTCGCTCTGCAAAACGTAAAGAAAAACAGCATTTTATGTAAATGTGAGTGAGTTCTAAAGCAATCTTCCCTCCCTTCTCCATTACTTACTCCAAATTTCCCTGCACGAACGAGAGCACGTACTGGCACAGGTACTGCAGGAACATGTCCGTCTCGGACGCATCAAACTGCCGCAGCACCGTGAGCAGCCCGATCGTAAGCGGATGGCCATCGATCGATTCGCTTTTCTTCTTCGCCACCAAACTGTCCACATTCTCCATGTACTGTAGCTTGGGCAGGGTTGTGACGAGCAGCAGGAACAGCAACAGTGGCAGGAAGCGTGGTGCAACGTCCTGCTTTACGTACACCTTGCGGTAAGGATCGTACAGTCCCGCGTACAGCAGATAGGTGTTGAGTTCCGCCACTAGCTCAGCCGTTGGTATTGGGGCGCTCTCATCCAGCTGGTGGCGCTGAAACTCAAGCAGTATGGCACTGGAAATGAAAGAAAGAAGAAGAAGTTATACCAATTGGGTGACACAGGTGCGAGAAGTGGTGTCGTACTCGTTCAACGTGCGCAGGGAAGCTTCCAGCTTGGTGGCCCTTATCTTGCAGCTACAGTTCAGCTCGAGCGCTATCTGACCCCGCAGCGTTTGCTTCTGGCCCACCTTCAGCAGCCAATCGCCGACGTTGCTGGTGCTGAAAAAGCGGGCCACGTTCGAGATGAAGCCGCCATAGCTTTTGGCTGGATTGTCCACAATGTCGGCCCGTTCGAGGTCCGTCTTGATGCCGGTCAGCACGTCGCTCCAGTTGCCTTCGTGCTGGACCTTCCGCTGGATGGTGGCGAGCAGGGTTTGCAGCTCCGCCTTCAGCATCGCCCCGTACACCCGATCGAGCCCGATCAGTCCGGCCGGGCCGAAGGTTTCGTTAATTTTGCTCGCAAACTTGTTCGTCAGCAGCAGCTTGTGGGTTTTGTAGTCGTACCAGCTCGAGCAGATGTCGATGTAGATTGTGGTCCTAAAAGAAAGCGGGGGGAAAAAGGGAGTTAGAAGCGAGCGTCAACACGACCTTCATTGCAGACTCACTTTGGATCGGTAATGCGCAGTATCTCCCGCGCTAATCGTCCCATAAAGTTGACCGATGTCATGTCGACCGGTTGATAGACGGGAATCGGCACCAAACCACCACCCTCCGCCGCTGGCTCACCATCCACCATCCCTTGCGCCGGCTTTCCTTTCAGAAACGGTTGACATTCCTTCTCCACGTTGAAGCGGATGATGCGCGCCATCTCCTCGTTCCAGATGCGCATGCAGTGAATGTTCAGATAGTCCTGCACGTACTCGAACGAACGCCGGTACCCGTGAATGATCCGGTGCAGCGAGTCCAGCCTTGCGTACAGCTCCGACTCCTTGCCCTTCTGGCCGAACACTAGCTGCGCGTGGAACGCTTCCGCCACGTTCTGCACCAGCTTGCGCCGGATGCCATCCTCGAGCAGCTTGCGCGAGTCCAGCTCGACGACGCCGACGAGCGTGGTCTGCATCGCCAGTATGCCCTCGGTGAACGTGGACAGTGTGTAGGTAAGCTTCGCGATCTGGAACCGCTCCTCGAACTGGGCGTACTCCTTCATGCGCTCCTTCTCCAGCCGGGCCGGCAGTTCGCGCAGCACGTTCGTCTGCAGATCGACGATCTGTGCCAGCAGCGCGAACATCGTCTCCGGGATGATCTGCACCACCTTGCGGACAAAGTTCGCCAGCTCGTTGCTGTAGTAGCGCGAAACGTCGATCAGATGTTCCGATTCCGCCTGGTTCAGGCGCAGCAGTGGGATTTCGAGTGCCGAGGCAAGCTTCAGAAAGGTCGATCGAAGCTTTATCACCAGCCGGGGCTGGTGGCGTATGTTTTCCTGCATCATCGCGGTGTAGCCGTCGATCAGCCGCCAGGCGTAGCTAAAGTCCCCGATCAGCTGCAGATTGATCAGATCGTTCTCCTTGATGCTGATCGTGTGGAACATTTCGTGCAGGTATTGGCGCGTCTCGACGATGTGCTGCTTTACCTGCATGTTCCGGCTGAGGCCGTGAAAGTCCTGCACCTCCTCCAGCGCCTGCAGCAGCTGTATGATGGTGCGGCCCGTCTGGCTAAGCTGCCGCTCCTCCCGGCTCAGCCCATCGATCTCCTTGCGGATGTTGGCGAAACAGCGGCTCAGGCTGTCGTTCGGGCGCGTCTTCACGAACGGGCGGGCGCCGGAAAACGCATCCGCCAGGTCCTGCATGCGGTCGGTCGCTTCGCGCCTATAGTCCGCCCACCGGTCGTCCCGTTCCGCGAGCAGACGCTTCAGCATTTCGCGCACCTTCAGCTCGAGCTGGCTGGTGTTGAGCAGCAGCTCGAAAAACACCACGCCGCGGAAGTCGAGCTCCTGCTCGATCAGCTCCCGCACCTGGCGGCACCGCTTGGAGGCGGCGGCCGGTGCCGCACTGTCCAGTGTGTTGGTGCTGCTCGTGTGCAGCATCACCCAGCGCACAGTAATGTTGCAGTCGCGCACGAGCCCCATCACCTTTGGCATGTGGTCGAGCAGGTTCTGCTCGGTCAGGTTGCCCTCGCGCAGTATGCTGCGGGTGCGGTTGAGCAGCGTGTCCATCGATTGGCGGTGCCGGTGGCACACCTCTTTAAGGTTGCCGTTGTCGAGCGTGTTGGTGAGGGCCGTTTTGGCCGCTTTAAACGGTTCCCAGGCACCTGATGGGGATGGAATTCAAATGACAACAATCCTTTTTAAGCGGAGAGCCAAAGGGAACGACCGCAATGTATGTGTGTGCGTGCATACTTATCAGATTCGCCGTAATGCCCATGTAGAGGGAAACGATCCAATTGTTGGAGAAAAACTTGTCCACGATTTCGCGCATCCGCGCCGGCTGGTGGTGGAGCGTTTTGGGTGAAAAGAACAGACACACGTACAGCATGCCGGCCTGGTTGGCGAGTGCTGTGGAGTGTTGCTCCGGCAACGGGTACACCGCTATCTGGTTGTACACATCGTCCGATCGCAGTCGCCCAATCACCAGCTCGATGTACAGTGCGCTGATCGGGACGCGGGCGAAAAAGTCCTCCGGGTAGCTGGTCGCCGCCGCCGCCGCCGCCGCCTTACGTCCCGTGCCACTTCCCGCCGGCCCATCGTTGAAGCCGGTAGAGCGGAGCAGTTTGCACACCTCGTCAATGCTGCTGTCGCTGTGCGTTTTCAGCGCGCTGTACCGATTGTACGCCACCAGGATGCGTTCGCGCACGATGCCGGGAATGTGCAGGTCGACTACGAGCAGCATCATGCCGTACAGGTACAGCGCTTCGCACTGCAATGGGTGGGCAATTAGTGAGGAGCCCCATGCCACAAAAGTCCCCTGCTCCCCCCCCCATACCATTAGCTGCTTTCCTTCCGCGTCCTGGAACACCTTCTCCATCGACTGCTGGATGAACAGGCCCGCGTTCAGCTCCTCGATGAACGTGTTCAGGTCCTTCACGTACTTGTGGATGCTTTCGAACACGATGTAGAACCGGTTCAGCGTGACGATGTAGTTTTCCCGCAGCTCCTCGTCGAGCAGCCGGAGCCGTTCGTCCGCCTCGATCTTTGCCTCCTGCGCGTCGGCGATTTGAAAGTAGCCAAAGTCCTTCACTATCTCGCCATACTTTTGCTGCTCTTCCTTCGTTTTTAGGCTGCAATAGAGGGGGAGACGATTGCCTTTTAGTGGGAACTAGCCTTTTATTACACCCAACACCTACTAGAACAGTTCCGGCACGTAATCTTTCAGCCGCAGCAGCTCGCAGATGATGGTGTTGCCTTCCGCGACGATCTGCAGGATCGTCTGGCCGCACACATTGTTTTCGGCGAGGAATTCGGTCGCCATCGTCGTGCCCGGGAAGGGTGACGAGAAGTGGTCCGTTCTATATTGCTGGTGTTGTTCAGCACGGCTGATTCATAATTTGATAAACACAAACACGAAAAGAAAGAACAGCACGGACGAATGGAGGGAAGTAAAAGAAGGCAATCATACACGCACACACACGCGCGCACGAAAATTGAGCTAATTGTTTTGGGTTGCGCAGGGTTGAGTTGAAACGTTTCCAGTGTATATGCAGGTAGAACAGTGTGTATGCCAAAATGAGCAAGAATAAAAATCATGATTTTTACTTTTAACCCTGTCACTGGCAACCAAAAAAAATCCATCATATTCCAGGCAACCGGGCTACCCGGGGAGCCAGCGAGCAGCCATTTTTGGCAAGCTAAAGATCGCTGCTTTAATTCGTCCTTTGCAGTAGATCAACAGCATCAAAGTTCCAGGCGGTCCTTCTAAATAGCGCTTAATCAGCTTCCATACGCCAGGGTGCCGGGGATTTTGTTTGTTTTATTTTCAAGCAAGGCGTCATCAATGAAATAAACAACACGAATTGTATTTTGTATGTGCACGTTTATTTTAAAACTCTAAATGCTCTTGAATTTCACATAGTTTAGTAAAAAAAATCACCGTCACTTCACTCAATACCGAGAACCGAATGCTTGTACCGAAGAGTACCGAATGCTTGTTAAAAATCTTCATGCCTCCACAAAGTACCGCTTCATCTCTTCATCACCCACAAAGTACAACATCGGAACGATTTTTCATTAAACATCCCCAAATCAGCTATAAAGTACGTGCTCACTATTTGGGGTGTATCTCGGGGACTACCTGTATTCCGCTTTTGTTTTGAATTGTACTGTCCTACGTATAACACCTGCGACCACTGTGCAAGGCACGCGCGGCCACAAACGTCAAACTGACACCTATTGCCATTCTGACAGCTATCGGACCCGCAGCCAGAAGAAATAATCCGCCCGATTGGCGTCTTTGCCTGTTGGAAAAGTTGTAGACCGGAATTTTTACATCAACAATTTGCTGGTCGTGTGTCGATTTCCGTGCAGTTCCGCAGCCGCAAAAGGTAAGTGTATCGTTACGCTCATCGGTGAATGTGTTGTGCTGCCCCGCTTTCCACCCGTGACACCGACGGACGGTCGTCGGAAAAAGGGGTCCCCGTTTTCCTCGGCGCGCGCGATGGAGCTGTGCGTGATGCCGTGCAAGTGAGCGAGATAGAGCGACGGGCAAGTGCGCTTGCCTCCCGGGGGTGGGAGCGCAGAAATGAAAAGTGGCTTTATTCTCCTGCAGCCTTTATCTAATTGCTGCATTCTAGCAACATCCGGAAGGTCCTAACTGTGGCCCAGCCGTCCTATGCGCGCTGGTTGAAATGAAGTGTAAACAAACGATTTTTGATAGATGGTGTACGTCTCGTTTTTGCGCCCGAGCACGAGCCGTCATTTCGGGAAGCTTGACGCGTAAAAGCTTTCCCTCCTGCTACGACCCTGCTGTGTATAGATGTGTGCGTGTGTGTGATGTGCTGTTAGGAAGGGGGCAAAACGGTGTTTGGAAGGGACATTTGATGATTTTGAGTGACATTTCATTTTCGGCGCGCGCGAGCAAATTGCCCTCAGTGTTCTAATGCCAACCCCGAAGGGTGGTGTTTGTTATTTATGTTTGTCGCGATTGCTCCGAGTGAAGCTTTGTCTAATGAAAGGCTACACTTTTCAAACGGCACGGCTACGCGCTGCTCCGGAGCCGCGCGAGGAAGCCATTTTGGATTTCCCTGTTGGGTCTAGGATTGGCTAGGGTTGGATGGGCACTTTTTGCCATCAAACGAGATCATATGAAAGTTACAGAAAACCTACAAACGATGCATTGTATGGGTTAAAACATTCAGCAAATTTCGTAAACAATTGGTGCGCCAACCTTGGACATTTGTAGCTTCGATTCCCTGGTTGACAGGGGCTGTCATGCTGCCGTTATTGGCAAACACATTCATCAAAGCGCGCTTGTGCGTGTGCGTGCCTGCGGTCGTGTCTGCGCATGTGGTGGTGTATTTCACTGTCGACAATTTATCGTCAATTCCATAATTAAGCAATAACTTAATTTAAAAAAAATCAGCATAACACCACGTTCAAACATTTTTTTGGTGTCTTTATTTTTTATTAAATCTATTTAGAAAAACAAGTTTTGCTCGATTTGACATAACACAGATGTAGAACGGGGCACGCAAACGGGGCCCCCTTTGACAGACAGCTGACACATTGCACGCACACACCGATACGCCTGTACGCCTTTGCTGTGGAAGCGGACGCACCGCCGCCATTTTGTACTTTTCCCTGCAGTCGATGCTGCATTTTTGCCGCGTTCGTGCAAGGCAACGCGTTGTCAGTGCTGACAGTTCCGAAGTGGCGATCGGTTGGCTTTGTTGTGTGTTTCTCCGTCATATTCGTGCCCCCTAGCAGACACGCACACACATACACATACGCTCTTCACGCATTCTCCACTGTCCATCGAATATTTGACAGCTAAATAACACACAAAAACGAGAATATTTGGAAACATTCCACTTCGCGCTAGAGCGGACTAATCCAATCCCAAGCGACGAGCCAGCCACGGCTTGATAATGTTGCTGCGATTGATGGTAGCAAAAGGTTGATGTGGCAGTGGCAGCTAGGGCCGGTTGGCCAGCAGTGAGAGCAATTCGTGGTCCCAGTGGAAAAGCGGGGTGCCACATTCATAGCAAACCGTGCGTGTGTGGGGTGTTTCAAACGAAAAACGGTGGTTGGAGTTTCATTTTTGCTCTCTCCTCCCGCAGCGGCTATCCCCTTCCGTATTTTGTGTTCGTGCCACAGCAAGAGCGACTGTAGGGAGTGGATCGAAAAACGCAAGCAGTGACCAAACACATATCTCGGAAGTGTGGTGCAGAAGATAAAACGCCACCCCGAAAACTTCGTCGAAGCGACTAGAAGTGTGAAGCGCAGCGGCAGCGACGCACCACGGGAAACCCACGAGAGAGAGGACAGCAGCCAGCAAAAGGACACACGGCTGTCGTGCGGTTGGTGGCACAGTGTGGTGTGTGTGTGTATGCCTTTCCGAAGGCATTAGAGTGCAGTGAAAGGGCTACGGGCACCGACGGCGTGCGTGTGATTTCTCGCTGACACCCCCCGGATACGCAAACGGCCTCAAAATTGAGGAAATAGAGGAAATCGTGGAGACAGAGGTTATCCTCTCTCCAGATGAGATGCACCATGAGGAGTTCGAGATCACGATGGTCCCGATGGAATCGACAACCGTGCTGACCACGGGCGGCACGGGCACACTGAAGCGGGACGTGCGCGACATGGTGCGGGAGGCCAACTTTCAGACCAAGCTGCTGATGCAGGAAAACGAAGGTATGTAAAAGGGTTTTGCCAGTTCGCTAGAAGAGTCGTTAGAGGGGATTGTTTTTACTTCCATGGAACGCGCAACCCCACCGGTGTGACAGACGGAGGCCCTGTGTTTCGTCTAGTTTTCCCTCGCACTGTGTGTGATGGCAATTTGTGATGGCTTTGGTCGTCTATCCCCTCCGGCTGCTCTGTGCTGTTCGTAAACAAGAAGCCGAACTATCAAAATGGGATTGCATAATTTTCAACGTCAAAAGATGACTGTAAATAGACTGTCCCCCGAGCCAACACGGGGGGAATAGGAAAGCTGGTCGTGCCCGGCTGGAGAGGAGCGGGGGGAGACAGATCTAATGTCACAGTGTGTAGTTGCTATTTTGTGTGCGCTAATACTCTTGGAGGGTCTATTTTCAAGCAATTCAATTATGGTATTTGAGTATGGATGGATGAAAACTTGCTAAAAATCGTAAAAGTGGCCATAAAAGTGGTTCAAAAAGGGTAAAGAAATCGATGGAAAACAGCAGCGCTTTCCTGCGGGACTGCTGGCTGTCAGGGTGACATTTTGAGCGAATCCAATATGGCGTCCGGCGGCGGTGAAATAATGCCAGCAACAAAGGAAAACGAAGCCCCTCAGCAGCCAATCGCAGCAGAGCTTTCGTGGGGATTTGGATGAATTGTTTTGCGCTTTTATGTGCGTTTATTAGAATGATTTTTTGTTGAAATATTGATAAGTAAAGATTTCTGCTGAAAAGGGCTATACAATTAGATTAGATTTACATGTATATACAGACGTGAGAGGGGTGATGTAGATATGTGTTGTTTATATCGAAAAACCCTACTCTATACTGCTCTTGATTGTCTCTGTGTATTGGTGAGCTCTATTAATCATGTTGTAAAGGTAGATAGGCAGATAATATATATTTAAAGTAGATAATAAAATAGTTTTTCTCAAGCTAGGAAATGACAAATTGACCAACAAATCTTTTGAATCAGCTAGAAATAAACTGTCGGGGCTAGAAATAACGGGGACTGTTTTTGAAACTGCTGCTACTGCTGTCATCGGCAGTGCCTCCTGATGGCACGCACACAGACGACGCCTACCGCCGTGTAGCAACAACAAACTTTGTTCTGCTAAAAATGCTCCAAAGGGCAACGGGCAGCAGCAGTCCCGCTTTGATTGACTGACACAAGCCGTCACGCGTCAAACACGCACACACATGCATACAATTGGTCGCGTTGGTCGGCAACGCGTTAGTGTTGGTGTGCTGGTGTCGCCGCAAATATCACCGCAACAACCGCTGCCCGCTGCCTGCTGTGGTGGTGGTTGTGTGATGCTTGTTGGTTTGTCACATTTGACACTTTTCGTTCGTCAGCTGGAGTTGAAAGTTGTCTCTTTGGTGGCTTTCTGTTTTCATGTTTATGTTTTGATTGTTATGCTTGTGCGACGGGGGGAGGGGAGGGAACGGACGGGCCGGACGTGTATTATCATTAGTATTGTTGTGCTGCCAATTCGAGATTGTTTTCGCCGCCGCCGGCGCCCATTTGCATGTTTACATTCATCAAGTATCGTTTGATAACGTTGTTTTTTTTCCTTCTTTCTTCTCCTGCCATTCTCTTCTCTTTCCTCCTGGTCGGTCAAGCAGCCCAAGACTACCATTTCCAGCATGCGTCGAGCGCGGACGATACGGAGGGCTCGGACCAGGAGCACACGCTGGGCGACATTACGTACAAGAGCGAGGCGGACGGTAATGATACGATGAACTCCAGCAACCAAAGCTCGAGCCGCAAGCGGCGCGGCAACCTGCCAAAGCAGTCGGTAAAGATCCTGAAGCGATGGCTGTACGAGCACCGGTTCAACGCGTACCCGACCGATGCGGAGAAGCTGACGCTGTCGCAGGAAGCCAATCTGACCGTGCTGCAGGTGTGCAATTGGTTCATCAACGCGCGGAGACGCATCCTGCCGGAGATGATTCGCCGGGACGGGCACGACCCGATGCACTACACCATCTCGCGGCGGGGAAAAAAGCTGAGCGGCCAGATGGTCGGGCTCGACGGGATGAATCCGCTCGCGATGAGCCCCGCCTCGGAGGTCATTGTCGGCGCGACGGAGGAGATCATCGAGGAGGAGGAGGTGATCGAGGACGGTGTGCCACAGATCATCACCAGCCACGGGCAGCAGTACGTGCAGACACCGTCCGGGCTGGTGAAGGTGGAGGAAGATGTGGACTTTGAAGATCACATCATCTATCGGTAAGTTGTTCGGCAATCCGAAACGGGGTCGGATGCGAAATTAACGATCTTTTGTTGGCCCTGTTTGGCTCCTCATTCTCTCACTACAGCTCGGATGACAGCAACATTGAGTATGAGTACGCGCAAAGCGAAGAGGAGATTCCAGTCACGGAACAGGGCGAATGGGACGGTATGATTCGCTACGCGAATGAAAAGGATGATGAAATTCCGGAAGAGTGAGTGCTTTGTGTTTGCTATATGACGAGCTCGTACCCTAATGGATTCGATTGTACTTTTGTCTTTTCAGAATCACGGAAGAGGAAGTTATCGCATCGGATGGAGGAGAGAATGAGTTTTTTACCACGACGACACACACCAATCTCGCGAATATACCCTTACAGCAGTCGTCGACTAACGTTTCAGGTAAGCGAGCGTGGGGAAGGCGAAACAAAACCATATTTGCACACACAAACAGAAACACAGTCAAGTTTTCTGGTATGGGAAGCACGGTGTGTTGGAAAAGGCAGCGCAACAAATTGTAGCATTAATTGAATTTTACTTTCTCATTTCCTTTTGTTGATTGAAAAAAACATCCAATGCTACTACTATTTGTGAAAACGAATCAATTTCGATGACATCGAATGCAGTTCGGCCAACTGTAACGATGACTGCTGCTAAAATAATTACAACTACACCAGGTACTATTTTCTATAACTCAAGCGTTATGTGCAACCAGTTATGAGCTCAATTATTCTCAATGTGAAAAATGAAATTTTGTTGCATTTTATTTCTATCACTGTTGTTTTCTATTCCGTGTCCAGTTTTGTTTTTTGTGTGTGATTATTAATTGATTTTCATTTCCCCCTCAGGAGGTGTACAGCGAGTAATTATCGGCCAGTCGAATGCCGGCAGTAACGCGATCAGCACGTCACAGGGCGGCAGTACCACGCTCGGTACGCTGAAGCTCGGTGGCAACCTGACGGCCGTCCCGCTGCAGGGCGGCCTGAAGGTCGGCCCGAAAAAGCTGACCGTCGTGACGAGCAGCGGCAAGACGGCGACCGTGACCGCGACATCGCTCGGCGACTCGAACACCAAAACGATAACGCTCGTGCAGAGCGGCAGCAACAACAACAATGCTGGAAACGCGAACAACAACAATAACAACAACTCCCAGAACACCAACGCGCACACCACGACGGCGGTGAAGGTAAAAGGTAAGTTGTTTATCGTGACGAAGGGGAGATAGGAGGGGCTCCGAGATGAAGCGGCAGCAGCAGCTCTAGCAAGCGATAAACGGTGTGCAAGGAGACGTGTGTGGTTGTGTGTGTGTATCCCGTTAGTAATGGAACAAGTAGGGGAACATGGGACAAAATGGTGAGGTGGAGCGAAATAGTCAGCTGCATTATTGGCAAATTAACACGTTTGTAATGACTTCTAATGATTGAAAAACATCAATGTTTAAAGCCCCACCATGGACGTTTCATAAGCAAAAATTTCAAAATAAGTTAATAAAGCAAAGACTCAATGAAAAACTACAAAATGTCACCCTATTTGGACAGGTTCCTTTGAAATTCCTATTGGATTTGATCAATAAGGGTGCTATAGAGTTCAATTCTCATTACATTATGTTCATTTCATGTAAGAGTCAATAAAGTGTCCCATAGCTAAGAAAACTCCTGGGAAACCCTGTAATGCGCAAACTTGTGATTGTTTTTCATGAATAGGAGGTTGAAGTATCCGCCAAAATAACAGTGTAAAGTGGTTAAACCAAAAAGATACAGACCACAATCCTTAACAGGACCATTTTACGCCGCTTTCCCCTAAAACCACATTGCAACGCGCACGGCATGTTTTCACACCTGAAGATTGCTAATTCGTTTCACCCTTTTTCTCCCACTGTCCCACAGGTGTAATCCGTGACGATAAGGATCAATTCAAGTGTTTATACTTGTTGGTGGAAACTGCGGTTGCCGTACGCCAGCGGGAAAAGGAACAGGACGATGTGCACGTGCTGGGGAATTAGAGAGAGAGCGAGAGCGAGAGAGTCCTACCGAGAAACGATTGTTTGAGCTGTGGTGAACCACAACAGGCGCAGAAACCAGCCACCACCGGACTACGTACGCGAAAGAGGAACCAGCACAATACAGCATTTTGTGGCGCGTTTTTTCCTTGCAGTTCATTGGATGGCGATGTGGATGGCGGCGTGTGGTTTTTCGTTCTGTTTTGCTGTAATCAACATCCGGTAGATGGTGGTTGTTCCTTCCCCTCTCCCATATCCCGATTCTTTCTCCCTTTCGGTGTGCAAACTCCGTTGCGCACAGAAGTAGCAGCAGCCATGTGGTGTTTTACGTTGTGGTTATTGGGAGGATGGGCTTGCAGTGCTGGTCTGGTGAGAAGGGGCCACCAGCTTTTCGTGGTAGAGTCATCAAATGTCGAAGCAAACATGAAGCAAACTCTTATTTGACGTTAGCAGCAGCAGAGAATGTGTGTATATATGGATATATCTGTATGCCTCCCCTCCCCTTTGTGTAATGTGTGAGTAAGCGAACGAGAGGCCGGAATGTAGAAGAAAACATTCATTTTAGTTGAAAGTATCGTACATCTGAAGGCGCTTACGCAGTTATGTTTAAACTATGGAGAGAGAGAGGAAAGAGCGAAAGAGTGAGGCAGAACTCTGTTGTGTGGGTTAGTTTATTTAGTGTAAACGAGAACACCGTACCTTGAGCTTTGGTAAAGTCACTGCTACCAATTGGTCGTTAAAATAGTTACGTTAGGCTATATTTTCTTCTTCTTTTTTAGCGACCGCCAACGCATTCAAAGAGAGTTGCACACTGTATCGAGTAAGCACACCGATATAAAAAAGCACACACAAACACACACACTTATACTTTTATCAAATCAATAGTTCTTTTCAACGGGATATATGACAACAGGACGAGCGAAAGGATAAGAGCCTTGGAAGCATGAACGATAGCGTACAGGTTTTCGATCCCAGCGATCGAGACACAAGAACACGAACAAAACGGTTTGCTTCCGAGCAAATGGGATTTGCTTAAACATCGCTCATCCCTCAAAACATACACACACACACTCGATGATAACATTTTGCTAGTGATATACAGTTGTTTATGGAAAGGCGCTTGCACACACACATACAGTCACCACGATTGTAATTACGTTGAGATTCTGTCGAGATCTTTTGCAAAAGTGTTGTTAATTACCTTGACATACAGAGAGAATATGATTGACACAGAAGGGTTTCAGTTGGTCAACATCAATTGTCAACCAGGTGTACTTGTCAATCTGTTGATATCTGTTCTGATGTATAGCGGATAGAATTATCCCCACCTCAGCGGTGGTACGTACCATTCGTTTGTACGTGCGTGAAGCGTGTTTTCTATTGCTTTAAGCGTATCTAACAGATGCATTCTCTGGTGCGCGCTCCCCGTTCCGTGTTATATATTTACGCAAACACCCAGTTTTACTCTTTTTATACAACCTCCCGGATCGCCAGTAAGACTGAAGAGGCAATTTATAAATTCACTATGTTTTCTTTTCTTTTTACATTAATCCCCCACTTCATCTCCCAAACACGAAAGCGTTATATTGTACATAACGGTGGCAGTGGGTGAAATGCTTTTTTTCTCATTTGCAATCTATCTATTACATTCTTTCAATTCTAAATTGCAAAAAAAAAAAAAGATAAACAACCTGCCTCTTCCTGCCATGTTAAGAAATTACTGTGGGGAACGGTGGTAGAGGCTTACTTTCATTGGAGTCCCTTTTCCTATATTCAATTTTATCTGTTTCGGTTTTTATTTTTGGAATTGGAAAATGTACTAGCTTTTATCAGCGCGAGCAATTGTTTTAGTGTGCGCAAGTGTGTGTGTGTGTGTGTGTTTTCGGCACAACTCAGAAAAGGGAAGAAAAATGTACGTAACTTATACCGTCGCACAAATACAATGCAACTAGACAAAGAAATCGAACATCTAAATGCTCAAAATGCTTTCTTTTTCTCCTTCCATTGTACATTGAGGCGTACGACACGCGGGCTTCTGAAGGTCCTTTTCAAATGCCACCCACTCTACCACCCACCCCACACACAGCCAACCACTCTCGGCTGTTGTCTCTTTCATTCTGGCAACGGTTTCGTAATTGAAATTTATTTTTTTATCAAAATCTCTCAAACACCGGCACCACCACATGGTCGTCGTGTGTGTCCACTGCTCACACAGACCATAGTGGACGCTGTTTGAAGAAGGAATTTTAGCAAACGAAGAAAAACAACCTCCCCCTAATATGTAAGCTTTTTTTTTATACATTACAACATCACTGCATAAAAACGGCGTGGTGGTGTGTGGTGTCATCTCGTCAGTGTCATACGCGTACGGAGCGGGGGAAGAGTGGTACCACTACCACCCCACACTACTCTACCTCTGTCCGTTTGGGAAGTGAGCGAGATTTTTAATTAGGTGATGATGGTGGCCCAAATTAGCTTATAATTTAATTTATACAACAATTGAGTTTCTCTCTTTCGCATCGAGACTCTTGCCAGAATGAGACAGCGTTAAAGTGGTCGGGTTGTCGGGGGTGGATGATGAGAGTAGTATGCTGGTACGATCATCCTTCTCTTTCCCGCTAGCAGTAACCCTCTTTTCCCCATTTACATTTCTTTACATGATTGGGTGTGTGTAGTTGTTTTTTTTTTTTTAAATATTATTAGCATGTATTTTTGTTTATAGATTAAATTCCCCCCCTTTTTTCACTATATTATCCCGCTCTCGTGTGTTCCTCAAAAGTGTGTTTTGTAAAACAGCTCCTTAACATGTGCAAACTAATTGGCCAAAAAAAACATAAAGAACAGCCGACAGAGGGGGAAAGGTAGCAACCAAAAAATGCAAACAACTGATCGATACAGAGAGAAAGAGAGAAAGAGATGAACGGTAGAGAAGGGAAGAACTTTATGGTACAACAATACTTCGGTGGTAAACACAAGTTTAGGCTTTAAGAGGGAAGAAGAAAAGAAAATTGATTCGACCGCAAGAAGAACAACGGTTTTGTGCAACAGAAATCAAGACACACACACACACATAACACAGAAAAAAGCCAGACACAGACAGTGGCGTTGGTATCGCTCATGCAATTTCTGAACGAATTATAAGTGTAAGAGAAAACAGAGACTCTCAGTAGTAGTGTGGTACTGCGCGCGGCGTTCGGCGCGGCGGAAACTAGGCCAGGATACGTTTTATAAATATTTGTATAGAGAGACAAAGCTTACCGGGGGGGGTTGGGGAGGAAAGCAGAGGAGGAACTCTCTTTCCTCCTTCCACTTCCTCCCCCCTTCCGGTAAACAGTGGTGGTGGTTGTGTGCGGGGCCACGCATATATTGTTATAAAAGAGCGCGAAAGTGCTTCTATGTAGTGACAAAATCGAAACAGCAAAACAAAAACAAAAAAGAAGAAATTACAAACGCGAGTGAAAGAACAAGGACATTTTACTCCTTCACCTTTCCCTTTAAACAAAACCTTCCTTTCTCTCTCTAGCCCGGCGCTTTACGTGCGGGATAGCATAAGCAGTAGTCTTCACGCGAAAGTGGAAGAAACAAAACCTAGAAAAAGCTAAGATCATACACACACACACCAACACCAACACATGAACAGTCACTCAAAGATGCAACGGGATAAAACACAGTCAAAGAAACAGAAGCACTACATAGTTTTTTTTAGGGTGTGGAGGGATTATGGCTATAGGCAGGGGTCATAACAACGGAACTAAGCTCTCCTCTCCCACCACCGAGCAGGCCCTAAAACCACCTACCTACCACGGTTCTATCGTTGTAGAATTAAAGAAAAGAAAGGGGAGAAGTGCAAGCCACGACCCCCCGCCCTGTGCGAAAAATCGATTATTTGAATAAAACAAAATGTCTTCAATAAAACTTTAAACAATGATCACGTCTTTATCAACGCATAAACGTTGTCGGGATCGTTAGCGGCTGAAGCTACAGCTTCCCCCTTAACGTTTGCTGCCCATTGTTCTCCGAATCGGCCGCCCCGGGTCGGTTGTTGTAAAGCGCGATCAAACGATCCGCCTCGCGCCAACCGCTTCCAACCGCACCCTGAACGGTCGAGTAAAACTGTGGATGGGATGCTTCGCCCGCAAACTGTACGATCGGCACAGCCCGCTCCGTTGTCAGCGGTTCGGCCAGCGCGGCTGCCGTCGCCCGCATTGCGTCCGATCGCATCGAGCGACTGCTGTACGAACCGCGAAAGTGTGGATTGCTGTACCAGCGGCTGCGCGAAAACCAGCGTGGACCGGCCGGGACGGGCAGATGGGGCAAAAACTTACGCAACAAGTACATCAATCCATCGATCACTTGCCCCTCCGGCAGGGCTTCCATCGTGCGTGCATCGTGGCCGTAGATCCAGCCCACCAGCAGCCGCTCGGTACGGTCCGGCACGAAGAAGGCGCAAACACTGCGCAACCACTGGCGACCGTCGTGGCGCAGCTGCTCGAGATCGGCCGGTTCCCAGAGCAGCCCGAAGCCGTGCCAGCTGCCGTCCCGCGGCCAGAATGGCTCATCAAACTCCAGGAACAGCTTGTCGATCGTGCCGATGTACAGACCTTCGATGGCGTTCCGTTTCGGTTCGGGCAGGGGTGGATCGAACCAGCCGGTGTGCAGGTCCTGCAGCACACCGAGTGACACGGTGAGTATGAGATGGGTAGCACTGAACGTGGCACCGTTGGTACACGTTACAGACACTCGGTGGTGGTGTGGGTTCTCTGGACAGTTCCATTTAATAGACTTCACGACATGATTAAACTTTGTGTACTCTTCTACTGGAATAGGTGGGCCGCTTTGTTCCGGAAGCTTTCGCTGAAATTGCAGGGGAAGAAAATGCACCGAATCGATTAGAAGCATGTTAAGGCTGGCCAAGTTCCTCCTCCCGCTCACCATGAGCAAATCGAGCAGCGTGTGGAAGCCACGATTCTTCCAGTTGATAAGAAACTCGTCCTGGTTATCTTCGAACTCGAGCAGGCCGGCACCGGACACCTCGTGCAGCGTATCGGTGGCATTGTACGTGTTGTGGTACTTGATAAAGAACTGGTACAGCTGATAGCAGGTGCGCTGATCGATGCCGGCAAACTTTCCGGCCCGAACCGCGTCGTAAAACCTGCAAAGAAAGCTCCTGAATGTGAATGACTGGGAGAATTGGCAATTGGAAAAGGTTTACACTTGATCGTAGTACGCTCCGAGCGAACCCGTGTAGGACTGCAAACCGTCGGCATCTTCTTCGAGCAGGCTGTGCAGCGTCTCTAGCACACGGTCGGACGTTTCCTTCGGCACCAGCTCGCCGGTCGATTTGTAGTACACATCGTTCTCCTTGTGCTGCTCCACCTCGATCAGCCCGTACTGGGAGGCCATATCGTAGATGAAGTTGTTCTCCTTACCGTGCACCCTGTGCGGGAAGAAATGTTGGGAAAAGAAGGAGGGGGTCAGTGAGGACTTCAACCGGTCAACAGTCCTACGCGAGCTACGAACCATTGCGCACCATAGTCAAGCACGTTGCCGCCCCGCCGTACCGAGTGAATGCGACCGCCGAGTCGATTTTCTGCCTCCAGGATCGTTAGATTGCGAAAGCCCCGGTCCAGAAGGCGTGTGGCAGCGGCAATGCCTGCACTGCCGGCACCAACAATTATCACACTTGGCGTTCGTCCGGCCATCGCAACGTGTGAGGGTTATGAAGGGAATGATTTCGAGCAATATGCACAACACGCCAGATACTGAAATAGAATTCGTTACGAGAGAGTGAGTTATTCGACTCTTGCTTATCACTTTCATGATAGGAATGGCAGAAACGTTAATACAGGAACTGATAAAATTACCCGATTACGCTTTGGATGGGCAGAAGAAGCAACACCCCTCTTGGGGGTGAGTGGTTACCCTGGCAACAAACATAAGTATGACCGCAGCCGGCTGTCAACCAAACCACCTGTTGAAGGTCAAAGTAAACGTCGAAATGTTGGTGTCAAAATTCATCCCCCCACTACGCCAGAAGTCTGTGTTGAGTTGAACGTTAGAGAACGGTTTTTATTCTTGCGGTGCGATAGATTTCTATTTAAAGTTGATTATGCGGTAAAAAACACAAATTGCTTTGCTGTTGGTGAATTTATTGGCAATTAAACTTCTTTTGTATTCCATTTTTTAATCAATATCTGTTCCATCTCAACTGTAGTAGCGAATCAAACGGTTAGCCTCACGGAATCCACTATCGATCGCACCATGAACGGTGGAATAGTGTACCGGATTCGTAGCTTCACCGGCAAACAGTAGCACGGGCTCGTTGGCTGCATTTCGTACCGGTGTTCCGAGCGCACGTGCGCCCGTATTCAAGTTCTCCGTCGTGATCGAGCGGCTCGAGTACGAACCACGGAAAAGACGATCCGATGACCACTTGGATCTAGAAAAAGGGGTAAAGGTGTTCAATCGATTTTTCCGGTAAGTTTACACTCAATTCGAGTAGTGGCCGGCTTACCTTAAAATACCCGTCACGTTGCCAAATTTGAGACCTTTGCCGAATATTTTCAGCAGATGCAGTACACCGTCCCTAATTGGAGCGTTTAGGAGATACTCGGCCCGTCGTCCCTCGGCACCATTCATCCAGGCCATCAGTACGTTCGGTTGATTGTCGATGCGGAAGAAGGTAGAGATGGCTTCGGCCCAGGCGTGGGGCGATTGACGCAGTGCGGTAAGATCCGACTTGTACCACAGCAGATGTACGGTGTTGGGGAAGTCCTCCGGAATAGGTGCATCGAAGAGGACGAAGATCTTGTTCACAGTGCCAAAGTAGAGTCCGGTGATGGCTTGCTGGTTGACGGTAGGTAGTGCTGGCGAGAACATTGTGGCTGAGTTTTCCTTCAGAACACCCAACGAGACGGTAACGATGACGTTATCAGCTTCGTAGGTAGTGCCGTCCTGTGCCTTGACGATGACATCTCCATCCGATGAGCCTTTCCACTGGATGTTGGATACGAACTTGCCGTACTTGACAAGGCTGTTGATCGGCACTGGAGTAAGAGATGTATTGGTCGTACCTGGATAATTACCCTGTAAGTAAAATCAGCCAACAACGTAACTTAAATCTCCATCTATAACCTACGACAACTGAAAGACAAAAGGCCTTACCGAAACAATGTCCAGGATGGCGGAGAATCCTTTCTTTCCATTCCACGCTATATCCTGGTTTCCGGCCGGCTCTACATAGCTGTCAGTTTCGCTCGCTGCCACCTCAAACCACGAGTCGTACGCCGTATAGCCACGCTCGTAGTTGTGATAGTACACGAGGAACTGCTCCGCAAGATCCCGGCTAATATCTTTGTATGCAGGTGTTGCCAGAGTTTGCCAGTACTTTTGTGTGAAGAAGTCACCCAAACTTCCAGCAAACGAGTCGCGCTGATCCGACTCGATGATTCCTTCCGCCATGGTTTGCAAACGGTCAGCCACAGCTTCTGGCACCCTAGCACCACTAGAACGAATCAGAACGGCATCTTCATCCGCAATGATGGATGACTTGAGCAGTCCCGGATATACCGATGCCAACTGGTACACCACATTGCCGACCTCACCGTGGCACCATTGGGCACCCAACTCCACAATACCAGGACCGAACGGAGTGGTGCGAATGCGTCCCCCAATTCGTTGCGATGCTTCCAGAATGGTAATATTACGGAAGCCACGTTGATAGAGGCGGCTAGCGGCGGCAACACCGGCGGCACCAGCACCAACAATGATTATGCGAGGATTTTCCGCTCCATTTACCACAACGGCAATGAAGGACAGTAATCCCAGCAACGACGTAGACCACTTCATGTCGAAGGGATGCAACTTACTCGGATAACTTTCCCTAAAAACAACACAACTGACACTGTTTGAGGTGTGTTGCGTGTTATCGCAAACACACAAGTGATCTGCAACTACCTTCGGTAGTCTATATTTAAATGTTTTGGCAGCTCTCAAAGAAGATGTGATGGACACAACGAGTCGTTTGTGTGAAAGTAATAGTCTCATTGTGTGGCAAGCAATGTTTTATCAGGCTAAAACTTCTACAAACAAGAAACACACCCACTTTTCCTTCTCTTATACTGTCTTTTGATATTCAATGCAAAACAACATCCATTATCACTCAATTACGTCAAAACAGTGCAAACGATTAAACTTAGGTTTTAGCGATTCAGTTGCTAACGTCTGGTACGGCGATTCGGCTCTATCTGTACCTGCACGCGGTTCAAGCTTTTGCGCTTAGAATTTTGTTTTGTGAATCGTTCGTTTCAGTCGTTCATGATAATAATCTAAATGTATAAATGGTGGTACAAGGGACATCATCAAAGGTATCCGTTGGGCCTAATGATCTATTCCTACATCATTGACAACCTTTTCTGAATGACTTAAACTAGCAATAGGTGATGATGCTTGATGTATTAAGATTGTTGCTGATCATTCCAATAGTAATGTTCATTGATAGTTCGTGGGTTGACTACAGGTAGTGCTGGTCTAAACATTTAATAATAGATTTCCTTTAGTACAACTAACGACAAGATTACAACAACATGTTCGAGTTTGTACTGAGAGCCATCGTCGGCGGTAATGATGTCCGTTCCATCCCACTGAATGTTGGGAACAAATTTCTCCAATATGATGAACCCACTTAATGGTACTGTTGGGCTTGTGCTGTTCGCTGTTTTCGGATAATCTCCATGTAGATTAAAAATATTACCTTTGTTGTAAAAAACCCCCTTTGTTCTGAATTCTCACTACTTCATGTGCTTGGTACGATGAATTCGGATTCGAGAGGCTCATGGAAAAGAGTACATGTTCTTTGCTGTTGGTGAATTTATTGGTATGCTAACTTCTTTTGCATTTCAGTTCGGCATCAACATCACTATCGTCTTAACTGTAGTAGTTAATCAAACGGTTGGCCTCACGGAATCCACTATCGATCGCACCATGAACGGTGGAATAGTGTACCGGATTCGTAGCTTCACCGGCAAACAGTAGCACGGGCTCGTTGGCTGCATTTCGTACCGGTGTTCCGAGCGCACGTGCGCCAGTATTCAAGTTCTCCGTCGTGATCGAGCGGCTCGAGTAAGAACCACGGAAAAGACGATCCGATGACCACTTGGATCTAGAAAAAGACAATAAGACAATATATAATTATTTGATCTTCAGTAAGTTTAGACGCAACTAGATCCTCTTACCTTAACAGACCCGTAATGTTGCCAAAGTCAAGGCCGTTGCCAAATATTTTCAACAGATGCAGTATGCCATTCCTAATTGTAGCATCATCCAAAGATTCAGCCCGCCGTCCCTCGGCACCATTCATCCAGGCCATCAGTACGTTCGGTTGGTTGTCGATACGGAAGAAGGTTGAAATCGCTTCGGCCCAGGCGTGGGGCGATTGGCGCAGTGCGGTAAGATCCGACTTGTACCAGAGGAGATGTACGGTGTTGGGGAAGTCCTCCGGAATGGGTGCATCGAACAGGAGGAATATCTTGTTTACCGTGCCAAAGTAGAGCCCGGTGATGGCTTGCTGGTTGACGGTAGGTAGTGCTGGCGAGAACATTGTGGCTGAGTTTTCCTTCAGAACACCCAAAGAAACAGTTACGATGACATGATCGGCTTCGTAGATAGTGCCATCTTGTGTCTTGACGATGACATCTCCTTCCGGCGATCCCTTCCACTGGATGTTGGATACGAACTTACCGTACTTCACAAGGCTGTTGATCGGCACTGGAGTAAGAGATGTATTGGTCGTACCTGGATAATTACCCTGTAAGTAAAATCAGGCAACAACGTATCTTAAATCTCCATCTATAGCCTAAGACAACCGAAAGACAAAAGACCCTACCGAAACAATGTCCAGAATGGCGGAGAATCCTTTCTTTCCATTCCACGCAATATCCTGGTTGCCGGCCGGCTCTACATAGCTGTCAGTTTCGCTCGCGGCCACCTCAAACCACGAGTCGTACGCTGTATAGCCACGCTCGTGGTTGTGATAGTACACGAGGAACTGCTCCGCAAGATCCCGGCTAATATCGCTGTACGCGGATGTTGCCAAAGTTTGCCAGTACTTTTGTGTGAAGAAGTCACCCAAGCTCCCAGCGAACGAGTCGCGCTGATCCGACTCGATGATTCCTTCCGCCATGGTTTGCAAACGGTCTGCCACAGCTTCCGGCACCCTAGCACCACTAGAACGGATCAGAACGGCATCTTCATCCGCAATGATGGATGACTTGAGCAGTCCCGGATATACCGATGCCAACTGGTATACCACATTGCCGACCTCACCGTGGCACCATTGGGCACCCAATTCCACAATACCAGGACCGAACGGTGCAGTGTAAATACGTCCACCGAAGCGTTGCGATGCTTCCAGAATGACAATATTACGGAAGCCACGTTGATAGAGGCGGCTAGCGGCGGCAACACCGGCAGCACCAG
This sequence comes from Anopheles coluzzii, assembly GCF_943734685.1. Lineage (NCBI taxonomy): Eukaryota > Metazoa > Arthropoda > Insecta > Diptera > Culicidae > Anopheles > Anopheles coluzzii. The sequence goes on along the minus strand of NC_064670.1, from coordinate 117,532,351 downwards.
CACCAACAATGATTATGCGAGGATTTTCCGCTCCATTTACCACAACGGCAATGAAGGACAGTAATCCCAGCAACGACGTAGACCACTTCATGTTGAATGGGACGCGAGATACACAGCGAAGTTCTCGCCCACAAGACAACAACCACTGTAAACAACACAAGACACTGTTTGAGGTGCGTTGCGTATTGAAGCTAATACGCAAGTGATCTTCAACAACACTCGGTTGTCTTTATTTAAAGGTTTCGCCGTGAAGTACGCGTATTGTTCGTTTGTAATAGACTCATTATGGTAATGTTTTATTTGATACACAGCTTCTTCAAACACGAAACACACCCATATTTTTTATAGACATTTATTGTCATCTGATAGTCAATGTAAAACAACAACCATTTTCACACAATTGCGTCAAAACGGTTAATGATCAAGTGATAAATTTTAGTTTACAATTCAGTTGCTAAAATAACTTCACGTAGTATAAGTAGATAGTTTTATTCATTGAAACGATAGTTTATCTTGTCGGTTGAAAGTGATCTAGATGTAATTGATCAATTCAGATTAAAACCACATACTTGTAAATGAGAGCTCTTCAATTGCTTCCGTTGTATATATCGAATACACGATCTGCTTCGCGAAAACCACTCTCTATTGCCCCGTGAACCGTGGAAAAGTGGAAACGATTTGTCGCTTCTCCGGCAAACATCACCACCGGGGTTCCATCCTTGTTTGCCAAATAGGAGCCAAGATATTGCGCACCAGTGCCTAACGTTTCGGTCAATGTTGATCGACTAGAGTAAGATCCGCGGAAGAGTCGATCGGATGACCATTTTGATCTGTGGAAAAAGAAGCATGTTCATTTTTGTAGTGTGATGAGAATCTTTTTGGGGGAAGTTTAATGCACACTTACCTGATTATGCTTTGCACATGACTAAAGTTGAGCTTCGGTAAGAAAATTTCCAGCAGATGTGCTAAACCTTCCTGGACGACTTCATCCGGCAGCAGTTCCGCTTGTCGTCCCTCGATTCCATTTAACCAAGCACCCAGCACGTTCGGCTGATGATCTACGCGGAAAAAGGCTGCCACCGCTTCAGCCCATGCGTACTTGGAACGCCTTAAGGCATCGAGATCGGGTTTGTGCCAAAGAAGAAATACGCTGTTGGCCATTCCTTCTGGGAGAGGGGCATTGTACAGGGTGAATATTTTGTTGACCGTTCCAAAATTAAGTCCCTCGATGGCCTGCTGATTGACGGTGGGTAGTGCCGGCGTGAACATTGTGGCTGAGTTTTCCTTTAGAACACCCAACGACACGGTCACAACAACATGGTCGGCTTTGTACTGAGAGCCATCTTCGGTGGTAATGAGGACGTTATTTGTATGCACTCCATCCCACTGTATGTTGGAAACATATTTTCCAAATACAATGAGCTCACTTAATGGCACTTTTGTTGGATTTGTGCTGTTTGCTGCTGCCGGGTAATTTCCCTATCAATTGAAAAGAACAATAAGCGTTTGAAATATGAACTTTTGATCTCTTTTGATAGTGATACATTACCGACACAATATCAAGTATGGTGGAGTATCCTGTTCTGCTGTTCCATGCGAGCGCCTGATTGCCTTCCGTTTCCTGATAGCTGTCCGTTTCGTTCGCAGCTACATCGTACCAGGAATCGTATGCTGAGTCCCCTCGCCCTCTGTTGTGGAAGTACACCAGGAACTGTTCCGCCAATTCGTGGCTCACATCGCTAAAGCCAGCATCTGTTTGCAATCGCTGCCAGTATGTTTCGGTGAAGAAGTCACCCAGACTGCCCGCGTACGACATGCGGTCTTCCGACTCGCTGATCTGCTCGGCCAGTGATGATACTTTTTCGACAAGTTCGTCATCGATTCGCACACCATTCGACTGTATCAGCGCAGCGTCCTCGACGATGATGGAAGCTTTGAGCAGGTCGGGATAAGCGGATGCCAGCTCGTACACGACATTACCCTTCTCTCCGTGGCACCACTGGGCGCCGAGCTCTACGATTCCAGCACCGAATGGAGTCGTACGGATGCGGCCACCAACACGCTGGGATGCTTCCAGTATTGTGACGTTCGTTATTCCACCTTGATGGAGGCGGCTGGCAGTTGCGAGACCTGCCGCGCCGGCACCAATTACTACCACTCGTGGATTCTTCGCACCATTAACTAAGCTAATAGTTGTCAGCAAACACACGATGAAACGGCGGAATTTTGGATGGTACTTCATTATGAAGTGGGACTTTTTTTGGTGCTCTTTTCGGGCTGGTTGTGGTCGGTGGGTCAGATAAGCAATGTCAAGGGCGAAGTATTGCCAGTTTTTCACTAATGAGTTGTACAATGAGTTGTAGAATAAGTACAGTTGTTTTTTCTACACGTGTTTTGCTTTATACTTTATACTTATTCTAATTGTTCTCATTTAGGACTTTTAGGAATATAGAAATCTATTTTGTCACTCGAATCCGTTCCAAACAACAGCAAAAACACCTAAACACACAGATTAGATGAGATTCACCCTGCTGAGGATCATCTTCTACGAGCGACTGATCGTGCTGATTAAAATGATGTTCTGCTAGAAGTTGCGAACGGCACATGATTAACCAGTATGTACAGGGTTATTGGAAGATAGAAGACGCGCTCGGATTAAAACATTATTTTGCCATAGAACCGCTCTTCTATCGCACCGGCTCCAATTTTGTTGCTCAAATTGAGCAATTAAGCTAACGGTCCAAATCGGCGGTTTGAATTTGAATTTCTTGTGATGACTGAACTTGTCGGATGTTTCAATATTCAGGTTTCGATAGATTAAACATTGCCTAATAGCAATACAGGACTTTGGATTTACCGTCATCCAATCAACAAGTGGTTGCGTGCTCTAGTGTCCGCGCAAAATTAGAAAACTGAGCAAATGCTTAAATGTGAAGGGTCGGTAATATCTTTTACCAGTACAATACTACTAAATCTGTTCTTTTAATGTTTGATTTAAATGAATCATTACTTTCGTTACAATATTTACAAAAAATCATTTCAAAATCACACTACAATTTTGTATCATACTGAGCAATTGCTCACTTCGTATCAAAGCACAGCCTCAGATTCATTCTTTCCCCAGCCACAAAATCGGGTTTTCGCCGCGATTTTCGACCAAGCGAAAATAAAAATTATGCCATTTGTATGGGGCGAACACACACACACGAATTATGGTTGTTGATTATGGGTGGGAAGATTATGGTTATGACTACTGTTTCACTCTCGCTCACAAACGATGATTTCCCGTCGCATTCTCTCCATGTTATCGATTCAACGGTATGGTTGTTGCTGCTCTTTCTCACACATGAGGGAGTTTTCTTTGTCCTTGTTTTTCACATGTGTGGCTTTGGCATTGGCTGCGAACGATCATCTTCCTCACGATCTTTTAGTTAGTTAAAGGGAAATTGTTAGAAGCAATGGCTCTGGCACACCAAATGCTATACAAATTCGTGCACGTTGATGTGCCACACTGTACGGAAAGCGGTTTGTGACTAGCACAACCACAAACACAGTATATTTGGGACACATTTTGGTATACTTTTTCTGCGGTCGAGCAACAATTAAATGCCGCATATTGTATACCCTTTAAACCAAACGGCAATCTGCTGCAATCTTTTAATCGTCACTCTGACGCTCTCTTCGACCAGCGCCCCGACTCATTGAACGCATGCTGTGATTAGACCGGTTCCTACGAGGCCAGACGAGATCGATTCTCATCCGAACCATTCTCCAGGTATCAAGAGCCGACTATCCGATAACGTGGTTTTAGTAAGGTAAAGAAGCCGTTACAGCCCGGTCCACAGTATTACTCGTTACGTCAAAGAAGAAGAAAATTTGTACGGGAAGATGTGGGCTTGAGTTGCTGCGCTCGGCCTCAGCATGTGGGGGATGCAAGATCATCTGTACAACAAAGAAAGTAGAGAGATGGTACTGCATCGTTTACGGATGGTTCCGACAGAGAAGGATTACGCTGGATCCTTTCCTCGGGGCCCCACGCGGGCGCTTAGTTTGGTTTGGCCTCTGGTTAATCCGCCCCTGCCCGCACCTCACTATTGTTTGCCTGAAGGCTTACAGCAAATACGGTTTACATTTGTTATTCTAAACTATGCTAGCATTATTGAACAGCAATACGAAAGAAAAGGGATGGGAAGGAAAGAAGGAGAAAGGGAGTAAATAAATGGGGAGCTAACAAGAGCGGAAGGAAGCGGAGGAGTTGGAAGGGTGATAGTCGAAGAGGTGAGATGAGAAGATGAAAGCGGGGATTGCGTGTAGTAGCGTTTACTGTTCCGAAGCGACGATGGGTTCTAAACAATGGGGGACGAGAGCGAAGCGAACTGCAGGGAGCATACAGGAACGGGGAGGATATACAGGAAGGGAACAACATGCATTTTTTGAAAATCGATGTTCTTCCTTCTGTATTGTCCACATTGTCCACAACAATCTTATGAGCTGCGGATCGTACAAAGCTTCTTCATCTTTTTCTTATTTGACGCAGTAACCATTGCTTTTCTGTCTGCCTCAACCACTCCTTTCTTCTTCTTGGCGCAACGACCTACGCGGTCATGCCGGATAGTTAACCGTTGCTACGATAGACGGTCCATACGAGGCTTGAACTCATGGCGAGCATGTTGCTAAGTCGAGCGAGTTGACGTGACCTGTTACTAATTGGTTTACCCCTAGCGAGATAGGCAGTCCTGGGCCAATAGGATCAAACGGGGCTTGAACGCAGGACGGTCACGTTGTTGTGTTGTGTTCGGGTAGCACGACAACGAGGGGCAGCCAAATCCAGCCAAACCATCCATAAAATGCGGGGACGCGTGGGGCAGCTTTGCGCGTGAAAGGTCCGGCTGCATCACCGGCATTTGAGGCTCCCGGGGGCCGGTCGCCACAGCCAATCCCCGAGCGCAGCCGCAGCGTTATCGACTATGCATGCAGCATAAACGCCACTTACGCATCCTACGTCAATCGCCAGGACAACGACGGGCTAGAACACAACTTTCTATGCCATCCTCCAGGCAGCGACATGGCCGCGCAGCACCATCCGCAACGATGATGCGTCTCTAAAAAAGGCGAGAGAAGGAGCAAGCCAGGCAACGCGAGCGATGCATGCGTCAGCCATGCCGGGGCGGGTCGCTCCTCAATAACAGTATCGAGCGAGAGGCGGGGGAGACGTTCCTTTTTCTCTTCCGAACAGTAGACCCCGGTAATTAGAATTAAAAGGGTACACTATGGTGGGTAAATCCTAACCTTATATGCGGTCGGATGGAGAGAGGGAGGGAGGGAGGGGTGGGAGAAGATTGGAGGGTTTGTAAATTATTAAAGAAAAAAATAATGGAAAGACAATATGTGTTCAATGATATCCCTCATTTTAATATTTGACCTTCCGTTGACTTTAACTAAGCATTGGTTGGCTTAACATGGGCGGTCTAGTGCATTGAATGATCTTTTGTTTGAATTGTTTTTTTTGCACAAGCGCAACTAACTGCACTAACAAATAACATAAAACCAGTACGAAGCATGCATTCAATCGATCCGGCAAATAGCTCGAACGGTAAATCGATTCCATCCACACGACAACTTGCGCGTTGATCAAATCCAGATTCGAACGACGGCGCTCTAGCCAACGCGCAATGCATCAGCGGCCAAAAAAACGGGAAGGAAAAAAACAATAACCCCAAGTCAAGCGCGCTCACACAAGGTCAAGCATTCGCCAATAACTGCTGGGAAAACGAAGGAGGTGGGGAAGGACGTCACTGAAAACGCGTATGATCTGGTAGAACGGATAAAGAAGACAGCAGATAAGCGATATCACTCCCACCACCATCATATGAACAGCTGGTGTGATCGCAACTACCGACCAGGAAGGAGTAAGGGGGAGAACAAGATTCATTTTTTTCTTGCCATCCATAAAAATTATTTTTTGTGGCTCCTATTCGATACAACAACCCTGGGAAATTCGCCACAATTTTGGCCATAAAACCCGTCTAAAAAAATTCGCTTGGTCGAGTAACCTCTTAAACCGGACGTCGAGTGGACGTCGGGTGGACGTCCACACGACGTCCACACGACGTCGGAAATCTTCAATTTTGCGGCTAGGGTTCTTTCTACTAGTCGGATCGGTGCAGGAAAGAAAGAGCACGATCTTGCTCAAGCAACGAAACGAGAAGCAAGAACAACATCGCAGATTTGAGCTAGTGTGGGTGAGAAGTATTTAGTGCGAGAGCGTGCTTTGCACACTGAGCGCAACGGTGAGAGCGCGTTGGACAAAATGAATAGTGGGTATTGGTCGCTGTGAAATAATCAAGACGTTTTAAATCATCTTATTTTTCGCTAGTAGAAACCCATGTTTATCTATTCATTTATACATGAAGACTGTTTATGAAGACTGAAATTAATACTCCTAAGACACTAAAACACTAAAAGATTGCATGTTTTATCCTGCTAACATTTGCGTAAACTCCCACTGTGCATGTTCAATTCTCTCTCTCTCTGTCTTTGTCAAAAATACTCTCGCTCTAGCGCTAAACCGTCGCTCTCTTCGGTTGGTGTGAGAGATCAGCACACAAAAAATTTAAATCTACTTCCAACAGCCAACGCGTACGGACGCGCCGTGTGTGTGCGCGTTTCTTGTGTCGGACCGGTGCGAGTGACGGTTTGCCTTTCACGTATTTTCCGGTATGTGTACCCATACACGTGTTGGTTTGAAGTGGTACAGCGGAATAGCTTGATCATTTTTAAGCCACTGTTTAGTATTTAAAAAAATAACTAAGATGCGTTTCAAAGTGGTCGTTCCTTAAGTGCGAATGTAAAGGAGAGAGAAAGAGAAAGAGTGCGAGCTATTTCACAAAGGATCACACAAGTTCAGAATCGTTTAAATTTGTAGTGCATGTGATTTTTTGAAAAGCCCAACTTCAAGAATACATTCAAACAGTGCCAGTGTGCAGTTTTTAAATGTTCAAACACATTCTTCCAGTACGCGTGCGACCGTTCTAGGAACCGTTTGTATACGAGCTCCACACACACCTGAAGCTTAAGCCGGACGCTGTGGCTCCGCTTTAGGCGAGACGCGTGTGAGTGAGCTTAAGCGTGTGTTTTGTCTCGTTTCCGCAAGCAAAACGGCCAATCGATTTTACCTTCTTTTTTGTGCTGTGCGGTTAAACGTGTCACACTCTCTCGCCTTCTGCGACCCTTTCTCGTTCTATCTCGTTCGCTTTCCGCTCACTTGTCCGTTGTGTGGGGAATTGTTGTTTTTTTCTTCTTCTTTCGATCACGTTAAACCTCGATCGTAGTGTGCGTACGTAAATACCGTTCCCTGCGCTTGTGTGCGTATGTGTGTGTGTTAGTGGGGGTGAGCTTTCGTGTTGCGTTTATTTTGTTGTTCGCCCGTGTGTTTCGAGGCTTTATTTCGTAAAGGGAAACAAAAGAAAAAGGGTCCTGTTCTGTTTTTTTTTTATTAAAACACCGAAAAAAAGAATACAAAACGTCCCCGCCACTTGTCGAAAACGTCGGAATGTGTGTGTCGTTTTTATGCGGTCTTACATAGAGGGGGAGGCACGCAGGTGATTCTTTGAAAAAGTGCACAAAGTGCAAAGTGTGCGTGCAAAGTGCGTGAACGAGCGAGTTTTGTTTTCTTTTTCTCTCCTCTTCTCTGTCGCCAGCTTCTTTTTTTTTCTTTTCATTTTCTTTTTGCAAATGCAACCTTTTGCTGCATGCAGCAATGCACCGCACTCTTGGGTAAAAATGCGAGTGTGTGGTTTGCGGCAGTGAATCGGTGTGTGAGTGTGGTAGTATGTCTCGCTCCGTCTCTATCGTTCTTTCTTTTCGTTTCATTTCCTTCCTCCTGTGTGTCGTCCTCCCTTAGTTAAAAGTGATGGTAATTTTAGCAACGAATGCACCAACCGCAAAACAGTCCGATCGATCGCTGGCGTGAAATGCCATTTGGCTCGATTGGCGCCATCCGTGTAGCAAAAGTGTTCGTGTGTGCCGGTGTGTGTGTGTGTGTGTCTGTTTGTGTGCTGTTGGGAGCGACAGGGTGGTGGTGGTGGTTAGGTAAATGATCGCCGTGTTGTGCAACGGGTACACCCGGTTGTTGTGCGGAGGAGCTACCACGCCGAAGGAGGAAGCCGGCGAAGCTGCCCAGTGATTCATGCGTGTTAGTGCACCCCAGCGACACGACAGCACACGACTAGAGATCACCACAAGAGTAGTCCTGGTCTGGTGGTGATTCATATTCAAAGGAGGCTTACGGAAAAGAAAAGGCACCCCACTCAAAGGGGAGGAACCACAGCCGCCGCCATCTCTCCTGTGGTCGAAAACGCCCTTTCAACAACGTCGCGACGTTCGAGCTCAAGAAGGGCCAATCCGGAAGTGTTTGGATTTGAATCGGCTTAGTGCGGTGCAAACTACTATGACATGGGATCGTGCACGAGACGACACTTCCTGTTGTCAATATGCGTCCTGCAGATGGTGAGTAATGTCCGAGTTTTAAGTCCCCAGTTGACATTCAAGTGAATTACTAAGTGGCTATACTTGTACATGACAAAGACGGGAGTTGCACCAAAGATCCTTGAATGTCATCAGGCAATTCTGAGCACGCGTCTGGTAACTTCATTAAAATGCTACAAATCATACGTTAGTCACACTAAAACTCCGAGTTGAATAGAGTTTACTTCAAGATCCATTAGGAAGACAAGATCCCCTGAGTGTCAATATATCAAACCCCTGAGAAAAAGATCAAATTGATGGAGTTCAACTGGATATTACTGGAACACCATGGATATGTTGACAATCACTACTCTCTGTATGTTGAACCATGTTTGATGTTGATCTTTAACATGAGGCTTTAATTATCTGTTTTTTTTTTCACATTTCTCAAACCGAGTAGGACCTCAACAAGATTAGTACCTAGATGGGGTAGCTATTCCTGACTGGAACTACCAGTGTTGATATCTAAGTCTCGGATATGTGGTCCTTGCCGATGACTCATTGAGACTATAAAGATAATCAAAGAGACATTTAGTGCTTTGAAGAAATCTTTGAGGGGTTTGCGGAAATAATCTTGGCAAAATTGTGAGAATTCTATGAGAATCTAATATCATCACAACAACATCAATCTATGTGACAGTCATCACCCCAGTATGATGTCTACAGGTAGGATTCCTTGCGTCGTCTTCTTTATGGATTGGAAGGGGTCATTGATACGATCTTGAGAGTCGATCTTGCTAGGGTTTCAAAATTTCACAGAGATCCTACAAGGCTTATATGTATCATTGAAAAACAGCGGAAACATCATTGAATATTATATGAGGAAACAGTTTTCATCAGAAGAATTTATTGCTTTTGTATATTTGCCGATCTTGTGGTACAGTCGTCAACTCGTACGACTTAACAACATGCCCATCATGGGTTCAAGCCCCGAATAGACCGTGCCCCCATACGTAGGACTGACTATCCTGCTATGGTAACAATAAGTCACTGAAAGCCAAGCACACTTCACTAGTGGGTACAGGCAGGCCTTGACCGACAACTGTTGTTGTGCCAAAGAAGAAGAATAATATTTGCACCTGGAAACGTCCCAGTAATGCCTTGCTTGTTAAGAAGATGTGATGTTTCACTGAATTGTTTAATATTCTGGATGTTAAGTTTGTAGAATTGATTTCATGTTTGACAATTTATGTCAAACACTGTTGGTAGTTTGGGGGTTTGTTTAATCTGAATCTTCGGATCTCATTATACATCCTACAAGCATCAGAATCGACACCTATGATCTAAATGAGGTTTTAATAGCTTTCGTACATGAATAGGATACTAAAACAACTAAAAAGAACTTAACTAATGCATTGCTTTCGTGGCCATCAACGAAATGGTAGTGTTGCCACTATCGAAAATCTTTTGCGTGAAGTACTTAAAGCTCGCTTCTTGCTGGAAATCATCAATATTCTCTTGGTAAACCACATTGGCGTGTTCGCGTCTTTCCCCCGACTGTGCCAGCAACCGCCTTAGAACCTAATCCAATTTTATAGCTGGAACGATATTTTTAACGCTTCTGCCGCCGTTCTGCGAGGCCAACCGGTTCCCTAAACACACCGGAAGCCATCCGCCATCCGGGGCTTTCGTCACTGCGGCTCGATCACGCCGCACCACCAATTCTGAGCGACGACGGTGGCGCGACACTTGACGAGGTTAAAACACTCATTTCCTGTCGCGATTCTCGATCTTCTTCTGGCTGGTGGGAAAATTGCACCCTTCCCCTGGCCCCTCGGTAGCAGCGTCCCCGTCGTTGTGTAGTGTGCCCGTGGTAGTTCGACTGCTTTAAGCATTATCGGTATGAGGCGACGGCGGCGGCGGCGGCGGCGACATCGGCACTAATAGGCAGCACAGGCTTTTTGAGCTCTCTCTGGCACGTCAACCGTCAACTGTCGGGGGACGGAGAAGAAAATGCAACCACAACAAATGCGCACGGACACACACCGCGGGACCAAGACATTCCAAACCAACGGCTCAAGGATTTGCGGGCCTCGGCGGTCTTCTTGCTGCTTGAGAGGCTTCCTTTTGTCGATGCAACAACCACTTCGAATGCGGTGTTTTGAGGGGAGGGGAGTCCGGTACGTCTGCCGGTCGGGTGGAAATAAGCAAAAGATATTTATTTACATCCTGTCAACGGTCGGCGGCGGGTCACGAATCGCTTCGTGCACCACCAGTTCAATACAAATATCAAAATAACGGGCTAAAGCTGCTCAAAATAGCGCAAAAACTGTCTGCCTCTTACCCCGGTCCCGGTCGGTCCTTTACCCTTTTATGAGCAATTCTCATCGTTTTGTCGAGTTCTTCAAGCGATCCATTCGCGGAGGGAGCTATTCTTCTTTTCCCTTCGTTGCTGCACGGCTTTTTCACAGTTTTGCGCGTGTGTTTCATGCTCCTTATGCTTTATGCTGCGGCTTTCATTAAAATTCATTCATTTGCCTTTTCGGTGCGGCTTGGCTGTGGTGGTGGTGGTGGTACGCCTCTGTTGCCCGTCTTTTGCCGTTTTGCTTCGCGCTTGCTTCTCATCTTTCGCTCTCGGGAGATTCTATTTTATGCTTTTTCACATTCAGCATCTCGTGTTTTTAACCCTGCGTTGCTTACTTCGTTCCGTTGCGGCTTGGCCCGGGGTCGTCCACTTTGTTTTATTTTCCTACCGACTCGCTCCACGTTGCCAATCGGTCGGCAGCCCAAAGGTTCGGTAGCATCCGTTGTTGTTTTGTTGCTTTCGATTATGTCCCATGCTAAACATGCTCTGTTGTGCGTTGTGTTTATGCTGCTGCTGCCCGTTGTGGAAGAGTCCAAGCGCAGCCCAAGCGTAACGTGCGGCATGTGTTGGTGTAAGCTGCCGCGGCATACATTGTACACACTGCTGCTGCTGCTGCTGCTGCGAAGGCCTATTTGTTTTCCAAGGGAGCTTCTTCAAATTTTTTTTGCCCTCCGCTTTGTGTACTGCTGTGGAACTCAATCTCCCAAAGGAAATGCATTCCACGTCACGTTGTGTTTGGACGATGGAATGAAAATAAATAAAACAAAAAGCCCAAGCATCATTTATCTGTCCGCTTCGCGTGAAATAATCTTTAAGCGAATGTGGTGCGGCGGCATGGGGCTCCGGTCTCGGTTTTGGTCTGATTAGTTTTTCCCATGGATTGAGCGCCCGGTTGGTCGGGAAACTTTTTGCGCGACGGAAGAGCTAAAGTGCGGCTTGGATGTTTTTTTTTTGTTTCCATTTTAACGCACGCTGCAAACACGTGCATCCGTTTAGTAAATCAGGAAAATAAATCCTTATTCAGTTTCACATTACAAGGCTTCACATGAAGGCTTCACTGGTTTAAACATAACATTGGAATTACGAAGAACCATTCTTCTGGAGCTGTAAATTCTTGTAAAGAAGACTGATACATTGATTTGAGTTTTTTAGTTGATTTCTTTGGTTGAGATGTAGTATGTGAAGCAATTTTGAACACAATGCTTTCTGTACAACCATTTATGATACTAATACAGGGTTTGCCAGGCGTTCTCATAGTTGTGGGACACTTCCTTGACTCTATCTTATGGGAAGTGAACTTCATATGATGGAAATTGGGCTATACTGCACCCTTTTATAGCAGGCGCCTTGGAAATTCCTCTTGGATTTGTCCAACAAAGATGCTATAGAGTCCAATTCTCTTTACATTAAGTTCATTTCACGTAAGAAGGAATCAATTAAGTGTCCCACAGCTATGAGAACTCCTGGGAAACCCTGCAAATCGAGGTCCAAGTTTTCTGCAATTCGCAAAACTTTCGCCTTGCAGAATAATTCGAATGCTTCAGACAGTGTGGTGTACCCTTTTTTTAAGAGTCCCCCGTCTAATTCACCGGTTGTTGCACCGGAATGTTGTGTCTGCACACTGCAGCATGGCTGGTGGCTCCGTTGCTACGGTGCAACGGTGCAATTTTGCAACGCGGTGCGCTAGTTCGATGCGTTTCCGCTTCCTGCCGGCTGTGTGTGATCGTCGTGCTTTATCCGGCAGCCGGGCGCCGGTTGTCTGGCTGGCACGGCAACGACCCAACTTTGCGCCGATGCCAAGATAAGTGAAATTGAACGAGCGCTTTTTCTGCTGGCGCTCCCGGATCTCCGACTAGGTTGGGTGAACTGGATGCGTTGAAACGGCAGTGTGGATGGGTTTAATTTACGGTTGGGACTAGATAACGTCTCGGAGAGGAGAGCTTTTTTAGTTGTTGAGGAAATGGAGTAGAATTGTTACTTGTCTAATGCGGTGACATCTGCCTGTTTGGCAATTTCATGTAATTGACATTTACTCAGTAGGAGCTTGAAAGAATCAGAGCACATGCAGCAATTTAGTTGTGACATTGCACAAAACAATCTAACTAATTTATATCAAACTCCATGTATTTCAACAGTTTAAACGAACAGACTGCAACATCCAAATCCAAATGTCCCAATAACATAGTTACAATCGCTCCTTTTCGGCAAAGCCGCCTGATACGATGCCGATAAGGCAATCTAGATAGTGCCTCGGTTAACGCCCCATCGAAAATCACTTGGAATGATGTTAGCAATTTGCTAAAGCTGGCAGCACACTCAACATTTGCTATGCTCTACTATGCTTCCCCCATACCTCAGGTGTTGGGCTACGCAATGCTTTCCAAATGTGTTATCTTACTGACCTGGTTCCGATTTTCGGGACGGAGGTTTGAAGCTCATCAAACAAACGATCGCGGCATGATCGAGCTCTACGGTGTACCTCGAGCGGGCTGTGGGGCTAATTTCTGTTCCGTTTTCTTCCGTATTTACACACCGAGGTCACACCGAAAAAGAGGGGCTTGAACTACGCTAGATTCGATTCTACTGTCCGTCCTCAATCTCACAAACAAGGTGTGTAGTTTGTGATTGAGGGGAAACACAGCAGTTGCTGTAAGTTTGTTTTTCCGGCTGTATACGCTGTATCTGTCTCGTGAACCCGTTTTATGGCTGGCAAAGATGGGACAGGGTGAAACGGAGGGTGCGGGAGGGGTTTCTAATCGCTATTCCCCAGCCTCAAGGTTGCGCACACCCGTTCAGGGCTATGTGTCGTACAGCATAAATCAAAGGCATTGTGTTCAAGCTTGTTCGTTGGTTGGGTGCGCTGGTAGGCACGCGTAGGCGTGCATTGGACCGGCGGTGTGTGTGCGTATGTTCAATCGGTCGATATGTAAATGTGAATTGAACTGGAACTCCCGTGTTCGAGGATCGGGCATCCCACGTGGTGGTAGGATCCCATCGGGCTATGGCGTTGGCGGCGGCGTTGATGTTGTGTCTTAATTGGTGGAACAGTAACGCCATGTTTTGTTGCACCATGGCACAGCCACCCGGTGGCTGTGGGAAATGGGAGCATTTCGTTTAGGTAACATTTTAGCTCGTCGCCTGTTAAGTTATGGATGAAGTAATGGCATGTTAGATTGTGTGAACGATTTTGTGTTTAATTGTCCCTAATATTCTTGAATAAGACCTACATCCGTAAAGTGAGGGCTGTTCGTTTTTTTTTATTGTTGTCAACTTAACTTTATTATTTCATGGAATTTGTATTTCAATTACTTGATCTAGAACTATTTATGCGATGAAAAGGTCTTCTGGTCGTCTTATGTTTACATTCGTTGACTGAAACTGTGACAATGGATGCGCTATTAAAAACTTGTACATTGATACAGCACAGGATCTTTTAATGATTTGCTCTAGAGAGTTTTGATAGCCACATCAGACATGTGTATAAGTCCATGGACTGTAGTTTTAACGGAATTAGATGTGCTTCTTAAAAAAATGTGGACTGAAATACAAAATGTGGAGATCTGATTGTGGATTTAAGCATCAGCAATTAATTTTGACGTCTGACTTAAGTCTAGATCCTGGAGATACTTTTGTTACCGCACTTTATATTGGGGTCTTAGAAAGTACTGATATAGGAGGTCTCAGAAATGACTATGGAGTTTTGATTAAGAATTGTGATCTTGGAAACTAGGTACACCCAGAAGCGCTATATGCCGACACTGAACTCCAATAGACATCCTGAATGGACTGTAATTTCCGACACATATTTGGATGCATTGAGAAGAGGAACCTCAAACCTATACTCTATGTCTTTTTACGAAATTGTACCACCAATTTGATAATTGTTTTTATGTTTCAGGTCTTTAAATTGAATTTGAGTCTTATTTACGACCAAATCAGTATATCCTTCTTCTTTGGCTCAACAACCGTTGTCGGTCAACGGCTGCCTGTACCAGAAGGGAAATCAGTTCTACGTATGGGGTGTTTGGTCCATTCGTGGCTTGATCCTCTGGCGGATATGTTGTTAAGTCGTACGAGTTAACGACTGCATCACGAGACCGGCCAAAACAGTATATATACAGTTAATATCCCACTGTCTACTATATTCCGACATCTGTACAACTTGTTTGTGTAACTCTGCCTCAACATTAGATACAATTATTTATAATACTTGATACAAATTCTCTATTACCACTAGGCGCTCTAATTTCGCAGTACAACAAATCGTTATCGATTGGAAACCTTAATTTTCTGTTTCGAAAGTAATAATTTTCAACCAATCAAACGTTAAATTATACCAACATTACCTACCCATCTGGATACGTCACTCGTCCGCTCGTTTGATTGGCGACTGGTTTTGATGATGAGAGACGCGCTTACCGTGACTGTAAAGTGGGGACGCCCGACGCGGAAATTGAATCCTTCACCCCGTCGAAAGGTGCATGGGAAACCCATTCAAGAGGGCAGTGAAGAAGAACAACAAGAAGAAAAAAAAACACAAACCAACACCTGCCCAAAAAGCATGAATCGTCTCGTCGGCCCACATCGAAAGTACGATAGATCGGGTTCGTTATCCGGCCTGCGCTCGCTCCCCCTACGGTCGTCCTGTGTTGTGTGTTTGTGATGTCGCGCTAACGAGCATATTTGAGCGCAGCACCAGGACACCAGGAGTTGTTCCCAACTCGTCACTCTAGACACCCTCTTCCCCACTCCCAACCGATACGCTCGGACGAGAAACAATAGATTTCCACTACCCTAGGCCCCCCGCGACACCATCGCTTGAATTGCGCTTTCACTTCACCAAACACTTTTGAGGCTCACCGGGGTGACACAAAGTGCGGCAAATTCGATGACATCTGTCTTCGACAGCCTGCCTGCCTGCGCCTGCCTGTATCATCACCACTAACACACCAGCCCGTTGGGTCTGCCCGTTTTGGGTGGGAGGAGAAGTTATTGTTTATGCGGGGTTGAATTTAAGCTTCTATTGAGTTGTTCTATCAACTCCAGGCCGGGGGAACGTTTTGCAAAAAGAAGACATGGTGGTTTTGTAGGGGACAACAGACGAGACATTAAACTTGCTTATGTTTGTGTTTTTGACGAGGTAAAACAAATTTCGTTTATTTTGCACCTTTCTCTTTAACGGCGCAAGGTGCGCGAATGTTCAAACAGTAAGGGATCATTTTTGTTTACTATTTCCACAAAAAAACAAGCCAACAATGTTGAGTAAAGGAGAGTTACCAAACTCCCTTAAATGTAATATTAGAAACTAAATTAATTGGCAACTCAAATAGTCTGAGGGACGTTTGAGCGTTCAAAATTGGGACATCACCTCGTTTCCTCGTTATACTTGCATTTCCGGTCCGTATGGTCCTGTCAGGAGTGAAGAGGATATTTTACTGACATGTTCTCCATCCATATCTATGACTGTGTGTTTGTGCCCTACAGTCAATATCGGTGAAGTGGATAGTTAACTGACAGTTTTTGCAGTCAGTGCTGCTGCTTTTTTGTTACGGTCGAGTGCATTTGTTGAATTTGATTAGACAAGTTTGAAAGGAAGCAAAAAAAGCGTTTATATCCCTAGTTTAGAAAGTGAGCTGCTGACATCATACAATCGCTAAACATTAAAATAACAAATTTATTACAAGCTCTTCGCTCGGGTAATATTTACAATTAACCAACATTCAACAACCCCGTGCCCATAAATTAGATCGATCGATTCCCCTCCTGAACCAGCTGCTGCTAGTAAATGGAAACAAAACCGTTCACAAAAAAAACAAAACAAAACAGATAAGATAAGATAAGCAACTGCTGTTCGTAAATGGAATCTTATTGGGTTTTTTGTCGTGCTGTGATGGTTTATTTCTGTGCTCTGCTGCTTCATGCGTGTTTGATTGTCGAAGAAGAAACCGTGCCTGTCACACCCACACACGATTGTCCCACGGAGCCTCCTTATGCGTTTCTTAGATTACGATTTCTAACCACTGCGCAAGCTGATAAAAAAGAAAAAAAAAACAATAGCACCATCCAAAAGCAATCAACTGTTGGAGGAGGTGTTAATGCGCCCGGACGACCGGTATATGTGTCAACAAAAATCGTTACCACCTGTGTCCGCAGATCGAGAACGCACGCACACGCACACACACGTAATCGAGCGTGTAAATTGTCTTTCGATCGTTTCGTTTGATTCGGTGTCGATGGGAGATAAAAATCGTGTTTCGTTTTCAATCGGCCGTTCGGGTCGTTCGGGTGGGAAATGTTTAAAACCCAATTCAGAATGTTCAACAGCAAACGGCGATTATTCTTTAACAATATCGCACTGTAACAGTAACTGATTGACTGATTCGTATTGTTGGATGAGTGGTACAGTTATTACGAAACAACCCTGGCTGACCCCTTCCTTCACAGCTGCTTCCTATCTCTAGAAGCGTTAGATAAACAAATCCCACCGTCCTCCTTCGCCACCTAGCTGCGCTGCAACTCAACACTCGTGTGTCACCGAAACCAAACAAACCGATTGTAACACAGCAGAGGCCAAGCCGTTGGTTAGGAGGCGTTGATGATATCATGTACCGAGAACAGTGCGATGACTGTCCGTGGCAACTCACCTTGTGACAGCGCACGTGTAAGAGATGTAATGCGCTCAGCGTGAGTTTTTTTTGTACTCTTTCCTGCCCCTTTCTCTACGCCTCTTGCCTCACTCTGCGACTAATCTTTTGCTGACTGGTTAGGATTTTCATTTTTAATATGTCTGCTTCTGCGAAAGCCTGCAGCAACGACGCGCGCTGCCTTAATTTGCGATATGACTTTGATGCTTCTTGTGTGTGTGTGTGTGTGTGTTTGTGCCGCTTTCTGCTGTGCTGATTAGATTCGTTGTTTTAGCACATTGTTGCTTACGGTGCTGATAAAATGCTGTGCAAATTGTGGGTGGTTGGGCTGCTTTTTGCGACCATTTCTTTATCACAACGCACAGCTGGACTGTATGTGATGATAGAGTAAATGTATTTTGCTGTTTTGTCTTTTTTTAACGTTATAAATAACCTAGAACAAAAATTATCAAACCATAATTGTGTGTAAGAAAAAAGTCAAGTGCACAATCTTTACTCCTATTGACTCTTGTTGTTCCGTTTGCTTCCCGCTCCGTCCTGAATCCGCTAATGAATAAAGCTCGTCGGTTTTGTGCTGAACCAGCACCACTTCGCCATTACTTTATCCTTAAACCAGACATGCTGCTGCTGATACAGCCGCTTTTCACAGGCCCGACGTTTTTTTTCCGTTCCAATATTTGATTTGTCGGCGGAGGAGGGAAAAACGCTCGTTTTGCTTCTGCTGCTGCTTCGACTTTCGACTCGCAATTGTGTTCCTCCTAGGCCTTTGACACGGGGGTACCTTCCACATTGGTGCCGCCATCACAATATGCTGCCGAGGCGAAGTTAAAACTCCAATACGTCATCATGTGTGTATGGCCCCCGGTATGCTCTCTATAAATTACGATCTAGATGGAATTTGCTGCGGAATCAATGGTTGCTCAATTCGTTTTTTTTAATGACTTACGACGAATCCATCCATCCATCCATCCAGTGGTGATGTGCGGTTCTCCCCTTATCATGTGCAACCCAGTTTGACTTGCATTTGAATGAAAGTTATCCTTGACGATGTGACAGCGCCCGGCGGTACCTTTACAGTCAGCTCAAGTGACTGACACTGTGGTGGTGTGGGGTGACACATTTCGTAATTTTTCAACCGAACGTAATCTCAATCTGTGGTCGATTAGATTGAAATAATTAATGAGAATTTTCATTCTCTCTTTCCCTTGCGGAAGTTTTTGGCGGTAGTCTGTGATGTGTGGGACGGATGGGGTTTGTCTTTTAAAGAGGTGGAAAGTGATTCGCGTTAGAAAGAATCGATAGAGCCATTTCCCACAATTGTTGTTTGTTCTGCCTTTTTTGGCGGTTCAAGCGCTTTATTTGTTGTTAATTTATCATCCTTTATAATTAGTTGGCTGCTTTCTAACGGCCGTTACACTGCCCGCCATCGACCATTGACTTATGACGGTGTTTCCAGCAGCAGCTGAGGATATTCTTTCCCACCCACTCCCCGGGCAGGCAGGGAGGCTAGCAGGCAGGCAGCCACCTTCAGCAGGCATTACGAAACGAAGCATAATCGAACACGATCCGGTCCAATTAACGAAACGTGTCTAATGAAATTAATTGTCACATTAACACGGCCACGGGCTGTGGCGGCGGCCGTCGGGCATCATATTTCTTGCCATGGTCAGGAATGCAGGCTGGAAAACCATTCCATCGACACTCACATTTCAACCCAAAAATGCCAGCTTCCGGCTTCGTAGAATGACCAATCATCAGTCACTAACCGTGAGCAGTAAGGGCGCCCCTACCGCGCCGTGTGGATGGGGTAGCCAGTCAGTGGAAAGCATTTCCGCTGGCAATAAAGTTCCAGCCGACTCATCGTTGAGTTATTTCTCGCCCGGCGTTACCTGGTACAGGTGAGCTGATGGTGCTTTGCGGTGGTGTTTGTGCGCTGTCCGGAGTGAACCTTAGCCTTACGGCGAACGGTTACAAAGCTGTACCCCCTCCCATTCCTTGTGGCAGGAAATGGGCAAGGGCAGATATTTTAGTTCACTGCCTAAATATCATTAATTCCGCTGCACAAACTGTTCGCGAAAGGTGGCCGGGCATTCGGTGTGTACGAGAGCTAATTATAGATGGTACTGGGCTAGGAATGTGGTCAAAAGGGGGCTTTGGTGAATCATACGATTCCCAAGGAGTCTTGAACTACTGCGTGCACGATGGTATAATTAATTTTGATGGAATAGTTTAGCCGTCTCGGAAGATCGGTTTAGCAATAATGTTTCACTTGTAGCAGCTACATGAATCTTATGGGATTTTAGGTGCTTATTACGGTAAAGGAGAACATCACTCTTTGCAACGCGTCACGACTCTGGCAAAATCGGAACTACTAGTTTTGCGTGGAGTCGGAGTCGTTGGGAATTGTCGAGAGTCGTCCGGAATCGTCGGAAGTTGTCTGATATCATCGTCGTCCTTAGTTGGAGCCAAAGTCGGTGTTGTGCGGAGTCGAAGTTGTCCGTAAGTCCAGAGTCACCCGGAGTCGGAGTCGTCCGGGGTCGGAGTGGTCCAAAGTGCGCCTTTGTTTCAAAGAATAGCGCTAAGTGACTACATCAATGACGACTCTCCAACTCCGGATGACTCCTACTCTGGAAGACTCCGGACGACTCCGGCTCTAGATGACACCAGACGACTCCAGACGGCTCCAAACGGATCCAGACGACTCCAGATGACTCCGGACGACTAAAGACGATTCCGAACGACTCCAGATTACACCGGATGACTCCGACTCCAGACGACTCCAGACGACTCTAGACGGCTCCAGACGGCTCCAAACGGATCCAGATGACTCCAGACGACTCCGGACGACTCCAGATTACTCCGGATGACTCCAGATTACTCCGGATGACTCCGGCTCCAGACGACTCCAAACGACTCCAGACGACTCCAGATGACTTCGGACGACTCCAGACGACTTCAGACGACATCGGACGAATCCAGATTACTCCGGATGACTCCGACTCCAGGTGACTCCAGACAGCTCTAGACGGCTCCAGACGACTTCAGACGACTCCAGATGACTCGAGATGACTCCAGACGACTCCGGACGACTCAAAACGATTCCGAACGACTCTAGATAATGCTGGTCGGACCTACCTTCCGGGGTCAGTCCCAAAATTTTTGGTGTCTGCTCGGTATCGACTCAGAATTTTTGCCAACTTTTCCTATCACTTACAAGAACTATTAATGAATGCTTTCGAAAGTAAACTACATTGACACAGAAGCATTATAATTTATTAATGCAATACGACGAACAAAACGCTACGCTCAGTTTACGCTCCTGTGTTTTCCTTTACTTAAGAATTATTTTATCTTATCAAATGAAACAATTGTTTTTTCACATCAAAACTGAACGGCTCAACGTATGTGGAATCGTTATGTATCTTCGCGTCTTGCGTTAATTTCACGGACTAAAACAATCGTTGTGTAAGTTTTGCTATTAAATCAATTTGGTACGCTAAGAAAATGATGTACCACCAGCGTGCGCCCTCTCAACTCTTATGCTCACGATTTCTATGTGTGTCGTCCGGCACACGGGTAATGTGTGCCATTGCTCGCCAGCAGCAACACGGCCACGGTGTTCGCTACGGGGGAAAACAAAAAGCAGAAGGAAAAACGCTTACTTCTTCCAATCCATGCATGCCGTCCTCCCTTTTTTCCCTTCGAGCTTCTTTCTGACGAAGCAAAATGGATCCGAATGGCATGAAGATCATCATGCACACCGAAAGGCCGTTACTGCCAAAGGGGTAGGGGTAGGATAAGAACAAGGAAAGGAGGGGAAAAGGTAAATGGCTCCAGTAACACCACACACCGCCAATGGGCGTACAGAGGCAAGCATAAAATAGCGGCTAAAATCGGTCCGGCATGAAATGAAAAAGCAAAGAAGCAAAGAGGAGGTTCATGAGTCAAAAGAGCACCTCCTGCTCACCACCGCAAAGGGGGCAGAAAGGGGCCAGTCAGCAGCGAAGGGCACACAGTTCGATCGCATTTCTCGACTCCGTGTGGCCAGCATACACTGCTGCGCCCCGCCGAGGGAGGTCGCATTGTCGATCGCATGCGCATCTGTCTTGAGGCTCGAGGCTCGGTTTTGTGCGACATAAGGCTTGTTTGTGGCAGGCTTGTGGAGCATTGGAGCATTTGAAGCTTCACCCTGATCGTGAGCTTCGAGTGAAGGTGATGAATTTTGACCCTGCTTGTGCATCCCCGAACCATCCCGTGTGCGGTCAGTTGGGAATTCAGCTCTATTTTTTGTTCAGCATTGTATATTTTTCTTGCAAAGGAAAATATGTTACAAACGAAAAAGAGTACAGCAAACGATGTGCCTCCAACGAAAGCGTACAATTTACATGTCTTGATTGGTGTATGGTGGGGAGAAGAAGTGTAAGTGTTCAGGGAGGGTTAAAGCTAGAAGAAGTGATTGGTAATTTTGCCAATCGTCGTTAATCATTGGCGATTCCGTTGGAGGGGCAATTCCGACCGCGAAGAGTGGCTGGTGTGCTGATCGATCGAAACCGTAATTGGTGCGAGCTTCGTTAAACTGCTCATGGGCTTTGGTGTAATTAAATGACCTTACTTCTAGATTCTGTTGCGTATTTAATGTTTAACCTATTGGAGTATGTTTCATTCCCAATATTCTCAATATGTCCTCAAATCCTTTTATCATTACTCATAGTTTTACAAGAGCCTGTTTAATAGAAACATGCACTGCAATACGTTTTAACAGCTCCATACGGTTGTCGAGAGTGTGTAACGACTCACTACTCAACTGCCTACATTGTAAACACACTGCACATGTGCCGGTATTGCGCTACAATACCACACTATTCCCATTTGCCCACTAGCAGCCATTGATCCGACGCTGGGGGTAACATGCTTGTCTCTGCTGCATGCACAACCCTTCTTCTACTACCCCTGCAGCAATGTTTGCCACCCATCTGCGCTCCACATAGATCGCCAACCACCATCGTTACCCGTTGCAGAAAGAACCGGTTTTTTGTTGTTGTACCGGGGCAGCTTCATCGCCCGATCGGACCGGAAATGCTCGTCCCGTCCATCGGCACGCAGCCGCCCCATCCTTCGGCACACCGAGCGCGCGGACCCAGCGGACCACTTTAACCGAGGCTCCGGGGGACTGTTTAGCAAGCCCAACTATTTCTCTCGTGTTTGCCTGTGGTGGCTGCTGGATGGGTATTACCACCCTCCGTTCCAGTGCCAGTTTCGCCATGTCGCTCCTAAATGTTGAGCAAAACTGGCATGGGCTAAAGATCTCATCTTATCGTGATCAGTAACAGGACACCGCAAAGAGGGGGAGTGGGAAAGAATTTTCACACCCAATCGAGTAGAAGAGAGCGAGAGAGAGTGCCCAAGTTGTGGGCAAAAATGCCATTGTCTGCTAAAATGCCTCGGTCGCTGTTTGTCTTCTGTAGGGCCCGAAGCGCACTGTGTTTTCTGTGGAGAATGTTTTGCCAGCTCTCTTTGGTAGCATTTTAAAAAGAGATGTTTAGGTTAAAATAATGGGTCGTACACCAAAAAAAAGACCTGTGCTATCTTTTTAGCTGCTGGGAAAGGTTAACCGCACGTCGATAGACAGTATCCAAAAAATACATTCTGCCCGCAAGAAAACGGCTTTTCTGTGTTGTTGGGAGCGCGCAAATGGTTTTACTTGCTGCTGCTGACTCATTCGGGTCCAGTAAAGTGAATGGAATTCTACCGTCTGTATAAACGGGGCCTGCATCAGAGGTCTGGAAATGTAAAGAAGAAAGAAACGAATCCATTCTAACGATTGCCTTTGGTACATTCTGGGTATTGTGGGTCTGGTTCGATGTTTACCGGACTGTCAGCAGTTGAAATGTACACGATTCACTACACCGTTGTGTGTGTGTGTGCGTTTGTGTCCATTAAAATGTAAATTACATGAAATTACTTACCTACTCCAACCAACCAGTAGTTTGCTGCATGATGGACAAACAATGCATTAAAAAAGGATGATGAGAGAAAGAGGGTTGCGCTTTCAAGTACTTGGAGGATGTGAGTTATGGGAAGTTATTATGCTTTAAACCACACATAAGCCCTAAATGGAGAAGTAATGCTCGTGCTATTGGAGCAAATTCTGTCGCGTTCTTCTATTTGAGAGTGAATTTCCACCCTAAGCTCAAGAGCATTAATCTTTTTTTTCTTTTTGCTTTGCTTTGCCATGTGACATAAAAACCACACTGTTGGTTGTCCTACGTACATTGCAATGCTTGAAGGATACACAAAAAACCCTTATAAATCCCTCAATGCGTTCAATCCCCCATGTTGTGATTTCCCATCATCAAACCATCGGGCCAACTGGATGAGATGGTCCCTCGGGGGGAGGAGGGTGGTGGGTTCTCGACCTAGCTGTTCGCATGATAAATCGCGATAACACATCGTGACGAGTATAGAACAACAACAAACTGTAGTACAAAAAGCATCATTCCCAAACACTTCTTGATCCTGTGTCGTGCATTGCCTAATCGTTCCCTTGTTCAGTGGACAGGCTTTCCGTTGGGAATGAGATCTTTTTTTTTGCGTACCCCAAGGGGTGGGAGGATACTATACATTCTCCTTCCACTTTCACCATCGAACGACAAGGTGGTACGGTGTGTATCACACAATATTTCCACACACACGTGGTGTCGTTTTTCCCACACACAGACACATCAGCGAGCATGCGGCTTTTCCTCTCTCTATCTCTCAAGTGGGAAATTGTCGTGCTGAGTGGAATTAGTCGACCGTATTTTCGGTCGCATTGTGGGCTTTCCGAGTGGGATTAGCAGCAAACGCAAACAGTGAGCACTCAGACGGGCGAAGAAAGTGCGTAAGAAAATCGGGTCGCATGGAGTGGAAGTTGAAAGAGAAGAAATTCGAGAGGTCTTCGTCTTCGTCGTATTTAGGCTGACCGATACACTTAGGGCGAGTATAGTATACACCTTTAGAATTTCGACGGTGCTGTTGGGAACACACATACAAATAAAGTCCAGAAGGGACCAATGATCTTTGCACTGCCGCTAGTTGGGGTTAGTTTGAGGTCTGTTTGGAGGATAACGAAGGATTTTGGTGACTTATCGTATAGCAGTAAAGCAATACACACACACACACACCCACCCAATCAACGGAGTAGTACGTACGTGATTTTTCAAACATCATACTTTCATTCCTAGCAAAGGGCGAACGAACGTCTGCCCTTTTATTGATCTCTCAAAATCCTTCGAGTGGTGTGCTTGAAATGTTTAAAGGATGTTGGGGGATTTCGTGGGCTTATGATTTAACATATCTTTTATGCGGTGGCACGAATGCGGATTTCGCTTTTTCATCTGCTCCAAGCGGGCCGGGTACAAGTCGGGGTGGTGTTTGTTGTCCCTGCATTATGCGTGCGAAAACATAAAAACGCTGCTAATGATTATAGCTGACCGGTCGAACAAGCTTTGTTTTGGAGTGCACGTCCAGCATTGAAGTGTCCAACCTGGCGGTGGTAGACAACGACATCGACGACACCTAAACCAACGATAGGGCACGACTTCTCGCTGGAGGTGATAATCACCCGAAAGGAAGGGGTAGAAGCAACAAACCAACATGGACGTGGGGGTTGTTGCGGCAAAAACGCTCCAAAAATGTCGGCCTCGGTGCGCTCGGAATCGACCGTTGCAAAAGGGCGACATCTCTTGAGGACGACTTCTTGGTCAGTCTGCTTCGTCTTCGTTGCGTTGATTGATGTTTTAATCGATTTGTTCCCCCCGTCAGCGCCACAGTATATGTGTGTGTGTATGCGGACAGACTAATCTGGTTTGAGTCGCCGTCGGTCGGTCGTAGTCGTCATCGCCGTGGTCAGTGCATTGATCGGCAGTCGCGTGCTTTTTTAATAGCTAATAGCTTGCTCTCCCGCCCTCGATCAGTGACCTGCGAGGTGAAGGGGACAAACTGGAAAGACGACTTAAACGCACATCACAGGGGTGGGAAACGGGTCGTCTAGGTACGCGAGGAGGTGTGTGTGTCCTGTCCTCAGCTAAAAGGACATATCATTCATCTTGTTCTTTGCCTCAGCGGCCGTAAGCGGTTGCTGCTGATTGGCGATGAAAACGGTAGAAGACGTCGTTCTTTATCGCACATCTTGCGTTGATGTGTGTGTTTTCGCTCAAATGGATTGTCTTGGTGCATTGTTTCTTGGAGGGTTTGTTGAAATGAGAGGATATGTGTTATTAAACGAGTCGTTGAGTGTGGTTTTAATTGTTTTAAATGCTCATTGGACAAGAACGATGAACCTTAGTGCGGGTAATTATTGATTGAAAATGTATGTAAAGGTGTTGTAATTTGATACGACAAAAGAATAAGTATTTATAAGCAAATTACTCTTATTTTATGGGTCATAAAAAGGAACCAAACTTTTCATATTTTTCGTATTCTTTCTTCTTCTGACCATAATAACCGAACAACGTAAACAGAACGGGTTAATACAGCTTAATACAGGCATATTACACTTCTTAGTGTATCTTACTAACGCCATCTATCAGAATTAATCTGCACTACTTTGGGTATTTTAATTCGTATGGTTATCCCATTACGAAACAAAACAACCCTAATTCGATGCATTTTCTACTCCTTAAATCATGCTGCTTCTGTTGTATGCCTAGTTGCTTATGATAACTTAATTTTCACCCACTTTCATAGAACCCCTTTTTTCACGCACTGCAAGAGCGCAGCTGTGTGTGATGGGTTGATCAAAAAAGACAATTAATCATTATTATACAATCATGCTTTCTGGAGAGCCCTTAATAATGCAGATGCGGGAGATGAAAGTTTAACGTGTTATTTATTAATTGAACTATCGATATGTGTGTTAAGCATGATCGGGGTTGCATATGATTGAGTGGTGGCAAATGGTTGTTTTGCTCTACATTTCTTATGCTCCCATCGCGGTAGCATAGATCTGTTCATCAATTGTACCCGCATCGTGCGTTCAATGTTCAACACTGCGCATAGCCACCCATGCTATCCCATGGGCGATCAGTCAGTGGATGCGTTTCCATTTAATGTGTTGAGCTGCATTCCCAAATGTCTGTGTGATACGAAACAGAAAAAGAGAGCTCCCCAACCACTAAGATTGAAAGATTTATTTGAACGCGTGCGAGCCACGCAACACAAACGCAGCGTGTGTGAGAAAGGGAAGGACATTGATGGGCGCTTAAGTGGCGTCATTTTTTCGCTCCAAATAGTGTCACCGTTTTTATTTATTAATGCTGCGCCAGACACGGCAATTGGTCGGTCCCGGGCGGTTGACAGACACAGACTGGAAGCTTGGAGTTCATTCAATTTAGCGCACTTCGGTTGTAGGCTTTTTATTTTATTATCATTATGATGTCCCATGTGTGTCCATTCGTGGCATGGGTTGTACTGACATTTTTACCCCAAAATACGCATTTGCATGGATGCTGTTTATGTGTGTGGAAGCGAAATATACACACCAGTGAGATCTGTACGACTGCATCAAAATCTCCATTCCCCAAGGGGCGAGGCGAGAGAGCTGCCCTTACATATTTATTTATTCATTCTGTTTTGTTATTTATTTAACTTAAACTGTGTCACTTTTTACTGTGCCTTACCATCGGTGGGAATGGGTAGTTGGGCGCGCAAACTCTCCGTGTGTCTGCCAGTGACAACCTCCCAGCAATCCCCACAACAAGCCGCCCGCCCGCAGTGAAGTCATCGCGCTAATTGAGCGTTATTCGGGGGGATTTTAAATAAGGCACACTTTAATTGATGATTCGCCTACCGGTCGCGCTTCTTTTTGTCGTTGTGTTGTCTCCTGTTGTGCAAAATGGTAGTACTACTTTGTGCGTGTTGTGTATTTGTGTTTTATGTTTGTCTCGAATTTCGCTTTGTCGGTCCCGCATGAGAGCGCAGAAACTTTATCAATTAGATGGTGTGGTTCGTGCGATTCGCAAAGCAACAAAAGTGAAAGGGAATGTTCTTGGGGAAGAAAATAGGCATGAAATGAGTTTCTTTTTGGGGGAATATTTTCTGATCGAGTTTTAAAGCACCACTTTTGCAAGCTCTAATAAAAATAAGGTATCCTGAGGCGCAAAAGGAATTTTTGAGAGAGAGAGACTTCTGGGCAACAAAAATCGCCCATTTTATTTCGTATGGCTTCACATTCCGATTTCCGATCGAGCCTTGTTTTGAGCCTTCTAATAATGGCTAGGTCTGCCCCAGGACCACTTTATTCCCGTTTCTTGTTGTTCGGCCGACAATTTTCAACATTTCTGATCCCACAACCCAAATGCTGCGCTGCTACCTGTTGGGCCGCCACAGCATGTTTCATCAAAGCGGCCCAGTGCTGCTGCTGCTGCTGTTCCTGGTTTGACCTAGAG
Source organism: Anopheles coluzzii (assembly GCF_943734685.1). Lineage (NCBI taxonomy): Eukaryota > Metazoa > Arthropoda > Insecta > Diptera > Culicidae > Anopheles > Anopheles coluzzii. The sequence goes on along the minus strand of NC_064670.1, from coordinate 117,504,449 downwards.
CTGTATGAGGATTTTTTTATGCCCTTACCTTCTTCCTAATTCAATTACCAATGACGAATCGGGTGTGCTTTTTTAAGTGGTGCAAGATTGCTGCTATCTGCCGCTTGACCCCCCATTCCATCCCTTCGCGGTTCAGAGCGTATCGAATTACCCGGAAAAATGAGCGCGTGTGAACGTGTTTGGTTTGGGGTGTTTTTATTTTATTTTTTTATTTTTCCTGTTCCGCAATCCGTGTAACTTTGGTAGCGTGTGTGCGAGAGCAGTGTGCGCCGCAATCTATGCTTCCATTTATTGTACAATCCATTTTGTTTGAGGTTTTTGGTGCGTTCCAGGTGTGCCATAAAGCAATGGTTTAATTTTTGGATGGAATTTTCAATCACAGGCACAAAGTGTATCATCCAAACGTTTTGTATCTTCAACTCATTACTCAAGAGACATTGAACGTGGGCGAGTTGGTTTGAAAGCAAAACTCGATGGCGAAATTAACAAACCGCAACTCATTCTCGCTCGCAGCAGTTTGCTGGATTATTAATTTACAACTGTCTCCATTTAGGCTTTTCATCCTAGTATCGGTCTACTTTCATGCCGTGTGTGTGTGCTACGGTGTAGATTTCCACTGTGCACGGGATAAGGTAAAACAAGGAACACCAGTGGATGAAAGCTTCCCACACCGTCTTTTGGATGTGTTTTTCATTCCACGCTCGCTACACTCATTTACAATCTGCAGGTGAAGGGTTTCTCTTCTGGAGATGGAATATACAGTGCAGGGGAGTAGTTTAAGTGCATAGAAAAGAATTATATTAATTTACATGATTTTCTTAAACATTTCTTAGTTTTTTACTGTCTTCCAAATATTTGTTTAGCGATCAAATGGCTTTTATGACTTGAAAACGGGCAGAGCAATGGGCTAGGAGTTGAAGTGAAAAAACGCCGTAAACTGTCAATAATTCTCTCAGCCTTCTTAAGGGCAAATTGATTATTATACAAAGGTTGGAAATGTTCTTAATGTGAAAACAAAATATTTAAAAATTTGTAGAACTAAAATCTAAAATAAAATAAATTAAAATATTCAACTGTTCCCCCACAACCACACCAGAGCACTCATCACTGTTCCATGTTTGACCCCTTTCGAGATGAAAAGGATAATTTTGTGCCAGGTTTGAAACCTTTGCCCTGGTCTTTGCTGCCCTTCTTGAAGCCTTCTTGAAAGTGATTGTGCAGCAGGGGTTGTGTGGAGGCAAATCGTCATTTTACCTACCTGTTGGGGCAAATGGGAACACAAACCCAGGGGAGGAGGGTAGAAAGCGAGCAATAACATACACTTCATTCTGTAGCTGTGTCTGCGCGCGTGTGTACGTGCTATGTGTGTGTGCTTTCAGAATAAAAGGGCACGTTAGGATCCTTCAACACACATACAAAGGGGAATACATAAACAGCGGCTGTGGTGCATCCGTGACGGAAGACCCAAAAACCTGTTTTTGACTTTGTTCGCTCCTTCCCAGCCTGCGCGTCCTCCAGAAGCAGAAAATAGGCACAAAACACCTGTCTCTTGTTGCTTCCTTCGCGGCTTTTCTTTCCTTTATTTGTTTCCCCTCAGTTTTGCGTGCTCTGCGCGCGCGTGTGTGTGTGTGTGGTCGTTTGATACAACGTCCTTTACCCCTTGTTCGTTTGTTCTGTTTTTTTTTCTGTCCACACTCACGCTGCTTACGAATTGTTTGTTATTATTTTGGCAGAAAGAAGAAAATTGAGCAAAAACTGTCGTCGTTCGTCGCCATTGCTCTAAAAAAAAGCTAAAAACTCCGGCGCAGGCTTGCGGCAGGATTTACATCCTGCCTGATATGTATAGCGGCAAGGAGAGTTGATCTGATGGATCAACGGGCTTCCAGTCAATCCTTTTGAGCCTTCGCGCTTGAGTGACAGCTTTTGCCGTGCATCGATTTTTCGTGGGGCGGCTCAAAGGAGGGAGCAGAGAGATTGTGTATTAGATGGCTTACCCATCTCGGAAGTAAGCAAAGTAGTTGCAAAAAAAACATACATTTTAATCAAAGAAACATGACAAAAAAGTGAAGTGAAAAAAAGGATTTGAGATTTAGGGAGTTTTCGGGACATATTTAACAGATTGTTTTTTTCTTTTTCTAGCGGCTTTCTGAAATAATTGGACACACAAAGGGTAAAGAGATCACCGTGGATTCTCATTAAAGCTTTAGCCATCTATTTGAAGTTGATTGAGGTATCCTGAGGTTGTAACGTTTAATACGGTGACTGCCCTCTCGCTCAAAGGGGAGAAGAAAAAATAATTAAAAAATGCAAAATTACCTGCACGGTTTACCAAAACTCATCCCTAAAAATGATGTGCCTAATGGGACAATGACTGCTGTGCTTCTCTAGCTTCAATTTATGCTGCCCATACTACCACCATGTGGAAAGCACCCAAAGAGGGAAAGTTTTAATTTCGCTTTTATTTTCGCTCAAATCAAAACACAACACAACAACACCACTTACACAAACGTAGAAGCACCTTGTGCGAGAGTGGTCGAATTCAAAGGGGTTGTTTGGGGGTTGTTGTTTTTAATAACTCCTCCTCTGCATACATAAACGGTAATTGCAAACGTTTCGAGCGGAGAAGAGAAACTGTTGTGTACTGTGTGTGCTCATACACATCCACTTTTGCACGGTTTTTGGGCAATTATTTGTTTAGGAGCAAGCACCAAATGCACAACAACAGCTCGATCCTCCATCTTGATTTGAGTCGGTGCGCTTTGGTGCGCTGTGGCAGGAATATGGGCAATAATTGAATGTTTGGCCACACAACTCCAACTCCGACTTGGAAGGGGAGTCATTTATTTGGCAGATTTACACAAATCTTCTCAGGTGACGATTACGAAACATAAGCGATGAAAGACACATACAGACAGAGCGAAACGCTTTACCTATCATACACGTGTGTGCCGTAGGGGGACATAGGGTGAATCTTCTCAAACGTCTCATCATTTCGGCGAATGATAAATAGAGGATGCACACTAAAATGTGCCCAAACGCGAGAAGAATGTGCTGCTGACAACATTTTTTTTCGCTTTCTTTGTTAGTTGATTGATAGTGACACTTTATGTTTAGGAGCGTGTGCCTACCGACCGGCTGGTTCGTGTTGAGAGAGACTTGCTGGTGCTATTTATGTTGTATGTGGTGCATTATAAACTAGTCGGAGCGCGTCTATTCGTTGAGTGCAACACACGAAAGCCATTCCAGAAGGAGGAGGATATTTTTAAAATACCGCCGATGTGTTTTAAATTTCACACATCATAAAACGTTCGGAACGGAATGTTGAGTATCGAAATATCATCGTTTAGGAGAAGATTGTGTGTGTGTGTTTTTTTAATGCTTTGCTATGTTTGGAGAGAATTGAACAATACGAGCAGAGCAATGTACAGAAGTTTTAAGATGAAATCTTCTGTGTGCTGCTTTTGCTTACTCTTGCGCGTGTTGTGTTTATTGTTTATGTTCACTTTCTCCTGCTGCATTTTATGCTTCTTGTGTGCCTTCGACATGCTCGCCAAAGGTCACACGAACGTTTGCCATTTTAGAAGGGAAATGAACAGCGGCCAACCCTAGGAAGAGCGCTGATTGACCTGAATTTTACCATACCACAGTGTTTTGCTTGGCACAGCACAGCACCAGGGGGGTGGGAGATGGGCAAAAATAAAGTAGCAACCGTTCGGCCAAAGTGAAAGTAAATTCACCTTCCGCAAGGAACAACTTTAAACGAGGCATCATCCGTTCGCCCGACCTGGTTGGAACTTTTTTTTGCCTATCGCTATTTTGGCTTGTTTTTGTTGCGCCGGCGTTTAGAGATAGACGGCACCCGAGTTCGAGTGGAGGTAATTTAGTGCGCGAAATAAAATCATCTGCCATCATTATCATCATCGTCGTTTTTTCCCCCTGGATGATGGTGTGCGGCTCGAGAAATGAAGCTATAGGAGGCCTGGCTTGTTTAGCAAAATTGGATTGCTGTTTATGTTAAAACATTTTCTTCAAATTCAGCGCCTAATAAAACACACTTAAATTTCGAACTTTCTCTGCGAGCTTAAAGTTTTGCGGGCTAAAATGGCCGGTTACCGGGTTTCACGCGTCTGTGTGTTATTTTATTGCCATCGCAATTATCAACAACCCCTCATTTGGAATGGGTTTTTTGTCTCTCAAGTTTCGACCCAATTTAATATGGGTTAACCATGACAGGGAAGCGCGCGTGCCAATTTCGCGCGACGCTTATGCTATCTTTTTGCCCACCCGGCCTGAAGAAAAAAACACAAAATGGTATTGTTCCTTCCCGCGCAGTTGTACATCTGCAAATTTGGCTTCCCTCCTTCATATACCTTCGTAGTGGGCGCGTTAAAACTCTGCGGTAACGGGGAAAATGCAACGCCAAAACGCCGAGCAGCACAGAAGGGAGCTGTCAGAAACGCGAAGCCCGGTTGACTTTGATATGCCCCGCAGCACAAGGTATAGTTCTGCTTTGTCTGCCAAAACATCGGCCGCTTTCATTGCTTGCCTTCCTTTCTATGCTTTTGCACCATTCCCCCCAAAAACCGAAACGACAACGCGGTGCGTTGAGATTTTGTTTATTTTTGTGGGTGGACCCGTGGTTTCTATGGGAATTTGAAGCATTTTATTGTACTTCACCTCCGGAGATTGCTTCTGTTGCTGCTGGTGCTGCTGCTGCCTACTCCTCCATTCGATGTTCCTTGAAGAGCGGCTCACTTCACTTGCTGTGTGGCCTCGAAACCGCTTTATGTTGCATTCTAGGAACATTTAACCATTGTGTAGCAAACCGAAATAGAAACGTTAAGCAAAGCAGTGGGTTGTGCTGCGGGACAAATTAAAGTCGACGACCATATGAAGCATATCGTGGCGTTGTTGTGTCATATAGGATTGCAATAAAGGCTTAGGTCCAAACTTTACTGGGGAATGTAGAAGATCTCTGTCGGCACGACGTTATTCGGCTTTATATATAACCATTAAACAGAAAAACAACGCTCCTTCAGAAGATACTTAATTGCTGTTCCTTTACCTTTCCCCCCCCCCCCCCCCCCTTCATATGATACGCTCATTAGCGGGGGCGACGACCCCCGGGAAGGCGGTCCAATTTTTGATGGAGCTCAACCGTAACCCCATAAATGTAAGCGGTTACAACGACGACGACGAAGATGTCGCTAGTATCCCTTAAGTGTGTCATCTATTTTTAAACTTCCGTGGATAAGTTTCTTGTTCAGAGTGGGGAGTGTTTTTGGGTAGGAGGAAAAGTAGAAGCACGTGCGCGCCGCCCGTTGCTTGCTTTAGATCCGCGCGCAACTACACCAACAGGTGGTCACTTTCAGTTTCGACAGCTTCCTAGTGTGTGTTTTCCTCTGGTCGAGAACTCTCAGGCAGCTCTCTTCTCCGCTCCGCTTGGAGGGTTGTTGGTAATTGAAATCTAATGCTCATTAAGCAAACATCAACTTTTTCTCTAGCGTTAACGTTCGACGGGAGGAGTTTGGTAGACGAGAGACACGATCGGTTGGGCATGTCTGTGATATATCTGCGTGTAGCACGAGGGAAGGCAAGCATATTGCAACATTGGAATTGGGATGGGTTTTGGAGTTTGGAGTGGGGTTGGTAAACAAATTGTGTAGCTTTGGGGGGGGGGGGGGGGGAAGTATTTAAAAGTTGTACTTTGTTGTACCGAAACACGGACTGTGGTTCAAAGATTTAAAAATAAATTAGGGGAATAATGATGAGGGCTACGGATTTGGGTGTAATTTGGTTGTAGATTGACTTGTTTTGGGTATCTTTTATTAAGAACACTTCTTTCTGTGGAAATCTTGTCATGATTTCTATAAAAGAAAACATTGTTCTTCGTTTCCTGTTTGAAGTTGAAATGATTTAATAGTTGATGCTAAAGGCCTAACGACCATCCAAGATCTGTCATTTCTTTAGTGAACCTTTGAATTGGTAGCGCCATCTAATGGGAAATGTAAGAACTGCACGCAGCGCTTGTATGATGGGCAAAACTTAACGATACATTTAATTTACTTTTTATGAGGTCGTAGAATGTGGAAACGGACATCAAAATTATTATACGTGCCCTCGTCTACACAACATAAAAATGCTCACACACTGTATTTCTCTTGTATTCTTCCTCTCTCTCCGTCTCTCTTTCCTAGCATCACTGCCAGATATTGACATTTCTGTTTCCGCCTCCCGGGCACAATCGCTTTTGCTCTTGTTTTGATCATCCTCCCTGGAGCGCGCACACACCCCTTGGGGGGACGGGAGGACGAAGCAAAAAGCTAATTTTATGGGCATTAGATGATTTGATACATCTCGTTATGGCCCTTGGTTCCTTTGCTGCATAATCCATGATGGTGGTGGTGGTGAGCGGAGATTAAAACGGTCATTTGAACGAATATAGCTCACTCGTGTAATCGGTGGCTTGGGCTCCCGTGTCAGCCTCTTTTATCGACACGGTGAAATTAATACGTTCTTCAGACAGGGGCAGCTCCGAAGAAGCAAAAGCTCCCAAAGGCTATCGATTGTGTGTGTGTTTGTGTTTGTCTCTATCATGATTTCGGCTATTGGGAGAATATATTTTTGTGGAAATCACTTCTTCACCATTTCCATCGAAGGTCGCCGTCGCCGGAAGACAAACGGGACAACACCAAAAAGAAATGGAACCGAGGGCCGAGATCTTCCAAGATTTGTCCCCATCTTTGCTGTCCTTCTTGCTTCTGCTTTACCCTACTTCACCCCGATCTTATCGGCGGTGGTGGTAACCTTCCACACCGGTTTTTGTACGTACGCGAGCGCTCGGACCTGTTCGTGCGTGCGTGTGTGTGTGTGTGTGTCCTGTTGCTGATGGGTTTGCTTCAAGCGCAGCCATATCGTGCATGTTTTATGAACTGTAGCTGTGTGAAATCCGAAACCCTGCAACGTGATAGCTATCCGATGCTCTCCGGTGCGAGCGATGTATGTATGTTAGCTACCGAACGGAGGCCGGCAGTGTTGCTCCACCCGCTCGCAAGTAAAAGGTGAAAGTAGAACAAGCCCCTTCATCCACTGAGGATGCTGGCAAAAGGCGTGTAGGGGAGGAAATTGCATACACGATCGAATATTGCAATCACTACCCCCTGTGTGTGTGCGTGGATACGCTTCAGCTACGTGTGTAATTTGATGCAGGTGTGCCTACTTGGTGTAAACATTGCAAAGTATGCTGCAAAACTGCTGTTCCAGCGCCACATTCCAAAGGTGTACGCGGTGTCGTAGGACTGCTGGAGCACACGCACCTGTTCCTTTGCTTTTTAGTGTCACTTTCACTTTTTTCTGCACAAAATATGCGGAAATAGGTATTATTCATGGGACCTCAACTGCCAATCCTAATTCAAGGGACAGATCATCGTGCAAAAATCACAAAAATGTGACGAAATAAATCGCTTTTCGTTCCGTTTTACCTGGCGGAGATCTATGGTGATGGGAGGAAGGCGAATGATGATTCTTGCTCAATTCCATTGTCAGCCCCGGCGAACGTAATTCATCTTCAAACCTTCAAAGACTGACAGAAAAGACCTTATTGCTGCTGCTGCTGTTTCGGTGCCGGTTCCGTTATTTATGTGACAACGCTGTCTGTCTGAAGGCAGACCGACCCCCATGCCCAATATCTCTCGGTTCTTTTGTTTTTTTGGGGCAGCCTTTGTGTTCTCTGTCTAAGTGAACATCAATAATTGAGTGAGCTTCAGCACCGTGCTGTTGTCCTTAGGCGCTGTGCGATGGGATTATTAATGTGTCGGATCTGGTCGTTCCCCAGGCACCACCAGGTCCGGCAACCCACACAAAAGGTCGTCTTTGCCTGGGTGTGAATCTTACTTCCGTTTTGTTTTATTGGCATCAGAGAGGAGTGCCTCGTTAAAGCCACGATTTGCCCGCCATTTTTGGACGACTTGAAAGGAAAGTCCTAAGTATGTTTGACTCCCAACATTTTCCTTTTTTTGCATCACACGGTGGGAATGGTTTTACCTTTTCTGCTCTACTAAAAGCAATGGAAGGCGTGATACACTTTCTTCCCGGCTTTGATCGATGCGCCGTCCTCCGGTCTAATCCAATGTCGGATGTTTCGAAGTTGTGTCGGACAATACGGCCTCCCCCGGAGGGGATTTTTTTAAATGCTGGGTTAGGTCTTGCTGCTACTTTTTTATTATTGTTGCTTCTCTTTTGCCTTCTTTCTAACCCATTGCACTAGATCGAACGTGACCCAGAAACACAGATCGATCTGGAACACTTCGTGGCCGCCATCTGGTGCTGCTCCATCAATTGAGCGATGTGATCGGTCAGCGAGATCTCCTCTCGCTCCCATTACTAACTGATGATCGTTTCGCTCTTCCGCCTGGGCCTTCCACAACAACAAAAAAAAAAACAGCCATGAGGAAGGGGATGTTGCGCAGTTGCTGCACTTCTGTTTAATTATTGGACAATTAGATGATTGCAGACAACGGGTGCGACTGGTCGGTGTGAAAGATGGTGCGAGAACGAGGCTCTGTTTCATTAGCATTGGCTGATTTATGTGTGAGATTTTTACCGCACAGCCAACAGCCACTATCATCGCGTGTGCGTCACAAACAAACAATAATTTTTAATGATAAAGAAACGGAAAATGGAATTATGTGTGTGCCTTCTTTTCCCCCCGTGTACGTCACCGTCCGTTCGTGCGTCCGTCATTCGGTGGCGCACGTGGGCCGAAATAACTTTCCTTCTTTATTCATCATTCAAAAAGGTGAGTTGTTGTTTGGTGGTTGTGTGTGCTGCCTCTGCTGCACACTGATTGAACGTGGCTGGGGCTGTGTGCTGGTGCTTCGTGGAGGAATAATTTATGCAGCAGCTGCTTTCGGATACAATGCTTTTCTCGCATTTTTGCCCAAGAAGCACTGGGTGGTGGGAATGTCTGTTCCCTTTTTTGTGGGGCAGGAGGGGAGGAGGAAACTTAATTATTGCGTACGATTTAATTTGCTAATCTTGTTGTTGTATACCAGGGTTTTTCGGTGGTGGAGTTTGAGTGTTGATTTAGGTTAGAAGAAAGCTTTCATTAATACGTTTCATGATGTTTCATTCGGGAAGAGGCAGTCACACCAGGGAACAGAAATTGTACAAACAAAATGTGGCAACATGATGTTTTTGTGTGTATGTGTTGAACTCTAACGGTGATTTAAATATTTTTCTTTAATAACACAACCCGACAACACCCCCCAAAAACACACTGTAAGTCAAACAAAACCGATCGTCCGATTTTGGGTGAGATATTTCTGACGGAAAATTGGTTCAGCATTGTCATTCCCCCGGCGGGTTTGGTTTCGTTCAAATATTGAAGCTTTCGTTCGGTCGTTCCATCTACGCTGTTGTGTCCGCGCACAGTTTGCTCTTTATTTATTCTCTAAATTATGATGCTATGGCTTTTGCTGGACGTTTGACGACCATCATCTTACAACTTCCCGCCTGGTCTTTTGTGGGAACGAAAACAGCACGCAATCGACACCTTGGCCACGGGCGTGGTTTGCTTTATTGTTTCTGTAAGACCCATTTCTTTGCACTCTCTTTATGCGCGAGAGAGGTGTGAGAAGCATTCCGATGTACTGGCTGGAAGGTTTTGGAACGATCACGCGCAACGAAACGCATAAAAGCGCACTGGTTCGGTGGTTTTATTTGCGTATCGTTTACTACCAAATTCCGATTCCGATTCCGAGAGATGGATTCGATGGTCCAATCGATGAAGGAGTTTGTGCTTGGGCGGAAACTGTGAAGGAAGTGGGACAGTTAAAATCAACTCATTCCGCGTTTAGTACTTCGCGTTTCGTAATAAACCGGTGCGGAATGCGTCCGATTTGTGTTGCGGCAATCAAAGCAGCGCGGGCGGGCGAGCACACAATTTGTTTGTCGTCTAGTGCTTTCCAGATGATAAATTTCATCCCTTTGTTTTCTAGCGCAAGAAGAAGAAGAAAAACCCCTGTTTGGTTAATATGATTCAAAGAAATCGCATTCCGTTTCGTTCACAATTTAATGTAATCAAAAATCAAAAGCATGCGCAAGCAGTAGTAGGATTGAAAAAGCAATATTCATTGAAATTGTTGTTAGGCCCGTCAGGGTTGGTTTCGTTTTTTTTTCTGCTTGTAAAGTGCGTAATAGCATAACGTCAAAGCCCCGGAAGAAAGCAATTACAGAAAGCAAAGCAGGGCAAGTAGAGCCATCACTCAACTGATAACGCGACCGATGCACTGGAGCAGGCGGCTGATGGTGGTTGGTGTGTTTGTTGATGTGATGTGCTTGAGAGTGATTGTTACTGTAAGCAGGAAGCATATTCATACTGCGCTGTAAAGAAGTGTGTACTGATTTTAAAACAAGAATCATTTTATTTAAAATTTCAATAACATGCGACTTTAAATGTACTTAAACTCATGTAACACGAGGTAACAACATACATCCCCGTCCTTCGCAAACGATCATGATCTACCGAGAACGCATGCAACAACCCGCTTATCAGCGACTGTCGATCGTGAGTAAACTTTTTTTGTTGCTGAGGTTGTTGTTGTTGCAATTATCACCATCGCATGCATAACTAAGCAACTGCCTAAGGGGGAAGGTCATTGCACTTGCGCATGGGTCGGCATGTAAATGAAGGCGAAGGGAAATTAATTATTATTTAATAACATTCTTTTTCCCGACTTTAAAAGAACGGGAGAGGAGTTGAAAAGTGTAAAAAGAGCCCTTTTCTTTTGATCGATGATCGCTGATGATGTGCAGGGTGTTTCAAGTGATATCGTAATCTACGCAATGTTTACCGCAGTATAACCAGTAGGACTTTCCTGCAGGCAATTTATTTCAATTTCATAATTTTACTGTAGAAGATGTGAATATAACAATGGTAATGTCACATAGTATTAAACAAAATCTGTTGAGCTTAAAGTAATCTCTTTATATCTCGATCAAGGAAACATAAACTGATTTAATTTCAATTCAAAAAGTTAAGTTTACAATTAAATAATTGTGAAATATGAAGTAAATATTCAAATTAGTCATGAGCCCCTTTCCGTTTTAAGTTCGTAGGCTGAAATTTTAGCCTGTTAGCTGTTTGCATTGTATAGCAGTTTTCGGGCAGATATCAAAGTGGGTATAGTATACAGGTGGGCTTATCCTAAGGTGTATGTATTTTAGAAGGCTAATTTTTATCGCTTCTGCTTCTGAATGAAGATTTTAAGAGTGTTTTGTGTATTCTTCAAGCAATCAGAAAGCTTGTTTGAGCAAAAGTTTTCACCCGTCCTGTAAAAAAGTGACGTACAAATTTGGTTAAAAAAAACATAGTATGAGATAATCTGGACTACCTTCACTTTGACTCTAGATTCCACCACGTGATCTCTTTAATGCACCTTGAGGTAAATGTAAACAACACCGTGTTTTCGAGCAGGTACTCGAATCTAATTCTAGCTTTGAGGCAAGAATAATCTAGACTGAAAATTGCAGGCTAGTTTTTTCTGTGGTTTTGTATGGAGTGTTTACATGATTTCAGCCTCCAACTGTCAAACTCCATATAAAAAAACTGACTAGAATCGTAAAAGGCCCCCATGTTAGACATATTTAATCATGTTAGATTCACTTGATATCAAATTCCGAGCCACATTTATCACAATCACAGTAACTGAATTCTCAGATGCGGAGAATGGATTAGGAAACATAGAACCACTCCCGCGAGATCCGCGATTTTTTAGATTTGGCTTATGCTCAGAATCATGATTCATGTTCTTTCTCACACTGGTCCAGGCGATCCATTCTTCCACAGAAACGTATGGTAGGATGTGTCAAAATTGCAATATCATCTGATGACGTTGGCTGTTTTTTTTTATGTTCACGAAAACTTTGTAATTCACGCACTGGGAATTTATGAAAATGTTTGATTAGTTTGCGATAAAATAAAACCTCTGTGCGTATTCTTAAACAACCTTATTTCGCCGTTCTTTCCCGTTTTTTTTACGATGTGGTTATTTGCATAAGAAAAAATCCAGTGCATTGTCAGTGCCTAGTCCCTCAAAACAAGTCATCTTTACTCGCCCGTTAAACCACCGGAACGAAAGACCGAGCCGCGACCGAAAGTGTCGACGAAGCTAACGCTAATGGTCATGCTAATGATAAAATTCAATTATTAGCTCCTTTCGCTTCCTTCCTTCCTTTCTGTTTGAAGCGAGGAAGATGGGTGGCAGAACGCTCCTTGCCACTGTTCACCCCGTCTTCCCTGATGGTGGCGGTGAGTTGAGGTCCCGTCTGTATTGAAATATTGCCTGGTAATATTGAAAAAGCTTTCGCAACTAATTATACGTGCGCAAACCCGGGGGAGTATCTTTAAAGACGAGCAGCATATTCTTCCTTCGTATTAATTGTGTCTTTTGCGCTGCAAATGGATCGACCTTTTCACACAGGAGGAAGTGTGTGTGATGTTGCGCTGGCCCTATCGTTCAGTACGGGGAGCTTCTTGCACCGTGAGCGCCACAGCATCCTCATTAGCAGGCAGACGAACGCCTCATTAGCCACCGGGCTCTTTCCACATATGATGTCGAACCTACATTTACCTACCGAAATGTCTAATGTTTCTCGTTTCCTGCTTCCTTCTTTTCTTCTTTTTTTCTCCTCCCCAGCTATTCGTCATCGAGCGGCAGGTGTTCGACTTTCTCGGCTACATGTGGGCACCGATCCTGGTGAACTTCTTTCAGATCCTGTTTGTGATATTCGGTTTCTTCGGTGCCTATCAGTACCGGCCCCGGTACCTCGTAGCGGTAAGTGTGTTTTAATAAAATTTCAGTAACCAGGCAAGGGCTTTTGGGGGGTGCAGGAGGAGGGGAGGCGTGATTTGGGCTCTCCCTGTTGCACGTTTGGCCGTAAAATTGATAGCTGTCTTTTAGTTCGGGGAGAGGAGAAACCTGGGAGACGGAGTTGATTATGGCCCTACGGATGCCACTAAAACATTGAACACAGAGGCCTCCGGTGTGTGTGAAAGTGTGAAAGTGCTTCGGGGAGAGAGAGAGGCAAACACCGAAAAACCTAATCGGCACCTGTTTAGCCGATCGATAAAAAATAATAGATAGCTTCAAGCCTATCGTGCGAGCGTGTGAGTGTGTGTGTGGAAATGGTATGATTAATTTGTATGTTAGCTACGATAAAGGATTGGGGTTGCCCGTCGTCGTCCTTCCTCTGGCTTACTGTGCTTCATTCCCCTTCGGCAGCTTTTCTGGGTATTATCCAGCGGAATGTGTATCAGCCCCCACAAGGGTAACATAAATTTTCCACGATGAATTATAGCAACTCAACGGCCCTTTCTGATAGGGCTGTCTCCCTCCCTCTCTAGTCGATTTGTGAGCTGATGATGAGTTCGGTTTCAGTGCTTTTTCACGGGGGAAAACGTCCCGCGCGATTGCATCCATCGCCGCTGCTGCGGGAGGACGTAATTTGGTTACTTGTGAAGGCACGACCACGACGACGAACCCCACCCCTGCGTAATGGAGGGAATTCCGGGTGTGGGATATTTTGCTTCCCATCGTAAACCATTCCAAAGGTGATTGTGTGTTGCAAGGGTCGTAAAGAAAGAAAAGGGGAGAATGCCTGTCACAGTGAAGCACAGCAGAACCTGTAATCCGCGGCATCGGTTACGGTACGCTGCACCCGCTTCTTAACCTTTTGCAGACGAGCTTAGCATTCTTAACCCTTTTGGAAGTAGAATCGGGGGAAGGTGGGGCGATTTCTTGGGAGAATTTTGACAAACAAAGAAGAATTTCTTAATAGTAAAAGAAAATATATTGAAAATATTAAAATTAAAAATAAAGTTGAAACAAATAAATGCTTCCTAATTTTTAAATTTTCTCCCAAACAATAAATCCACTCTGCAGGGTTAAACTCATTACGAGCAACGAGGGGTTTTTTGTTGCTCAAGTTTTTCTCAAATTTCCCGCTGCTTGTTGTAAGCCTTGTTCCTGTAAGAACAAAGAACGAAGAAAAGGGGAGGAAACACACTTGGTACTAATGACGACACGGCAATGACCGCAACGATACTACCCCTTCGAGCATGACAGAGTCAGCTGCCGGCTTCAGTCTTGTCGAAAAAACCCTTTTCTCCCCTGTTTCCGTCACCGTGCGCCGCTCGCCCGCAGACACCGGAACCTATGAAAAGCACGTGAAAATGTGTCACCAGTGTGGCTTTTGGCGTCGGCTTGTGGGATTAAATTTTCCTCACTCAAACCCCGCTGTGTCCCCCGTCCCATAAACGGAACGCGCGTGACACACAATGCTCTCCGAACACAAGCACTTAATAGCTCCATGACAACGGCGACGACAGCCCGGACGCGGCCGGCTGACGAAGATGTACCCCGTTGACAATGGGATGGCGTTACTTTCTTTAGTTTGGAGGTGTTTTTTTTTGTGTATTGTTTGCTTTGGTTCATCTCGTTGACTTTTTGACACTGCGAACCACTTTAATGGCTGTATCAAATGTCGTAAAATGAGGGTTTTTTAGTTCAATGATCGGTTGGTTCGTACGGTTGGGAATTAATGTTATGTGCGTGAGGTGTAAATGACGCTTTTAAAATAGTTTACAAGGATTTTTTGTTAAACATGTTTACTATTTTTGTTTCTCTTTTCAGTATACCGTGTGGAGTTTGCTGTGGTTAGGATGGAACATCTTCCTAATATGCTTTTATCTAAATATAGGAATTTTAGATAGGGTAAGTGTTGTGAATATGTTTATCAGTAAAACTATTCGTTAGTCATTAAGCGTAGTAACTAGAAATACTACCTTATCTGTCTACTATGTTAAGTTACTAGTATTCTTCGTTACTTTAAATCTAAAATCTATAAAAAAAATCCATCTGAATTATCTATCGCTCTTACATAGAGCTTAATAATGGCTCTCTGGGTTAGTCACTTCCAAGAACATGATTGTTGGACCTTCCAATTGTGTTATAACTTATAATGTTTAACTTTTGTTTTGCTTCTAATACTACTTAGACGCTAATGAAGCATTCATTTGCTTATGGAACAGTTCGTAAAAAAAAGGAAAAGGGTTATGAAACGAATGACATGTGCTGTGACCTAAATAGATAGAACTATTTCAGTTTCCATCCCTATACACTTGGAGCCGAAAGTAATCAAAGTTTCACCATAGACTGTGACTCCGCTGTGCGGTAATTAGAACTCTTCATTAACAGAGCGAGCGGCAGAGCAAAATGGTGTCGCAAACAAAACTTAACCATTCGTCCAAAGTTTGTCTCCCGGATGTTAGGCGCCCCCCGGAGGATCGATCGGTGTTGATCGGAAATGAGAGAAAAGCAACAAAGAAAAGAAAAACGAAGGCATCAAGTGCTGGACTTTTCCAATAAGTAAACTTTTTGCCCACACAGCCTGGTGTGCCTGTGTGTTTTTCTCTTTGTCGGCGTTGTAGTTGAACTTACACGAGTCGCTTTCGAACGAACGAACGATTCAGTTTTTGCTTGCCTTGCCTGGTCGTTGTCTACCACCCCTTCCGGATAACTATTTGGCATCGATTGGATCGGGGATGCTCTAATGGTTATGCAGTAATCTCATTAGCCGATAAACGTTATCATCACGCTCTGTGCAGTAGTTGGTGGAAATCGGGCGCTTAAAATCTTGTCTAGACGGTCAACATTTTTATGCTGCCTGAGATGTACACTTTCGCGGCAGTGTCTGTTGTTGTTGCCTGGGTGCATTGTTATACTATTTGTGGACAAACATCGTGTACTTCTATCTCGACGACCACCACAGCCACTCCATGTGTGGCACAACGGCAAACAACTGGATTTGCATTGTGTTGAGATATACCAAGGGAGTCCTTTTTGTATACGGTTCGGTTCGTTGTTTATTTGGAACCGTGCCAAGATGCGGAAATCTTCGAACGCCGGAATACACATGAGAGCACAGACCAGTGTGGCCGATGTGAACCGTCAACGGATTAAGCTAAAGGCCGTAGGTCTCGAGGCTTTCACCATAATACTGTCCATTAGAGGCTTCATTATAATGGCTCAAGAAGATGTGTTGTATGCAAGGTACTTTCGTATACGTTCGTATCGCTTACCTGCAATCGTGTATATATCGACCGCTGTTTCGGGACGCACACAGCGGAGAATCGATCGAGCGAAATGTGATGGCTTTAGCCGGCTTGCATGACCAGGTTCAATTTCCAGTGCTTCTTCAACGGGCTCTGCAAACACGCCGGGCCGGGACGTCCAAACCCAAGCAAGGTCCATCCATTGATGCAACTTTCCATAATTGGAATTCATCGCTCTTTGTGTGTATGTGTGTGATTGTTGTGTGTTTGCAGCGAAAGCTTGTAAACAGCAGAACCTGAAAACCACCGAAACCTAACCATTTCGGGACAGAATGTATCCCATTAGCGCAGTAAAGCAACCAACCACCCTGTGGGTTCGGAGTAGTTGCTGCATATCGCCATGACGTCAGAAGCTCGAAGCGCGCACACCCGCTGGGTGTGCTTGAGTGAGAGGCGATGGCAATCATTGACAAACGGCGAAAGAGAGAAAGTGATGGCCAGTGAAGCACGGTGGCATTGCGGAATTCCAATGACCTTGACCCGGACACTGTAGTTAGTTTCAGGTCCTTCACGTGCCAGCCAGTTAACCCAGACGGTGCTTTTTTGGGGGAGTTGAAGTAAGTGAGAGAGAGAGAGCGAGAGAGCGAGACAGCGCAAAGCACTGTAAAAGGCATGGAATGCGGAGAAATAACCGGCAAACTCAGACACACACACACACAGTCCCAAGGGACAACTGAGACGGGCTGGTACGAATCCGTGCTTAGACCGAGCCAGTCAGTTGGTGTCCTTCACGTTGGGTGTCCTTTTTTTTCACCGCCAGTCGGGCATTGATAGCATGGTGTAGCACTCAGATGGTCGTAAAATACGTTACGTCACAGACGTGGGGCAATGTGTTTCACCGATCCTTCGCTCATGCTCTTCAATGCTCTCCTCCCGAATGAGAGGAGTCCATTCCTTCGAGTCCTTTTTTCTTGCTTGAAAAATTCCTTCATTCTCCACATTGGGAGCTGGTGAAAACTTTACTGCAGACGCCGCTCTGTCTGAGGTGTGTTGTCGACCCGCCGCAAAACATGCTGTAATAGTTAGAGATGAATGATAAACGGGGTGAGAACATGGACGAGCGCGCGCGCGGAGTACCCCGTTTGTGCAGTAGATTTGTTGCCCTGTTGTTGTGTAGCTCCTGGAATGGGGGTTTTCACCGTAATAGTTCGCTTCATTTCGGTTCGGTTGCATGTTGTGGCAGGCCATTCGAATCGAAATTGAATTTTTGGAAAATAGAAAAGCATTAGTTTGTGTGTTGGTGTGTTTGTGGACCATGGGAGAGTAGGGGTTTCGTGGGGAGGAGCGCTTTGGAGCTGATCTAATTTGACGATTGCCTTTGACGATTGGCATTGAATGTTTTGGAAATAGGTTACACGCAACGGTTCACTTTCGAACTGGGGTTTTGGACGGAAATGTTTCTGGTCCTACTGTGTGGCTAGCTCCATTTAGTGGTTTGATAATGTTCTGCATTTAACAATACGGACTGTTAGATGGACTGTTTCGTCGGATTAAGGAACTGTTGTAAGTGTTTTATATAGTATTAATTTATTTATTTGATTCAAATCCACACTTCTCAGGTACTTTCTTAAGAACTTCAGAGATATGCTCCTTCAAAGTCAGTACACTGGACTGAGTGTTGAGCGAATTTACTAAGCTCATTAACTCGCTAATCGTTTAAGCTTAAATCAATCCTTAATAGCCTCCTCTAACGATAACACTCCTGTGAACGACATTTTGCTTTATTTTTAGCCGCGTAAATCGACCAAAGTTATTTCAACAAAACTTTTTCAGTGCTTTCAGTGCTCTACCCCGTCGGTCCCTGTGGTGGTCCCAAGCAGCAGCGTTAATGTCTGCCGTTGTTTGATTGCCATACCTCTACTCAGTTTTATGTACGCCGAGCAGTTCGGAAATCTTTACGACACCCACTGCCATCGTCAATCAAAAGCTGTTTCACGTCGAAGAAGTTTGCTTTCGCTGGAAGATGGTTGAGATGGAATTATTTGTGGGATCAAAGCCCATCAGCGGGAAGATGGGAATGAACGTTGACCTTGGAACTTGGTGTATCCTAAAGGTCACAAAGAAGAAGAATGCGCTTGGTTGCTTGGGCTGTTTACGGTCAGAGAGTTGGAGCGCTTCCTAGCAGATATTCGGAAGAAAGGATACTTTGTTAGCTATAAGCTCTACATGTTGCAACAGAAGCTTTCTTGTGCGTTGCAATAAATTCTCACATTAGGAAGGAAGGCATTGCTTAGGTTTATTGGCGTGTTCTTTATGTACCTAATCTGGTACTCTGAAGTGTAGCTTTGGATCATAATGTTCTTTACCGGAAGAGGCGTTTACTACAGAGCAACGAAAAGTAATCGAGACAATATTTCAAAGAATAATCTCTTCAATCTAGACATCTCTTTGTGAACTCCTTATAATGTATTCTGAACCTGATTCTGAATGTATTCTGCAAAAAAGGATTTTTATTCCTTCCAATATGCCTATGCCTAACGAATTAACCGAAATTTTTGCATTTTTGTTGCTTCATTATTTTGAAACCAACAGGATAGTGATTTATTGAATTTGGGAACGGGCAGCGTGTCCTGGTTCGAGGAGAATGGCTACGGTTGCCGACCCACCTACCCCACCAATATCACATCGGAGGATCCTTACCGGCCGGTGCGACCGGAACGGGTCGACGGTTGCCTGCTGGAGTATCACATCGTGGAAGTGGTACAATCGGGCATCCACTGCGCACTAGCAGTAAGTAATCGAAAGTCCTTCCTGTAGTTATCTTTGCTCTTAGGCTACTCACATTAACGTGCGTCTTTCTGTCTGTCTGTTTGTTTTAGGTTTTTGGAATCTTTGGAGCAATCTGCCTTGGACAGACGTTTCTAGACGAGGATGACAGCTGTAAGTATGGGCCCCCGGGTTAGGTGCTTTCAATCCATCTGTCCATTGTATCCCCCGTTTCCTTACCTCTCCTCCCCCCTCATGTTGATCCTTTGCCGTGTTGCGTCGTCCTTGTTGCGTTTAATGTAATGATTTTGTGGGCATCGAATCGATTGCCTAGTTTGCCCAATTTTCTCCAAAATTAGCTGTACTTTAACCCAAAATGTCTCCCTCAACACCATGGAAGCAGTTAGCTAAAGCAGTGAAGTACTTATATACCGCCTGCTTTTCTCCCTCTTACTAACTCGACACTTGTGTTAGGCTCACTCATCACTCATATATCACTAACATTCTATCATCTGTTCTTACTTCCTATCGTACCAATCCCACCTTAACTTGATCATTCGCTTGTGCGAGCAACAGCAACAGCAGCAACAGCGGCATGTAACTTGACGCTTTGTTGTGCGTTCCCTAATTCGTATCTAATCCGTTCGGGAAAGTAATTACTCACCAAGGGAAAGCATTCTGAGCAGCTATCGGTAGAAATTATTGGGTCGGACGCCGTAGGAGTGGGTTATTTCTGTTGGGCGGGCAGAGCAGGGGGTTTCTGGTTCTTATTTGCAGCCGTAACTAGTAAATGTGTCGCGCGCGCCCTACGCTTTGCCTGTGTCCTTGTGAGCTTAATGAAATAATCTAAATCTAAGCCTCCAAGTAGCTTGTGAGTAGAAGATGTATTTGATCGTAGAATAGAGGGATAGTGTCGCGCAGAAATGTTCTGCAGAGGCTGAGAACGGAATTGGGTCAGTAGATTGTAATTAGACTTGGTATTTTGAGCAGCATTTGTTGGAGCTCGTAGCGATGTGTCATTTTTAAATTGGAACTTTCATTAGCCGCGTGCAACGTGTTATCTGCCTTGGTGCAGTAAAGCGTGCTACGTCTTCCTACACACGGTTCAAGGTACGAATGTTTCAGGTTAACGTAATGATGTGTGATGTCAGCCGGACAGCTTTACGAGGCGGAAAGTGTAAGTGGGTGGTTGTGTACATCACCTTCAATCTTCTGCGCTGTGTGTCGTATCATATCTCAAGTGGATCATTTGGTTGGTTGGCAGGCCGTGATAATAGTGTGTGATCGTTAAAACACACCATCTATTCCTCCGTGGACGACACGGCGACCGCGTGGAGGAGTTGATTGGTGCACTGGTCTTTGTTCGCATGGTAGCGCTGCCGCCGCCACCCTTTTGTTGCGACTGCGAGAACAATGCTGTTGTGCTGCATGCTCCGTTACAACGGGAAGTGAGAAACAAATTACTATTACCGGGCCTCTATCTTACTGGTAGACGGGAGTGTACATGCATTCGCAAACGGCTAGCTGGGAAGTTCGTCGCGGAAGTGGACGAAAATTATTCTAGTTACGCGCACGTTAGCCTCGTAACGTCCGGGGTGCGCAACGAGCGCCATTGTTTTGTAGAGACGCTGCAGAAAAGATGCATCTTTGCCCAGCCAAGCCTGATCAGGAGGTCGGGGATAGGGCGCGTGCATATCGTGAAGCGTGTGCTGGTGATTGGAATAATGCGTTTTTGTTGGGAGCAGCTTGAACGAAATATGGAACGAAATTGGCTGTGTAGTGTGTGTAACGTGTAAGCTATTTTTTCTGGGCCACTTTTTTGAAGGGGATCAAAACTTTATCCAATTTTGACGCTTTGGTGTAGGTCATGGTATGTATGGTTGATAAGTGTCTGTAGTGGATGCGATGGGAATTTCTTAAAAAATTCTTCTTAAAATATAAATTCGAATTCATTAGACCGATTTACAGGGACTCAACAACAAACTTTTTTGAAGTTCTTGTACCGTTTTGCTTCATAGAAACTCTACTTAAGACACTTTTCAAGAACAAACGGCTGTTCATAAGTGTCAACATTGCAGCTGACGACAAGAGTGATCACTTTGACTTGTTTGCATCCTCTTCTACATGCTCAGCCCACACGATTGCCTTCATTTCCCTTGAAGTATGAAGGTTGAAGTGTGCAGATGATAACAAAAAAACGCTTCTCGTTGCATCTTATCGTTGACACACACACCCGGGCAAACAACCATTCATGAAGGTACGCACAGCAAGCAGTACGGTACGCAACGATGCGACATCATAAATGTAGATTAAATTTTCCGATATTGCACTTTCCGCCCGTTTCGCAATAGGCGAGCCGGTAGAAAATAGTTTGGATTCTGGACCCATTCATGAGTCGTCCAAGTGCATGCCGGTGAGGTCAGCGATCGTATTGCAATGTGTGTATCCACTGATGGGAAGGAAACGGAACAGCAAATGTCTTGGCAGCGGCCTTCTTTGTAGTGGGAAAGGCTTGCCAATGGACGGTGCCTGTATAGTGTTTGTAAGATACCCTGGGATGGGAATTCACACTCCGGTAAAAGAAGAAACCACCGAGGTTGGTGCTATTTTTATATTTTCTGCGTCATCGTCGTTCTTCGT
Source organism: Anopheles coluzzii (assembly GCF_943734685.1). Taxonomy (NCBI): domain Eukaryota; kingdom Metazoa; phylum Arthropoda; class Insecta; order Diptera; family Culicidae; genus Anopheles; species Anopheles coluzzii. Next base: position 117,482,929 of record NC_064670.1, on the reverse strand, counting down.
CCTCTTGCATGCTTAAGGAGGCTTTGTTTGCTGTGCGTGTACTTATTTCTGGTTGGAATTTTAGATGAAACGCCGTTTGGTAAAGAGGTAATTGCATTTTTATTGATTTTTTACGCGCAGTATACGTAGTAATAGTACTGTTTAACGTGTTTACCTTTGAGCGTGTGAAATGGATAAGAAATAAACGTCAAATTTGGAAGTCACCTGCAATTATCTGTTCTATATCTTAATGCCTTACACTTCTCGTATAATCTGGAAAAGTCTTATGCCCCACAGCAATTTCGGCTCAACAATAACGCAAACCCTACTTTCACACGACTCTGCGATAAAGTTAGTCCGGGTGTTTTAAGTTCCATCCGACGACCCAACGCCGGTGCTGGTGCGGGTCAAAGGACGCACCAAGTGTGACACTACTCTAGCTAGCACTTGCAGTTTTTGCACACCGTGACCCGGAAACGTGACATTCTGCCGGCGTAAAAATGTGCACGTAATCCTGCGAAAAGTTGTCCCACAGTCCCCAGCCACACGCTATCTGCGTTCTAGTTTTGTTTCGAGTGATGATGGAAGTGGGTGGCAGTGTCCGTCGAGGCCCGCTGGAAGTGTGCCAGTTGGGTTTGTATTATGGGAGCTTCACACAGTCACAGTCAGACACAGGCCGATCCCATCTGAATCCCTACAGTATGATTGACTTTCGCACCCAGCGCCCCCCGGAGGGGACTGGAGTTGATGTCGGGGATGACGTCAACAAAAGGTTCTACTTTGGTTTGGAGCTTTTCTTTTATTGTTGTAGGCTTTCGGGATGACTTTTAGTTTGGTTTAGTTTGGGTGTTTGTTTTCTTGTTCTAGTTTCAAAACGGGACGTTTCAGAGGACACATGATGTTGGCTTTATTTAAAACGCGGTTAGTTTTATGCTTCAGGCTATATTTTTTTCTTATTTTCAGTATTTGTTTTTCGATTTTATGTTCTTTGTACTCACTTAAGAGAACTCCTCTTCAGGGTTATCTTCTCTTGCGTGCGTAAACCCAAAAAGTAAAATATTTATTCAGGAATCTATTTAGATCGATTGAATGTTCCGAAACGATTAACAAACACAGACACACACACACAGTGTTTGTACTGTTATTGTTGGGTGAATCCATTCAAATCCACTTCCTGCTCCTGGTGGAACGCATCAAAATCCTCTTTTGTGTGTGTGTTAACCTTTAGCTGATCTATGCGTTTCGAGATTGAAATTATCACATTCTATGGAGCGTTCCTCACGTTTTATTGGCCTTAGCCCACTCACCAGAAGGCAGGATGGTAATCTCGTACCCAAAATCGTTCGGGAGCGCCGCCTCGCACCGCGGCTACCCACTTAGGGCAACCGGAAAAGGCAATCGGCTGTGGCTTTTCTTGCTCATCCTACCAAATCCTCCCGCCTTTGGGAGAGTGGTTCCTTCCCGGAAGACGACCCCCGGGAGCCTGGCTGGAGGATTAAAGTGAATGATTTGCATTCTTCGCTGCTCACTACAGCCACACAGCAGCAGTTCCTTTGCTTCAGATGTGGGCTGTGTATTGCCACAATCACCGCATTTCCGCGTTCGCTGGTTGTCTAACTCCTTTTTTATTTGGGCCGGCCTTGGACCGGCTTTTACACCATCCAGGAGGACCTTGTTCTCGCGCGTTTTATTCTTCCCTGGCATCTTATCTCTCTTTCTGTGTGTGTGTGTAGCCTTATTTTTATAACCTACTCTTCGCCGGTGGATACGATTATTGAAGGTGGATGGTTTTCGTGTTGAAAATCAATTTCGAGCCAAAAATTGATCAAATCCGTTCATCCGTTGTACCGTAAAAAGAAGGCTCGTCGGGCGCACACGGGAGTCCTGTGCCGTGGGCATGTTCCGTGCTGTGCCCGGCACGATACAAAGGCGAGCAAGCAAGCGAGCAGCAGCATGATCCTAGCGCGCGGAAGTCGACGCCAATAACGATTAATAATTGAAGGCCGCATCATACAACCCGTTCCCCGGGTGGTGTGCCGCACGTGCTGCAAAGCTAGCATAATGCAGCAAGGTAGGAAAAAGCATTCACAAAATCGAACCGATGATGATGCATACGGCGAAGAGAGAGAGAGAGAGGAGCAACGTGTTTGCAAGATATTTAAATTTTCATGCGCACGAGACGGAACAATTTATAATCGTTCTATTGGTGCAACTAAAGCACCACGTGGTAAAGGGGAAGAGGATCATTGTTGCAACAATGTCGTACTTCACCCGTAGGGCAAAGTGTTTGAATCCTGTTAGGCTGTCGCGGTCACATTCCTCTGGTTGATGATAAAAAATCTGCTAAAATCATTATTAAAAGCATATTGCTATGCGTGCGTTAATGCAGATCCCTACATAAACGGTGTTAATGCTTCTTTCTATCTCGCTCTCTATCTCTCTCTCTTGTATCATTTCATGAAGGTTCTTTGAGAAACATAGCTCTCTCGTCTACTTATAGCGCGGTCGTTGAAAACGGTGGGCGTCAGAGGAGAACCCGTCAAATACAATATTCATCAAGAATGTGGCATTGATATCATCGATAAGCATCATACATTATTGATGATAATTATTAAGGCTGGTTGGGTTGGGTTCAGGTGAAATCGGTACGTGTTTGAACGGTACTGATTGCCGCTACTGCATGGGAGCCATAAAGTAAATCTTGGGATGTGGAATTTCTGTGGAAATGTTAACTATTCCATAACGCTTAACAGCGTTGTTTAATAGATTTTAGTGACAAGACAGTAAAAATAATGTTGGAAATATGAAAAATGTTGTTTGTTATGGATTGACGTTAAAAATATATGGAGGGTGATATTATTATTTTTGATATATTTGAGTATCAGAAGGTTACTTATTCTGGGGTTAACGACATATCGTAACGTAAAGTAACTAGAAATGGGTATCTCATATTCATGAATCAGATTGAATCTTTGAATTGAATGAATGAATATGATGCTCATACTTTGAAATTCATCGATCTCCAAAGATTCATTGATGATTTCTTAGGATCCATAAATTTCTGAAGATCTTCATGAAATTCAAGAATCTTTGGATCTTATGTATGATTCATAAAAACTATAGATTCATGATACAGGGTTTCCCACGATTTATTGGTTGGTTCCTGTAATTTTTATTCATCATTTCCCATAGATTTTTAGTTCGTTCCCACAATTTATTATCAGACATCAATACAATTGAACAAAACAAAAAAATCTGGAAAACGTCAAATAAATCGTGGGAACACACTAAAACAAATATGGGATTCAAAAACCTTGGGAAACCCTATAACAGCTGTAGGAATTCATGAATCTGTTTAGTTTAATCTTAGGAGATTCATACATATTTTGAGATAATTCAATATCTTGAAAATCATAGATTTCTGAAGATGTATGTATTTCCGAGATTCATCTACAAAATCTGTATGTGTATCTGTATCTGCATGCATTTTTGAATAAACATGAATATTTATGAATTCATGAATCTTTGAAGTTCAATGAATTCGAATCGAAGTTCAATTAAACGATTCGCGATTCGAATCATTGATTATTGAGGATTTGTATGAATGAATCTCAACGAAAGAAGCACAACACTAAATGTAACGTAATTTGTTACGTGATAAGGTTATGCTCGTGTGATACAGACGCCTAAGACGCCTATTCAACATGCTAAAGCGCTGTGCAGAACAGAACCAGAATGCTAATAACGAAAAAGAAAAAGTAACCTTCATGGTAATTAATTCTATTCGCCGCGAATGTACAGCTAAACTAATTTGAAAATTTAACAACTTCTGTAAATAATGTCAAATATTGTTTCCCCTTTGTTTGAGCACAATCGAAAGTGTGTACCAGAGTAACCCTATTTTTGTTGATGCGTTTTCTAAGCTTTGTTGCTCAACTCGTCGCGCGTTTGGTGTAAATTTTGTCATCTCGCCGTCCCTTTCCATATCCCTATGCGAAACACATATTTGCATCGTTTCCTTTCATTTGCACGTGCACGATTCATATGTCATCTATAGTTTCGTTGTTGTGAGGTTTAGATTGAATGTAATCTGCCACATTTAAAATGCAAATTACGTGAACGAAAGGTCTAATTAAAGTTTTTACGATATTTTTATGTTTTTCGCCTTACTTGTGATCCATACTCATCCGTCTCTTCAGACACAGCTCAAACAGCTTGATCGAACAAAAGCTCCGTTCCTCTTCTTCCAACCGTTTTGTTTAAATCGTTTCGTTTTCTATGTGTGTCTGTCGGCAACCCTCTCTCATTTGTATCATCCATTGTTATACGCCGGTCCCATTCGTTTGTTTCCACAATGTCACTCCAAAAACCTCTCTAATTGCATCTTGCTCTGCCATTTCTTAATTTGTAATTTCTTTTCTCTTTCGTTTTCTCCTTCAATCGGGTACCGAATTCGAACAATTCTCGTACTGGATCTGTCTACTGCCTAAAACACTCTCACTACACTACTCTACTACCACTTCTACTTCTTCAAACAACAACTACTACCAATACTACTACTACTTCTACTACTTCAATCCGCCACCTTGCCGACTGTGTTCGACCGGTCCACTGTGACCGCTACTGTGTTACGACTTCTGCCACGGTCCCGGCCCGGGTGCGCGTCATCTCCCTTACTTCCTTGCAGTCGATTTTATGGGCGGAGACGCGAAGAGCCCGCAGCACACGGCGGTGCATCCCATGTACGTGAGCTATAGTAGTTTACCGACCACCAACAGTGCCAACTCGACCCAGCTAAAGCAGGCGGCCAGCAGCGCGAAGCTGCTGCTGCTAGCCACAAGCAATGGCGGTATCGAGGGAGGCAAGGAGGACGGTGGCGACGGCAACAACACCACCACTACCGGCGGTGTGGTTGTTGCGTTCGGCCGTCCACCAAATCACACCAATGGACAGTGCAAACACCACCCATCCGTATCATCCTCATCATCACTGCCCGCGCACCATCATCACCCGGTGCCACAGCCGCCGCCCACCGCCGGGTCGGCACTAACGCGCAATAACACGGTCGGCGGCAGTAGCGGTGGTGCGGGTGGCGGCAGCTTCGGCGACATGCTGAAGGCGAAGCTTAGCGGGCAGCACGGTCCGGCGACCGGCAGCAGTAACGGCCATCACTCACCCTCGAATACTAACACACTACTGTCATCCTCATCCTCACCGTCATCCACGTTCACGAACCTTCACAGCAGCCCGCAGAGTTTGCACAACGGTAGCCATGGCAGCGGGTACCATCACAACAACAACCACCAGCAACAACACCACCACCACCTACACCATCAGAACAGTACGGGCAGCCAGCCTGCGGGCGGCAACCTGCTGACGAAGCTGAGCAGCAGCAACAGCATCAACAGTGGCGGATCGCGCGTGATTCTGTTGCAGCATCAGGACAGCTCGGAGTCTTCGCCACCGCCCACCGTGCCGGCACGCGGACTGAGCCGGAATGCTAGCTTCAGCAAGGCTACGACTGCCGGGGCAGGACGAGATCATCATCATGCTGCGGCGCTGCTGAACAATAATCCGCTGCGCAAGAACAACAGCGGGAGTGTGAGCATCCTAAGGTACGGGGAGGGCGGCGGTGTGCAAGGTCGTCGGACGCCCGATCCGGAGGACGATACGTTCTTCATACCGCGCAGTGCCTCGTCGTATCAGGCGCGGGCCGCCAACTTCGGCATCAGCAATCCGTTCAACAATGTGGTGCTGGGCCGGCCCGCGGGAGCTTACCGGGGAGCAGTACCTGGAGCGGATGGCGCGATGGTGGCCGGTGACGACGACGGTCGGCGCTTGCTGCTGTTGAGCGGGTCGGCCCAGCAGCTCGGCAGTTCCACGCCGCAAAAGCGCAACTCGCTGGTCGGTAGTGGTGTGGTCGTCGGATCGAACGGCGGTGGAACGGGATCGGCCGGTCCCACCACACCCGGCTCGTGGAATGGCCGTGGATCGCCCATACCACAGGTACCGCCCCTACCCCAGCACTACCAGCGCAAGGGTTCGGATGCGGGATCGAGCGCGAGCTGCAGCAGCAACGCTTACCTCACACGATCGCCCAACCTGAACCGGATCGCTCGCCGGCACAATGGAAACGGGGGCAATGCCGGTGGCACCAACGGCTTGAACAATAACGGCCACGCAGGAGGCGGGCTGCTGGAACGGGGCGGTCGTAGTGGCAGCAGTGGAAGACTTCCCAGCACGGCCACGCAGTGCGATCAGATTCGCGAGTACGGTGCAGCGGTGCCGACGGGAGCAAAACCGCTCGGATACTGTGCGGCGGCGGTCCCATCGTCGCCGCCGGAAAACAACAACGCATTCCCGCCCCTGCCGATATTCCAGCGCAACAATAGTGGCGGCAGCAGCGGCAACGGATCGCCGTCGGGCATTCCGGTGATGGTGATGCATCGGGCCAAGTCGCAGGATCGGCTAGCGTACCGGGCCCGCCGTCCGGGGCGTACGTTCGGAGCGAATGGGGCCGGCCATCACCATCATCATCATCAGCAGCAACAGCGGCCACGATCGTTCTGCAGCAATAACGGTGCCTATCCGGATTACGTTATTCTGGAGCATCCAGGGAATTAGGCGTGTGCTGGTGGGTAGAAGGCGCTCAGCCGTCCTTGTCGCACCGATTGGCGATAATAGGCAGGCGCCAACGTGTCTTGTGTCGTAAGGATTCTTCCTGCCAGTGGCGGCATCGACGTCCCGTTGGAACGGGAAGGAGGGAAACAATCGTCAAAGAGTCGTCCCCCTTTAGGAACAGTGAATTATTGATGGGGCTGGGGAAGCGTGCCGCCGTGCTGGCGTTGGGGAATTTATTCCGACTTCCGCCTTCACCATTTCAACGGCGGCAGCAGCGTGTCGCCTGAACAGTTGTTGACACGGAAGACGGGGTCGATACACAACACAACAACGCACGAGGCAGTAGATAGTTGTGTGGAATGTGTTGGGGTGAGAGCGGAGCGCGAGAAATGATTGTAACCCAGCGTTTAATGTCGCATTCAGCCTCAGCCTTTGCGATTGGTGTTTAGAACTGGTTGGAAGCATTAAGCGATAGCGTTTCCTTTTTTTGTTGTTCCTTTCGTTCGGTCGGTTGTTGTTGTATTTCGTGAATTTTATCCATCTGTTACGACCCCTCCTCCCCGTGTGTGCCGTTGTGCCTCCACGTTTCACCGCCGCACCGAAGCCTGTTGGAGCTTTGCCTATTTCTTCCATGAAGAAGTGTTGGCGTGACGACGTCTCGCGGTCGCATCCGGTCTGTGTCGCATCCCACGATTTATGGTATTAATTTCAATACCGAAGTGCGATTTGCGCAAACTTTCCAGGGGAAGGCGAAATTAATGATACAACGACAACAACCACAGCCAGGAGGATTCGGAATTACGTTTCCCTATATATTTTTGTTCGTTTCCTTATAATTTACCACTCCCAATTCACGTGGTTTTCTCTGCTTTTTCTCCGTACGCGTGGTGAGAAAAAGTTAATGAGATAGAAACGATTAAGCCAACCATCGAGTGAGAGTGATTTTATACTGAAGGAATCGTTGGAAGTCCTCGATTACACGGTGCGAGGACGTCCTTCCTTGACTCCTATTTGATAATGCTGCATTGAGCGTTCGAATCAATGACAAAGTTTGTATCAGAGACGGTTAGAACTATTGAACTCTTATTTGACCTTATAATTTAAAGATATCTTCCTTTTGTGCTTGTTTACTGTAGTTTCTTGCCCTCTGGTAGGCCCTATCTTGCCCTTGTTTGATGAACTTAATGATCCAAACGATCCTCAGAATTAGACAATGTTCCTTAAAATGCTGTCTACAACATAGCGTTAAGCTAGTTCTTCTTGTTTTTGAAGTTTCGGATTTGTTATCGTACTCTAGTAGACATTGCTCACCTTCCTTTAGTGGATGGTCATAGATATAGATATGTTGTAATAGCCGGAAGGTAGACACAGGGTCATAGTTTCCCGCTGTGAGAGAGAGAGTGAGCGAGTTAGTGTCCGTCGTGTGACTTTGTTGTGTGAACTAGTTAGTGTTATGATATGTATATCCCCCTTCCGGTTTGCAGAGTAGTGAATTAGCGATGATTATCGTAATAAACGACCGTTTCTTATCCAATCGATGGAAGGAAAGAGGCCTTCTGGCAGGGCGCTCGCTCTTTCCTTTTCTCTCCTCCTATTCTATCGTTACATTTGACTGTGTTATAGAAGCGAATCCTTAAAGTAAGAAAATCCCCCTTTGCGATAAGAGGAAAGAGTTCTGTTTTTTTACTGACTTTCCTCAATCCAACGAAAAGCAAACCCAGCACAGCCCCATTGGTCATTGGAATCAGTGATCAGTGCGTTTGTGCGTGTGTGTGTATCTCTATTCCTCGTAGCCAATACCGTATATCGTTTCGTTGTGTATCGTGATGTCGTCTGTAAAGAGAATGGGATGGGATTAGTGGAAAAAGCACGAGGGAAAAATGTAGACACGAAACCATGTTATCTCGGTAGAATGTAGCCAGTAGCCAAAAAACTGCAAAAAAAAGGAACGCGCAACAGCAGACATCGTACTTTTTGCTAGCCAAAATTAAAGAAGCTCTGGACAACAGCCAGGGAGAAAACGAACACATTTCGGGAGGGAGAGTAACAACTTTGGAAATGTCGCGGCAAACCAAAGCTCCTCTCCTCGTCAAAGAAGCGGCTGTCTAGAGTGTCTAGCCAAGCATAGGATAGGATGTAATGTAAGACTAAAAAGCGCGCGTAGGCTTTAGGATTGGAGACATACACCAGGCCTCCGACGAAATGTTGTTTGTTTGTTTTTATACACACCAAGCGCATAGGTTAGCAAGCACTACTTCTCTCTATGTTCATAGATGTTCGGTTCTAAATGCCACAACGACAAGCACAAGCACGCGCGTGTCTGTGCTTCATTAGATAACGCCGTTAGCGGACGGCAAGTTTGCGAATTGCGTCGCGATGATGGTACAAAAAGAGCAAAACAATGAAAATAGCAAAAGAAATCAAACGAAATAGCTGACTGTGTGACTTAAACTTTGCGCGAATTTATTCCTATATTACACTATTCTACTCAACCTATGCGGAGGGGAGGCTAATAAGTTTAGCTGAGCTAGCGAATCAAAACGTTTTGTCGTGTTATTGAGATTGAAACTCTCTTCATTTTCTTTTGTTTCTTGGTGGCTTAGAGCCGTGTTTTTTTATTGTTTTTTTTACCAGTAGTTATCAGTAAAGCTCAGCGAGGAGGAGAGCGCTCTGGAGAACGTGAAGAAAGCAATGAACATAATAAAAGAACGAAACATAACAGAAGAAAATGTAATGAAATTGTCACTACCGAAGTATTGTTTCCCTTTGCATTTTATGCGAAATGTGAACGTTTTTGTTATGTTTTATTCCTTTAATTGAGCCTTTTGGCTGTACAGTTTTATGTATATTTTACAATTAATGTTTTAGCTAAATTACATGAGCAACTTAGCATCTCTCACCTTCTGTTATAAGTTGTTATACATTGTAAATAGATCTTCTTTTACTTTTAAATATGCTTTAAGTATTGTGAAAGGTGTAGAATTTTCAAATGTAGAGTTTTAGTTTGTTAGTAAATTATTATTTAATTAGAGTTAGAAAAAAACACAATTCACAAACGACACCTTGGCATAATTTTGTCTATTTTTACACAGCAGATCATCCAATCATCGTTCTTCTGGCACACCTTAACACCACGTAACAAAAGCACAGAGTTGATGGTGAATGGCTTTTTTTTTCTTACCTTAAAAACAGAAAACAACCCAACTATTTTGTACATATTGTTTTCTGCCTCTCTAAAGTTCTGTCTCTCTCTCTTCTTCCCTTTCCCTTTAGTAAAATTTCCTAAAACGCAACCCCTCTTCCTTCCCCATATATCTCCACTCCACGTAGTAGAGTAGAGTGCGCTTACCAGTGTAGTAGGCTGGTTCTAACTTCAACTAAGCTTGAGAACTCTCTGCACATAGTCAACTGGCTCTGCTGTGTGTGTGTCCAAAAACTCCCATAATGATCTCCTAACATAGTAGTGGTACTCTAAGGTAAGTGCTAGTCTTGCTCTAGTGGTGGCAATAGCAGTTCAGTCATCAACATCAGTTCAGTTCCACTATGAATTCTCAGTTTACATTTAAATCATGTCTAATCTGTTACATTTTGGCCACACACACATTCATTTTATCTACTACAAGAAGAACATTTATACACTTTTGCTCTCTCTCTCTCACACACTCGCAATCGACGGAATGTGTTTTCACCCCGAAGCTGAGGCTAGCACCATGGCCTTCTTCGATCACTGTTCACAGGATCGCTCGCACACACAGAAACACGTGTTACACCCCTTACGTCACAATCTGAAGCTTCAATCCCCCCCCCCCCACTATTGCGTATCCTTATTGGGGTGTTTTCCATTCCTTTACAATACCTCCCGCCCTTTCCTTCACCTTTGTTTTGCAAATATGTTTATGTTTTATCGACTAATTTTTTGTTAATTTTTTGTTTCCTATTCTCTCTCTCTCTCCCTTTCTTTGTATCTCTTTTTCTTTCTCCCCCTTTCTTTTCACATCGCACCCCGTACTACTATCATACCCCTTCTTCTCTTTCTGGTCGTTAATTTCGTCGATTTCGAAATCTTCTCAAATCTCCCCACTTCCCCCTTCACCCTCTTTGGTTCGACATGATGTGTCCGGGTCCGGGTACGGCCACCGTGCGCAGTGAGCAGAACTAGCAAAAAATCCAAACACCGCCAGTCGCTGTACTCGATCGACTTTAGCCGCCCGGTCGACGCGATACGCGGTGCCCATCCGAACGATGCGTACGACGATGACGATCTCATGATGGGGGCCGGCGGCGGCGGCGGTGCACCGTCCTCGCTCAGCCCGAAACCGATGACGCCGCGGCGCGTCAAACGCCGCTCGGTAATGCAGCGCGGTACGTCGGGTGGCGGTACGGTCGGGCGGCAAAGCACTTCCAGCCGGCGGGGCCATTCCTCGTCGTCCGCCGGCTCGGGAGCGATCGCGTCGGGCAGTGGAGGAGGGGCCGGCCATCATCACCATCATCATCACCACCATCATCGGAGCAGTGTGCGGAACTCGCGGCGCAAGACGACGCACCAGAACCCGGTCACGAAGCTGCTGAATCAGCAGCAGCAACACCTGCAGCAGCAGCAGCATCGCCTACACCACCACGGGGATGCACTGGCGGGGCTGGAGGATGCGGCCGGGACGATGACGCTCACCAAAACCTTCCCCCCGTTTGTGCACAACAAAAACCCGGACCTGACGGAGTCGAACCTGAAGTCGCTGAACAACGACTACATGCTGGGGCAGCTGAACAACTTTGGCCAGCCGGTGGGTGCCGCCGGCGAGGCGGTGGTGCCGGGCAACAATCTCAACACGTTCGGGGCACACCATCACCATGCGGCGGTGCAGCCACCGTTGCCACCGCACCGTCGGCAGGCGCTCGTCCACACGCCAACGTTCCTGGACGGTGACACCGCCAGCAGCCCGATCGATCCGATCTACTACAACATGAACTCTTCTTCGCCGTTGCTGCAGCAGCAAACCTCGTGGGGTGTGTCGACCTCCTCCCCGCAGGGTATGGGAGCTGTACCAGGCAGTGGCATCCATGCCGGACTGTCCAATCCCGTCTACCAGCACTCGACCACCAACCTGAACCACAGCCCGGAGCTAAACGAGGAGTATTACGGCACGAACGGACAGAATCGGCCACCGTCGGTACGGTCCAGCTACTCCAACTTTCACGGGACGCGCCCACTGAGCTCGTACCTGGGCGGTGGTGGTACTGGAGGAGTAGCCCAGCCGGGCGGTATCACCAATCGGGGCTACAACGTGTCACCGCCGGGACAGCATGGAGGGACCACTGCTGGCGGCGGACAGGTGGAGAACGTGTTCGCTAATCTGACGAGCGGCGGCGGCAACACCAACCACCAGCAGCAGTACGGGGGTATCACGGGCGGCAGTGCCGGTGGTACGGATCCGATCGCCATCCCGCAGCTACCCCACCGGCGGTCGGTTTCGCGCGAAAGTATACGGGCGATGCAGTTCCTCAACAGTGGGCCGCCGGCCTACAATCTTAACTATCACACGCCACCGGATTCGGAGACTACCATGTGATTTTGAAGGGGGGGAAATGTTGTACATACACAATCACACAGCAACAAACGCGCACACAGGCACACTCACATGACAACACGTACTTACACAAATGGCGAGTGGTGAAGGGGGGCAATGGTTTCATGGTGTACTGCGATGGAGATGGTCAACTCTCTCTATCTCTCTTCTCCCATGCTTGGAGGAGAGAGAATGTAAAAAGCAATAGATTCATAACCTACTGTAGATGTAAGGCAGATGAAGATGAACTGTGTGTGTATACGCCCGGGATGCTAGCGATGTACGATTTAATCCGTTTTTTTTTCTATAGCGCCACGCCCCGCCCCCCAAACACCTGTTATTATCGACTGATCGACTGATGTGGCTGGTGGAAACCAAAAATGTACAAAAGAAATGGGGAAATAATAAGGTGCAGAAGAACGCCCGTTTTTGAGGATTTTTGTTTAGCGCAATTATTTGACAGATTTAAAAGGCTTTTACAGTGTAATAGTGTAGAAGAGATCCATAGTTAGACTAAACTGGTGCGTACTATTAATTGGTCTGCATAGCGCGGAAATAGGCTTTATTTTACGCGAGCTTCAAGGGGGATGATTTAATTCCTTCCGGTTTAGGGTAAACATTGCTCCTAAAGGTGCAAATGCAGAGGTTCCGTGAACATGGAAAGTGTTTTTTTATGTATATTTGTATAAAAAACATGCTGAAATGTTATGGTGCATGCATCGTATGAAAGTAAAATGATATTTTGGATAGATCAATATCAGTTTCTATTAAATTAAAACCTTTTCACATCGAGGTTTCAGGTGAGTTTGCAATGTTAACAGCTTTATTCAACTCACGCCAGTGAGATTTCAACAGCTCAACTATCACAATTATATGAAAGCTGTTGAAAAACAGTTCGCGAGCGTTGAATAATGCTGTTAACATTGGAAACTGACCCAAAAACCACTACTGTAAAGGTGTTTAAATTTGATCGAAAATCGTGTTGGTCTATTGGAAAATTCCTATTACTTATCGTTTGATGCACAAGACTTTATATTTTAGCAGTATTTTTTGTAAAATAAATATAAAAAAAACCCAAAACATGTTTATCGCTACCTCTAATCACTGATTAGGGAGAACGAACATGCAAATCGAAGGTGTTAGTGAAGGGTAGAACGATCTGAGTGTGTTTGTTGTGTTGTGTGATTAGTTTATAATGGAGATCGCGTAAAAAAGTGTGTGCAAACGAACGCGATAAAATAGCGAAGAAGAATAGGACTAACCGATACCGATCTTGATAGAAATGCCAAAGTTTATAAAACTTGTAGCGATAGTAGGTAGTAGCAGGATAGCAGTAGAAGCAGCAGGAACAGGGGCAATCTTGTTGGTGGTAAAACACACGATCAATCCCAAAAAACAATTCACGTGTTGATCGTATTTTGGAAAAACTGTATTTTAGTGTGTGGTATTTTAGCGCATTAGTGAGAAAGGAAGAAGATTCGAACAGTTTACACAACAGCGTACTGTGAAAAAAAGAAGAAGATTTAAATAGTAACATATATTAGAGATCATCGTAAAGGTGTAGTAGAAAATACCCAAGAACGAGGGGAGGAACGATCGAAGCGGGGCCCGTCCTTAAATTCCGTGCCGCTTTCGGTTTCGGTGCTGTACAATGAGACTGCTCCTTGCCTTCCACACAGTGATGAGAAGAATTGTGGGAAAGATTGATTGCCAGCTTTTGCGAGTGTGTTTTATTTTTGATTTCCATTTTTCTCTCCCCTTCTTCCGTGTTCCGTCAATAAACGACCAATTAAACAAGCAATAGTAACAATGAAATAAAAAATAATAAGAAAAAACAACCAATTGTCTTCTTTTGTTGTGTTAGTGTGTTTGTGTGTGGAACCAGGGAACGCTTTCACACGCTCCTCAGGTACGTTCGAGTGACGCTTTCTCCTTCAGCTCCCAGCACGACTCCCAGAAGCTGACCAGCCGCTGGTCCGCGTTCGCACAAAACTCCTTAAAGTCGCGCAACATCTTCAGCTGAAACAGATCGTCCGTCTGGGCGATGACGAGCGATTTCCACTTCTTGTTCGGTATCATGTGGTTCCAGGACCACAGGAACCCGGTCCGCCGCATCACCTCACCGCCCTCGTCCTTCGCACTGCCCTTCGCGCCCGTCACGTGCCGCGTAATGTAGGACGGTTCGTGCCCGGACGGTGCCGCCACCATCTGCGATTCGTACGACGCCGAGTAGCGGTTGATGAAGGCGATCGGTTTCTTAAAGTTGCTCCCACCGGACGCGAGCCGCTGGCGGGTGGACCGCATCCCACCCACGTTCGGGTTCGGCACCTGCAGGAACATGTTCCCACTACAGTGCACGTACTGATGGTCGAGCGATACCTGATTCGAGCCCGTCTTCGTTTCCACCGTGCAGCGCATAAACCCGAACCGCCGTACGATCGCTTCCTGGAAGAGTAGCAACCGTGTCGGCCACGTCTCCTTCGGGAACTCCTGGAACAGGCAGCTCCGATGCTGCTTCAGACAGTCGATGTCGAGCGGCACAAAGATGGGGCCGCGCAGTGGGTCCGACTTTTCCGTGAACGGTTCCGCCAGCGGATCCGCCGGAAAGGTGACGAGCTGGAAGCCGCACGGTTGCGCCTTCCGGCACCAGCCGTAGATGAGATCGTACACGATCGGCCCGGAGGCGGTAATCCACTGGACGACGATCTCGTACGCGTGCCCCGGCACCATGCGCTGATGGTAGCGGGCATGGCCCCACTCGGTTCGGTCCGACTTGGAGCCGACGTCGATCTCGAGATGCGTCTGCTTGTACAGCAGCTGCCCGTCATCGTCGTCCTCGTCCGGTCGGGCGATCGATTCGCGCAGAAACGTCGGCACACCGCGATCGTGCGGATCGACTGGGCGCGTCAGATCGGGATGGCGGATCTCCACCTCCATCCACTCGTTCTCGAACGCGGCCAGATCGCCGAGCGGCGGTACGTACTCGGGCGAATCCCTATCCTGCCGGACGATGTAGTACAGACAGAAGCCGGGCAGGACCGGTTTGTTAAAGTCGCCAGACGCGTGACAGATCAAACGATTGCTAAAACGGTAAGAAAATGGTAAGTGCCTTATGTTTAAAGCATAAAAACAAAGCACCTTCCCTTACCGTCTCATTTCTTCCAGTATCTCCACCGGCTTGCACGGACCCTCGATGCGATTCTGCAGCCAGTTGATCGCATCGTACGACACGAACGTGCACGACGGCATGCTCTGGGCCGGCGCCAGGAACCCCACGCCGTGTGCCGGGTGGCGCAGCGCGTCAAAGATTTCTTGCAGCGTGGCGGTCGGCTTCAGCTTGCCTCCCTCGCCGCCAAAATCATCACCATCCTCGAGCAGACCCTGCTCGGTGCCGGCCGTATTAAGCGTGGACAGCGGAATACCATCCACCGTCGTTCGTCCACCGACCGAGCTGACGTTCATCATCATCGGCGATGGGATGCCGGGTGTGTTGGGCGTGGCAGGACCATTGCCCGTGGCGTATGTTGTGCCATTGCTGGTGGCCGTGCCGGTACCGATCGCACCCGTACCGACGGGCGAAGGAGCCTGCACAGCACTGCCACTTTTGTCCAGCACCTTGGAGCCGGTTCGCGTGAGAATGCTGCACGAAAGGGGAAGGTTTTGAGGGGGAAAGGGGGAGAGGTTTTAGTTCGCTCACTAAAAGTGGGTGGTGGGGTTGGTATGGAGTAGTAAAGCGGCAGCGCAATGCGATACGTGCAAGCGAATGTACGACAGCAAGAGCAAGCAAAGATCGACAGTTTCCTCCTACCTGTCCAAAGAGCTTACCTTAAATCGAACACACTACTTTAGCACTACCGATCAGTACTTTGTAATAGTAAAATGTATGAAATGAATAGGATTATATGGATATTTTAAGCAAAAAAGTACGCATACACACAGACACACACGCAAACACAACTAACCTGTTACCGGAGGCGGGAGTGCTAGGGAAAATAAAGCGTTCAGGAGTGTGCTGTTGTTGTTGATGGTGATGATTGTTGTTGTGGTGGTAATGATGTGGAGAAAGGTGATGCCCATTACTAGTGCTGTTATAATACAGTTTTACCCATCCACCATGCTGCTGGAAGAAGAGAAGGGGTTTGAAATCAAGATAATTTTTAAACAAAACACAACACACACACCAAAAATAAGGCAAAGAGTAAGAGAGTCAGAGAGAGTCAGAGAAAAAGAGAGAGACACACGGCCCCCTAAGAGCAAGCGAATCGAATAAAATGAATAATAATAATAATAATAATAATAATAATAATAATAACAATAATAATAATTGCCAATTTTGTTGTAGAAAATTTGCCTTAACCGCAACCATACTGGCGCCATCATCACTTGACTAGAGTAGAATACTTTAAAGTATGTCTAAGGATGCCAATACAACACGATAGTTATACAACAACAAACTATTAGCACAAATTATAAGCTGAATTTAAAACAACAAACACGCACACACAGAGAAATACGCCAATATAAGTGCCAATAACAGAACAACAGCAAGCAACAGCGGCGACAGAAGCAGCAGCAGCAGCAGCGCAACCACACAATATACCAACACCACCACACACACATTGCCAATCAGGTCTAGGTGGCAAAGAGCTTAACTTTTCAAAGCAACGAAGCGAGTTGTTATATTAAAACACAGCCTTTGCGGAAGAAAGACAAAAAAAAGGAGTAAACTATTAACCTGAACCTTGACTTCTCCGGTAGACGGTTGCTGAAGACACGATCGCGGAACGGTTGGGGCGCCGTTACCTTCAAATTTTTGTTTGATCGTTGGCGTTTAGTTGGGACGAACGGGAGATGGGAGGAGAGAGAGAGAGAGGGGGAGAGAGAGAGAGAGAGAAATATATTAAAATATTAATGCTGATTTGATTTCCTTTGCTACATAGTGCTACATTTTGATTGTCTGGTTTTTGGAACAGAAAGGAAGTCATGGGCATGGGTTAAATACGCTGAGGAACGGGTAAATGGGTAAATTTATAATTGATAACCAAAACCAGTTTTAAGCAAAAACAAAAGTAAGGAAAAAACAATGAAAAGAACTTTCACCGCAGTACAAAAGAGAGAAGCAATACCATAAATCAAGAAAGAAAGCAAAAAAAGCAAAGTAACCTTAGAAAACGTGTAAAATGTTTTTACGTTAAACAAGAAAACACTAAGCAAAGAAGTAAAAAGAAAAAAGAAGGAAACAAAATTGATAAAATCGATTTAACACAAAGTAAAAGCGTTGTTTCGTTTGGTTAAATTGGATAAGCGAACTAGAAAACCAAACCAAATAACTCCAGCAAACAGGAAAAAGAGTTGAATGAAAGCTTTCAGAATAAAATAGCAAAAAAGTGAAAAAAAGGAAAAGTATGAAGTATGAAAATTTTGAACAAAAAAACAATACAGAAAGCAATGAAATAAACCAAAAACATTACAAAGTAAAACAATTAAAAAACAAAACAAAAACACTGAACCAATTCATTCACGCGAGGGAATGCTTTTTGCCTTCACAAACATTTGAACATAGTACTGAAAAAAAGAAACCTAAACTTAAATAAACCAAATAACAACAATAGGACTACGAGAGGGGGGTAGAGACGAGATGGAGACAACACGGGTTGGGGGGGGGGGGGTTGGTTGGTTGGTTGGTTAGGGGTTCATTTTCGCACACCTGATTTGGTGGTGGCCTCGACAGGATGCTGGTACTGTGGCGTCGTCTGGTAAGGTGCGTTTGATGCGGACAACCCTGGAAGGATAAGTTATTGTGGTTGTTGTTGTTTGTTGTTGTTGTTGTTGTGTTCTTATCAACACTTTGGTGGCACTCATTCTGCTTGAACGGATCCTCTTAAAATAATATATCTATTGCACAAATGTATGACGAATATGAACATACGAGAAATGATCGTATTTTCAAAGACAACAGTCCTCCCGTACGATCGGTTATAATCGATCTTCTTCTTAGATCAGTGTATGCTTTCACAAATGAAATTTAAACATATAAATAAATGCGTTCAAAGTAGCACTAATGAGCTCGTTTAGAAACGGTTACGCAAAAGTCAAGATCAAGAAGTAATAAGCGAGGCACGCTTCCATTTTTGTCGCATTCAATAGAGCCCAGTCGCTGCGGTTTTTTTTTGTTCGGTAACGCAAGCTAGCCTGTGCCATGATCAACATCAAACATTAGTCACTTGCTGGAGTGAAAACACACGCACACACACACAAACAAAAAGGGAAACAAGGGGCCTGATGACCCGAATCACTGGAAGGTGCGCAACCATTTGAAGGAATGATCGTACGATCCGATCCGATCGATCAAAGAATGTTCGTTAAGAAAAAAGTACAAAACGTAGGTTATAAAATCACATAAAAACGTGGCTGTGGCAGAAGAAAATCAATATCAAACACACAAGAAAGCGACATTCTCTTCGATGCTCAACGGTTTCGCTTCCACGGCGATTCGTGGAAGGGCGGATGTTTCCGCAGAATCCGCAGAAAAGAAACCGCCGACCGAACGAACTTACCCGCGCTTTCTTGGCCGGCTGGAGCTTTTTAATCTTGTTCAGATGCGCCTCGACGAAGCGCACAAAATCGTTGCAGATCTGCCGCTCCGGCGGGAAGGGACTGTCCTCGTGGTAGATGTCACAGCGGCGCACCGTCCCGTCGAGGATTTTCTTCATCGCTGGATCATCCTTCGGCAGGAGATACATCCGGTAGCGCCAGTATTTCATGTTCTGGGTGTGGGGAGGGAAAACACAGGTTGAATAAATTCTTCTTTTAACAGGGAATTGGGTGGAATTTTCAAACAGAAACACACCTCATGCAGCGGATAGTCCGTGTCCCCGCGGGTACAAATGTACTGGTCCATATAGTTCCAGTTAAAGTTTTCCAGCTTCTCCGTGGTAAAGTGCACACCGCTCACCTCGTACGTGTCGTGCTGCGGTGCATGGAAGCGATACCGATAGTCAACGTTGATCGGTGGATAGGGATGACTACAAAAGGGAGCGAAATGAACGTTAAAATTAATAGCAATTCTTCTCCCCATTCCCTTCCAACTCTCCATACCGTGGCCGGTAGCGTGTGACCGTGATGGCCGAACCGCTAAGCGTGATGCGATGGAAGATGCGTCCGATCGACAGCAGATACTCCTTCGTTGCTTCCTGCGGCGGTTGACGGCGCAGGACGCTGCTAGCGCTTGAAAAGTAGGACGGGGTCTGAAGGTGCCCTCCGCAGCACGGTGCGTGCGGTGGATTGGTGACACTCTTGTCCGGTAGTACGATCAGTTGAAATCCCTGCCAAAGAGTCATTCAAAACCATTAATATAAATGTTACTTTTTTACTTTTAGCACACAAACGAACGTACCTGTGCCAGCCGTTGCGAGACGAGCTCCTTAAACACCTCATCCGTCGAGAGTGGCTTCTTGTAGACGGCTCGGTTTTGGGCGTAATCCGCATTGAAATCTTCCGGCAGCAGCGTGTAGTCCGACACGACGTAGTCGTTGTGCAGCGAACGCTTGTCCGGGAAGTAATCGGTGGTGATCGGCAAACAGGCCGGCATGGTTAGCGATTTCCAGTCCACACCTGACGATCATGTGTGTGTGTGTGTGTGTGTGGCGTGACAAGACGATTGGGAAGAAAAGGAACATGGAATTAGCGATCGGTAATGGGTTGAAAGAAGAGGAACAGAAATCATATGCTACAATAATACCACTGAAAGTAACACCCAAGCACACTGAATTTAAGCACCAAATACAACTGAAGTTACCGTTTTTCAGCTAAACAAACTAAAGGATGGATTAATGGGGAAAGCTACAAAAAAACGGCCTATTTTTTAAGGATCGTTAGTGCCAAGAAGAGAGTAATCTACTTGTTGTTAGTAAGCATCTACGCCACGTGCTACAACACCGCGTTTTCTCGTTGTAAATCATGCAATCATACAATTTTAAATAAGGGTTTATTTTTTCAATATCAAAACATGCACATTCTGAGCCAATATGAATGATCATGACAGAGAGAGAGAGAGAGAGTTGGGGGTTGCTGTTGTTGGGAATTTCGATTGAAGAATGATTGATGATTTTTTTTGGCAAACACAACCCCTTTCTTGAAACAAATGCAGGGCCAATTCGGAACAGGGCCACTCGGGCCACGACAATAACATGATTTACATTACCTCGAGCAACAGGGCGTAGAGAATAATCACGGAGTGTCACGGGTGCGAACAGTGGGAAGGGAAACTGAATAAGGCAAAATAGTAAGGTGCAAACAAGTATACGGTAACACACAGGGACGATGCTATTCACAGGCTTTTTTGTTCACTATGCTCTTAGAAAGAGAGAGAGAGAGAGAGAGAGTTGGACATACTTTTGATACTTCACACATAGCCAGCTATAGACAGCAGTTCGGTTTAGTGACACACACAGTACAGACAAACAGACAACAGAGGTGGCACGTGTAAACAATTAACCAATAGATAGCTAAATAGAAATATCACAATTTAAACGATTATGTTTTTGAGAGGAAAAGTTTAGAGAAAAGAAAGTTCCTCGAAAGCCGCTCCACAACAATATTGCATTTCCACTACTGTACAGGATCGTAATCGCTTATCGGAACGAGCACGGTAAAGGACGATTGTGCGCTATACATATTACCCTACACACAGGGAAGGAAACACAACACAAAACACAAAACATGACTCTAATAACATAGACTAAGAGAGGAAGGAACAAAAACAGGGGGGAAACAGCATTATAGTAACAGCGCGATCGTGAATGATCGTGAAACGATCGATCATAGTTGTAGAGAGATAGTTGTGTGCAAAGGGAAAAAGGAACCACAGGTGCGCCTTTAAAAGGTGCAACACATACAAGGAGAGAACAGGAATTATAGCGTACAAACAGGCAATTGGGTGTGTGTTTGTGTACATTGGTACGAAAATATAAGAAAAGGTATGCTTTGTAACAACTGAAATGTGCAAAGTACTAAATAGAAGTAAATTGGAAAGAATAGAAGGAACAAAACTAAACATCTCCTTTCGAGCATTAAGTAGTGGCCACGGCCACGGTGTGGAAGAGGTAAGCCCGCTGCGCGCGTGGGTTACTACTACTACTGGTTGTGCCAACCTATGATCACTCTGCCAACTGGTTGTGCGGCGCTCTCCCCCCGGGGATGGAATTCCGTGTTTGATTAGTTGCGCCGAAACAGATGCCGAGAGCACAAGCGGAGAACACGGACACACGACGGTGGTGGTGGTGGTGGTGTTGTGGTATTTGATTTGTGGTTTTTTTTGGTGGATTCGGCACACACATACACGCACACGCACATTACATACACACATAGATGGGATATATAGAAAAAAAAATGGAGAAAAAGATAGAGAGAGAGAGAGAGAACGATTATGATAAATTGATGTGTAGCAAAATTAGCAAAACATGTTTCACGGGGGGAGGAAAACGTTGTAGAGTGTGTGGAGGAGGGTTGGAGGGTTGCTCGTGGACAGCCATAAAGGACAGTTCGGGCCAAACAGGATCGGTACCGCGGGTTTGGTGGTAGGAACGGGGTACGGTGGTAATGGGAGCAGGAAAGGTATCCAAGAATCCAAGAAAGTAAAACCGATGCGTCCCGTGGCAGTCATCATCATCATCATCATCATCATCATTGGCAGCAGCAGCAGAAATTATTGTTAAACGAGAAAAGGAAAGCATCACACGATATACGATTAAAGTGTGCATACAGTAACAGGGGACAGGGTTGCGTGTGAATACACAGGATATGAGCACGATGGCAATACAAAGCTCACGAAACGATAATTGTGTATAAACAATTGGACCAAAATGTACGATCACGCTTCATCACGGCTGCGTAGCGATCGGAAGAATTTAGATGCAGATAAATCGTTTCGTGCTTTGTTATTTCGGTGACCCGGTCCCGAAAACAAAGCTGTTCACATCCTTAAAACCGAACCGACCGGAACAACATCGATCAAAACTGAACAGCGAGCAACAGAACCAGCAGCACGGATCGCGACGAAAAAAGCGAAGCATTTTTTGTTGTTGCTTTTCCATCGATCGTGTGTTGGGGATGGGTGTTTTGTGTTTGAGATGGTTGATTGAGAAGATGAAGATGGAACCGTAGGAGATGATCACTGGGAAAGGCGAGCAAATATTCGGTTATTTGTGAATTGTATAAATTTGGTTAAAACGAGTCAGTAGTAATGGGAAAGGGCCGGGCGGCGCATGTAATGCCGTATAAAGATGAATGTGTAGATCAGTTGAATGAAGATGATGCTTTTTCAGAAAGGCAACAGTTAATAAAATTAATAAAAAAAACACTACAAAAACTGTTGGGATTAGCAACCAAAAATTGTTGTTTTGTTATAGTTGGAGGACGCGGGGAGGATAATAAGAGGATTGGTTTTGTTGGGAGAAGGGAATACTCATTTGGGGGGGTTTGAAATGCTTCATAAACGAATGTCGAACATTATGGCAGATGAAAACAACGCGAACAACGGAGCGTATTAGTGTGTACGTGTGTGCGTGTGTATGAACGCCAACACACAGGCTTCGGCCCTTTCTGGTTCTACCTGTGGTAAGGGCCGGTGTCCATTCCTGTTCGCCGGTGGCCCCCCATAGCAGGGTAAGGCTTTTCGAGGGCGTTACAGGCACGTGCGGACCGGCCGGTGAGTGTAGGACGGACTTTTTCCGGTTGCCTAAAATGGTAAATGCCGCAACAATTAGCTTCCTTCTGTGCTCCACCTAGAGAGTGCTAACACTCCGCTTACATCCATTTTCACTGATCCACTTCAGATCGTCCTCGTTGAGCCGGCTGTCGAACGATGCGGTACTGCCCTGCCGTGCCCGGCCCCAGGTACATGTGGACGTGTGCGCATACTCGCTGCTCGAGTCAAGATCCACGAAGTAGCTGGGCGTTGGATTGGCTGCCGGTACGGCTTGATAGTGATGCTGCTGTATCAAAACACCTTGCGGGCCCTGTGGCGAGACAAAATCAAAAGTTACACTGAGAACTGTGAAAACACATCACCCATTTCACGACCTACCTTTGGGAAAATGTGTGTCCAGCGGCGTCGATTCGACGTTAGCTTGATGGTAACGTGTGACGGATCGAACGGGTTTATTAACGCCCGCCCGGTACGTACTACCGGG
The DNA here is from genome assembly GCF_943734685.1 of Anopheles coluzzii. Classification (NCBI taxonomy): domain Eukaryota; kingdom Metazoa; phylum Arthropoda; class Insecta; order Diptera; family Culicidae; genus Anopheles; species Anopheles coluzzii. The sequence goes on along the minus strand of NC_064670.1, from coordinate 117,459,573 downwards.
CCACTCGATGAACCAAACGCACCCGTACGACCCTCCATGATGGGTGACGTGATGGCGGTCGGCTTCGGCATGCCCAGAATGTCGCTCGTGTTTGGTGAGCTGCTCCGCGACGCAACGCTCACGTTCAGCAAACTGTTCGACGCATGGTGTATGTCCGGATCGGACATCTTTCGCCGCAGCCGGGACGGGCTGAGTGTGTCCTGCTCCCATTCGCAGGCGCGCGCATACGTCCCGAACCCGTCCAGGCTCGGTACGGACGTTTTCTTCGTGCGTGCGATGCGCTGCAGCGAGCTCGTGCCGTGTACGGCCGGCAGCTGAAATATCTGATCGTCGTACGCGTCGTAATCGAACAGACAGTTGTGTATGTACTCGTTCTTCTTGTCGGCCGCTTGCTTCGACAGCCGCAACCGGCCCGTGCCGGGCGGGCGGGCCTGCTGCGGTTCCGTACTGCCGCCGATCGCTGGCGGTGGTTTAATGCGCGGTATGAACGTCGAGTACGGTAGCTTCTTGTTCGTGGAGTAGAAGCTCAGATTGATCCAGTGCGGCATCGAGTAGTCATCGATCGAGGTGAGTGTGTCTTTGTTGTGGAATTTGAGCAGCGGCACGGCATGGAGCGGTTGCTCGCCGACGCACACTAGATCGCTCCCGACACCGTTGTCGATGATGCGCTGCTTGGTGATGTTGGTTAGCTCCCGGTCGACCTCGAACACACCGACGCCGGGCGTGATCACTACCGACAGCTGCCCGGTACGGTCGAAGCTCCGGTCGAGGTAATGCTTCTCGAACACGTTCAGCGAGATGTTCAGCACCTCCAGAAAGTTGCCCTGCGCAGCGGTCGAGTTCGTGGCCGGTGGAATACGCACCCCGGCTGGGAGGTCCGCCCGCTCGTGGTACTTCAGCACCACGTCCCGGTAGCCGGTAAACAGCCGGCGCAACTGCACCAGCGTGGTGCTCCAATCGTCGCACCGCTCGTTCTGTATCGCGACACGATAAAAGTCCTCATAGAACCGACCGCGATAGTCGATCTGCAGACAGTCGCGCATGTGCGGTGGAAATTCGTCCAGGCTTTTGGCGCTGTAGAAGGTGCGCGAGAACAGCACGATCGTAACCTCGTGGTTGCTGCCCAGCTTCTGCCACTTCTTGTACAGATCGGCCAGGAAGCCGTTGACCGCCTTCTCGAAGTACAGATCGCCGTAGATGTCAAAGTCCCACATTTCGGACGACATCTGCAGAAACAGATACACCATCGAGGTGTTGCTGCGGAACACCACCTTGGTGTCCTCGTTGATCACCCCGCAGGCCACCCGTTCGCCCTGCGACCACATCTCGTACACCTGGCAGCGGATGCATCCTTCGCAGGATTCGATTTTCTTGTTGAGGTAGACGCACGTGTTGGTGAGCCGGGTCTTCAGCCGCCACATCTCCGACCGGCCAATGTACTGGTCCTTGAACGTGATCTCCACCGAGTCGAGGGCGACGTCGGCCGGATCAACGACGCGCATGTACACATCGTTGTACGCCTTCAGGTTGAACGTGGTGGCCACATTCACCTCCACGCTGATCGTTTCGCGCGAGTTAAAGTCTTTGTTCAGGCAGGTCACCTGCAGGAGCAGCCGGCATCCCTCATCCTCCGGCAGGTATATCTCGACGATGTCGTTTAGCTTCAGATCGGGATGTTCCTTCGGGTTCAGCACCAGATCTTCCGCTGGCAGAAGAATGGCACAAAGGAAGCAAAGATTAGAGATAGTGGGATGTGCGCAGCACGTATAGGAATTGAACAGTGGTACTTACTGCTAAAAGTTTTCTGGTGCGTCACAAGTTTGAACAGTTTTTGCATCATTTTCGCACACAGTAAGGCCGTGGTGTGCACGCACCATCACAAAACGAGCGCAAAGGCAATAGTTAAACACTTTTAATCACGAAAACTCGTACCTTTCTCTGATGCGCATCAGTGTCAATCACATAACACTACCCGCGGGAAGTGGGAAGAATGATTTAAAGCTGGTCCCTTGATAAGGGAATGCCAATTTTGAGCACTACGGAAGCACAGCAAACGATTGACTGCTTGTGCCACCGACACTTTCCCGAGTACTATGGCTCATGTGCCAGCCGCTTATGCTTTGAGGACGAGCACAATCACACCGAGGCGGTAAACATAAAGCTGTAACACAATTATTAGAAATGAGATAAGAGTAAGTTGCCTTCCCAAATTTACACCCCACACCAATTTCGTGCGCTTGTCACGAGTTGACAGCAAACATATGACTGTGCTGTATTGTTTACGTTGTCGATGGCGTTCTCTCTTGACTGCGCTAAGGGCACTAAAGGAGGATTTAAACTGTTTTCCTATTATTTGAGTAGTTTATTTTTACTTTCAATTGACTATTCAAACACTAATTGTATGCTGAAATCGAAGTATTGCGGTGTAGAGTTATGTATTGATGAACAAGGCACGTTGTTTACCTTAACAGCGCGCTGTGCAGCAATGTTGTGACAAGTGGTCAGTGTGGCCAGATAATTTTGGCGATTATCGGTAGGAGCAAAGTGTATGAAGACTAGTGATGTGCTCTCTGGAGCGCACCCATGGCTCCGATCCGACTCCGACTATTGTTACCTGGCGCTCTGGCACCAATCAAACACGACATCAAACATGAAAAATGTATGGGATTTGACGGATACGATTTGATTGTTGGTTGTATCGAACATGTCAAGCGCCGCCTTAGGCTGATTCCGACTACGGCAAAATGGGAACCACTAGTTTTGCCTGGAGTCGGAGTCGTCTGAAGTCGTCCGGAGTCGTTTGGCTCTTAGGTCTTTGGTCTTTTTTAAATGTCGATTAAGAATTTGTACGAGAGATTCTTAAACAGAGTGGATCAAGAAGCATATTTTCTTGAGAGCGGGGGCGAGCTTCATTTTCAGACGTTTAGTCGCAAACTTCCTGGACGCAAAAATCTTGGTCGAAAATAGTTGGTCGCAAAAATCAAGATCGCAAAATTCTTGGTCGCAAACTTCTTGGTTGCAAAATTCTTGGTCGCAAAATTCTTGGTCGCAAAATTCTTGGTCTCAAAATTCTTGGTCGCAGAATTATTGGTCGCAAAATTCTTGGTCGCAAAAATCTTGATGTGCGACTAATACTTTTGCTTTCAAGATTCTTGCGTCCAAGAATTTTGCGAAACCCTGTAACACTTCGTTCTGTAGTGATCAATTCCAATTTTCTATCCATTTAAATCGACAACTACACAATCTTTACGCTTTAACAATGCTTGCTGACTCAGCAGTCCTGCCGCTGCAGTCTGAAGGACAAGACTTGGACCTTCAAAATTATCAAACTAAATGTTTATTAATGCATGTTTAATAGACTGCATTTAAAAAGGGTATAAATATAAATTATATTAGAGCCTTCAACTTGAAATCTATGTAAAATGAATCATACCTTTATTTTTCATAGAATTCGCATGGAACAACACACTGGAATTAGGTCAAAAGTACCCAGCTCAAACATTTTAATGACCACCGTTGACGGAGTCGAACGGGCGCATAATTCAATCACTCTAATGCTTACACGATTCTGCCCTGCCGTATAGCATAGGTCGTTTATGGGAGGAAAGTTTTAACCCACTTTCCGTGAGCCCCGCCACCTCGTCACGAAAACACGATATCCAATGTATCATTTTATTAGTCTTTGGATGAGCTCTTAGTAAGGAGGCGAGCATGATGGGACACTTCCATGTATCGGGTCTGAGTACAGTCCATGCAGGGGAGGGAAGGGAAATATATGTATACATCTTATGTCGTAAAGTTGCCGGAGAAACTACCGGTAGACCAATTGCTCGCCGATATAGGGCCACACACCTCTCGCTGGATCGTAGTTTATCCCAGAATTCCACCAGGACCTGCTTGGGGACACATACATCCAGAGTAATCGGTTTCGGGTTTGTGGCCATTAGCTGTTACAGTGTCAAACCAAAATGAAAGGACTCGCAACGATGATGCTCAGTGTGGCATGAATGTTAATGAACAGTGTGGTACAGCTACACCCGATGGTAGGGGTCCGCGTAAGTTGAACTTGTTTAATGCCAATAAGTGTCGCCGGCTGGTAGGAGTTTTAAATGTGGTAAACGAACCACCGAAGTTTAACACACTTTGCGCAACGATGTCATTCAATTCGAGACAAAAGTGAAGATGGCTCAAAGCAAAAGTTTGCTCTATCTGCCTTATCAAACATGTTGCAATCGCCATCCCCTCCCGCTCATCACACTATGTGAAAATGTAAAGTGCGTTTTATGGATAACCATATGGTTCCCTCATTCACGCACACGTTCCATCGCCGTTCGTTGGGATGATAATGTGTGCCTGACAGGATAATATCACTTTACAGGTTTTGCTTTTATTTTTTTTTACGCTAACGATTACGGCGAAAAGTTGCACTTTTGCGAACAAACGATAATTGCTCGCTGGGAGTGCGGAAAGTTGGAGGCAACTTTTTCCCAATTTGCTCACGGGCTAATACAACGGCTGAGGTAGGTGCTGCTACTACTTATGGCATGCGTGAGTAAAAATGGGGTTTTGTTTGTTGGGAGACGGGGTTGGAAGATGGCACGGAAGCACCCGTAAATTGACAACAATGCACTTTGGATAATCGGTACGGTGTGTTTTAGTTAGTATGCTGGAGAGTGCTCATTTTTGGGATGAAACAATTTCGAGGGATCGTTACGAACTCGGCTCCTCTAAAAAAGACTTTACGGGCTGGGTCGTCCGCTTCCATGCTTACAACATGGCCAACCCACCGAAGCCTGGTGAGCTTGATACGCTGCACGGCAGTGAGGTCGCCGTACATCTCGTATAGATCGTCATTATAGCGACTCCTCCATTGTCCTTCCACACATGCGGGGCCAAGTATCCTTCTGAGCATCTTCCTCTCGCATCTCCTCTGCTACATAGGAGAGCCGCAGACCAATGATTTCTATACCAACAGCGTATGCCAGGATCTGAGTTGACGCATAGAAGATGGTTCCCGTAGTCTCCGCCCTCGAGTCACGGATGGCCCTCTCTAGAATTATCTTTAGCAGCTGCTTGTTTTGGGAACCGCGTTTGCTAATGCCTAGAGTTTATGATTCGATGACTACTTGAATAAACCCTTAGGTATCCTACCTGCATCCTAAGTGTTCTTTCGCTTACGATAATTAAATATAAAATTTATCATCACTAAACAAATATAGTTTTTACCGGAATTGGCATAAAAAACAACAAAAAAACATCATATTGTATACCTTCAGGCGTTTAGCAATGTAGCCAAGCGTTGCTGTTACTACTACTAAAAGGCAAAAAAAAGGCTTAAAAAAAGGTTAAAAAAAGGCAAGACAAAGCGCAAATACGCTCTTTAAACACGCTCAACTAATGATATAATTATTTTGTCAATAATTGAGGACCTCTTACCAATCTCGCTTCAACACCTCCAATATATCATACTGTGAGGCCGGACGATTCAATTAAAAGCCATCAGCAAGGTCGCAATATCAACAGCGCTTTGGAATTTAAAATGAACGAAAAAAAAGGATGTGTTATTTCAAAACACCTCGTCCACGGCCGTTCAATCGATCTGCTGCCGATGAACGTTTCGATCGATCCACCAAACCAAACCAGTTGAAGCATGTAACAAAACTCATTAAAACAGAATAGTAGCTGAAGGGAGCACGGTAGCGCAATGAAAGCGGAGCACGTGAGGGAGAAGTATATTAGTATCCCAAAAAGGATGCTGGCCCAACGCACACTGCTGCAGTGCCTTTGTGTGCATCTGCCCAAAATCTGCATCCCTTGATGGGCGCTCTAGAACGAAACAGGCAAGAGACTTGTTTGCGATAAAAGCCACACCTCGTCTCGTGGGGTGGAGGGAACCGAAGTGGAGGAATAAGTGGTGGATCGCTTTGCTTTTTATTGGCCCGAATGGGAACGACGCTTTACACCGTACTCAGCGCGTAACGGAACCGGGACAAACGGGGTTGTTCGGATTTATGATGATAAATTAATTAGCCCTGGTACGGGCAGTGTCGTGCCGTGTCTTGCCGATTTAATGATACGCGTTTACGCGCCGTACTGGAAACGGAGCGGCCGCGAAAGATAGGCCAATGGGCTAATTTTCAATAGGTACACAGTTTTAGTGTGTGTGTGTGCATGGTTTTTTAAAGGTACGTACGCAGCAATACAGGTGACAGGTGGCCGTTCAAACCAGGAACCACTTCCGGCGTTCGACAATCGATAAATCCTTCCAAAAACCGCACGACTCGTACGCGTACGCACCATATAACGCTGCTAAACAAATCGACCATATCAAGCTCTCTCTCTCTCCCTCTCTCGTTCTCTCTCTCTCTCTCAGTCGTTGAATGTGAGGCAATTAATTTCGTGCATTCGTTCGCTCGGTCCAGGGCTTTGTAATTACAGCTAAACGGGATATCCAATGGCTCATTAACGGTGCGAATGGAATGGTTCCGGACGGTAAGGCCCGAACCGGGGTAGAACCGTCACTACCAGAACCACCTGGGACGCGTGTGGTTTACGGGTGGGCCATGCTGGGTCGGGGTTTATCACTTTACGATTTCAATTTACGGCACCGCACCACCGCCCGTTCGCGGGGTGCGATTGTAATGATTTCGGCCGCGAGTCTTTGCATTCCCCGTGTTCCGGTGTCCGTTTGGTGAGCAATTTGCTCGTGCAATTGACGGACGTCCCGATTGGAGTGATTGTGCTTTCCTGCGTTTTAGTGAAAATGCCATGCTTATATTTCAAAGCTTGCTTCTATACAGTGAAGTAGTGTATGTGTCTCTGTACCCTGGTTCACGAGTTTGGAAGCATAATTAGATTGGCAAGACAACAACACCCAATACCGATTGCTGAACATCGGACATAATATTGTACCATTGAAAAACCCGCTCCAATTCTGAATGGTGGTGGCGCTGCTGTTGATACAATGTTTAAGTACGGCTGGGAAAGCAATCGCAGATTGGTACGACCGCACAGGTCAACCACAGGTGGTGTGGGCACTTCAACTCGCACACTTCAACTCGCGCACCGCAGCGCTACCGACCTTAACTTTATGATTCCGTTGCCCTGTCTACTGCTGCTGCTGCTGCTGCTCGAAGCATCCCTAGTTGGCGGGTTGGGTGCAGAAAATGAAAGTGCAAGACAAAATGGGCGAAATGTCATTTCCCATATGCCATCGGACGTCTCCGGTAGCGCGCGAGTGAGTGAGAAAGATAAAGAAAGAAAGAAAGAAAGAGACCGAACGATGGCGACGGCAAGAGGAGGGCAACACGGAATTAGTTTATATCTAATTGTGATGCAAATGCGCACCGAACGACCTTAAGGGTTTGCTCAGGCGACAGCAGGCAGCGCAGAGTCAGCGCGCATTTCGCGATGGACTCCCACCCTTAACCCAGCCCCGCCCCTTTTGGGTCGCGTCCATCCGTCCACGGCACAACAAAGTGGCTGAAACGTTCCAACAACCGACTCGGGGGTAAAATCGTTGTACAAACACTCACGCTGCTGGATGCTGCTTGCTTGTCTGGCGCTGTTGCTGTTGCGTCTTGTTCCTCCCAGACTCCAGAATGGACCGTTCATGGTTCAACACGTGTGTGTGTGTGTGTGTGCACTCGGGTTCGCCTTACCAGAGCGACTATTTTATGCAAATATTTGTGTCCGGCTTCCGGACACGCAATCGAAATCGCAATCGCATTGTACGGGCAATGGTGGTCAGCTAGTTTGCCAGCGAGTGTTGAGCCAGTCGAAGGAGCCTGCCAGTGCCACAATTGCTGTTATTACGCTGTCGGCGCTTGGGAAGGGGGAGGGCGGACGGTTGCTGCCCCGCATTTGCCCGAAAACGTTACGCAAATCGAATTATTATCATTATCTGATAAAGCGTTTAGCTATTGACACATACAAAGCCTACAAAGCGTGACACGAAGCGCACCGTAGCAGCGTTCGTTGTAGCGATGCGCTGTCTATGGCGTCGACGGGCTAGTGGCGCGGCGGAAATGCATAATTTTCAACCGTGGAAAGTGCCGGCCAACTGCCACGGCCGCTGCCGTGTGGAGTTGCGGTTGTTGCCGATTGTGTCCATCAATTTGCGCAAAATATAGTTATCCGCAACACACTCATTACCATTTTGTCGTGTTTCTTTTGTCGCCGAACGGGTCAGTGATGTTTGCGAGCGGGTGCGAGTATGTGGGTAAAAGTGGGTTAGAGAGGTGTGAGACAGAAAATCAAACTTTGTGCCCTTTTTCAAAATAGTGTTACAATTTACATGAGATTTTGCAAAACTCGTGTTACACGAGTAACATGTTTTAAACACTTTTTTTCAATTGTCAATTTATTACAGACGTTGGAAAGTTTTTCTATTTGAATTACTTTTTTCTTATGGGATATATTTAAAATGTAAAAATAGAAGGAAACAATGCTTAATTGTAGGGTAATCGAAGAAACGTAAAAATGTGTTTAACTACATATTGAGCTACGACTAGAACTCGAATATTTAATACTGTTAAATATCGCGTAATTTTGCTTCTTCTTCTTATAGTACGTGGCGTAACGTCCAACGTGGACATGACGGCATATACACGCTTTCCAGACTTAATTCATTACCACGCAACCAGCTAGTCAGCCCTTGCTACGCGGGCTCGGTACATGCTAGGCTTGAACCCACGACGGGCATGTTATTCAGTCGCTCGAGTAGTAATTTAAATAATTATTAAAACAATCTCACCGAAAAGTGTTTTCATTTTGTTGTAGACAATTCATCTGTCGAATAGTGACAGACTTGACTCCGTAATGGCGTAACACGAGAACCGCGTAACTTGAGAGCAGGCTGTACACAATTGTTCACAACCGTTCGCTATTGAACTGACAATTAGGCATGCAAAATACATCCCGAATGATGAATGTCACATTGAAACAGAAGGAAAATTTCAGCCATTTTAATTCTAATGCAGAAAATGTGCCATTTCAGCAAAATAACGAGCGGCAATAATGTGTGGAACGGTCTTGCAAGACAAAACTCCCTGCCAACAGTGCAAGTGATAGTAATTAGTCCCCGGTGTCATTGGCTTCCCGTACCGAGAGGACCGTTTCCCCTTCTCCCCCCCCCCCCCTCGGCCCCCTCCTTTGGTGCTTCCGGTCCGGTCAACGAGGCGCTCAATTTGAAGCTTTATGTCGTACTCGACCCTGCCGAACATGAGCCATCGGCACACATATGCAAAGAGTGTGTGTGTGTGTGTGCGAGCGACAGAGAGCGAAGAGAAAGAAGAACAGACCATTCCTTGATGGGAAATTATTATCACAGGTGTACTGGTAGAAGACCCTCAGGGTTCCCTTCTTTCCAGGGCAGGGTTTTTCTTGCACCGAAACACAATAGCTACAGCTCCGCCCGTTTGTATTAGAGCAGCGGGTGGGAATGGTGGGAAAAGTGTTCTTCTCCCTGGTAACTGGTGGTGGTAACGGGCAGCCACAAGGGTGGAGGGTAGGAGCAGGGATATAAATTGCAATTAGTGTAGATGTCTGATTGCGCGTACCACTAATGCGATTAGGTGCACGACAGTAACGATCGACATGCATATCAGGTATCATCTAGCGCAACCCGGTTTCAACAGCAGCAGGCCATGGGGTTCCCTTTTTGCCATTAGCATGTGTGCACATTCGAGGAGGGGAAACGGGGGGTGTCATGGGTAAAGAGATATCACGCTCATCCGGTGTGTCAGTGGAGTGTGTGTGTGTGTGTGTGTGGCTGTGCTGGGAAGTGAGTTGAAAACTTTAAGACGCTAGACTGCTTGGATGGTTTTGAAGCTTTTAAAGCTCACGTTTGAAGCGTATTGGGTCGCAATCGATTTAAAGGAGTTGCGATCGATGCGGAGATAGACAAAGAACGGGAGAGAATAATATTGTTTTATGGTTGGTAAAATTGCTACATTTCAGATGTAACAAATTAAAACAAAAAAGTGTTTTTTTTTCAGACACACACTAAAAACGGAAGCTTAGGGCATACATTGTCTGGAGGTTTTGCAAGCGACCGAGCAGCAAGCTTCGCTTTGCACAACCGTTTGGCGGAAATGGAGAAGAAAGTAAACAAGCGAACGGGAACAACGGCGGAATGCAGGAACGTGCCAACGACAATCGCCAACCGGTGGATGTAATGGAAAATTACACACACACACACACACACACACCGGAAAGCCAACCACACATGCACATGTAATCGGCGTGCGTGTACATGTGAACGTTAAATAAATATTGTACGAAAATAAATTACAAGTACACAAGCACCGTGCACAATTTTGTGAACGTGTGTGTGCTCCGTTGTCCCTGCAGTCACATAAAATAAGCAGCACAATGGTGTGTGTGTGTGTGTGTGTGTGTGTGTGTGTGCGTATGTAGGTTTTGGGAAAGTGGGAAGTGGCTGGAAGTTACACCGTAATCACTCCGTTTGCTTCGAGAACTAGTCTGGGCAGCAACAGACACAATAGAAGAGAGAAAGAGAGAGAGAGAGAGAGGAGACATATACAACGAGAGCGAGATAGAGAGACAATACTCGAGACAGCAAGAAAGCAACCTTAGGGACGGACAGTGCCAAACCAGTCGACCAGCGTCTTTGCCATCGTGGCAAGACGCTGCGTTACGCTTAACATGGGTACAAATGGAGCGGATCTGCAGGAAAAAAAAGGATGTGGGAAAAAGGATTCCCGTTTTTCTTTACCGGTGGGTTTCCGGATTTACCCCCCCCCCCCCTTATCTCCCCCCTCGCCACCCATTTTCGCTGCACTCTCTGCACTCGGAGTTTCATTTTTAATGCCGACACAAGTGTTTGTTGAGTTATTTCTGCACCAACCCTCCGGGCATCCGATTTTCTTGTTCTTTGTCTTCTTCGTTTTTTGCTTGCTCGCATTTGCCACGCCACTTTTTTGTTGCATTCTTTCAAGTCGTTCAAGCGGCTAAAGATACAGGGAAGGGCTGGTAGGACGCACCTTTTCAAGAGGTGTTTGTGTGTGTGTGTGTGTATGTTAAACGGGAAACTCGGGGCTGACTTTTCTTAATTCTTCTTTCCTGCCGAGGTTCCCTGTCGTTCTCACCTGTGCGATTTGGTGCTTGTAAAAGGCGCGAGGAAGGAACATAATCGCCTATAGTGTGATGTGCACGTCAGTTACTGTGAGATGTGTGCACGTTTTATGATCGTGTTAGAATTGGTACTAGATTAAAGGGGCAGTATTGCGTTTAGGGTATGAAAAACCACTTGTTTCGGACGTTTCTCAAGCGGTGAGGGTTCTTTGTTTGGGATGTATTCATGTGCCTTTGTGTTACATTGTTCTATTTGGTATAAATGTACTCTAAAACCTTGCAGAGTTTGATTGAAGAGCAACAAGTTGCTAATAACGCGTGAGTACAGAACTAAAACCCACAAAACAGTTGATTTTAAAGGGCTTTTAATAAGAATCCCTTAACCTACAGTGCAGTTTTAAGAATGTTTAAACCTCCATTTTAGGGGATACAGCCTCCAAAGCTCGATTTTCGAACTAGAATATGTCAATTGGAGTCACTATCCATGCCAATTAGTAACTCGTTGAGAGTGAAACAAACCATTTCTGAGTGGAATTTTTACTTCTAAACTCAAATCATAATGGAAATTCGACTACTAATCGACTCACAGTGAATTAAGTATTTTGTGTATTATGCCCACGCTACTTAGTGGTTATTCATAGAATTTATTCCTATCCATACGTTACTCCAAGAGCTGATTTCATACATAAAGTAAATTATTTGTGCTTCAAATAACCCTCGATGGCATTCATCAGTACCAGAACGGTATGCAATACGATGAGTTATTAAGTCTTTTACGCAAGTACTTGTTTAAAAGGGTACTAAAGGCAAAAAATGATTTTATTTAAAATAAAAAAGTAGTTTATTTATACTACTACTACCGATGAGTATATTAGACCGTGTACTTGGTCGGATGATGTGTTCCACGCCATAGTCAAGCTGGGCAAGTGGGGTACAAGCGATCATTATGATGAGTTCTCTTCTTCCCACTTTACAGTACAGTCCATCAACGATGAAAGCGACACCAACGAGAACACCTTTACAAGCGGCACGTGTTCGATGGAGACGCATGGTAGTTCAAGGAAATCTGTCCTAAATCCGTGGAAACAAACCATCCATTAGGTCCATTCGTCTCGATGACTTACGTAATACTAATTCACTTACTCACGAATTAGACTACAAAGTTACTAGAAAATAGAGTTCAAAAAGCGCACCATACTCTAAACCCATCCAGCACTATCCACCAACCGTCGTTTTCATTACGACGAAGCACGTCATGCAAAAAAAAAAACCCAGCAAATCGCACACAATGATAAGGGATTTGTGTGTCCGAGTATTGCAAGCGAACCATCGTCCCCGTTGGGGTTTGTCAATTCTGTGACATTTGGACTCGTTCGCTTGTTTTTTCTTCTTCTTGTTCTAGTGTGCTTTGTTGCACCGTTTGCGGACCGCGATCGTCCGTGCTTTGCATCTCAACACTCGAGACCGTAAGCCGTACAGGTATCGTTTCTAAGTATCGCTCGTTTCTTACTAACGCCATCATCCCGTGTGGTGCCCATGTCGGCACCATACGTTGCGTTGCGAAGGCTGGTGCTATCGGATTCAGCGAAAGATAGTGACAAAAGAGGGAGGACAAAAAAAAAGTCGTTTGGACGAATAGGAATGAGTCCTCGGGCAATCTGTGACACTACGGGGTAGAGACAGATCCGGGAATTACGTACCAACCCGGAACTAGGGCAGGATTGTTTCGGCAGCAGCATCAGCAGCAGCACCATCAGGATGGTGCGCTCCCGGCAGATTGTCATTGCTCAACCTGTACGGTTCTCACCCTTACGAAATCATGTGTCGATGTGTGCTTGTGTGTGTGTAGGTTCAAAATTTCAAATCCTGTTTTTCCGGCAGACACTTCCGTTGGAATCCACTGAAGCACGGCAGCACGCCCGCAAGCGTGTCTCTCCCAGGATTACGGCATACGGCGACATCTTCCGTTTGTTTAGGGTTAAGCACTTCACGTACGGGCTTTGTGTTGTGGGGTTTGTTGTTTTTCTCTTCTTTTCTTTTCTTTGTGCGTGTGTGAGTGTGTGTGTGTGTGTGCATTGTAACGTTTTTGCCAGTTCCGACTGCCGTCTGATCTCCGACGCTACGGTCAGTGAAGAAGTTCCTGCTCCTGTACGCACACGCATACGCAAGGGGTAATAGAACAAAACGCGGTGTGTGTTTGTGAGTGTGTTAGTGGCATAAGATGCTGTTCCTTCACTGCGGGAGATGTTTGCCATGCCGTAAAGGGGAAAATTGTAGCGAGAGGGCGAGATTCAGTGAGAGAGAGAGAGCGCGCGCGAGTGCCTACTAAGGGGAAATTGTTATTGTGCGATGTTAATGGTTTCAGCCAAGGATACGCTGCGCATGAGCTTCAGACAGGCCAGCGTATAATCGCTCGTACCACGGACACATATGAGAAGGATCAGCAGTAGCTGGTTTTGCTCGCATGTACAAGGATTAAAGCGGAAGTTTGAAGCATAATGTGAATGGTTTTGGAAAATCGTTGAATTCTTGGCAATTATTCCATTTCTTTTCTCATTTGCCTCCAAGATTGCATTTGATTATTTCTAGCACTTTGATATAGTATTGTAATCCATTTTACACTTTTCTTTAATCGCCATACAAGCATCAAAAGCGCTGTCGTTTCTTTGTCATCCAATAGAAAACATCGAAAAACATCGCATCTCCCTCAAAATGTCCCTTACGCTCACCAATCTCTCGCAAACGCTACCAGCGTAGTCGCAAGAGAGAGCGAGCGCTCTCCCGAGAGCAAACGGAGAGAGAAAGAGAGTGCATCTACACCGTTCGGTGTGTGCGTTTTGTGTGTGTGTGTGTGTGGGGGGAAACCGGGCATCAGCCATCAGCGCTAGCAGTTAGTCCTGGTTTGTCTCTCCGCCATCGCGGAGGCTGCGTGGTGTAAAACTTTCCCTTCCAAGCCGTAGACGCTCTTTATTCCCTGTGCGAGCAAGACCTGCACGCAGGCACCCGTTTTTTTTTGTATTGTTACACAGACCTTCTTCGGTGGAGGAAAGCGGGGCCAGTAAGCGGGGCAGTGCAAAAGTAGCTCCAGAGTGTTCCGTGTACTACGTGAAGGTGCGTGAAGCGAATTAGTGCCGTCGATTGAGCGTTGTTTCGTCTCCTGGATTTGTGTGTCTGCATATCTGTGCGCGTGTGTGTGTGTGTGTGCTTGTGTAAGTGTCGGCATGTTTGTGTGTGCGAGCTTCGCAGTGCGTGTGCCATAATTAGTAAAGTATTGCAATGCAAATTCAGCTGCGAAACGGTGTAACGAAAAGTTGACGCAAATTACACTCGACGACGGCACCGAAGTTGCAGAAGGAAAGGTTGCTTTGATTGGACGTTTCTTAATGTCGCATCGCGCTTGGGGCAATTGCTGTGTGCGTTAGTGCGTGTGTGTGTGTGTGTTATGGTACGAGGTATGAGCTAAAGCAATTCCAAAAAGCCGGCCGTATTTCCAGGCCAAATGTGCCAAATTCGTTCGCATCGTTTGCTTCCTTCGGTCCGAAAAGTAACGCCTGAAGGTAGGCTATTTCTGTGTCAGACTAGGCAGGAGCGAAAGAAAAAAAAACGGGCCGCTTTATCCCGTGCCAGCTTTCCACAACCGCACCACAATGGGTGTGCGTCTCTGTGTGCGCGAGAGTGAAATAAGATGCTATTGGTCTCCCTTTTTTTCCGTAGCTATTTTCTCGCTCTCTATCTCCCCCCTCCCCCGCTTCATTCTCTCTCTTGCTTTCTCTTAATCGCCTGTCCGTTTCCTACGGCACTTTGATGCTGGTGTTTGGTTTCAGTTTTGGTCCGTGAAACGAGGCAAAAGACCGTTCTCGCTCGGTGAAAAACTGTTGACGGTGGAGATCCCTGCTTCAAATGGGGGGTGAAAAAAGAAGGAGAGCGGCATAAAGCGGACACGGAGGGTATGGCTAAAGATGTGTCTCGAAAAATTGGTTGCTCTTGTGCGCGTGTCTATGTGTGTGTGTGTTTGTGTGTGTGTGTGTGTGTGTGACGTTCCGATAAGAGAAATGGGAACACATTTTCAACGCGTTTAAAGAGTTCGCTGCACGAGCTCGACATCCCCTGCCCCTATATCCATTCGCTGGATGGGACCCAAAACCCCAAACGCTCGATTGTTCGGTTCGGTTCGGTCGTTCACTCGGTCGCGCTAGGTCCAAACTTGTTGGAGCGTCCATTGTTCTCTTCCCTTTGCTTGGTTGGTAGCTGATTTGTTTTTTGTTGTCTCACTTATTGCCAGACAGTATCGCCTCTTAAAGTGCGGTGCTCCTCTTCTTGTCTGTGTTTTCATGCCACCCCCCCTCCGGCCATCCGTTCACCCAAACAAATACACTCCAAAAACCGCACACACACACACACACGCGCACACATTCACGTGCTGCACTAGTCACACCAAACGTAAAATGCAATGCTTTCGGCACGTACCGAAAGCGCCGCTTAAACCCACTCGGCCACCTTTTTGTATGTGTGCCTGTGACCCATCGCATTGTTTACCCATTGGTTTTTCCGTGCCGTTGTCACCGTTTTCTGTGTCACTGTTTGGTGTAGTCTGCTCCTCTTTTCCACCCAAAAGTGTGTGTGTGTGTGTTTCTTGAGGAAGAAACTGTGTGTGTGGAAGCAATACGGAATGAGCCGTGCTTGGAAGGAGCTGCTACCCAGTGAACCCGAGTGGAAATGATTTTTTCTCGATCATCTAGTGGCCCGCTGGCCAATGGCATGAAGCGGCTACCGTGGTAGCACACTCGAACGGGCGGGCGGTGGGAAGAGGCTGGCCATTATTTTGATAGGAAAGGATAATAAGAATAATGAAGTATCATCATCGCATCATTAATGTCAAACAACCTGACCATTTGAAGTGTGTGTCTGTGTGTGTGTGTGCTGGAACATGTTCCCCATTGTGTGTAGGTGGAAGAGTGTCCCCAGAACGGCGACGAGTGTTTGCACCAAACACAGCCTTAAGAACAATAGCTACCGAAGAGTGTGTGTGTGTGTGTGTGTCTGTGTGCTGGAAGCGAAAAAGGAGCCAAGAGTACACACTTAATTGATTTTATCTCGATATCATTGACCTCGGGACGGGCAGGACAGGGCGTTGTGAGTGTGTATGAGTGATGAAAAAGACACGAAAAACACACACCAAAAAAGACAACGACGAAAGCTCTGCCTGCTATGATCCAGAGGGAGGCATCAACGCGACGTAGGAGCGCGCGATCAAGCTCCTAATCGATTTAATTACATACCAAACCGTCGATGGACGGTCCACGGAGCCGTGACATGAAACGGACGCTTGATTTATTTGCAACAAAAAATCATTGTTTGCTGTGCAACACTGCCAAGTTGTGAGCTTCAGTTCAAGCCCAGCTTAAGTAACGAACGGGCTGTGTATAAACCATCACAGTGTTTCGATTAAATTCCATCCAGTTGCACAATGATTGGACGTCTTTTTGGTGCTCCTGTTGCCTCACACAATAACGATAAAGAAACGTTTGCTCTCTCTCTCTCTGTCTCTCTCTATCTCTCTCTCTCTCTCTCTCTCTCTGTCTCTCTCTCTCTCTTTCTGCTACGTATGTTTATTGACCGTCCCGGTTTCGATAAGCGAATCAAACACTACCAGCAGGAGGGACACACTAAGACACAACCACTAAGCCACCGTCACCGCCAGGTTTCTCTGGACAGTGTGGCCGTACCGAACGGAGCGTGGAAAAAAGCGTCACAAAAATTAGAAAACCATTCGTCTGCGTGTGTAATGTTTTATTCAAAAGCTTGCCTTCACACGGGCACCAGCACAGGGGTGGTGACTTCGTGCGAGATCTTGTCCGAGCTTTGCGAGAGGATAGCAAGCAAGCAAGTGAGCGGTGACGGTGACTTAAACGTTCCGTCGCAAGACACTAAAGGTTCAAGGATGAAATGGAAGGTATGTGTGTGTGAGTTTTTGTTTTTTTCCCTGCACACACACACACACACACACATAACAAAAGCACGGCGGGTTTAGCAGGAGAAAATATCGTTTTCATCGTAGCCTTTACCCGCCTGCCAGTACGCTTCATTCACCCTCGATGGACCAAATCGCTCGATGGTGGTGGACCGCTCAGAGAGACAGATAAGAAGAATATTCAATAATCCAAACGGGCAATGGAAAAGTCGTCAGTGGCTTTGCCGCATCGAACCGTTCGCAGTCGCGGCGAGTGCTTTCCTCTTCGTGCGAACGGAGGTAAAGTGATCTAAAGTGATGGCCACACTGTGTGTGTGTGTGTGTTTTGCGTAAGCTAGTTCGTGTACTGCTTGGCTGTTTGAGACAGTTAAAGTAAGGAGCAATGAAAGGAAAATGCTACCACGAGTGCAAAAAAAAACACATGCAAAACTCGTTCTACGTTCTTAAGAACCTGATTGTTCATTCACTCCGTGAGCGGAAAGAAATGGAAAACTTCACCTTACCTCGAACGCAGTTTCATTCCCACGAAAAGTTACGCTTCCCTCACATACACACACACACACATACCCGTTGAATTCAATTGCGAGTGGGCCGTTTTCTCCCACCTGCAAAGGTAAAATGCGTATTTCGGTAGCGCAAGTGGTTAAAGCAGTTGAACAGTAAGACCCCGGTGGATAAGTATTTTTAAACTCACTTGTACCAGCTGCCGTTTTTCCCCCTTCACCTGGTGCTGTCAGACCGGCCAGGTGGTACGATTCTCAGACCGTCCTTGCACCTCCGCGAACTCGTCAATTGGTTTTATGCTGATGAGTTACTTCCTTCCTGCCTGCTGCCGGGTGGTGTTCATTCGTTCGTTCGTTCGTTCGGCAGGTGGTTCACGTGGGCGAGTTCGATGTGTGATGAAACGCACTGCATCAAGAGGGAAGGGGCAGCGGTGGAAGCAAAACCCGGGGAATATATAAAAATAAAATGTTCAAATGTTTCGCACAAAACCGCACGGGTGGAAAATTTTAATTGAAAAAGTTGTTGTCGGCCCCGTTTTGCGAACGCCCGGCAGCGTTATTTTCCCCGCCCCTGCACAGCAAGTACATCGTATCGGAAGGGATGGGATGGGGCTGTCTGTAAAGAAATGTCTCAGGAATTTCACTGGAGGAGCAACGGAGGGAAAGCCCACGGAAAGCCGAAGCCTTCCAGTTCCAGGGCTCGGTTCGGCTCGGTTTATTAACTCGGATCAATGGCAGTAGGAATGTGTTTGTGCCGCCGCCAGCCGCGCCAGCTGCTGCGACATGCGGCTTCAGCGTCTGCCCTACCTTTGCCGCAATCGGTAATCACCGCGTGGTGCGTGGTGCATTGTGCGGAAGGGGTGAGCGGTACATTATGTTAAATAATAATATTTTCAAGTGCCCGCATAATAACCCTTGACGGTTGCTGCTCGAGCCCCGGGTGCTTAGAGGCTTGGTGGAGTTGGATGGTTCATGGAGCCGCTGCTTCTGGGGCTGGAGAGTTGGGAGGGGTTTTTGGGAAGGGATTTTTGGGTGCGGCGAGTGGCACGCTACATTATATTACACCCGTCAATTTAGCTCAAGTGTAGTTGAACAAGCAGTCGGTGGAATGTGATGCGCGATGGGCGCGAAAATACAAGCGCAAATGGAATTTCTGCTGCTGTGCTGTGTTTTGATGATGATTACAATTTTATCGTTTTCATTCAACGAAATTGAACTATAATACTAATCAATTTTACAGCACTTGCTCTCCTATATCGTTATAACTCATTTAAAGATGAGATGAGCTGGAGCAGACCGATAAAGTAGCTGACTCAATTAGCTCGATTTGGACACATAAAAATGGTCCCCTTTTCCTTTTCGTGTGTTCTGCTTCTCACACGCACATAAAATGCCATCCCATCAGCTGCACCATGTGCATGCGCCACTAATGGAGATGAACCTGGACCCGAGACCGGCTCCAGGCTCCAGCTGTCCGGTTCTGTGCGAGCATCATTCATCAATTTCATGAATTTCTGGGACAGCACACGTAGCAAGCATGAGGAAAAGAAGAATGAGCCTTACCAGGAAGGACGGGAGTGACCTCCCAATTAGTCCATGGAGCATTTCGAATGAGAGGTGGAAAAAAGGTTCGCAGAAGACGACGAACCCTAGCGAAAAGTGTCAAACCGTCTAGAAGATGTCTCTGTGTTGGGAAGTTTTGTGCTGAGACAAAAAAATGCTTAACAAAACGCACAACACGACTACGAACGTCAACGTCATTACGTACTGCCACTTTTTTTTGCAAGTGCCACTTTGCGGTGGTAGTTTTGTGGCATCTGGGTTTTGGGACAACGGTGTCCTGTTCTGGTATCTGTATCTTAAATGATGATTTCCGATTCTATCATTCACCTTCGCTGCATTCCTTACATCGTTTTTGCCGTTAGCTTCAGTTTTGTTTTATGATGGTCAGATGCTGCTGCTGCTGCTGCTGCTGCGGCTGCTAATATGCCCTGGGCAACGAGTGATTGTGTGTGTAAAAAAGGCACACACTTGAGCATCAATCATTTGCCACCGTGGGATGATAAGGAAGAAGTATGCTGCACCCACGACACGCCACGCGAAACGACCTATTGTCCACCCGGGGAGTTCGTGTGCGGTATGTGTGTGGGCAAATTTGTGTGGTAATTAATCACACATACCAACAGACCGACCGATGCTATTCTATCGTGTGACGCTGCCACACGCTGTGGCGCTTTGCAGAGGTCACACGAGCGAGTTTTTAGCACGACGCTACATCCCGCTGTGGCGGGGCTCAGGTAAAACTGGTTCTGAGCCCAATGACCGAGCCTGTGGCTGAGAGGTATGGATTCAATGCTATGGTCTGAAACTTTAATGAGTCTTTAATGGCCATTAGATGGACAGAAGGATGTCTGAGGTCGAAAACTTTAAGATGAAAGATGGATAAAATATGCAACAAACGTAAATGGGTTAGATGGGAAAAGGAGAATTGATTTAAAAACGGGCGGCTCAATTAACTCGTACATATTTAATCGAGTATTCAGTTTGTGGTTTTACTTTGATGTCAGTTGGAAGGCAACCGAATGAGTGTCTTTTTAGAATCTAACATAAAACATTCGAAACATATTTGATGAACTCTCTACCGAGCTGCTTCCTCTACGGATATGAAATTGTAATACCTCAATATTGGTTTTGGTTGATGCATCCACTTTGCCTAGAAAACACGTGTTTAGAGGATTTCCATAAATTACGTAACGATCGTTAGACGGAGGGAAGTTATGATTAAATACATCAAAGTGAAAGTGAGTTTGTTCTGTAGCAGAACTTTGTACCGGATGAATTGAATAGATTGTTAATCCATTAGAAATAAGGGGAGATAGTTTTTTTCCTCAACATATTTAAACACATTGTTTAAAGACGAGTACTGTGTGTTATGCATTTTAGCAGATTTAAAACGTTATTTAAAATAAAAGAAACTTTGATTTCGAATGGCAAATGTTATACGGTTATACCAATACATTTAAAGTGTGTTAAAAAACTGTATTGAAATTAGCGAATGTAATGGTATGTAGTAGTGCCGGCTAAGTAAGGAATTAACGGGATGGCGGAGAGAATACTGTATCTGCACGACTCCACACAGCATAACACGGAGCATAACATAACAACTGCCAGCTGCCAAACGCTTTACAAAACGCTTGGGAAAAGAGGTAAAGCGTTTCAGCAAGCAATCGCATTGCAGTAGGTTGGTAGCTTTTCAACAAGCAATGAGCGGCCTACTAAGGATATTCATAACATGGTACCGGCAATGAAGCGTTTTCTGAAGCGTTTTGCAGCTGTCAGTTGTTATGTTATGCTTCGTGTTATGCTGTGTGGAGTCGTGGGGTAACGTTATAAATAGGCGAAAATTCAACGTTACATTTTGTTACGTTAGGGTTAAGCGAGTATAAACTCTTATTGTTTTTGACAATACGTCATTTATGGATGACCCTCGAAAAAGAATGTGCCTAGAGCTGGGTACAAACAAGCGTCAATTGAATGACACCAAAGCACACAGACCTACGAAAAAGGAAATTCCGCTAGTGAAACTGATATTGACACCGTGCTAAAGATTGTGTGCTGCTTCTCTTTTCACTTTGCTTTCTTTTTGCTAAAATGTTCATTTTGACGCTGCCCGATTCAAGCAAGGCGAGTCACTTTAAGAGTGGAATGTAATACAGAACGCGCTATGCAGGACGCAACCCCAACGCGTCCAACGCGAATCATGTGCTCCGTTGCATCCCGATGGTATGCGGGAGGGGGGAGGCGTTAAAAGTAATAATAAATTTATTTGTCTCACGTCAATGTTAATAAAAAAAGAAGCAGGCAGGGAGACCAACAACGAAGCTCCCAACGACTCAGATGATGATCACGATGACGACGATGGTACGGACGTTATAGCTGGTAGGGTGCTAGTGTAGTGATTGTGTTTCGGCCTGCTTCTGGGTTGGTGTGTACAAAATTCATTGCCTTCCAGAACAGTGGCGACGTGCCGTCGTGCGCAGACACGGCTCGGCGCAAAAATTCATCCTTCACGCGAGACCGCGTGTTGATGAGCGCAAAGAAACACAAAAAAGAAGAAGAAGAAGAAGAAAGAGGAAGAAGCAACATCTCGTAACGATTGTTACGTGAACCTATTTCAATTTTCCCGCCTTAACGCGTAGCACATCTTTTATTTCGACGCGTCGCCGCCGTTTGCCACGCGAACGTTCCTCCACGGGGGTTCCTTCACAGGTAAACGAACGTGCACTCGCGTGCAAACGCCGTGCGCTTCACTCTTCATCGCCGCCGTGGAAACGATGGCATGGACAGATAAATTAAAGAACTAAAAGTCCCGTGATTTATGTGACCCAGTGCCCCGTGATGCGGGGTTGGACGTCAGCGTCCATACCTCCAAGCCGAAATTGGGCAGCTGATGGGCGGCTGCTGCTGCTGTCCACCAAAAAGTCGGATCCACTGACAAGCCGGGCGCACGTACCTCGCCTTCCTTTTGATGCGTGGTAGCGCCGGATGGATGCTGGCATTTCTGTGTACCGTGTCCATCTTGGCCGTTTTATTTTTCTCGCCCCGTTATTGCTCTTGTTAGGAAGCTCGTTTTTTTGGTTTTGTTCGCTTTGGAGCAAGATTTTTAATAACATTTTTATTGTTTTTCCTTGTGCTTGATATCTTTTTTCCATCATTCCATGATTTTAACACAAAACACACACACACACATATACGCACACGCATTATCCATCTTGCCGAGCGGCTTGTTTTGTGAGGAATAGAAAAATCCTACCACTGGATGGAATTTATTGTACAGAATTTTCAAACACAATTGTAAAAGCTTGGTAGCTGACTGGAAGGTACAAGAAGCGAGAGGGATGGGCAAGAGGGATTGACTACATACTATTATCGTTCCCTGGAAACATTGTCAAACTCTCCTCTCCGCTGCATGGCGTACGACGGTTTGCGCCTGAAAGTATGCTATGCTACGCTTTAAGTCTTCGTGAGCTTCGATACACAGAGAAAGATAGCGAGAGAGAGAGAGAGAGAGAGAGAGAGAGAGAGAGAGAGAGAGAGAGAGAGAGAGTGAGAGCGGGTATGGATGTGCACGTATAATATTATTATATGGTTCATCTTTCATGGCTGCATGTTAGCTGGGTCGCTTGGGCTTTGGCCTTGCGTCGTCTGCATTGGGTCGCTGTAACGATGGTTTATTTTTACCCCTGGCTCCCTGCAGTGTCGTGACCGACCAGGCGCACCCATCGATCGGGCGAGGATTTTTTATTGCTTCTTTCTTTAGTCGACGAACTGTGCCCTAAAAGTGTCAAAGTATCAGTCTGTGTGTGTGTGTGAGTGTGGTTGAGTAGGACGAAAAAATATTACCGAAAGCCCCCGTTAGCCTGATTCAGATAAGAAGCGGTCGAGCAAAAAATAAACCCTTCCAGTGCGGATGGACGAAATGGAGGCGCCCAGCCTTTCTTAGCTTCAGGGAGAATAAGGGTCGAGTTTACTGCGTTGGTTTCATACGCGTTTACGCTCCCGGGGATAAAAACGAAAAACCACAGTTCCTCACACGTTCCTCCAGCTCCAATTAAGAAAACCACATTGTAAAAGTTTTATTGCGTTTACGCCTTGCACCGTTTTGCGAACCGTTTTTGCTTGCTTCGTGTACGTACGTACTACTTACTATCTGTATGATTGCGTGGAGTGCGCATTATTTTCACCTCCCCATTATCAGGGCCACCTTCCTTGCGGATACCATCTGCCCGATGGTTTTCGGCTTCGCTAGTAATGGAAATGGGGTATAGCCTCCCCGTTCAGCGTCCGTTAAAACGGTGGCAAACTTTTCGACAGTACGGGCCCGCGCGCGCTGTGTGCAAACCCACAAACCTAAGTAAGTGTGATCATAAGTCGTTCCTCCCAGGAGAAAGTAGGAGGCGTACGTTGAAGGCAGTTTTTTTGCTGGGGGGATGAAATGGTTTACTTCTACAAATGGGGGTTGCTTTTCTCCAAGCGAGCGTGCGAGGCGTGAAATGGACGGAAAGCGTGCACCATTTCCTTGAAACCACCGCCTTCGGTTATCGTAAAGATGTCCGCAGCCAACCTTTTTTTCCAACCCCTTTTTTTTCGTTTTCTCTCTTCTCCACGCCCTCAACTTTCCACGTCCACCCGTCGTTCTTCACCCTCACTGGCGTTAGAATTTATTTCGTGTGTAGCAAGCGAACCGCCCCTCATACCTCCCCTCGGGGGCGCAAGTCGCAACAGCCGGGCTGCTTACGCATGATGATGTATGGCGCACAAGTTATGGAAACGAGTTGAATAAATCTTCACAACCGCGCGACAGAAAGTTGAGTTGAGGGGAGAAGAAGAAGAAGATGGTGGTGTTATGGTGCTGCCCTACCCGGCACGTGGTGGGAAGGGGAAGAAAAGATGCCCGGGAATATTCCCCACGGGACGGGGGCGGTGCGCAAAGAGGAGCGGTGGCAAACGACATCCTTTTTGAGAAGATAACTCGTTGTCTTTGATTAAATTAGCATGGTTCCCGGGTGGAAAATCATGCTTCACTTCCGCCCATTGCGCTTCGACAGGCGACAAGGCGCTACGGCAGATGCGAACGGAACGATGATGGGAGGCAGGAAAAGCTGCTCGAGCTCGCGGCTGAAGGCGTCATAAATATTAGCACGCTTGCTACAATTAAAATGGAGCAGGCTGTGATGGGAAGAAAGAGAGTGAGAAAGAGAGCAAAGAGAGCAAAAGATAAAGCACAAAAATCCTCACTGGTGCCTTGTTTAGGATCGTTTGTCACTTCCGACACGTTGAGGATGGTAGTACGGCAGGAGTAAAAAAGAAATTCATTTGACTATTTAAAAAAAAAAGCGAAAAAAACACAGGATGTGATTTTGCAATTTATTCAACCGTTATTAACCCTCCACAACATGATGACGCTTTGCTGGCTGCTGCTATTTGACGTTCGTTGTAGAAACAGGAGGTGGGTTCGCGCGGGTTACACGAGAGATAGAGAATTATCTAATTTAGAGCTGTATCGATACGCCAGCCGCTAATTGGAATCGATGATGGACGGATTCCTCGCCGGCTGATTAACGGCCATTTGGATTAGTGCCGGAATGGGAATCATAATTCCAACAGGAACGGTGAAAGCGTGTGAAACAAGGCAATAAATGGTAAATCATACATTCCATATCATCGAAATTATGATCATGCTTCCACCGGCAATGGTTTGCGCCAATGTTTGCGCTCATGATACGATTGGTGCTACGTTCTAGCCAATGTTTCGACGGCGCAAATCATCGGGTGGGTGGGGAGGAGAAGTAGCATGATGTAGCATCCTTAGTCCGGTGGTGGCGGAATTCTAATTTACTTTAGTACAAACCGCCCGGGCGCACGCTGTGCGCGCGTAATCGCTGCGGAAGTAATTCAATATTTGTATTAAAAAGTTCATTGAATCGTGTTGCTATTTAATTTGTTTTATTTAAAGATAAAGCGAGAGAGAGAGAGAGAGAGAGAGAGAGAGAGAGAGAGAGTAGAGGAAGAGTGGAATTGAATGCGGTAGATTAATTATTAGCGTTTGAAATGTCATTAAAGGGCTATTATTGTTAAAGGGGCATCACAAAAGCGTTGCTTCCATATTGATCTATGTGAGCAATGGTGTTTAAATTGACGATTAGCACAAAGGCGGCATAGTATGTGGTTTAGTGCAGTTGTTAAAATGTAGCCGCAATTCTAATCTCCAATTTTCAATCCATTTTGTGGGAATCCATATATTGTTTTAGCCTTTAGTTTATATTGGTTTCCCACTGCTTGATCATTATTGTAGTCAAAATCATAAAATAGTACCACTAGCACTAATGCACTACACTATTGCTGACAAACAATAGAATAATGCAATGAAAACTGTTCGTTTAACCGTGCATGGGTGTGTTACAACACTGTTATTGCACAAAAGCAACCCAGCCTAAACAAATCCATCCACCGAATCTCTACAGCCCCATTATTCCGTTGGTGGTGCAATAAATTATTTAACTACCAACAAATACACACACACACACGCACCACGCAAAAGTTTCGTCCCGCTTTTGGCGTAAAATTCAATGCCCCTCCCCAAAAGCCATTTGGGAGGAATTTAGCTCTCCTTCTTTTTTGGGTTGGCCAAACTCTAAAACGCTATGCGACAAAAAGCTCCCTTGTAAGCTTTTCCCCCTGCTGATCTTGCTCGCTAAAGATAACACCCTCGCAGGCAGTACAAAACCAAACACACATACACGGGCGCGTGGCAAGCGCGCCTCAACACACATTAAAACCGTTCCGGACAAACGACCGCGTTGCGTTGAAAGCGGCGGGAGATGGAATGGAAAACCTTCGGCCGTGTGCAACTCCTCCCGGGGTATGATCAACTCACACTCTGGTGAATTTCCAGTGCGGACCTTGACTCTTCCCATCCTCCCAGAGCAGCATCCACCCTTACACTTTGTTTTCGTTGCTGGGTAATGTTTATGCTTTTGATGTTTTTGTTTGCCTTTTGGTGGTCGTGGTGGTAGTGGTGATCGTCCCTTGTAGACATAATAATTCTATTAACTGCGCCATTGAATGCGTGCGTTTTCATGGTGCTGTGGGGCCAGGTTTAACGGTTCGTTGGCCCGGATGCTGGATGCTGCAGTGAGCAAGTTTCCGGCGAAGTACGATGGCGATTTGAAGCAGCAGCCAGTAAGGGGGAGCTAATCTCGCAGTTTATCGTTTACTTTTATTGGAGAAAGTTTTAAATTTTTAGACGTTAGTTGTTTCGCTTGAAGTGACCGATCGCGGGTGAGTTGGGCATAGAGTCTCGGGTCCGCTCAGCTTAGCTTTCGCTTGGGGCTCTTCGTGCTAGCTGAGGCCTGTCTGCGTTGACTTTTGGTGGTAGTTCCATCAGGAGTTGGTTCAGGCAGTTTGTGTGGGTGCCTTGTGGCCTTTTCCGTTCATATGGACACATTATCTTACTTTCAAGAACGAAAAGAAAGAGAGAGGAAACTATAAAAAAACCTCTAAAACAAGGGACAGTTTGTCGTTTGAAAACGATTTGAGTGCGTTAAAACTATGTCCGGGAGAAGGCAAACTCACACAAACTTGAGTACAGTTGTGGTTCGGGACCAGAAGGGCTACTTGCTGCACTGCCCAACAACAACAGTGCAGCCTGCTCAACACTCTCCAGCGTGAAAGTTTTCCCCTGGTAATAATAGTAGCAAGTGGTGTTGGTGAAAAAGGTGTGAAATATGTTACGGTTCATGAGCGCAAAGCGTAGCCTCAAATTATGTGCTTTTCCTCTTGTTTTTTTGTCCCACCCTCCCGTAGTAGATAACTTTCAAACGCCTGCTATTGTGTGTCGCTAAGCGTGCTGTGTGCTTTGTACTTGAAACGGTCCAAGCAGCGCAAAGAAAGTTTAGCTTTGTCTAGAGTTTGTCACACACAACTCGCCACAGTGTGTGTATTTTTTCGGGACATGTTTTATAGCTTGACCGTTTTATTCATTTTGCTTTCGATAATGTTGTTCTTTTCCCATTTTTCTCGCCTCCTTTTTTACGTGAATCCAAAAAAAAAATCTCTCTTTTCTCGATCCAAAAATGTTACCAAATAAAAAAGCACACTCACAATTTTGTTGTCCGGTAATAGTTTATTGTGATATACTGTTGATTCAGTGTGTTTCGCGTGCTTCTAACCCAAACCCATCCACCCTTGTGGGTTGCTGCATTTTTTTTTTGTCTTCGTCCATTGCTCGCATCGGGCCTCGCGAACAGATGAGTTGCGAACAATGTTGTCATAGTTTAGTACCGAATGGTTTAATCCCGACGATACAGCACGAAAGGCAGGAGGGAAAATCGACCTTTTTTGCTGCTCACCACACTGTGGTGCCATTTGGAGCGTGTGTCTGTTTGAGTGTACCCACCCACCCAGCTAGAGCGGTTGATCGGGAGCAGTTGTTGTGTGCTTTTTGTGTGTGAGTACTTGTATGAAATGCCCTTTTTTGTGTGTGTGTGTGCGTGTGGGTTTGCTATTATGGCAAACCATTATTCTGCACAAAATGCGGAAACAATTGCCGGAAAAGTTATGTTGGTGTCTTGTTTGTTTTTTTTGCCGCTTAGCTCAGTTCGGTTTAATGCCCACATGGAGAGCTACATTCTTTTTTGGCGCACAATATTTTAATATCCATCTACAACTACTGTTCAATGATACTTGTTTCGCGTGTACTTACTCACACTCAAAGTTTAGCACAAAAAAGGGTGGGGGGGGGGGGGGGTTTAAAGTGTTGCAATAATTAAGTAAGGTCACCATTCTGTTTTTTTTTTTCGTTGGTACCATCTACTAAAAAAGCTTCGTCGCAACATTGCTTGCAGTTTATCACGTAACATTAGCTCCATTCCGTGCTCGTGTCCGTGCTCCCCTTTGCAGCCGCTTAAAAGCATAATTTCCCCGCATTTCTAATCGACTGCAGAGCGAAATGCAGAGCGCAACAATGCAGAGGCGAAGCGTAATTGAATCAGATTGAGCCGTTTCGTTGCATCGCTGTTTTTTCGGGAGCTTTAAACAGGGCACTACTGGGCTGGAGCTGTTGGGAAACTTCTTCCCTTCACTAGCTTCGAAGCTTCGTTTGTCCTAGGGGACAAATTTATCAAGCTAGCTGAAAGCAGGAAAAAAAAAGAAAGCGTAGGGAAAATTGACGCAGAAAAGAAGCCATTTCTCCGTTTTCTCCATGTGCTTCTGAGCTTCTGATTAACCGTGTAAGGAACGTGTTCTTGTTACGCTTCGGCGATGGAGGCGCCCATTTTTCTTCATCCGTGCTTTGCTTTTCTTAGCCTCTCCGCAGTGATGGCAAAGTGGTAGTGTCCCGGAAGTGGTTGTATCCCTTCTCTTCCTCCTGCACCCAATTATCAATCAACTGGAAAGCGTTTGAAGGCGTACGAGGTTCCACCGAGCCACTCAGGGAAACCCAAACTGGGAACGTTTTGAAGTATAAGGCGCACAAGCGAAGAAGACTTATCAATCGTGCAGTTTATGTGATCCGTGTTTTGGGTAGGGTGGTTTTGTTTTTTTGGACGTGATGAAATGTTTTTCCGTGTGTGGTTGGTTGTTAAATTTGAAAAATGTGTTCCTGCTTATATGGTCTTTCTTTTGTCTTTAAAAATAAATCATTTATTAAGCATTCTTAACGAGAAAAGCGTCCGGTTTGAAACACCCAAAGCATCCTTCGCTTGGGAAGTAGTCGCAAGTCCAGCATTCATCTCATTTAGCATTAGATAATCAGTCCCTTGTTGCTGTGCCTTTTTGGCTGCCCGCTTAATGCACCATTGCCTTGGCATGCAGTACCGGAGTGGCCTACATACATATATTATGGATCGGCTTGGTGCTTCGTATCTGGAGCAGCGGTTTGACGTCATCGAACTCGCCTGCTGCTGTATCCCTTGTATGACCGATACACTAATTCGACAGGAGTTGCCGAAAAGAAGAAAAAAAAAATACAAGACATCCTGTTCGATGTCTTCAAAATGCGATCGAGACCGAGAGAGCAAGAGAGAGAGAGAGAGATGGGAAAAAACCACTCCTTGCTGCATATAAAAAACGGTCCCCGTACCGTACGAACTTTTAGCCTAACGAGCTTCCA